>NC_081210.1:20607254-21348921 GCF_902713425.1 Acipenser ruthenus | reverse complement strand
TTAATATTGATGGCATACAACTTCGGATGTCTGACCTGAACTCTGTCCACTGTCTTTGTATTGTATTTAATAAAACACCAGATGGTTTAACAGAGTTAAAGAATAGCATTATTGAGATCTGCCACAGTTTAAAATATTAAAATAGAACCCTATGCAGTTGCCTTTAGGGGAAGAGGCGAAACTTGTGTATTCAATTAAAATAACAAATTCAACTAATTACAATAAGGTATAATAGTCAAAACAGCAACATATTTAAGCGTGCATAAATATCTATATATATTAGAATAACAAAAATTATCAAGAACCTATAAATACCTCCAGTGTTTGTTTTCAAACACATGCTCCCTAGAGAATGGTATGAACCATACTCAAACATTGGACAGCTGGCTCTTTGAGCAAAAAGAAAGAGATAGTTATTCAATGTATGAGGATTGCAGAGAAACTGTCCAGCATGCACAGGAGGCAAGGTGTGTTGTTTACGACCATCTTTGTGAGAAATAAACTCGGCACTCCATGAACCTTCACAAATTCTTTTCATATAACAAGAACAATGTATGGAAAATAAATTGTTAGAATCCAGCTGTTTGATTTAAGGTTACGTTCCTTAGAGCAGCAATTTTGTCTGCTAAGAAATAAATAATAATAATAATAATAATTTTGTCGCTGGAATTAAATGAAGTTATGATTCCAAAATTAGATTCTGTGGGTAATTTGTTTAATGGTAATTGTGTTATCATTTTCATCCACATACCCTAGTCAGAGTGTAATTTTTGATTTTACATACAATATGTTAATGTGATTTGTTTTATTTGTTTGGATTCAAGCTATTGTTGAACATGAATATGTTTTGGCTTTTTAGAATGTGCTTGTGATAAGCAACCAGTACTAGCATTTTTCAAAAAAGCGCAATGGATGTGTTTTTATTGTTGGTTTTCTTTCTCTGGTCCCCTAAATAGATTTGTAATGTTTTCAGACACTTAGGTATGTGCCTAATAGCAAAATTGTGGTGTGAGTTTACCTCAAATAGACAGTTAGGTAAATTCACATTCCCATAAGCATATTTCAGGAGAAGATACTATGTCATTTTCCTCAGGGTATAAAATCCCAGTATTCCAGTCAGCCAGCAGTAATGATTCTAGCATCTGCCTCCCACCATCTCTCCCTTCTCTGCCTCTACAGCACCCTCCTATATCAGGGTCTCCAATCATTGTCTTAAAATATCTATCAGACCATCGCCTCACTAAACACAGTGTGCAGGAGGCCAAATAGTGGATCAGTATGGTGTTGTCTTTTTTATGTATTCTATTGTATTTATGAATCTGTTCAGTAAAATCATGTTCTACTCAATATTTGAGCCATTGGTCTTGATCCCCAGTGTGAGGCAATTCCTCAACAGGTTTTGCTGTGTGCCAATGAAATATTCAAGGCAGCCCAAAAGTACAGTAAGTGGATGGTTCTGTGCTTAGATCCATATACATTTCAAAAACCTGAAATAAACAGCCAGCAGTGTACATTACTATCTAAACTGACAGCCAAAGTGTATCATGGAACATATTGTAAACCATATCTGTTTGCATGTACCAATGTAAGTCAACCAAATCCACTAATATTTATTTTTCCCCTGTCAGTTTGTTCGCAGTTTTCAAAAGGAGTCTACGCCATCATTGGATTGTATGACAAAAAGACTGTAAACATGCTCATGTCCTTCTGCGGAGCTCTGCATGTGTGCTTTGTTACACCAAGTTTTCCCATCGAAACTTCAAACCAGTTTGTCATGCAGTTACGGCCGGAGTTACAGGATGCCCTGGTCAACGTAATAGACCATTACAAATGGACAAGATTTGTGTATATTTACGATGCAGAGGCAGGTAAGAGAATTGGTTTCTATGTGTTTTGCTGAACGGGTTTGTTCATTGCTGAGTTTCTATTTATCGTGTGTGTGTGTGTGTGTGTGTGTGTGTGTGTGTGTGTGTGTAGTGTGAAAGGTCACCTGCTGTAAAAATAAAAACAAAAACTTGAGAAAAAAAGTTATAGAACTGTGAACCTCTATGCATGTGGATAATATCAGCAATAAAAGTGAATGGGCCGAGGCAGAAAGCCAATGTCTGTTTAAGCACTGCGATTGCAGATATAGACAATACACAGACGCTTGCATTCCTATAACTCTGTTATATACTTCTTTATTAATATACAAGCAAAACAATACAGCTATATGTGTTGTCCATTAATAACCAGCCTTTTATTTAGTACACTGTGCTTTTCATTAAAAAGAGAAGGTTGATTATGAGATGAGAATACCGTTATGTGTCTGAGGTATGTGCCTGATTGTTTAGCTGATTCCATAAACAGGAGGTGGGCAGCCGTACAGCTTGTTAACCCTGCTCCCCTTTACACAGTGCAATAACTACAAGCGATGCATTTGTTTTAATATATAGCAACAAGAACAACCAGAAGCTTTCCCTCTACAGTAAAACCACTCAAATGAAACCCTCTGACATAAGCTTAAAACTGTGGCAATGTTATTTTGTGTTGCCTTTTTTTAAGTAGCTGTTTTAAATCCATGCTTTTTGTATGGAGGTAATAGAGCCAGACTGCCATATTGCAATCCCATTATGTATGTGGTTGCCAGGCCAGGGGGTGCAATATGATAGGATGTGGTTGTGTTTTCCATGGTAACTTGTGTTCTCCTATGTTTTTTTTGCTTCACTTCATTATTCACACTGTTGGAACTTGCTTCTCATACCCTTAAACCCTATGCTCAGGGTTATGAAGAGGAACCAAATGGTCTGGCACTGTAGAAATGAAAACTTTGTTGTTGTTTTTTCTTTCTTTTTTAAAACTGTCCATTTCTCTTTTTTGCTGTCATTCTGAGTGTTTTTTTATTGCACTCATATATTTCTACATGTGGGAAAAAAACATCTATTGATCTGAACCATCTATTGATCTGCTACTTTAGACCATGTTTTCTTTTGCTTTGCTAGCAATACACTGTAGTGCACTAGATTAGGCTGGTCACACTGGTGCTTACCAGACTTGTAGGACTGGAGTCCGGGACTTGTACTCAAGTTGCATTTTTCGTGACTCAGACTCGGACACGAGTCACGGCCGCAAATGACTCGGACTCGACTCGGACATTCGTTCTCCGTGACTTGAAGTAATCCGTCGTGTATCTGCCCATCACATATCCGCCCTATCCGTTTATCCGCCATGATCAACCTCTTCAGCAGCGTTAGTTTATTATTGAACAGAGAAGATTAGTTCAGTGATTGCAGATCCTATCAATGTTTTTGCAGACTGTGTTGTATGTGTTCCGTGCGCTGCTATTACTGGTAGTGTCACATGAGCTGTTCAGTGTGTTTGATATGTAAATAAATCCTGTTCGTCTGCGGGGGGCGTGTCAACTTCAACCTCTGTCTCGATCTCCTGCCTGTCACTCAGCAGCGAATGCACGCACCCACACGGTTACTTATCACAAGAAGTAATACCCTGTAGCTTTCTAAACAAGGGATTTAAGGGAGCTCCCTAATAAATGCTGAATCTCAAAACAAATATAGTAATTGTTACAGCTGTGTATAATGGTATTTAAAACAAGATTCATTCATCTGACTTTTTACTTACTCTGGACCCACTGCAGTCAGATATGCGACAGATTACTGTGTTAATGATGAATCCTTTTTTATTTTCTATTACACAAGTAATAGTACAGTTACTAGGAAACTGCACAAAAAAAAACCACCCATCAAAACATTATCCAATCACTGGTTAGCCCAGTTGTCTTCCAGTCATAGTCATAGTAAGAATAAGAAATTGGAAGCAATTTCCAACTGATCCAACTGCAAACATCGCAGACCATTTTTTTTCTCTCTTTTGCATTAAGTTTTATTATGAATAAATAGTGTTCATTATTTAAACAAGTAAGTAATTATTTGACTTTTAACAAGCTTTTCTCTTTACTACTTTAAACCGTGTTTTGAGTTTTTTAAGCACTGTAGAAATACATTTCTAAAACTGCATTCTTGAAAAATACGTAATTTGATTTTGCTGAGCTCCCTGAATGTCCTGGAATATAATTTATTTGTTTGCACTGAAAACAATAGAACATTGGTCACCTGAGTTTACTGAAAACAAAAATGAATGAAATAAGAATAACCATACAAGACATCATTGTATTACAGATTTAATAAAAGTGCAAATGCAATGAAAGTGAAACATAACGTTTCTGTTTTGCAAAACAAATAATAAAAATAATACTAAGTTTACTATTTAAGAACACAGTATATGTACATTCTGGCAATGTCTAAATCAAATTGGAAGATTTTACCCAAATTGAAGTCTAAGTAGATGCTATAGTCAGAGGTGAAAGGAACATCCATTAGGTAAACGGTTCCCCCACTACTACCACTAGTTTAAGGAAAAATGGTTTGAGTTTGTTTCAAGGACTCGTGACTCGGACTCTGATCCTGATGACTCGGACTCGACACTCAGGACTTGGACATGGACTCGGACTTGAGGTTTGAGGACTCAACTACAAGTATGGTGCTTACTAATAAAAAGGCACTTTGGGTGATCTTCCCTGCAATACATACGGCATGTCTATGGCAGTCAACTCAAACTTAAACTCTCATCCATGATTTCAAAACGCTCTAGCAAAATTTCAGGTAAAACTTATTGGAAATTGAGTCATTCAGCCATTCATCCTCCAGCACTGTTTCCTTGTCCTAAACCCCCTCAGGGTCTTGGATATTTTTATTTGTATTTGCTTGTAAGGCTAAGCCGTTGAAATGAGATATAAGGCTAATTGTATTCACAGTTAGTTTTATGTAACCACTAAGATAGCCCCTTGGGATTAAGAGGCACTTGAGAAAGCATCCTTTATTGTTTGTTTTTCTCGGCTTATTTAGCCTTATTTATTGCCACTATTGGTTTTCCCATAGTAACCAGATTGATTCAGAAAAAAGGAGAGGAGGAATGGTGAAAAGCTTTGTTTCAAGGAATGGCAAACGTCGATAGCTATAGATTAAATTTTTCAAGTGGTCGTCTTTATTACTGGAGAAACTACAATACAGTGATTGCTCAGGCACTGTTTCTGTGTGTGACAAGATTAATTGTGTAGTTTTTATGTGCTCTGTAACATTTTTTTAAATGCATGACCTATTTAGGACAGATTTGACTGTAGTTAACCTTCTGCCTTTTGTTACTGAAATGGAATTGCGTTCCCTGAAGTGCTAGTCCAGATCCTCAGCTCCTTTTTTTGGGGGGGAGGGGGGAGGTGGTCTAAAGCACATAGAATAGTTGTCATTTGAGCATTTTAGATTTTCAATAGTATCGAATGCAAATATTTTCCATGGAAGCAGTTTAAACTAACTTGTAAGGCAAGTGGAATTGGACATGGCAGTTTTTCAAACGCCTTAGTATTTATATCACCTGTCTTGTCAGTTTCAATTCACTTTATTATGGTAGTCATTCAACACAGAGCAATGAATGAACAGGGGTGCTAATGCCGGAGGGTAGTGTTTTTTTTCCAGAGACATTGGCTTATATAAGTGATCCTTCACTCCTCATTCCCTTTATTTAATGCAGCATTTTGATTGCTCAATTATAGCACCATAAAACTTCCATTGTATATGTATTTCATGGAAAATTAGTAAATGTATGCTGTATATCTATGTGTAAAGATGGAAATGATCAAACACATTTTCACTGTAAGTGTTTAGTAGTTTTAGTCATATTTACATCATTTTCATTTATTTATAGCAATTTGTCATACTGTATTATTTTACAGTGGCTCACAAAGCATCAATATCTTGCAAGCATTTTTCTAGCCTTAAATGGGATACCCCACTTCTAAATTAAAAGAGCCATATTGGGGAGCTCATGGAAATATATCTGGCTTAAGAGACATTTGTTGGACGATCGTGGTTTAGAACCTTTGCATGAGCATACAAATTTTATAACAATCATTGAATATGTGTATATATATATATATATATATATATATATATATATATATATATATATATATATATATATATATATAGTAACACGATTGCCACTCACTCGGGTTCGTGCCCCTTTAAAATTACGACCCAGCACACAGAAATGGCTTTTCTTGCGCGGTTGCGCTAATTTTTTTAATAAAGACAAAAATAAAACAAATACACAAAATAAACACCTAGCTCTGTACGAGCACTAACTAACAGGTTATTCCCTGACTAACTTGCAGGACGGCTAAGCCGTTTACCTGACACCACAAACTGAAACACACCGGTTTGACAACGCACTTACTTTTTCTCTGGCTACTCGGAGACAGAGCACCTCTTCTGCCTCCTTCTACTCAGCAGCCTCGAGCAGACTGCCTGCTCTCCTTTTAAATCCCTCAATAAAGCCCAGGTGCGGATGATCATTAATAATACACCAATTAACAAATCAATTAGAAAATTAAATAAAACAATAAAGCAATACAAAACAGTGCATTCTCACATGTTTCTTTTTGTTTTTTCTTTGCAGGGAGGTTTTAACCCCCTCCCTGCCGTCTCTCACACCCCGCTATATTACTATATATATATATATATATATATATATATATATATATATATATATACACCCTTTCTTAAAATGAGTCACAGCCTTTTTCACCCATGCTGCTAGATTAATTCACATAGGCAGCAGGATACAGAAGCTGTACATTCTTCATCCCTGTTGCACATTTGGCATTGAAACTGAGTTTTGTGGAGAGAGAATCCCCAGTGCCAAAACAGCTGACCCCTGCATCCAAGAGTGATTTGAAAACAGAAATTAAACATTATTAAAATATTTGCTTTCTGTGGCTTTGCATTAATTACACAGAGCACATTTCCATAGAAAAGAAAAGTAATTACTTCATGATGATTATATTACTAAATCCAATGTCTCGAAGGGGGGTATTGCATTTATTATAAGTTTTATTTATTTTAATCACAGAGTGTATGTAATAAATGTACAACATCCAGGAGAGTGTATTACTCTGTTCTGTTTCATTAAAGTATGTAAAAACTGTATTCAGCCACAAGATAATGCTAGTTAAGGGCATAGGGATTATGCAATGACTAGAGGGCTGGAAGATATCTAAATTGAAAGAAGTGTTAAGAGACTTGGCAGCTGTCATTCCCTGCACAGACTCACTAGGAGCTTTTGTTCCCGGTTTGACTTGTGGGGATGTTTGGATTAGAGCTGTTTAAGTTTAAACTTGTAAATGCTACAATTTAGTTTACTAAATGTTTACAAACTATACACTGGGAATTGGAACAACTCTTTCCTGGCCTCTTTCTGAGAATCCAGCTGGTGTACACAATCCCAGATAAGGTTTACAGCAATAGATACATTTAGGAGTGTTGAAAAAACAGTTGACTTAACTATAAATGTTTTTTTAATGGACCAGTTTTTTTCTTGGACCAGTTTAACAAGCTCCTCAACAAAGGTCATGAACCAGTCTAACCTGCTGAAAACCAGCAAACCACCAGCTCTGACTAGCATTCACTTAATTTAATATGGAGTGGGCAGTTTGTTCATAGTGGAAAATATAGGCAATTAAAGTATACAGTATATAACTAGGGCCTCTGATTTTCGGTTTTAACCGATAAAAAACAACAATAAAACACCCTGATACAAAAAAAATGAAATCGGTGTATATCCAATAAATATCGGAAACACACTGGAAATGGTTACTCAATTTACATTGACTTGAGCCCTTTCCCCCGTGAAATAAATAAATAAAATAACCTACAAAAAAAAAAAACACTTTCCCAGTGCAGTTGGGCAATGTCCCTCCTCCTGACTTGTATCTATCATTGATTCGTTCTGAATACTTTAAACCCATTGGTACTTCCTGTTGTACACAGCTGTGTGCATATTTATATTATTATTTATTATCAAATGTGTTGTTTGCAAAGGAATTGCATTTACACTTGTCTTGGTTCTCAACAGATGACAGAATTGCCAGGAAATTAGTTTATTATCCTTATTCCCTATACAATATGCTTGCTACTTTTCAGAGATTGTATTCACAAATTGAAAAGCTAGTTAAGTTTGTGAATCTACAGCATACTGTTGGTTTCTGTTTTAAAATAGTCCCTTTTACTATCTTTGACAAGGTTATAAGAGGTATACATCTTGAAATACCACAGTGTGGGTTTTTATTTGCAGAGTAAAAGGTTTCTTTTTTGTTATGAATCCCAGGAACTATTTAATGTACAATCTCTTGAACATCCAAGATGAGTAACACATATAAAAGCTAACCACACTCACAATGTCAGTTGTTCTAACTTGGTGGGAGCTGTCCGTGGTACTGCAGCTTTCCTGTTCTGTCATATAGCAACAAAGTGTTCCTTTTTTCAAAATGCCATTTTTGGTTGATGATTTTGTTACACTTCTTTGAACTAGAATGGAGTTTGCAGGATATATTATTAACCTCCTGCTGATGCAAGTAGCACGTAATGCCAACCAGTGATAAGACAGAGGTTGTGGGTCTGCAGTTAAAATTACTGTGAGGGAGTTGTGACAGGGCAGAAGCTCTACACAGTGAAAATATGTGTTTTAATTCTGAATGTGAAAAACAGATCAATATGGCATGTGTAGTTCAAACACCAAACTAACTCACTCAGCCCAGTTGCTTACTCGTAAGTTCTGTTCAACAATCCAAACTAATGGTAATATTGACAGGCATATAGTGACAGTTTCCATAACCAACACTTAGATAACAGAAGTGTAAAATAAATCAATTGATTATTTAAGCAATAGTACACGTCGATGAAGGCTCTACCCAGGTGGTAGTTCACCACTACTGGAGTTATGAGTCCCGAGCTGAAGGCTTGTCAAGTGCATATCTCCCCAGTGTATTTGAACATCTTAAAGGGTGAAAATGTCCTACGACGTATGACTTAATGTTTTAAACCTGCTGTATAAGCTCTGCATAAGGTCTCTTCTTGCTCAGAAAAATAAAGGTATGCAGAACGTTCTGGTATTAGGCTGAAACATTTACCTCAAGTGACAGCTAACTGTATACCTTCCACATACAATATGAGACTAGAAGTGAAAGGGTGCACTGATCTAGAGTAGTGGTGTCTGAATAGAGGATAGTCCTTGAATGCTCAGGCAGTACTGCAGTATTCAACACGTGAGAAAGGCCAGTATTGTACAAGTCAATACTTTTCTGTGCACTGATGAATGTACTAAGTTACTCAGCAGTGCAAAAAGCAGTATCCCACTTTCCTTAACTGCAGACAGGGATACAAATAATTGTCATACTCTGTCCTTATCTGACATTTTGATTATGTAAAACTCTGACAATAAACAACATTACTTCTGCTGTAGTACAAAAACCATTAGTTGAATAAAACAAATGCTAGTAAATCGTGGTCCCCTGCACCTGATTTGTCACCATTTCAGGGCTTATAGTGTTCATGCTTGGTTCAATCATGTCCATCCTTGTTGGAGATCATTACACCTGGCAGAGAACAGCATGTCCTTATCAAATGCTGAAGAATGTTTTTTGACACAGTGAAGTTTTGAATATCAAATTAGTATCTAATTCTGATTTTATGTTGCATTACTGAACTGAGCAGTGCATTCAGTTCCTTTTTATGAGCAATCCCCCTAAAGCGATATACTGCGAAATTTTCTGCATTGTAGATATTTTTAAAAAGAGATGAAGAAAGAAGGTAGAAATGTGGAACACTGTGGCTCAAATTACTCCATTCTTTCAAATAATTTGAAAATTGGTCTCAGTATATTTATTGTGACAAAACACTGCACATGCATGTGAGGGTTCTTGTGATTAGCAACTCTTGTGTTTTTTTGTGGTTAATCCGTTCACCAGCAATCCCTGATGGAATTACATCCATTCATCTGTATGTCACACATATAACAGCAGAATCACTTATCAAATTGTGAAACACTTCTTTTATCCTATAGAGTATATTATGGTGCTTGTGTTATCCATATCCTAATTAATCTTTTAACAAATTTATATAAATTTAACATAAATGTTTTTTAAAAAAAGCTTTTCTGTTCTGTGTTTTGTTGATGAAAAACTGAATTCAATTTATTTATTTATTTATTTATTTATTTATTTCTTTATTCTTAAGAAGAGTCCAGGGAATATGGACATATTCTATGATAAAATGTTTCCTGTGGATTTCAGGAAATAAGGATATGGAAAATGATTCCACTGGCAGTGCCCTCTGCGGTTACCCTCTGAGGTCAAAGCTCATATGACAGTTATAATTGCAAGCAGTGTGCAGTCTGACAAAAAAAACAACTATTAACACCTTTTCTTTCTTGTACCACTGCTCCGTTTGAAGTCCTTTGGTAAGGGCCAATTCACTAAATCATGACTGGGTACTGTACATGATGGTTTGTTTTTCTCTGAGCTGGTTATGGGATGGTGTGTATTTTACTATTAAGTTATTCAGGACCTGACAGTGATTTATATATTTATTTATTTCTTAGTTTATTGCTTATATCTCATAAAGTTACAGTAGCCTTCACTTTGAATTGAAGATAGCTGTCTCATTGTGGCCATGGGACTTGGTCTTAAAGACCGTTAAAATATATCAGCTTCATACTTGGTAGTGTATTCTTTGATTCTCAACCGAGGTCATGGGTATCATACAAGAACAATTAACCCTTTTGTGGCAGTCATTTTACAAAGCTGCCTCCACTGCATAAAAAGCTACACACCTCTAAGTCAAATTGAGGAAATTACTTACATGTTTGCAGTTATATAAACACTGTGTGTTAAATGTGCTGACAAACATGACGTTGACCTCTGACCTAATGTGGCTGCCATATTGAGATTATGTGGCTGTTTAGGCTGAGTTATTCTCTTCATTTTGTACTCAGAGGCATTCTATAATTTTCTCAGATAAGTTTCATTACAGGTGCTGTGCAGTAATTATTTACCTTTTCACTGCCACTCAGTGATGCAGACCACAGGCTTTGGGGTAGTGTATTCACAGTTGGTTCCTAAATGTGTAATATGAGTCTTTCACTCAAGTTCCATTACCAATGCTGTCCAGTAAAAATGAACCACTGTAAAATAGTGTCTTTACAGCTTGTACAAAGACACACTAGATAAGACACCCCCATTATTGGCTTTGGCAGTGGTACACTCCAGAAAATGTAGGTTCTTCTCTGGGGTGAATCTTTACTTTCAGGTGACATGACAAAAAGATCAGTTTAAGCTCCAAGAGGCCCCTTCACACTATAATAGCCTTTCTGGCAAATACAATATGAACTGCTGGAGGCTTTTCTTATATATCTTTATCCCATGATCAATGCTTTTAAGCAGGTCCCTTATCCTTCATTAGAGATTTGGGCAAATAATCCAATAGGCTTTATCTCCATGAATAAAAAGAAGCTTGTATTTCTGCTTCATGGATCAGGAAAGCTTAAGCTCTGTTCATCCTAATAACTTGTGGCAGTGACACATATGCAAGGTAATTGTTTTTGAGCTAAGCAAGCATGCTTTGTTTATTAAGAAGTCAATTTTCATTTACAGATTTTGTCAGTCTTATTTTTTTTGTAGCATTTGTGCTGTTTAAAAATAAATAAAAGTTACAAATAGTAATCTTATCTGGGAGACAAGCAAGTGTTTATTTCTTTTTTCTTAAATATTTGTATTAATTCATTTCAAGGTGCTGGGGGTTATATTTCAAGGCATCATACTTTCAACCATTTAGAATTCTAAGCTATTACCAATTTTAAATGTATGATGTGTATTATTTTATGTATCAACTGTACTGGTAGTTTTGTATCTATGTACATAATGTAGTGTTTTATCGTACTGGTAATGCTGCATATTGTTATGGCAGGTTGTAGGGTGCTATGATGAGCTTGTAGGAGGTTATAATGAGGTTATATAATGCATTGGTGAGACTGCACATGGAACACTCTTGTTTAGTTCTGGTCCCTGTAACGCAAAAAAAGGACATTCGTCTTGGAGATAGTCCAACGAAGAGAATCCAGACTAATATCAGGGCTTAAATAATTTTGAGGAGTAGAATATGTTTAGCATCGAACAAATAAGAATTATGGAGGACTTGATTGAATTCAAAGTTAACCCTAGCCAATACTTTAAGCATAGCATATGAAGGTTATTGAAATTGATTAAATTTAAACAAGGGTATTTGTTATAAGAAGGTATACTATATTAGCGTTGAGAAAATATTTGATTTATTGTGATATTATCAATAATTGTTTGTGGTGCGACAGGGATGGAAATAACACTCCTATTACATAGCAGTTTCACCCATTCCAGGTTTTACTAAGAGCTCGATTAGCCACAGTGTATAGGTAACAAGCTCAGGTGTGTCTTATTAAACTCCTATAAAACCAGAAATGGATCAAACTGCTATGCAATGGGAGTCTTATTTCTATCCCCGCACGATTATTGATTGAACTGAAAATTAATATTGACAATTGTGTCATCACCAATAACAGTTTCTGTAAGTCATCTAAAGCTAAAAATGCTAAGCACCACTGCTACTGAGATGCTTGTTCTTCTCTCTTCCTCGATATGGATTTGTGTGGGGATGTTAAATTAATTCCATATAATTTAATTGGACAAGGAAAAAAATACTTACCTTCAGTTTCCCCTCTATTGTGGAATTTAGTATTATTTTAAAAAGCCAGCGCACAAATATCTGACGGGAAGAAAAAGGTGATGGAAAGAACAACTAAAGGGAAAAAGTCACAATTAAACAGTTAAAACATTATGTTTATCATCACCATTGTTAACAAATAATATGCTATGGATTTACTTGCTGTGTAAACTGCTGTTTCATGGTAGAGATACCTGATTGTCTGAGTTACTGAGGGCCGCTTGTTATTCCACACATTCAGTTTTTTTAGTTTTTTCATGAAACAGTGGATTATTATATTTATTATATTCAGCCATAGAGGCTGTTTTTTATTTGTTCACAGAATGTTCAGTTTGCAATGTGTGGTGACTATTGTTCTTGTTATTGGTTTATATTATAAATTGAAGTCTTTTCCAAGGGAAATGTGTAGTCATCATAACTAGGTTAAGCAGCTGTAATACTCTTTTGTTTCCTACCAGTGTTGCATTTGGGCAGTTCCCACTTTACATTTCTGTCAGAGCAACGTTACTGAGTTTACAGTATCTTAGATGTTATGTGAATCTCAGTTCTGCCATTTTGCCAGTGAAGGTTGTAGGAGTATTGGAGGTCTGCAGTGTTGCCCTAGATACCGTTCTGCAGTTGTCTTTGTGCTCTGAAGAACTGGGAAGGAACAGTGTAATATAATGTTGGGCGATTCCATGTCAAACATTCTGATTCATAGGACCCTGCTTAACTCAAACATTGGTTTTCCACGTCAGAGGTCCCGAGATATCACCTTGAGAAAAAGTGAGTCAACCTGCTAAAGTTTATGTGAAAAGGAATATCTTGGGATCTGTTTCACAGTGACTTCATAGATCTCATAATATAGCATTTGATAAATTAAAAATGAACCCCCAACCTAGTGCTTCATTGAGAAACAAACCCCTAGACTGTTTACATTGACAGAATCCTGAATGGATGGTGCCGCATGAACCAGGTGAGACAACCACTTATCAAAGATGTTGAATATTATTTCAGGAATGGCTTCAAATAATCTAATTTTAGAAAATGTAGAGCCTCGCAGCTAGCAAAAGTGCTGACACCCGGAGGATAACAGTGGCAATGTAATCTTTGAATTTTGGAAATCATAAGCTTTACAGAATTTTGTTTTAAATGAGTGTGTGTCTTGGTGAAAGAGACTGGGAATTCAAATTTCTGTTACACATTTGAGAACCAACTTTCGGTGTTTCTGAGGGAAGCTTCAGATGAGATGCTTTTGCTGTCCCTGTATATTTGTTGAAATGCCCTTCTATGGGGAATCTGATATCAATGGTCACAGCAGTTGGGGAGTTTCTCGTTATTGGGTCCACATATCTCATAGATGGACTGATAATGCATGCTTATTAATGCATGTGACTAGACCTACATGTGATCCATGTTTGTTTTTCTGTTCCAAGCTTCCCTATGACAGGAAACTGGGTCACATAAATATTAAACAATTACAAATAAATACAAATAATAATACAAATTGGCAAGAATAGAGAGAGCAATCTCATTGTGCCAACCTGTGCATATATGTCACCATACCAGCATGGCTTTAGAACTTTCAGAACCATTCTGCCTGATTCACTTGACAACCAATTCACTCAGGGAGAGTTGGGGTAGGGTGGCAGGTGCTATTTTTTAAGAGCAATAACATACTCCAGGGTGTTATAATTATGGCCCCAAATCTTCAGATCTAGGCTGCTTAATGGCACTTGGATTACCTCGTGCCAAACAACACCCCAGAGTGTGCAGATTTTGGACCATATTTGAATACCCTGTCGTGTACTGTGTGCTGTTGTGTGAGGAATTACTGTGTGCTGTTGTGTGAGGAATTAGTATTATATGTGGCGGTTTTCACTGTATTTTGTTTGAACTCCATGCTCCTGAGTTTTCCCTTTTTACATAAACTACAATTTGTAAGTTGACCCAGATTTTCTCAAGACCAGATCTCTGGTCCTAACTGACCCAGTGAAGTGATTTCCATGATGGATGTGAGCATGGAATCACCCTGTCATTAGTAATACATCAACAATAAAGACATTGCTTGTCAAACAGACAGCTTTTTCTCATCAGTAATGTTCATCCATTATTGCCAATCTGGTTAACTACAATTATGTATTTACGATAAGAGTCAATCACACGAAAAGCAAATGGTTGTGTGATTTATTGATACATTGTTGCAGGTCTGTGATATTCAGATAGATTGTTGCCATGAAGTCTGTGCCAGGAGCAGTTTGCAGAACGTACACAAAACAAATAGATCAAGAGTCTGTCGTCCCAGTGAATAAATATAATGCTCTGCTGAATAGTCTGATTAGTGCATCCTTAGCCAGCTAAATTTAGCAATATTGCTTGAGATATGTGGAAAAGAAAATCATTTATTCCAATATTTAATTAACAAGTACAGTACTGTAAGTGGTTTCAAATGGCATTTTAAATGACAGATTACATTATCACATGATTTAAATGGATGAAGGCTGTTCAGTGTGAGCAATTAGGAATCTCCAGACAAGCTTGAAGCCAGGTAAAGGCTGATTTAGAGAAAACAAAATATATAATATTGGAGCAACATAACCCAGACCCACTCAGAATGATTCCAAACACTAAAATAGTATGGAAAATGTAAAAAATAAATGGAAATTACATGAAACAGTATTTGGTCTTGCTGCAGTGTGTAAGTAGCTTATTGTTTGCACATTTTAGCTTATTGTATTGAATTACACCAGTATTACTGTATTTGAACTGTCAAAAATATTTAGCCACATTGATACAGTGATTTTGGGAGTCGTATTTATACTTATTTTCTAATGCTTAAAAACCACAGGGAAGTGAAACAGACTCCCTGAGGCAACTAGCAGGGATTCAAATAAGTAGACCGCATGAAGGACAGAATCTAAAAATGCAGACCTAGATTGTGAGGGCAAACGTGAACCACAAATTGTCTATAGAAAAACAAACTATATTGTGATAAAGCAGTAAACGTAAAAATAATGGGGTGATGCAATAAATGTGTCTACCTCTGTAAGCAAACAAACAAATAAATGAATAAAAGTGGTGTGCGTACAGTCAAGTCAGCCTCCTTTCGATCTTGTCCAGTTATTAAACTTAAAAATATGCAATGGTAGACGTGTTTCCTGTGTAACGTTTTTGAAGCGTATCATCAAAATTGGCATGTGGGGATAAAAATGTTTTGGTTCCTAGTGCCTATTCCATGACAAGGCTCAGAAAGATTTGATTGATTTGATTGCCCCACTGCTTATAATTGTCTTGAAACATCTCGGAAGAGTGATCGCGTCATCAGTGCTTAGGCACCGAAATTAGAGCAGTCTGGTGCATCGAGGTTAAAAAAGAAAAGACCACAATGTAAGTGTACAACAGAGAAAAGGTAACGAGATGGAGCTTGTTTCTTTTTTGCAGAAAGTAACTGTAATATTATTACAGTAGTCTCTGCGTAGAGGAACACCTCCTAAGAGAGCACTTCAACTAACAGATTTTTCCCATTGTAAATGCTCCGCCTAAAGGAACAGGAACTTTGCTTAAAAGAATACTTCTTTTTAGCACAGATAACAATTAATTTACAACTGATACAGTACTGTTTTGTAACCTGATAACTCATCATCATAAATTCAAATGGTTTATTCAAAACGAACTTGTCACTGCGAGAGTGTCTTGAGGAACACTGATTGGTTTAGTCTTTCCAGAACCGCTGTCATTTATCATTGCCTTGTTGTGTATTCTGATTTCCACGAGTGCTCCTCATCTCTACAAAATAGCATGTAAACAAACAGTGAAACGCACCTCTATTTCTCTTGCTACAAAAAGTTGAAAATTGTTTGAGCTCTTGAAAAAAAAAATGGAATCAGTCACAATTTGGTGTTTCCCGCTCTGGTGAGTTGCTTCACCATTCTGTTAAATAATATTGTCCATGTCTTGAATATTGCTCCTGTACATGTATTCATAATTAATCAAGTGAGGTCTACTGTGTTAAACAAAACAAAAAAAATACATGTCATTTGAAGCTGCTTCATTAAAGAGCTTACTAAACCTCCACATTGTAACTCTTCGAGTCAAACAGGTAGGTTTCTAGGATATAGGAAGCAAGCACAGAAGGCTAGCAAATGAACACCAATTAATTAGATTTTAGTTTAAAATTAAACCTGATAGTGGGACATTGTAGCTTTGACATCAACTCAGGCTGTGAAACTGTAGATTAAAATAGAAAAATTAAATAGAGTACCCTCCAATTGGTTTAGCAGTTTGAAATCTAAAAATCACGCCTGTCTGAGTATGATCTTGTAAATTTGTTTTCGAATTAAGGGTGGAAAAAAATAAATAAAAGGAATTCCTATTTGCAGACCTTTTAAAATGTCAAATGGTTTGCATTCAAGCAGCTGGGCTGGGAATCAGAATAACAGCCGATAGTGTTTGCCAAGTCACCCAGCCCTCAGACTTAATGTGGTAAAACTGTAAATACATAAACGCAATGTAATTTCATATGCATACTTTATTGCAGTAACATATCTGTACAATGTGCCATGGTAAATATCAATGTTTTTTTCACCCTGGTTTTCCTATGCTTGTACTACTGAGTTTGATCATAGTTTTCTGTAGCTTACTACTGGTGTGTTTTGCTATTTGTTATTATTCTTTTGTTATCCCCGCTGGTAATACACGTCCCAGGAGACGGGGATATAGTGGAGGGTGGACATACATACAGCTCATCACATTATGATGATACCTGAAGACTGTCTATTGTGGCAACTGTCCGTCTATCTGTATGTCAAATGTACTTTTGTACATGTACATATAGGGATGTAAGTCAGTGGTCCTCAGAGCTGTGCCCACAAGACCAGTAGTTGAGCAATTAAAGCCATTACATTATTCTGCTCTGCTCCCAATCTCTGTGTGTGTGCCAATTTGTACTCAACTGTTGTTTTATTTTACATTTTGGAACATGTAGTTAGTTGAGTGTTGAGAGGGAAAGGATCACGTTTACGGCTTTATGAGGAATACACAAATGTACCCATGGGTTATGGTGGTCTACTTTCTCTGTGTTACAGATAATTGAGTATTTACAGCTGTGGCAGACTATGGTAAAAGGATACATTGAATTTGACAGGCATAGGGTACCCATTGCTGAAGTGCTTTGTTTTAATCAATTTACAAATACAATAATCAGAT
This sequence comes from Acipenser ruthenus, assembly GCF_902713425.1. Lineage (NCBI taxonomy): Eukaryota > Metazoa > Chordata > Actinopteri > Acipenseriformes > Acipenseridae > Acipenser > Acipenser ruthenus. The sequence continues at coordinate 21,331,099 of NC_081210.1, read as the reverse complement.
ATAATCAGATCAAATTAATAGATTATTTTTTGCATTATGATAACATGTTGAATTGGTTTGTCTCTGCAGGACTGACAGTTCTGCAGAAAGTGCTGGACACTGCTGCAGAGATGAACTGGCAGGTCACCTCAGTGAACGTGGAAACCACCACCGAGGACGGCTACAGGAAACTCTTTCAAGATCTGGACAAGAAAAAGGAGAGGCAGATTGTCCTCGACTGTGAGCTGGACAGACTCAACGCTATTTTAAACCTGGTACATTTCTCACATTGCATTCAAAGAGCTGTTGTTCTGTGAGCTTGGTCTTACTGCTTTGCCTAATTAGCCCTGCTGAATACTGCTCTTGAAATTTCTAGGTCAGTTCTTGGGAATCGTCTGTGGAAACCATGGTTTTTATTTGGCGATTGCCTGTGATACAATTAAACATTATCCACAAGTGGAAAGATGTTTATTCTTCCCTGACAAACAAGGTTAATAATCTTAGGTATATAGCATTTGTGAGGTTTTCTGATGTATACTCGTACCCAGTTTACGTCATATGTAGCAATGGTCTTGAAATGATGAAACTCTTCTTGTACATTTCTTAATAGAAAATGCTCACTGGCAGTATGTATTGCATACTTACTGCCTATATAGATGCTCAGGTTGAAATGAATGGCAGTAATCTCAAGTGAGTGTTGAAGGAGAGGTTACAAAAGCATTATATCTGGTGTTTATCTGTGCTCCCCGGAGATTTGGAGATTTTTTTTTTGTAACGCTGGATACAATCTTTTCTGGCAATGTGTTTCACAATGTTACACAAATCAAGTTACATCATGTCAAATGCCATTTGTTAAGGTGACTACATGTCTTATACTGCTGTAAAAAATGAAAAGCAGACACAAAGAGTACTGGGAAGGATAGCAAGTTTTCATTTCTGCAGTTAACCTTTTCTTTTAGTCTAATTTTTAGGATTGCAGTGTTACTGTTTTACATATTGTAACAGTGAAGCATAGACTGTAGCATGTTTATACAATTTAAAAGTATAGGTTTATAAAGATTGCAGTCTGATCCAGCCCTTCAAAATCACTTATCAATTATTTAATTTCTCTGAAGCTTTAAATTAAACATGTAATCAGAAAGACCAGTGTCTGAGTATATATAACAATGCCTGTTCTGCTATGATGGACTAGTCTTTCTTATACTGCATGACTGGTCTGCTGTTTTGAGTGAAGTTATCTTTCTTAGACCTGTATACATGTCCACAGTGTTGAAAGAATTAGGTGCATAACAAAAACAAAAAAAGTAATAGACAAAGTAGTTAATGTTTGGTTTCTGAATGACTTGTCATTTAACCATTGCTTTGTCACATGATTTGTCGTAATAGATGCACCTATTATTAACACAGCTCTGTATTCCTGTTGACATTTTGATTTGTTCTTGCAGATCATTAGCTTAGGAAAGCATGTGAAAAGCTACCACTACATCTTTGCCAACTTGGTAAGTATCTGGCTTTCTTTTTCATAGTTTTAGCAAACAAGAAAAGCTGAACTATTCATATTGGATTAGCCTTTGTCTTTGTGTGTGTGTGTGAAACATCCAAATCAAGTTTCAATGAGGCCAGTACAATAACTTATTTTAAAGGACTAAGGTTAGTGTGGATGAAAAGAAAAATTATTAGTTTCTGAATAAATCCTGCTTAAGTAAAACAGACATCCCTAAAATGCATGGGCAACCCTTATAGAATAGCTAATACCATTGGGGTACCATTATATCCCAAGTGAATTCCATCAAAGAAGTGCTCACCCAGTGTTTTAAATACATTTTCTTACACCTTATTGGGACTAGCAATAGTATACAGTAATGGTCCCCCTTGTCTGCTGTTGAGATCTTTTTGGTCCTTTGCTTATATTTTACACTTCAATTTGAAATATGCAGATAATGTCATGCTGTAAATGAACAGCTGCTCCTGCTTCCTAGCACCTGATCACTTCATGTGTTGTATTTCAAACTCCATACGATGTTCTTACAGCAGTCAGTCCGTGTGACCCACAGCAATGGGACAAGGATGCTGCCGTTTATCTGCAAGAAACAAAACAAGCACAGATATGATAGAATCTCAGGGCAATAAAAGAGGGACCAGTTATAATGTTAAGAAAGTTAATAAGAAGATAGTTACTAATCCATTGGAACCATTATCCTGATACAGGATTATATTTGTACTAACACGTCATTACAATGGTTTACCAATGTGTAGCAGTTTATGCTGTTATGTTGGTATGTTGAAATATGAAATGTAAAACAAAATGAAGCAGTTTGACATATGAATTTGTAATCTTCTAGTTGAATGATGGGTGGTTTGACGATGGGAAAATGGTCTCACTGGTCTCATGTTGGAAAAATTGCTAAAACAGTCATTATGGTTTTTAGAGCTTGATAGAGAACAGAGTGAAATATTGTATCTACTATAAGGGGGGAGATTCTGTCAAATAACAACCGGTAAGTTTGACCATAAATATAATATCCATAAAACACCATAAAAAGTTTATGTTGCATACCAGTTTTGCCATAAATATATACTATACATGTTTCCATTAAAAATGGCAAGAACACACACATTTTATGCAATGTGTCCCTTAGAAAGTCCTCATAAAACTGTTCTTACACATTTCGTTATTCTTTGGAACCATTTTCTCTCATGAATGTTTCTTTGTCCTGGAGCTAAATAAAGCAGCAGCCAATCAATAAATGCAGCACTTGCATGAGAACAATATGTATGATTAGTAATGTGAATGCAGTCATATTGGGAATACAGTGGATGAGAATTTATGCAAAAGTCCTTCAGTTTGCATGAAATTATGATTAAATAAGTACAGGAAATGGGATGACAGAAATGCATTGTTAATTCATTGTTTTGATCAATGCAATGTGCTGCTTATGATGTAGTTATAGAGCAGAGGTGACCAAACCACAGCTCCCAGGCAGTTCAAGTGCGGCTCCTGGTGAAATGGTGGGTGACGCACACGTTGTGGCTCGAATGAACTAAAGAAAGAATAATAAACAAAAGCTAAAAGAAAAGAGAAACAGTAAATATAAACACAAGTTTTTTATTTTTGTTCTCTGTATGCATTAGTGTTTGAGCCTGCATGTTCACTGCAAGGACATTTTGTCAGTTGATGACTTTCGACATCGCTCGCTCGTTCGTTTCATGGAGACGATGGCATTGAGCAAACCCTCCACAAGTAATAACCGAAAGTATGAGGCTTTAAGCCAGAATGGGAGGAAGAGTTTGCTTTCACTGAAAACAGTGGTAAACCTGTATCTCATCTGCAACAAATCGCGTACACACTGTAGTCTGTACAAGGCAAGCAGCCTCAAATGTCATTATGAAACAAATCACAACACATTTTCATCTGAATATCCTCCTGGATCAGACTTGAGGAGAAACAAGCTGACCTCTTTAAAAGCACACCTCAGCAGTCAGCAGATGCTTCTTTCGGCGTTCAGTAAAGAAGCTGATGTAACGACTCAAGTGAATTTTGTGTTGCATGGAATATCGCTCGTGCCAAATGTCCTTATTCAAATGAATTAGTCTTTTTATAAAATTGGAGTGTTGACGCTAGACTAGAGAATGCATGTTTAAATGTTATATTGCAGGTCTAAAATTAATATTATATTTACATAACTTACGTCTCATCATCAGCAGGTACTGTAAACCCTTTCAAAATAAATACAGTGCATTTGTCATCCACAAAGCTCAACAATATTTAATACACAAGATCTTTTTATTTTTTTAAACCCAGGATTTAGATCTTCAAGAGCTTTTCTTTTTATTTGGTGTTTTTATTGAAATCAGGGCAGTTATCGTATTTTGCTTCATAATAACTGCATATATTTTATTTAAAGTGCATAATACATGCAGTATAAACAGAAATAATAGAAAAACACCATAGTGTTACATTTAAAGTTTAATACAATGTACAGTATAATAGAAATTACACAGAAACTGTAAGGCTCTGCAGTGTTCCCTTGTTGTGTATTTTGCTGCCATCAAGAGATAACAACTACTGCACAGAATAAGTGCAATATTCCGTTACAATGTTTGAGAGAATTATAGAGCATATGTGATGTTTGGGAAATGCAAAAATAAATGAGTAATTCAGAAAAGACATAAGAGGGACTTGAGTTGTTGTTTTCTTTTTGCATTATCCAGGAGTTTATTCTTCTCAAATACATTCCTGTTTTTGCATGTGTTGAACTGTTTTTTTCTTCTCACATCAATTCAAGTGTTGAACAGTTTTCTACTGTTCCCCTGAAAATACTAGCTGAAGGTATTGAATGTTTTAATTCAGTGTGCCAGTTGAAGGAGGGGAGACCGGGCACCAGACTGAGGTCAGTGCAAGCACTATCGGACCCAAGTCAACTTGACAGGGCCAACAGTGCTTGGGCCGACCTCGATGAGTTCACTGTGAACCTAGGAAGCCTTGGCAAGGCAGTGGTTGGGTTGGGGTTGGGGTTGGGGTTGGGGTTGGGGTCGGGGTCACGGTTGGGGTTGGGGTCGATCTGGACAAGTTGACTGTGAACCTAGGAAGCCTTGGCAGGGCAGTGGTTGGGGTTGGGGTTGGGGTCACGGCTGGGTTTGGGGTCAACCTGGATGAGTTCACTGTGAACCTAGGAAGCCTTGGCAGGACAGTGGTTGGGTTGGGGTTGGGGTTGTGGTTGGGGTCGACCTGGACGAGTTGACTGTGAACCTAGGAAGCCTTGGCAGGGCAGTGGTTGGGTTGGGGTTGGGGTTGGGGTTGGGGTTGGGGTCGCGGTTGGGGTTGGGGTTGAGGTCGACTTGGACGACTTGACTGTGAACCAGGGAAGCCTTGGCAGGGCAGTGGTTGGGTTGGGGTTGTGGTCGGGGTCGTGGTTGGGGTCGACCTGGACGAGCACTGTGAACCGGGGAAGCCTTGGCAGGGCAGTGGTTGGCTATTTATAAAAGCTAGACATTTATGAAAATAAATGAAAATGATAATTTTCCCTTGGCACATTTGCTGAAATAGGTAAACAGCCCATTAAATGGAACATATAGGTTCTTTCAAGTATTCATTTTATTTAGTTGCTGCAGCTAGTGCATGACCACAAATTGACAACACACATGCATTTCTCAGTGCCAGATTGACCCATTGACCTTCAGTGAATGAAAACATCTGGGCATGGTACCTTGACCATACCTTTGTCCAGAATATGCCCATGTGTGGAAGAACATAGTTCAAGACCTGCAAATTGCCATAAAGTTATCTATGAAGGGCGTTGGTCAAGGCTGTTCTAAACCTCCATGCATTTGACCATTTGGCAGTGTTAAGGACTGAGGATCAGATCTCCTGCCTAAAAAAATAAAACATAATCTTCAATCCTCGAACGCCATACTAAATGGTGAAGGCATGGAGGCTCCGAATAGACCAGTTTGCCCCTACATCTTCATAGGAGGAGGAGATAACCAGGACCAAGGTGTGATGCAGAACTTCATCAATTTCACTCCCAGGCATCATGGTACTCAGGACAATGATGAACAGACAACCCAATACTAAACAGGGCATATGTGCCTTTTCTATTTCCCTAACAGCAGACATAATACAATTGTTATTTTAACCCAGGGTGTCTCAACATCCAACAGAGCACACATTCTCACTCACAAAAATTAGGAACAAGATTTTCTTCCATAGGAGCTGTAGCAATTTTTTTCCTCTTTAAATTTCTTAAAATATATATTTAAGTTTCATGCACAATACAGTACATTACCCCACAACATGTATCCTTCCCACACCAGCACACACACTGTGTACTGTACAAAAGGGTATGTCTCTTGGGCATAATTTTCGATTTAGTCATACCTGTTTCTATAGTAACCCATCAGATTCACTGCATTGCGTTTTGTTCTGTAGGTGCCTGCCTACAAAAATAAACAGCACTTCTTTCAATATATCTGGTTGGAAATCTGAAGCACAGACAATGCAAAAGCAGAATTGACAAAACTCAAAACACATGGGGGGGAGGAATGATGCAGTGTTTATTTATTTATTTCTAGACTGGGAATTTCAGCCTCACAACTGGGTGATAGAGCAGTACCCTTTTTATTTTAGTCTGTGTCTTATTCTTTTTTGAACATATATCATAATTTGTACTGCTGTATTGCATGATCATTAAAAATAAAAGTAAGAATATCCCCTCTTTTCCAGGGTTCAGTAGCTTGGTAAAATCAGGTGTGTAGGGTATAGCGGTGAAAAGAAGAGTGGCTTGATGTCGTGAACAGATTAATAATCTTGGTAAATAGTGACCGTACAAAAATAGTAAGAGTGCACATATAAACATACGTTAAACAGGTAAGAAATGAAATATTATGCAAATATAGATATCAAGTTTCCAGGGTTTACTTCTCTTAGTCCTCTGCAGCTCTCTGGGTACTAGTACAGGAAGCATGGGTAAATCTTATAGGAATTGAAAATAAGACCCCCATTGCATAGCACTTTGATCCATTCCTGCTTTTACTAGGCGTTTAATCAGACACACCTGAGCTTGTTACCTATACACAGTGGCGGATCAAGCTTGTATCAGAACCTGGGATGGTTGAAACTGCTATGCAATATGAGTCTTATTTCCATCCCTGAATGTAACTGTATTAAAATCCCTGGAAACACAATTTAAAGCAAACCTTTAACAAAAACACTGGTACCCTGATACTGATTTATGTTTTGTATAGGGGAAAAAATACAGGTAATTTAGATTGCTGACAATCAAATAATCAATAGAGGCAACACTGAATATACACCAGCTAATCCATCTTCTTTAAATCTGTTGGCAGTGCATTATGTGTCTTGCTTTTTTGTCTTACAAGATTTAGACGGACCCGCTGAGCTATTGAATTTTAATTTGGCCCGCTACGTATGGCTAGGCTGATGCATTTTGAATGCTTATTCGGCTTGCTTTTTCCTGTTTTCGGACTAATGTTAACTGTGTAGCACTGAATGACGTAATAAAAGTGTTGGAACAAGAAGGCAGCCCTCTGGTGATCGGAAGATACTTCTGCCTGGTCCAACGAGGGACAGCTGTTCTTGTGTGTTTGATAAATCAGCATGGTTCCTGTTCCCTGCCAATCACCAGCCTAATAGGTTTACATTAATCACATAAAAGCATTAGTACTCCGTGTGTGTGTGTGTGTGTGTGTGTGTGTGTGTGTGTGCGTGTGCGTGCGTGCGTGCGTGTTGCATTGTGCAGCACTGGTTTAGTTCTCTTTGATTGCAGTGCTTTTGCTGAACATGTCTTACATAGTTGGATGGTTTAGTTAATAAGGGACGCATTTAAATGTGTATTTAGTTCGCTACTACTAAGCTCTTCTCTAAGCGTTTATACACTGTTTGTGGCGAACAAGATATGTTCGGCATACTGTTCCTCAATGCTTTATCTTTCAGATTGGTACAAATATATATATATATATATTAATAATAATAATAATAATAATAATAATAATAATAATAATAATAATAATAGTCGAACAAGTTGTTTTTTCTTTGAACAGAGTAATTATACCAGTTACTATAATATACAAGTAATAATGTTACATAAAAGAAAGGCTCCAGAACCCGTAACACCAGTCCATTTACATGCAGGGCCTGTACACACGGGTCATAACCCTAAATGTCATTTTCTCATTGGTCTGATAGAGCAATTATTTCAGTCTGTGTGGTTATGTCCAAATCTTTTCCTTTCTGACACTTTCCCAATTTAATTTGAAACCAAACACTGAAGTGGGAACAGACATCGTGGGCGGGAGTTCCCAGGGGGCGGTACACAATTGGCCGAGCGCCGCCCGGGTGGGGATGGCTTAGGTCGGCCAGGGCGTCCTCGGCTCACCGCACACCAGTGACCCCTGTAGCCTGGCCGTCCAGTAAGCTGCCCAGAGCTGTGTGGTCCTCTGACGATGTAGCTCTGAGGTGGCTGCTTGGCAGGCCTGCAGAGTGAAAAGAAGCAGACATCTGATGGCACATGTTGTGGAGGATGTGTGTGTCTGTCTTCGTCTCTCCTGAGTCAGTGTGGGGGTGGCAGTGGTGAGCTGGGTTCAAATAAAAAAAAAAAAGGATTGGGCTTTCCAAATTGGGGACAAAAAATAATTGCTGATTCCAAATTTTAGAATTTGTCTTATATATATATATATATATATATATATATATATATATATATATATATATATATATATATATATATACACACTACCGGTCAAAAGTTTTAGAACACCTCAATTTTTCCAGTTTTTATTGAAATTTACGCAGTTTAATGTCTCAATGTACTCTGAAATTTAAGCATAGAACAAATAAACAATTGGAGATAAAAAAGAAATTATGGAATCGTTTTGTTTAACAAAATTTAATCTAAATTTTTGACTCATCAAAGTAGCCACCTTTTGCAGATATAACAGCCGAACACACTCGTGGCATTCTTTCTACAATGGAAATCAAATATTGTTTGGAAAGTTCTTCCCAACACTGTTGCAGAAGTTCCCACAAATGTGTTGCACTTGTAGGTTGCTTTGCTTTCACCCTTCTGTCCAGTTCATCCCAAACCAGCTCGATGGGGTTTAAGTCTGGAGACTGTGCTGGCCATTCCATGATTTGAAGCCTACCGTCTTGTTCTTTTCTTCTAAGGTAGTTCTGACATAGCCTGGAGGTATGTTTTGGGTCAGTATCTTGCTGTAGGATGAACACCTGACCAACTAGGCGTATACCAGAGGGTATTGCATGGCGCTGCAAAATGCTGTGGTAGCAGTTTTGGTTCAGGGTGCCACTCACTCTGTGCAAGTCGCCGACTCTGGATCCAGCAAAAGAGCCCCAGACCATCACGCTTCCTCCTCCATGTTTGACAGTTGGTGTCACACACCGAGGAACCATCCTTTCGCCTACTCGACGGCGTACAAAAACCCTGCATGATGAACCGAAGATTTCAAATTTTGATTCATCGGTCCATAAGACCTTCTTCCCATCTTCAGTAGTCCACTGGCGGTGCTTCATGGCCCAGGCAAGCCTCTTTTTCTTATTTTGCCATCTTAGCAATGGCTTTCTTACTGGCACTCGACCTGTCAAACCTGCAGCTCGAAGTCTTCTCTTCACAGTTGAAACTGAGACTTGCTTACTTCGACCAGTGTTAAGCTGTGCTTGAAGCTGTTGTCCTGTGAGCCGCCTATCACGCAAGCTGTTGACTCTCAGAAACTTGTCTTCTGATTCTGTTGTGGCTTTGCCAGACCTCTTCCTGTCAGAGTTTCCTCCAGTTTCCAAGTGCCTTTTGATGGTGTAGGAAACTACTCACTGACACCTTGGCTTTCTTTGCAATTTCTCTAAAGGAAAGACCTACACTTTTAAGGGTTATAATGGTCTGTCTGTCTTCCTTTGTTAATTGCCTTTTTCTCGCCATTATGAGAGCAATATACTACTTCCTGCAGTACAATACTGTCCAAATAATGCTTAAGAGGGTGTAGTAACACAGTATGTTCCAACACTGCTTTTATACAGACAGAGGGTTTGTAAGTAATCAACAAAAGTTGGGACACCTGTAGGAATTGTTAGCATCAACTTTCAAGGCTTAATTTACTTCCATTGCTGCAGAACAGCTGTAAGTTGTTAACCCCTTACTTGTTCCCTGAAAAAGGCCTTTTTGTATAACTCTGAAATGTACATTATTTTTCAGTTTTTGGTAACCTAAACTTTTTTTTTTAACCTCTGGCAGTTTACCGCTTACCTTTGTACCATTTCAGGTTATTCACTGGACTTGAACTGCTTAAATTTCAATAGAAACTGGAAAAATGGGGGTGTTCTAAAACTTTTGACCGGTAGTGTGTGTGTGTGTATATATATATATATATATATATATATATATATATATATATATATATTATAGGTCCTCTAGTGATTTATGAATTTTGGCAAGTACATAGAATGCAGGACAAACGGGATATTCTGTAATTAAGAAATCCCTCTCTTTTTCAGTTATCCATCCAGTAGTCAGTGCGGAAGAGATGAAAGCATCTATTTCCTTTTTAATTTCTTGTGTTGGATTTGCTCTTAATGGGATATAAAATTGTCTATTTGCCAATTGTGTCTTAATTTCACTATCATACTGCTCATGGCTCAATATAACAATAGCGCCACCCTTGTCACATATATATGAAATGTTGGTAAATGCCCTTTTTTTTATAGTTACTTGCAAGGTCCTCCTTTTTTCTGAGGCACATACAGTATGCTGTATACAAAACAATTCAACTAATAATTAAGCAAGGCATACCATTTTAAAAAGTCACCACAGGGAAAACAATGACAAACAACATCTGTAGAAAGCAGCCTTGATTTCCATTGCTTTCCAAGATCAGTCTGCCAGAAAGAGGCTCCAACAAAAGGAAAATCACAGGATTCATTATTACACACACAATGTACAGTTAGTTTGTAGCAGAGAAAGGGCACGCTGTAGGTCAGATTGCAGTCAGGCTGCAGGTGTTACCTGCTGTTGCATGCTGGAGTCTGAAACGAAGAAATGAAACTGGTGTGGCTGAAAGAGTGTTGACAGAGGAGCAGACACTTAACAGATCCTTAAAGAGAACCTGTTTTGAAGCACATTTTCCCAGAGGTAAAAAAATCAGTAAGCAGCTTAATCACTGAAGAAAGCAGTTTAATTATTTTTGTGAATAGTTTCTTGTTAGTTCCTAATTTGCTGTTTTCCTAAGCTTGATTTGCTTTTTCCATGTCTTAAAGCAACTATAGCTAACATCATTATTCCATAAATCTTATCTGTTTTGCATTTCCATCAGTGCAGAAAGAAACACGTGATATCCAGCACTGTTTTAGGTTAAAGCAAGTGTACAGTTTATATGCATTGTTCTTAGGAAATCTCTTACACTTGCACTTCCTGGTCACTTTACCTCAGCAGTCTTCCAGGTCAACACTCTCTGAAAGCTATGAAGGTACAAGGATGTGGAGCAGCCCTGTCCTCCATGTTGGATTGTACCTCTGTGTTTTTTTTTTGCTGGCTAGAGTCCCTTTTCATTTCACTGAACATTCCAGCCTGCTTTGCTGAAACAGTCGGTCAGGTGAATGTAACATGTCCTCTGAAAAGAGGACACTGTCTGGCACAAGAGCATCGGGGCTCAACACGTGGACCAACATGGAGGAGAGTTCTGGTTTTATAGAGGAAAGGGGAAATGGTACTGGGTTATTATTATTATTATTATTATTATTATTATTATTATTATTATTATTATTAGTAGTAGTAGTAGTAGTAGTAGCAGTAGTAGTATCACATTATAAAATATCACATTACAGATAAGAGCAGTTATACAATAAAATCAGTAGAAAATAAGCTCAAATTCAAATAAGAGCAAAATAAAGAATTCAGTAAATAATTACATTTAAGAGCGAGTCTGACTAAGAGCAGTTAACTTGTAGTAAAAATATTTGCTCATACGAGTAAATTCATTTAACAAGCTCCATTTTGACACCTGGCTGTCCCACCATATAAAGACAGTTGGATTTTCATTTGTTCAAAATAGTTTTCAATGAAATTAACAATAGTTTTTGTCTGTAAATCTTTGTTTCTTAATTCAGTTCTGTAGCAACTCATGCAGTATAGTTACTAGCAAGCAACAGCAAAGGTGTCTCTCCCACTGAGAAGAAAATAATGCTCTCAGGCTCAGTTGGTTGCTAGGCAGCTGCTCAACTTTCTACCAATATATGTATGTGTCTTTAATACATTTGTTTCATACTATTTTGTTTAATGTCCCTGATTCCCTCATCCTTGTGCTCCAGTTGATTTGCGGTATGAATTTTAATATAAAAAACAACTACTGTAGAAACTCGTACCATATGTGTTCTAGCCACAAGACTCAGGGAGCTGGGGAACAGTGGCAAAGAAAGATTCTGCCTTCGCCTACACAAGGCTGCGGGGCTAAAATCCGCACCAAGTTATAACTAACAGAGAACAGGGCTAAAAGGAGCTTGGAGATTCAGAGAGCAGTAGCAAACAACATAGGTTTTGCCCTCATACTCAATTTGATATTGAAATATTATTTCAACTTAAAAACTTAAATTCAGTCAGGACAGCAGCCTTTTCAGTCAGGACATTCTTGCGCTAAATAACCACCTTATTATAATACAAAATCTTACAGATTTCCTAAAGCATTGAACCCAAACAATGGGTGAAAAATTGTCGGAGCATCCTGGTGCCGCCTGCTAAATAAAATAATAAATCTGTGCGACGTGTTCATCCCGGTGAACAAAGTTTACTGTTGATGTCTTAAAACCATTTAGCCTATAAACATTTTTATAATTGGGCCAGATTATTTTACATACTCTACATCCATTACAATGATATATTTAAATACATTTACCAGCCTTATGCAGCCCTGCCACAGGCCTGATGTAAGAGGCGTCAGTGTAAATTTCACAAGTCCTGTGTAGCGCAGGCTGATAGCAGTTCCAAAGCTTGTTCTCCTGCAGTCTTGGATGTATCCAAATTTAGAAAATATTCTCTCCACATCAGCTTTATATTAAAACAACAGTTTTTGAAATACATTTGAGAATGTAAATAGTCGATATAAGCTTTTATCAGCCAGGTAGATTTTAAACTACCTCTCTTTTAAAACAGCCGTGCTTTGAGTTTAGCTCCTCCTCTCCAACCTCAGCCTAGCCAAGTGGGTAGGCAGACTAATTACCTCCCCTCCTATCTGTCTGAACCAACTGCGAGCTACCAATCAAAATTTAAAGGCGACATCAAGTCAACTAAGAGGAGAGGCTGAGAGCTTTCGTTTTGGCTTTCGGCCTCTCATCTTAGTTGACTTGGTTTTGCCTTGACATTTTGATTGGCATCTCCCTCCGAAGAGGAGGTAAACTCAAAGCACAGCACAGGTAGTTTTAAATGTACTTGACTTTAGTACATCTGATAGCTGCTTCTGATTTAAGGTTGACATGAATGTCAGCTTTACCTCCTTATCCAATGTCTGCGTGACCATTGGCGATGGTTGCACAGATGTTCCTGTGAATCAGATGATCACTTTGGCAGTTGTATTTACCGGCCTGTAACTTTTTGAATAGCTTTACATCCTCTCTTGTTACTTTGTCTGACTTACGTATGTCAAAAAAAGAAAAGAAAATACAATTAGAGTAGAGAGTACTTGTACAATTTACTGTCAGTGTGACGAACAATGAATCTTGAAATAATGTAAATGTAATGTAAAATGTAAGTCCTGCAATCAGTGCAATTATCTAGAGACTGTTTAATTATGCATTATATTTATCTATCTTACAATCCCTAGGTTCAACCCATCTCTTAACCCGCCTGCCTATTTGGGGAAGGGCTTAGGGTTGGGATCTGTGGAAAAAGCTTTGGAGCATCTTCAGTGGAGCTGCAGTACAAAATCCCCAGCGCTTACTCCCACACAACAACAGTGCAGAGCTTGAATCTAGCAACATCTTGCTGCTTGAGGCTGCAGTGAGAACTCACTGTACTTCATTAAGATGCAAAGCATCACCACATTTGTTTTTTGAACCAGCATACACTGGCAGGGCTACATTACTTTTTACTGTGGTAAGAATTCCCCAAATTAGGTTACTGATGCTGCAAACTTCCACGCACCCAAATGATTCACCTGCTGTACCACACAACAGAGACGACTGCATCTCCTCAACCAAGCTGTGCACCGCTCAGTGTTATTCAGTAGTGGTGCATTCGCCAATCTACTCTCCTAATCTATTATCACATATGCATTTATCGACAGTCATCGATGCATCAACAATATTTTCAAAATCAAGAACAAGCATTAGGATATTTATCAGAAGATTTCATAACTAAAAATGCTACTGTGCATACTACAGTGCCTTGCGAAAGTATTCGGCCCCCTTGAACTTTGCGACCTTTTGCCACATTTCAGGCTTCAAACATAAAGATATGAAACTGTAATTTTTTGTGAAGAATCAACAACAAGTGGGACACAATCATGAAGTGGAACGAAATTTATTGGATATTTCAAACTTTTTTAACAAATAAAAAACTGAAAAATTGGGCGTGCAAAATTATTCAGCCCCCTTAAGTTAATACTTTGTAGCGCCACCTTTTGCTGCGATTACAGCTGTAAGTCGCTTGGGGTATGTCTCTATCAGTTTTGCACATCGAGAGACTGAAATTTTTGCCCATTCCTCCTTGCAAAACAGCTCGAGCTCAGTGAGGTTGGATGGAGAGCATTTGTGAACAGCAGTTTTCAGTTCTTTCCACAGATTCTCGATTGGATTCAGGTCTGGACTTTGACTTGGCCATTCTAACACCTGGATATGTTTATTTGTGAACCATTCCATTGTAGATTTTGCTTTATGTTTTGGATCATTGTCTTGTTGGAAGACAAATCTCCGTCCCAGTCTCAGGTCTTTTGCAGACTCCATCAGGTTTTCTTCCAGAATGGTCCTGTATTTGGCTCCATCCATCTTCCCATCAATTTTAACCATCTTCCCTGTCCCTGCTGAAGAAAAGCAGGCCCAAACCATGATGCTGCCACCACCATGTTTGACAGTGGGGATGGTGTGTTCAGGGTGATGAGCTGTGTTGCTTTTACGCCAAACATAACGTTTTGCATTGTTGCCAAAAAGTTCAATTTTGGTTTCATCTGACCAGAGCACCTTCTTCCACATGTTTGGTGTGTCTCCCAGGTGGCTTGTGGCAAACTGTAAACGACACTTTTTATGGATATCTTTAAGAAATGGCTTTCTTCTTGCCACTCTTCCATAAAGGCCAGATTTGTGCAGTATACGACTGATTGTTGTCCTATGGACAGAGTCTCCCACCTCAGCTGTAGATCTCTGCAGTTCATCCAGAGTGATCATGGGCCTCTTGGCTGCATCTCTGATCAGTCTTCTCCTTGTATGAGCTGAAAGTTTAGAGGGACGGCCAGGTCTTGGTAGATTTGCAGTGGTCTGATACTCCTTCCATTTCAATATTATCGCTTGCACAGTGCTCCTTGGGATGTTTAAAGCTTGGGAAATCTTTTTGTATCCAAATCCGGCTTTAAACTTCTCCACAACAGTATCTCGGACCTGCCTGGTGTGTTCCTTGTTCTTCATGATGCTCTCTGCGCTTTAAACGGACCTCTGAGACCTATCATAGTGCAGGTGCATTTATACGGAGACTTGATTACACACAGGTGGATTCTATTTATCATCATTAGTCATTTAGGTCAACATTGGATCATTCAGAGATCCTCACTGAACTTCTGGAGAGAGTTTGCTGCACTGAAAGTAAAGGGGCTGAATAATTTTGCACGCCCAATTTTTCAGTTTTTTATTTGTTAAAAAAGTTTGAAATATCCAATAAATTTCGTTCCACTTCATGATTGTGTCCCACTTGTTGTTGATTCTTCACAAAAAATTACAGTTTCATATCTTTATGTTTGAAGCCTGAAATGTGGCAAAAGGTCGCAAAGTTCAAGGGGGCCGAATACTTTCGCAAGGCACTGTAGTTAAACACCAAAGCACAACTTACATTGAAAAGAGAACACAAAGAATTAATAATGATAATAAAAAATGAATTCTGTTTTGTTTTTTTAACAGAAGTCATTTTGTTCTTAAACATGCTTGTTAATTAACATTACTGTTAACATTCTGTCAAAAGCATTCACCATCTACACAAAGGCCAATACATTGCCAAACATCACTTTAATGTCCTCCCTTTCCTTTACCCCAAAAAATGACCATATTTTGTGTCAGATTATTCGATTTTTAATTTTTTATCTTTCATTTTTAAATTAGGAAAATGTAAATACAAATATGACGTTGCTTGTCCAAGTTTGTATCCTATCAACGCACTGACGTTGGCTAACTACCATACTAGCACTACTATAAGCGCATAACTACATAATCAATGTTTTAATACAAACTGGCAATGGAATACATAATTAGATATTGTGGTGGTGGTGCTTCCTTTCCATACCAGTCTTTCACACAATATTTTCCCAATATTTTGTGTCGGTCTATTGCATATAAGTTCAAGAGCTCAGAGTTTCTCCATATATGCTGTGAAGTTTGCTCACATATATTTCTTTATTTTACAAATGAAAACTATTAAAGTATTAATAAGATTGCACAGTATGCAATCTCTTGTAAAAAGAGTACAGTACTGGTCACATGAATCTTCTGCATGTAAATATGGTTTAAAGGAAAAAAGGACAACAAAAACAATGATAAAATGAAGCATAATTTGCATAATATGATTGCCCTGGTGTAAACCAGCTGCACTCACTCGGGTTCGTGCCCCTTTAAAATTACGACCCAGCACACAGAAATGGAGTTTTCAAGCGCTGACGCGCTAATTTTTAATAAACACAAAAATAAACAAAACACAAAACAAACACCTAACTCCGATTTGGAGCACTTACTACACAGGTATTTCCCTGACTAACTTGCAGGACGGCTAAGCCGTTTACCTGGCACCGACACAGAGACAGAGACAGAGACAGAGCACCTCTTCTGCCTCCTTCTACTCAGCAGCCTCGAGAAGACTGACTGCTCTCCTTTTAAACCCCGCACCTGGATCTAATTTTCCAATAACGCCCAGGTGCGGATGATAATTAATAATAAAGCAATTAAACAATTAAACTAAACAATAAAACAATTAACAAAACAATTAGCAAATTAAATGAAACAATAAAGCAACCAATCCAAACAATTAACAAAAGGTGCATTCTCTCGCAGGGAGGTTTTAACCCCCTCCCTGCTGTCTCTCACAAACCGCTATCTCACACAGGATATCTGTCATGTTTAATCAAGCCACTGCTATATTCTACCTTTAGGATAGTTTAACCCTGCTCATGATGGAATGAAAGGTCAGTATATAACATGGGCTTTGCACTTTAACAGGGAGTTAGTTAGCTATTTCCTTCGCAAACCTTTAAGAAACTCTTTGTTTCAGGAGGGAAGTAATGACCTTTCTGCTACTTTTGTGATCATTTCTTATACCGCCTTATTGCCACCTAAGACTAAATGACTTTACGGAACAGCACTAAATAGTGATTAAGAACACATAAAATGGGATAATAAATAGATTAAGCAAATCAGAGGGTATGAATACTTGCTTTAATGCATCTCCCAAGTTACTGATCGAACTGCATAATCAATAGAAAACGGTTAATTGTGTCTTTTTGTTGTTACTAAATACACCTAGAATCATCCAGCAACCATTTATACTTCATTCTGTCTATTGTTTACTATTGGTTATTACTGTTTCAATTAGGTCTCAATTAATAGTACAGAGATCTTTTGGGTTGCAAGAGGATATTTGGACCTAGTTAAAGATTTTCCTGACTGGCTACTGTACGTTGAACACTGTGTTCATAAACTTACCTTATGATTCCTGGGTTCAAATGATGTCACAAAGTGTGTGGGTGTCCTAACTGGACAGCAATATTATAACACCTGTACACAATTCAGCCCATTTTCAGGTGTCTCAAAAACAAGAACCCAGGGATTGGAAGGGCATGGAGGCTGAACTGTGGTCCCTCCAGGGCAGGCTTGAGGCATGCTCACAGGCAGTGTGGGGAAGTTTAAGGTTTCCTTATTGTGCTTTCCCTGCTCGGTGGATACATTGTGACAGATTGGTGCCATTACAACAGTAAAATCATTTACAAAAAATACTTGTGTGTCTTTTTTTTTTTTTCTTTCTCAGGGATTCATGGACATCGACTTGAATCAGTTCAAGCACGGTGGCGCCAATGTGACTGGGTTTCAAGTAATGAATTACACAGACCGGAATGTCAACAGGATCATGCAGCAGTGGTTGGAGTTTGATAGCAGAGAGCATCCCAGGGAACCCAGGAAGAGGCTCAAGGCAAGGCTGAGTTGTGTGACCTTTTCAGCCGGAACAAAGATTCCATCAGGGCTTTCTTGTCAAACGCCAGCCAGGTGGTTTGGAGGATGTACACACAACACATAGACGCATGTATAATACCATGTTCAGTGACTCTTGTATAATACCATGTTCATACAGCATTCTTAAAATCCTAAGACTATACCCTTTACCCACAGTGCTTTTCTAAAACATGACCTGAAAGATGGCCATGATATTCCTACTAAGAGGAGGACTTAACTAAAACGTACAGCACCAAATCATTGAGACCTTCAGAAAGACTTCCAGCAAATTAGATAGTTGATTCCCCAAAACATACCAAAAAAAACCATGTTGACTATCAACAGATCTGTAAGCAAAAGCACACATTGGTGTGATTTACTGTGTTAGGCAAACCGCCTTCTAGTTTTGTTATGCGATTCCTACACAACATTAAAAATATTTACAGCTACCCTGGCAACCACTTCACACAAGCACAATGCAACTCAGTGTAGCAACAAAAACCCAGCCATGTGTTCCTTTGATAATATGTAACCCTTGTAATGACTAGGATGTTAACCTGTGCAGTCTGTTTTCTGTATCCAGTATACAGGAGCGCTTACCTTTGACGGTGTCAGAGTCATGTCTGAGGCCTTTCAGAACTTGAGGAAGCAGCGAATTGATATTTCTCGAAGAGGGAACGCTGGTGACTGTCTTGCCAACCCTCCTGCACCATGGGGCCAGGGGATAGACATTCAGAGAGCGCTGCAGCAGGTAGAACACCCGCGCCTTGTTTTGGCTTTTCAAGTGAAATCAATATGTAGTTTCCACCTCTTAAGCAGAACACAATGTAGCTATTGCGTGTCAGGTTAAATATCACCTTAGCATGTCAAAGTTGTGGTGATTGCTGGCTTGCTTTTACAGCATTGTTACATCGCCATCTAGTAATGAGCGACAAATAAGACTAAAGCCCGGTACACACTGCCCCAATGTATGTTAAACATGTTTAAACTTTGCAAGCCGACTGAAATAGATTGGCCAACCCTGTAAAATCACTAACAAAGCTTACTACACGGCCCGATGAGACTGAAATCGAGCAGTATGTACCAGGCTTTACGGACTTAAGGGAACTACAATAGTTTTCCAACTCGCAACCACAGTTTTGAACCGAACGCAAAAGGCATGGCCTGTTTATGTTTGTGAATTGTGGAACGTTCTGGAAACTCTTTACTTTCTGTCCGGTCTTTTTTTTTTTTTTTGCTCAGTATGTATTTCTCTTTCATTTAATGCTTTGGCTTCATTCTGGGATTACATTTGAACTGTAGCACCGCTCTCCTAATAGAAAGAAATTCCAATTAACAAAAACTGTGATAAAGGTAATTGCAATTATGTTTTGCTTCAGCTGCTAAAATTGCCAAAAACATCAATTACACTATGTAACACAATTTTTGTTCCTGGGTAGTAAGTGTTATTTCCTAATTGCTTATGCCTCAAAAGTATAGAAAATGGCTATTATTCCCCACAAACTTTGCTTTTGTGACCAGGACAGTGATATTTTGAAAGTTACCTATTTCCAATGAGAAAACGGGCGAATTTGTGTTTTTTCGTTCACATAAAGTCAGAAAAAAACAACATATGAATCCAAATTAACATGTATTTATACAAAAGTAATACAAAAATGACTACAAAAGATTTAGAAGTGAGTAGTTTTTCGAGATTTACGATTATACTGTAAATCACTTTCACGAATCAGCCCCCAAATGTAGTCTCCCATCATGTTCTCGTTATACTGTCCTTGGTAGCGGCTTTTCAAAGTCCAGTATATCCTGGTGGAAGTGCTCGCCTTGCTACTCCGAGTACGCTCCCATGTTCTCCTTGAATTTATCAAGATGAGCATCAAGGATATGGACTTTGAGGGACATCCTACAGCCCATTGTTCCGTAGTTCTTCACCAGAGTCTCAACCAGCTCCACATAGTTTTCGGCCTTGTGATTGCCCAGGAAGCCCCGAACCACTGCGACAAAGCTGTTCCAAGCCGCTTTCTCCTTACTAGTGAGCTTCTTGGGGAATTCATTGCACTCCAGGATCTTCTTTATCTGTGGTCCGACGAAGACACCGACTTTGACCTTTGCCTCAGACAGCTTAGGGAAGAGGTCTTGAAGGTACTTGAAGGCTGCCGACTCCTTATCTAGGGCTCTGACAAATTGTTTCATAAGGCTCAATTTGATGTGCAGTGGTGGCATCAGCACCTTCCGGGGGTCCACCAGTGGCTCCCACTTGACGTTGTTCCTCCCCACAGAGAACTCGGTCCGCTGTGGCCAGTCCCGCCTGTGGTAGTGGGCCCTGGTGTCCCTGCTGTCCCAAAGGCAAAGATAGCAGGGAAACTTGGTAAAACCGCCTTGGAGACTCATCAGGAATGCCACCATTTTGAAGTCTCCTATGACCTTGATGCCATCTCAGATAAATGCAGATATGTATCCACTTAGGCAGCTGGAACTAAACTGAACTGGTGGGCTTAAGGCCCCTGTATTTATACTACTATTAATATTACTGGAAAGTTCTAG
The DNA here is from genome assembly GCF_902713425.1 of Acipenser ruthenus. NCBI lineage: Eukaryota > Metazoa > Chordata > Actinopteri > Acipenseriformes > Acipenseridae > Acipenser > Acipenser ruthenus. Next base: position 21,310,674 of record NC_081210.1, on the reverse strand, counting down.
AAAGTTCTAGAAGTTACTCCAAGTTTACTCAGCACTGAATCTATCTGGAATGTTCTGGAAAATAGCTAAATTTCAAAATATCACTGTCCTGGTCACAAAAGCAAAGTTTGTGGGGAATAATAGCCATTTTCTATACTTTTGAGGCATAAGCAATTAGGAAATAACACTTACTACCCAGGAACCAAAAAAAAATAAAATAATTGTTACACGGTGTTATCGTTATGACAGTCTGTTTGTTTTGTCCTTTGGTAGGTTCTTAAAGCCACATTGATGATAGCTGCACCATAATTCAAATATAATCCCAGTCTTAAATACATTACCTTAGTTAGTAAAACTCATTCATAGTGAAACATAATAAGTGAAGCGGTACATACAATCTGTAATAATGATTATCTAACATTAAATACTGCTAATATTTTATATCTAGACTTTTATATCTACCTTTTAAGCCATTTACCTACAAGACTCAATTTGAGGTGATTTGCACTGCCAGCTTCAGTATGTAGTTCATTTAACCAACATGTAATGCTAGCCTGTTATTAAATGGCTATGAACATCATTATTTACTCTATCAAAAGAAAAAAAAAAACTGAAACACATTATTGTTGAAATGGGTGCATAGAGAGATTATCCATCCAATCTGTTTAGAATTTTCATTGAGTCCCCTCAGGTCAAAGTCACTCGCAAGACCTTGCAAAAAAATTTTAAAAATCCTTAATGGACTTCTTTCACAAAGATTTTCTTTTCTGCATTGCGTTTGCATCAGAACATATATTGCTTCACAGCAAGGAGTAAGCCTAATTTTACAGAACAAAAAAACATTGCTTTGCATTTAACATGAAGCCTTAGAAAGCTACTTTTGAAAGGCGCAGGCACTTCCCCAATTATGTACAGTTTTACATTGATGTTGAATTACTGTTTTTTTTTTAAATCTACCTTAAATTCTGGGCTTATTATATGTATCATTCGTGCATGAATAAATGACTTGATTTGTTCGAAGGCATAGCGTTTGCAATTATCACACGCATTATTAAATCATGATTTATCAATCTTGCGAAGGTTCTAGTAATAGGTGTTAACTAATTTCAGTGTCACCAAAGTTATTGGCATTGTCCACATTATTGTATTTCTTGCTCTTATTGTATTACTTGTATTGTAACGCTTGAAATGTTTTTGCTTACGATTGTAAGTCGCCCTGGATAAGGGCGTCTGCTAAGAAATAAATGATAATAATAATAATAATGTGGACATTTGCATTTAAATCGCCCCAATATAGCCATGTATGGTAAATGTAGCTGTCTGTCACTGCTCAGTTTTCTAGGCGAGTGCCCACACTCTTATTTAAAAAAAGAAATGAATCGTTGATTGCGCCTGGCCATTTAGCTGCAACATTTAGTAGAGGTAGACAGGCATCAGATATAACCTGCACATTCATTGATTGGTACTGTTTTCTGTTCACGAAATTAAATTCATTCACTCTTGGTGCTTTCGTTGCTACATGAGTACAGTCTATAGCACCGATCGTATTGGGAAACTCAGCAATTGAATTAAAATCCCTTTTTACTCCACTCTGCTGTTCTTCCCTATAAGGAAATTGAATGTACTGAGGACAGAGTGAAATGATCAAGTCCCAAACCCCAGGCATCAATGTGCTGAAAGAGGCTTCGGAAATCCCTGTTATATCTCTGATCTGCCTTTTAATTATTAATGATATTATTATTATTATTATTATTATTATTATTATTATTATCATTATTACTGGTATTCATTTTTTTGTCTGTTTTTACATACACGCCTCTCAGTTTGTAACCTGTCTTACACTATGCACCTGTCAAATAGGCTTCCTGCCATGTTGTTTTCAAGCTCTGGTATAGCTCATAAATCCAAACTGATGATTGAAGTTGTTTTTGTTAGCAGTTCTAAAACTATATAGAGAGTAATGTGCCTCTGCTTACTTACAGGTTCGTATAGAAGGCATGACTGGAAATATTCAGTTTAACGAGAAAGGACATCGCACCAATTATACAATCCATGTGATGGAGTTGGCACCTATTGGAGCTAAGAGGGTACGTTTTCAAATTGCTTAAACTTCATTTACATGCTGGAGATAAAACTGTAATTTACTAAGAGAAGTACACAAACATGCCAGCTATATTACTTCATCTTTTGTGTACTATACTTTACCTGACTCGTTGTGAAACATTTTATGATCTAAACTGCTATGCAGTGAGTGAGTGCCATTAGAAAAAATAATAAATGTTAAAGCTAGAAAGAAAGGATTTTTTAAAAGGTCTTATTTTACTCACTTGTCATTCATGTTATTTGATTTCCAATTCTTATTCTTGTTTCTATTTTTCTCCACATCATTGGAACCTAGTTATAAAATGTCAAAACACAGGAAGACCACAAGCCTTGCTCATTTTATAATGAGTATGTGATCAAAAGGGAAACCAAATAACATGAATGACATTTCCACTCTACCTTTAAAATTATATTTTATATTGTCTACATGGTCCTGTTATTTAGTGTATTACACCGTGTAACAATTTTTTATTTTGTTTTGTTCCTGGGTAGTAAGTGTTATTTCCTAATTGCTTATGCCTCAAAAGTATAGAAAATGGCTATTATTCCCCACAAACTTTGCTTTTGTGACCAGGACAGTGATATTTTGAAATTTAGCTATTTTCCAGAACATTCCAGATAGATTCAGAGCTGAGTAAACTTGGAGTAACTTCTAGAACTTTCTAGAACTTTACAGTAATATAAATAGTAGTATAAATACAGGGGCCTTAAGCCCACCAGTTCAGTTTAGTTCCAGCTGCCTAAGTTGATACATATCTGCATTTGTCTGAGATGGCATCAAGGTCATAGGAGACTTCAAAATGGTGGCATTCCTGATGGGTCTCCAAGGCGGTTTTACCAAGTTTCCCTGCTATCTTTGCCTTTGGGACAGCAGGGACACCAAGGTGCACTACCACAGGCGGGACTGGCCACAGCGGACCGAGTTCTCTGTGGGGAGGAACAACGTCAAGTGAGAGCCACTGGTGGACCCCCGGAAGGTGCTGATGCCACCACTGCACATCAAATTGGGCCTTATGAAACAATTTGTTAGAGCTCTAGATAAGGAGTCGGCAGCCTTCAAGTACCTTCAAGACTTCTTCCCTAAGCTGTCTGAGGCAAAGGTCAAAGCCGGTGTCTTCGTCGGACCACAGATAAAGAAGATCCTGGAGTGCAATGAATTCCCCAAGAAGCTCACTAGTAAGGAGAAAGCGGCTTGGAACAGCTTTGTCGCAGTGGTTCGGGGCTTCCTGGGCAATCACAAGGCCGAAAACTATGTGGAGCTGGTTGAGACTCTGGTGAAGAACTATGGCACAATGGGCTGTAGGATGTCCCTCAAAGTCCATATCCTTGATGCTCATCTTGATAAATTCCAGGAGAACATGGGAGCGTATTCGGAGGAGCAAGGCGAGCTCTTCCACCAGGATATACTGGACTTTGAAAAGCCGCTACCAAGAACATGAGATGAGAACATGATGGGAGACTACTTTTGGGGGCTGATTCGTGAAAGTGATTTACAGTATAATCGTAAATCTCGAAAAACTACTCACCTTTAAATCTTTTGTAGTCATTTTTGTATTACTTTAGTATAAATACATGTTAATTTGGATTCATATGTTGTTTTTTTCTGAACGAAAAGACACAAATTCGCCCGTTTTCTCATTGGAAATAGGTACATTTCAAAATATCACTGTCCTGGTCACAAAAGCAAAGTTTGTGGGGAATAATAGCCATTTTCTATACTTTTGAGGCATAAGCAATTAGGAAATAACACTTACTACCCAGGAACAAAAATTGTGTTACATAGTGTTATTAGAACAATATTAAATATTCTTCAAGGCTGAAGTGAGCTGGGGAAGAATGCTAGTATTGCACTGTGCAGGCCGCGGGGGACACACAGTATTCGGGTATTTAACATCAATTAAATATTAGGAAAAAGCATTTTGTAAAATATCCCTGTAAGGTACTGTAACATGGGTGGGGACATATCTTGTAACCTTTCTTTGCGAATAACCTAAGCCCTAAGGTATATTTATTTTTGCATAATGCCATGCATCTCTTAAAGCTTCGACTGTCTGCAAAGTGACAGTATGCAAAACCAACAACCAACACCTCCAGGGCACATTTTGTTCTGTCACCATAACGTTTTTATACAAGTTGTAGAACATATGTCATTTTACCTTCATTAGTGCCTTGTTTAGTATTATTGTCTTCAGGCTTAAATGTACGGTTCTTTCTACACAGGTCGGGTATTGGACTGAAGACGATAAGTTTGTGAGCACAGAGACAGACTCCCATGCAGGAAATGAATCTACAGTGTTACAAAATAGGACCTACATCGTAACGACGATTCTAGTAAGTGATGTTAATGTCATTTCACAGGGCGGGAGCCAGGGCTGTGAGAGGAAGGGAGTGATTTTGCAACTTAGGATCGGAGGCTCGGCCTCTAGAACAGGGGAGAGAGAAAAGGACAGGCCGGACTCCAACCGAGAGAGTCTTCCCTATGGAGTCGAGTCTGGTCCTCTGACTTGTCGGAGAGTCGTTATAGGCTCGGCCTCGCGACTTGGTCCTAGTTAGTGACCGAGTTCGACCCTCAGAGGATGGAGCGGCTCATGCGAAGCCTGAAGTAAGGAAGTGAAGAGAATCTGAAAGAACACAAATAATTGTTAGTTATGGGACTCGAGCACTAAGAGTATGAGGGCCACATCCCAGGAGGATAAATGAGGAAGTAAGACAGAGCCATCTTTCATGAGGCAAGATAAAGCACATGAGCTGTGAAAGAAGAGTGTGGCCGCACGAAGAACCTGTGAAGGTTCGGAAAGTGAGAATCACTATAACCCCAGAGGGGACAGACACAGGCACGCGGCATATGAAAAACTGAGGAGGAGGAGGAAATAGGGAGTTAATGATGATAGACAGGTGAAATTAGGAAGGAGCGAAGCCCTGGCTCACACGCCCTGAGCTTTCACTAAAGTTATGATGTGATCTGAGAAGTGTGTACCCCCTCACACAGAAACCAAGGAAAGACAGGTAACAATACTGGGAATCGTAATGTAGGCTTGAAGTGTGTATCCTAGCAACGTGCTAATCTACCGTACTAGCACTAGAAGCAGCACACTCACACTCAAGGTTTTAGTGCAAACCGGCAACAGGAGACTTAAAACTGGGTACTAATTCAATGCATCGATTCACCCAAATGTAATGGAAGCTCAGTAAAATTTAAGGACAGATGATCAATTATTGATAATCGATGCATCGATTAATTGTTGCACCCCTAATAATAGGATATGATTCCCATGCTTTTTTGACCTTTGTTGTGTAATCGTAAAAGTCGTTTGGGTTTACAATAGTCTTTAAACGCTATTTTTGACAATAGTAGCTGATGAAAAAGACAACTTGATGTGAGAAAACTATCAATACAATGCAAACAATATATATATTATGTATGTTTGGGGTTACTTGCGGTGCAATCAGCAACCAGTTTTCAAATATCGGACAGATAATCGGCACTCAACCAGCAATGAAATCAAATGTGATTGCAAATCCTTTCAGGTTGAACTGAAGGAACCCTGTGCAGAGAACTGTTAATTGTGTTCACTTAACCCAGTTCATGGTGCAGTTTACAGTGTTTCTATTAGAGGTACAGCATTCTGAGTCACACCTGTGCTGTTATTTGCAGTACACTATGAAAAAGTCAATTCACTTTATAAACAGTTAAGAAAAGCAGCAATACACTGCTGCCTTTTCTTTTGATAGTGTTTTTTTGTCTTGGATCAGAGGGTAGTCAAAATAAGTTTCCATAACAGGCCTGCTAAAAAAATACCACCTTCTACAAGAGAACATTTTTCAGGTGTGAAAGGTTTAACGTTTTCCCCAAGTTTATTGATCTCCTCAGGTGTTACCCAGCCTTAAAACGGACATGACTGCTTCTGCTGGTCTTTGAGCTATATCACAATATGTAATCTTTATTAGTTCTGTTTGTAGGGAAGGCAGGAGATACCTAGCTGGGCAGCAGCTGTGGAGATATGATATGACTCAGCTGAACAGTTCATAAATTACTCCCTCCGTCTCACTATACTGTGTTTATTCTTTACTGCTGTGATAAATGTAGGTTCAACATTGAATATTCTTTTGATACTTTATGGTTTTTATAAAGCTTTGACACCCGTGTCATTTACCATGCTTGTTGTATTTCACTGAGCTTTTTCTCTGCTTAACTTATTTTTTTAAAGAGTGAGTAGCATCAAGCGTCACATTTCCATTACTGTTTTATGGTATTTGAAGTCATTCCGAGTGTTTCCAGGTTCGGTTTCTGGAACTAACAGCCTTCCCCTTCGCATTTAAATCATGTGACAATGTAACCTTTGAACCCAGCCCTCCTGACTCTTAGCGGTTCAGTCCCGACACTTTCATTCCAGACAAGCTCAAAGCCAGGTAACACAGATTGAGAGAAAAATCATGATAAATCAATATAGAAGCAGCAGAGTTTGATAGCAAACACCATTAAATAATAAGGGGGATTTAAAAAGCAATTTAAAGCACATTTTAAGCCAGTTATTGTTGTGCTTCTGGTACACAAACTGAAACACGAGCTCGGTATACATTTCAATCAATGCATATTTAAATTATCATTACTGTCTCATGAGGAACATTTTTTTTACCAATACAGTCTGCCTCATCAATACATGTCCAGCGTCGTTTTTTTTTTTTTTTTTTGGCTCCCTGTGATTTGCCTTTAAGCAAGTCTATAGACCATTGTTCATCATTCTCAGATATTGTTTATCTCTGTAGCTTCTGTAGAAATTGAGAAATGTCAGGCGTCTTCCATGCCCACGTTCTACTTCACCGATTTCACATCAGAATCCCATTCTCTTTGTGGTTGACTGGGGATGGGTATTCAGTAAGAGCCTGCAGCTGGAGCACGAACCTGCAGCCTTTCATACTGCACCGCAGTGCTCTAACCACTGAGCTGTAACTGCCTGCATAACCGAGGAGACATGTACTGAGCATGCAGGGTGTCCAGAGTGGAACGAACAGGCTCATTCAGTTTGAAAGAAAACCAATAGTAAATACCATGCAGTTCCTTTTGATGTTTTTATTGATTTTTCACACATGCATTGTTAGTTTTACTGTATATATGCATTTAACTGCACAGAGGAATGCTTGAGTAATAGCATAGACTACAGGGGTCGCTGGTGCGCGGTGAGCCGAGGACACCCTTTTTTTCCGGCTTCTCTCTACCTCTCTCGGCCATTGAAAGCTTTTCTCTGCTTTTTCCGGAGAAAAACCGACTAGGGACCTGTGAATGACACCTTTTTGGTGACAGGGTCCGACATCGGACCGGAAAGGAAACATTTTAAAGTCGGACCTAGTCCGACATAGGACCGCAAAGGATTAAACTGTAAGAGGAAATTTACCAAATATACATACCAATATCAACTACAGCATGAATAGAACTTAAATTCATAATGGCCATATTAGAGCGCAGCCATTACACACCGCTTCTCTTACCAAGCTAACCCACACTGCCCACTCACGGGAAACTTGGTATACATTTCAATCAATGCATATTGACTCAGAGGCTTAAGTGATGCTTTTAAAGCGACAGTTCTCAGTTTCTAACAACTACAATTATACAGAAAGTATAAATAATTACAATAGATATAACAAGTACATTTGTGTACTCCACAATGTGCTGCAGTCCATTGTGATTGCCCAGAATCATTAGCCTTTTCGATGGTAAACAACTTATGAAATGTAGCTTTCAGTTTAACAGGTAACTGTGCTATGGACACAGTAACTACCACCTTGTGTGCCACAGTAAAAACCTTTCTAGAGGTATTTTACAACCAAATAACTGTGTATCAAACAGAAGCTTATGGAGCATGTTTTACTTGGCTCAAGGCATGTTATAAATGAGATTTCCAGTATGATGCAACTCCACGTTACAGAAAGATAGTGTTTGTGTAATGTCTGTAGTGGGGTGCAGGGTGTATAATACCAGGAGCCTGAAACCAGGTATGCAGTGCAACACAAATGTTTACTGGGTGACACCACACGGATGTATTTACAATAATTCAGTAACTCGGTGCTCGTAAACAATCACAATTCCCCGTATCCCACAAGTATTTGTACAATCCCCACGGTGTCTCTTGCTGCCTTCTCAGTGCTTGCCCAGTCCAGTCCGCCGAACCTTCCTGTGGTTCCTGTGTCCTTGGCAGCATTAGTCCTCCTGGGAAAAGCAAGTGGCAATTGTAAATCCTCCATGGTTGTGGTTGTTGTTGTTTTCTTGTTATCATTCGTTCCCGCACCAAAACCACTCCAGCTCAACTTCCTGACGCAGCCACACAGTTCCCTAGATGTATCAAGCCCCGCCTCGTTAATCCGCTACAGCCAATCGCTACTCAATAAAACTGTTTCTGAAACCTCGGTCTGAACTAGCAGGAACTCGGTACACCTGTGTAATTTAACAATTGATAATTTATTTTATTTCATTAATTTTTTTCTCTCACAGGAAGCGCCCTATGTAATGCTGAAGAAGAATCACGAGCAGTATGAAGGCAATGAGAAGTATGAAGGCTACTGTGTGGAGCTGGCGGCGGAAATTGCCAAGCATGTTGGCTACAAATACAGACTAGAAATTGTACCAGATGGGAAATATGGAGCCAGAGACCCAGACAGCAAAGTGTGGAATGGCATGGTGGGAGAGCTGGTCTATGGTGTAAGTTTCTTTTGTAATGCACAACTTACAGATGCTATGACTGTTTAGAGTAGAGGTGCAACCCTAACTGAATATCAGACAGATAATCAACAATGATCAAAGCACTGAGAAAAACAAAAAATGTGTAGACCTCAAAAAAGCCTTCAAATTCAAATGATAACATGCATGTGCACACAGACACACAGACACACACACACAGGAATCACAACTGTATGAATAATTCAGTGCTTGGATCTAAGGTATTAGAGCTAAACCTTTCCTGGAAGTTAGTTATGACTCCCCAGCTGATTGAAAGATTAGCTTTTTTCCTGATTGTTTATAACATGCCCTCCTCACTTCAGTGAACCATTTACTATAGAGACTATTTTTTATGTTGTCTTTAATTCAAACTTCTAGAAATAAAGGGAAATGGTTCTATTATCAACAGCATAGGAGGGATTATTATAATAGATTTGTATTTCTTTCTTTTTTTAAAAATGCGACGCTCTCCTGTAGTTTGCTGCTGCTTAGTTTGCATGGGTTAGTGAGTGACAGGTGGCCTTTAGAATGTTTCCTGTCTCCCAAGATCCACTGCTAATTTAACAACGCAAACTATTAATTTGTAAGCCAGTCGTATTTTTTTAAATAATAATTTTAGAAATGAGATCTTTTCAAAAGTAATAATGTGAATGGACACCTAAAATCCCAGAAAATGAAACTAGATACTGATTCACTGTGTCTGCAATAGGATTCCATTCTTGTTCAGTGGCCTTCAATAAATATTGCTTCTTAAGTTCTTTGGGGCATGAACTCTGCAAAGGCTTGGTGGCTCTTCCTTGTGAAACACAAGTCATTTGTGCAGTCTAGTCTAGGACTGTGGGCCTCAAACCTGGGAAGGTGAGACTGATTCCCCAGCATTGGGGATGGAGATAAGATCACATTTGAATGATCTAAACAGAACCGTTTTGGAACAGTTTAGATTAAGGAATGTTCCGTCAACGATTCATTTGAAGCACAGTTTAACAACACAGTTTGTAAAAGGACGTTTGCAGATTTTATAGGATCCCCTACTATTTGTAAAATTGTAATAAGTACCAGTCAGAATGTCAGCAGCAGTAATAAAAACAAAAAGAAAATGACATTTTTAAGGTACTTACTATTTAAATACCCCCCCCCAGGAAATATGTTAGCGAGAAATAAATACTTTAAGGACTTAATACACATGTACTGTATTTTATATTCAGTGTACGTAGATGACTTGAGTTCTTATCAAAAAGCATAATCTTCATTTCATACTCTTTGTCACTCTCACAGCACATATAATCAGGCTAATAGATTGGTGATGGAGCTATAATCAGACCACATGCTGACAATTAAATGGGATTTCCAAATCTTGTTATTTTTTAATATATCAATGCTTAATCTATTACTATCTGAAAAGAACAGAATCTCTCGAAACCCACTTTCATAATTTGCTTTTGTTTCATTTCATTGCATTATTTATTTGTTGTGAATATTTAACAAAGGGATTCAATTTAAAAGCACTGCGCCAGGTTTGTGACAGTATTTTAATGTCACTATTCAAAAAGTGAAAAAAATTACTGTCCCAACAAAAGTCATCCATACGGACTGGAATATTTCAAATATCTCATCCATAACAATAAAAAAATAAGGCAAACACTAGACTAATAGAAAAGCAGACACATGTAGACAAATGTGTCTTCACCCGTCTAAAGCATACAAGCCAAAATATTTGTCTGGCGAAGTCACTAGCCGAAGCGTTTGTCTACTGGATTGAAGTTGTGTAACACCATCACCATCTACGGCTTGGTTTTTTAAAGCAATCTAACTGAATGATCTCTTGTTTCGTTTCTAGAGGGCAGATGTTGCAGTTGCACCCTTGACAATCACGTTGGTAAGAGAAGAGGTAATTGACTTCTCCAAGCCGTTCATGAGCCTGGGTATTTCAATCATGATCAAGAAGCCTCAGAAGTCTAAGCCAGGGGTGTTTTCCTTCCTGGACCCCTTAGCCTATGAGATTTGGATGTGCATCGTCTTTGCCTACATTGGGGTCAGTGTAGTGCTCTTCCTGGTCAGCCGTTTCAGCCCCTACGAGTGGCACTGTGAAGAGTTTGAGGAGGGGCAGGATCAGCAGCAGCAGCAGCAGCAAAGCCAGGAGCAGCAAACCAACGAGTTTGGGATATTTAACAGTCTCTGGTTCTCCCTGGGGGCCTTTATGCAGCAAGGATGCGATATTTCGCCAAGGTTGGTCACCACCCCCCAATACCTTTAACTTTGTGCATTTTCGGTCCCATACTGATGCCATGGTGCATATACTTGTATTTCTTTCTTTTCTTTCTTTTCTTTTGACCGAACCCTTTTCTGTTGTCTTTTTTTTCTCTTTAAAAAGACGTACTAATGGGGAATGCATGAATGATACTGTATGTGGGATGTCATTGATGCATTTCTAAAAGAAAACTTATATACACCATGCCGAGGCCGTAAAATGCATAGAGTTGGTGTAGCTGCCACCCTCTTGGAGGGGTACCGTGTTTTTGCTGCATATTCCCATTTTACGGTCAACGGTTCATGTGTATATAAAGATTCGACTAGATGTAAAGCAGAAAGAGGAAGATTAGGAAGGTGTTAACAGTGATATTCCACACAGGTGGATTTCAGTAGGGTTAGGGTTAGTTACAAGTAGTGAGTCCTTATCACTGGTCCTCCCAAGAACTGACTGCAGACAGCTGTGATTTACACTATTTGTTAAATACTTATAGGCCTGTACAATGAATGTCAACAAGCATACTAGTTTATTTCAGCTCCAATCTGCAGCTCTTAAGTGATTGAAGATAGCTCTGACAGCTCAGAATAACAGCTTTAAATATATGTCGACTCCATGCCCAGTAATTCCTTGCTGAATGGAGACAGCGGCTGACACACAGGCTTAGATTTGTATGGCACTGCTGATTTGATCACTTTCTTCCTCAAGATGCACTAGTCCACGTACTAGCCTTGCCCACCCTGTAACTACAGTAAATTAGCAAAATAGCCCTGCCAACAGGTTTACAGTGAAGACTCACATAGATAATGTTGCCTGCCTGTATCATGAGTTCTGGTCTAAGATTGGTTCCCCAAAGTGGGACTTTTACAAGATGCTTTTTCGCAAACTGCGAATGCAGGTCGTAGTAACCTGCTTAGTCGTGGCTCCCACACCTGGTTGGCAGAGCCACAGAAGACTACCTTGTGGACCTCTTTCTGTTGACAGGTTTTGATAAAAAAATGTATGTCACGTGGTAGTGACAACTGTGTTGTACAGATGTATGTTGTTTTTTAATTATTTGAATTTCTTAGTATTACGATGTAATGGTTGCTCGTGGATTGCATTATACTGTGTATTTTGTTTAGCAAACTGGTGATAATATAGAAAGAGAGATAATTTCAAGCAGTATAGAAATATGAAAGAACAACATTGGAATATATCAACATTCCTGTACTTAATATTCTCTTTGGTACAATACTGATAATACAAGACCTTTTAGGGTCTGTTTCTTGCACCTTTTCCTGACAGTTTTGAGTATGCACTATACGAAAGGGAGTTTATCCATCCGCGAAATGCATCATTGACTGTAATTGTGTGTATTTATTTTAGTTAACCTCCCCTGAACAGATGTCTTGTACGCTGAAAGACACAGGAGCCTGTTTTGAATCTAGTTTAAAGACCAACTGACCTGTAGTTTCCTGCTAGTTTCACATTTCTGAAAAATCACTTTGCTTCAGATGGAGCCCACAGTTTGTTGTTAAAGTAGCTTTTACCTGTTTATAGATTTGTATAACTGCATATTCTGCTGCTTTCTTATGCTTATCATGAGTTGAGAGAGGAGAGTACGGATTTGAATTGCGTGCTTAGTTGAATGTATATTCGTACAAGCAGCAACAGGTTGGTTATCTTCCCTCAGTGTCTGTTCTGTGCAGCTGAACCCTAGTCTCAACACAGTAGGCTAGTTCTGAAGCTTTGCATGCCGTCTGCCTTAGCACTGTTTTGTCGCAGCGCTAGATTTACAGTGTGCGAATTTGGCTGCCAGCACATTTTTGCTTGTGGCTTTACTAAAACGTGCCAAAGCCTTTCAATGTAGAAGCATTTTCTTTGGGTGAATTTGTGCTAGAATTTTCTCAGCCCTTGGCAAAAACTATCACTTGCCATTTTTGTCTGTATCTGTGTTTTCTCATTTAAAATAGGTCAACCCTACACAGTGTTTGTCTACGTGGTTTCAAACCTGTAGTTTAGCCTTGTATACCGCAGCTCCAGAGAGTGCCACGATTATATGTATTTATAATATTATCATTAGCAGGGCACCTTTGGAAAATTAAGCACTTCATTAGTCTCAAAGGTTCTGTTTCCAGTAGATAAGTTTTAGACACGTCAAATGGTATCATACATTTCGAGTTACACAAACTGTTGAAAAAAAAAGGTATTTTTGCATTTCATTGATGTGAAGTTGTGGTTTTTAAGCGTGTATGTGTGCAGAGGGGTTTGCTATCTGTTCAGATAATACTAGTGGTGAGAATGTGAACAAACTGGACAGTCAACTGGCTTTCTTTCTACTAGCTGAGTGTATTGAAGAAACTGTGAAAACCATTATTAGTGATTATATTTATATATATATATAATACCTATATATAATAATAATACAAATTATGTTTTTTTATATATCTTTATAAGTAATTGTCTGTGCATTTACAATAGTAAATGCATTTCTTTTGTTCTAGAAATGAAAGGGGGGGTGGTAATTTAAACACTGGAATAATTTTATTAAGGGAGATTAATGAGATTAATTATTGTAGGATTTTTTGTGATGTGACATTTAATTAACAAAAAAAGGTCACATTAATAATGGTCAGCTTCCCTGATTAATAAGTTGAATTTTTAATGTAATGCCTTATTATACAAAAGGCTTAGGCTATACATAATTTACATAACCATCTTGCATCATCATAAGGCACAGTTAATGACAAGTTAGCACTGGGAATTAGAGGGCACTGTTTGGTAGCATCTCTAATTGTCCTGCCAGGATAAACAAAACATGGAAGAGAAGACAAAGACAGCTCAGCGAGTAGGGTCTCTGCTATTGATTTATTATACATATTTACAGTGTTAAGAATGAACTTGTCATTTAGGAATATCAAACTTTAATTAAGGCCAATTAATGGTCCTTACTACTGAAAGTCCATACAATTTTGTATTGGTACCATTGGCTTTTGGTAATTTAAAGTTCTTAGTTTAGATGTATTTAACTGGTATCTGAAACAAATGGGCCTGTAGAGACTACAGGGGACTGTAGAAGATGGCCCAAATACTTAATACACTGCTTAATATTGAAGGTGACTTACATTGCTTGTCAATAGGAGCAAATTGGATTTTTTTTTACTGAGGTTGTAAGGTTTTTATTACGTTTTCATAGCCACCTTGTAAAATATCTGTAACAGGGGGTCTTAGTACCGGCTACTTTTGTTATGGGTGTCCGCTGAATGATGAGAGAGACGGAGGGATGCAGTTGACAACACCACTCAGGCATCCAGGTTTTATTCAAATGAACAAAAAGTTGCAGTGACAGGTGGCCGCCACTAGATTACCAGCAGTGATAGCCCTAGTACACTAATTGACTGGTAGTCTTCTTCATTTAAATTCATTTTCAGTCTATTTATTTTACAGGGGTGTAACTCATTGAGATGGCTACAAGAGTGATTTACTTTGAGGATATTACACGTATCAGTCTTCAGATATACAGGCGGGTTGCAAGGTTGTTTGCAATGTTATTTTTGACTCTTGGCACTTTCAGGACAACTGGGTAAATTTATTAGATTAAAAAAATGAAATTGACCAAAATGCAGTTTTCAACTAGAGCTCAAGTATAGCCGCTTCAGTGAATTTTTCAGGCTGGTATTTTTTGTAATTGTATACAGTGATCTGCACACAGAATAAGTTGAAAGCTAGCTGTCTGACCAACCTTAAGCAACCCTCTGTTGAACAACCTCAAGCAAAACTACAATTTCTAAGTAAAAATCCTAACCCGCTAGTTTAGAGGATATTTTTCAATGTGTTTGAGAAAGATAAGGTAATGTCTAGCCAAACCTCCAGATATTTATATTCATCAGTACAAGACGATCCATTTCCAGCCAGGCTCTGCAGACCTAGTTCATCCCGTCAGCATCTTTAATTTAATATCAAAACAACCTGACCTAGGGCATGCTATGTTTAATAGCAACGCATTGGTTTCCTAAACTGCTAAATGAACAGGATATCTTCTTCCTGGACAGATGGTGCTAAACCCTGCTTTTAAAAGCATCACAGAACGCTCTGGGGGGAAATTAGGCTGTATTTGTAACAGCAGTGTTGGGATTAACAGGTGTTCTCCTTTCTAATATGGTGTTTCATATTTAGAGTTGTGCTTCTGCAACAGGGCAGAGGCTGGGCGCAAAACGAGCAACCCTGCACACTGCAAGCGATCGTGTTTACCACTATGTAAAAGAGCCAGGCTCGGCTACATGCATGGTTACAGAGCTTGTAACCTCATCTCAGAATCTGTAACGGCAGTACATCACACATCACCATTACACTACATCAGGGACGGTGCAGACAAAAAAAAAATCCTCTTGATATGGTCATCAATTATGTGAAGATTATCATAAAAGGTGAAGACTGTTCCCCTTAAGCACTGATTTCAATTACTGTACCTCCGGTATGAACATGTGCTCCATTGTTATGTTCTTGTTCTTTACTTTGTGGAATTGTTAAACCATTAGTAATGCATCAATTAATTGTTCACGCTTGTACAGTCATTGTATATGCAAATTAAAATATGTTAATATAAATTCACAAGTTTGTGTTTAGTGCCTTGGGAAAAAAAATAATAATATTTGAAGATATTTCGTAACTTTTTTTTTTTTAATACTGTACAGACATAAATGCAGCATATATACAGGTACTATACATATATTTTAGAAAGATTGTTTTAACTTGGTGTTGTATTCTGAAATTTAGACAGTGATTCTGCTATAATATATAATGGAAAATGGTGGTAATGTATTTGTTTGGTATAATAACTTTTGTAAAAACATGCCAACTTCCTGGCGTTCAAATAAGTGGTATGCAGGTCCACATGAGGACCAGAATTTTAAAAATACAGACTAAATAACAGATAAATGCACACATTATAAAAATAACTAAATTAAATTAAATAACAATGCTTATTGCACAATAAGATCATTTGCTTAAATTGATATCTGAATGGTGATGTTGAATGGAGCCCACAAAGCAAGCAGACATTAACAGTAAACACACTTAGCAACCAAAGCATGACAAATGCCTTTTGCAAACACAGAGCAGTGCCTTTTTCAGCCATGGTTACTCGTATTGTATTCCTTGTGAAATGCTACCGTTCAACAGATATTTTTTTTAGTGAGAAACTCTGTGGAAAATAAATGATATTTCAACCCCTGCCTATTTTTGTAAAACAGGCCTTTTGAGTTGTTCTCATTCTTATAAATTGTGAAATGCAGACTCTTTGATTGCTTGGCACGCTATCCCATTTGCTGTAAAAACACAGCCATTCCATTCCCTGTTTCACTTTAGCAACATCAAATGTACAGTCCACCGTGATCTCAATGCATCGCTCTATAAAACTGTACAGTGGTTAAGTTGTCATGCCGTGTATATTTCTCAGCTGTCAGGTTTAATTGTGATCTCATTATGTCTTCCTATTTTATATACACAGTATTTGCTCACAAAAATTGTTTAAAATGAGGGATGACTTTTTGAATGTTTAGTGAAGACCAGGTCTGAATAAACAGTCAGCAAAGTCATTATGATTTCCACCATGAGTAATCCAAAATGATTTATTGTAAAAAGGCTTTCAAATTCAGTATGAACCCTCTAAATATGGAATACTGGCTGATGGCAAAGTTTCAGATGCCATCTACCATCTTGAAAGGCCTGGTGAGTGTGTTAAATTATTTTTAAATGCAGCACTAGTTTTAGTTGCTTATGTAAATGATATTTTCTTCAAGATTCCAAGAGTAATTGTCTGACAGTCTTTAGGCTTCAGTATCCCTTTCAGAACTAGTTATTTCAGAGTACTACATAATATTAACATTGAATTCCTCAATGTTTATGAGACTGTTAATCTTGGCTTCAGGTGTTAATAGCAAGTCTTTCACCCGGAGTCGACAGTGTAACGTTGTGTTATTTTCTATATTAACCTTTAAAATAATATGCCTTTGAATTACTTGCTTATCTTCAGTTTAAGCACCTTGTGGACAAAGCCGGACGTGGTTTGCGTTTCATTTGTTTGTACCCACCTCACCTGATTGAATTGAGTTTGGGATTTAAGCGCAGGCTCAGATGTTTGTGTAAGGGGAGCAGTGTGGAGTAGTGGTTAGGGCTCCGGACTCTTGACCAAAGGGTCGTGGGTTCAGTCCCAGGTGGGGGACACTGCTGCTGTACCCTTAAGCAAGGTACTTTACCTAGATTGCTCCAGTAAAAACCCAACTGTATAAATGGGTAATTGTATGTAAAAATAATGTGATATCTTGTAACAATTGTAAGTTGCCCTGGATAAGGGCGTTTGCTAAGAAATAAATAAAAAAAAAAAAGATTATATTCAGTAGTTAAAATGTGTTTACTACAAAGCTAATGTTCCTTATTTAGCTAGTATGCTAACAAAGCTTCTAAAAAGTATTCTCCATCTAATTGTTTGAAAATGTTCAAATACTTTTTTAATTCATTTGTTTAGTTCAGCCTATTGATTTGTATTTTATCTTATATACATGTGTTTTAATATAGTACAGAATAGAACACCAATAATGCAGTCTTTAGCCTAAATGACTTTAAAGGATAGATTCAG
Organism: Acipenser ruthenus; assembly: GCF_902713425.1. Taxonomy (NCBI): domain Eukaryota; kingdom Metazoa; phylum Chordata; class Actinopteri; order Acipenseriformes; family Acipenseridae; genus Acipenser; species Acipenser ruthenus. The sequence goes on along the minus strand of NC_081210.1, from coordinate 21,293,013 downwards.
GGGACATGTGCTAGAACCAAGATTGAATAGAATGTAGTTGCAAAAAGACATATACAAATTACAGTGCTTGAACAATAATCACATTCAGTCTATATCTTAGTCATCCCCTCCCTCTTTCCTTGTGAAACAAGATCAAACATATTTAGTGTGGAAATATGACTTTATTTAATTAGAAATCTTCCACAGGGAGCACTACATTCACTGTCCCGCGGAATAGCATTTCCAGGGCCTGTTTCTCCGTACCACACTACAGCAGACCCTACTGGCCAGGTGCCCAATGAGCTCAAGCGGACTCCTGCAGAGCTGGCCTTTGTCCTCCAGGGGCCGGTAGCTTGACGACATCCGCTGAAGACCTCCTTGGTATAAAGAGACAATTGGCTTGGTCGTGGGAGCGCTGGACACCCACTGACCTTCAGTTATCCTAAGTGGCTGTGGCAATTTCTACAGTGAGAGAAACTAAAAAAAAATGAAAGAAATCCTGCCCTTACCTAAATTGCATTCTTAAATTGTATACAAGTTTGTGAGCCTCCGTAGGAGAATTGATTGATCTTCTGTAGATTTTTTATGATAAAAAACATATCGTACTTAATAATCAAAGTCAAAGTACTCCAATATGTTCAGGGTATTCTTTCTCTGAATACATTATTTTAAAAATCCTTCAGCTAAAATAAGAAAAGGCTGAGAAATGCTCTTTCGCAAACAATATAAAAAAGCAGCTCAGTAATTGATTTTGGGTTTCAGTGATTTCCAGAGGCATTGATTTATAGTTCATCACTTTTGTGTGTGTGTCGCCTTTGTTGATTTAACAAAAACATGTCCACGTCAACTGGTATCTGTTTTACATTTCTATTAAAAGGTCAAGAAGCAAAGACAATACCCAATGCACAATACAGAATTTATAATACATGTAGAGCAACATTATTTAGGTTTTAGAATACAAGTTTAATAGCAATAAATTATTTATTCATTATTATCTCAGTCTAGCATTTCCATGTATGAATGAGGGAAACCTAGTCTCTTTTTGATTTTAAAGTAATAACCAAAGGCCAGGTTTGTTAAAGCGGTTGTGGCAATGCGCCCCGCCCCTGTGTGCATGTGTGTGTTATATGTTGCGTGCGTGTGTTAATGTCGGTGTATAGATTGGTACACGGGATATAAACGGGTCTGTGTTTCACGTGTGATTTAAAAAGGTATATTTGTATTTAGGCACGGGATTGCACATCACGCACGTGCATTTAAAATATAATATGTGAACACGGGGTTTTACGTAATGAATTCACGTGCTGGGATTCAAGTGAGTAATTAATTAGTAATTGAATCCCAGCACAACAGTATATATAGACGCACATTTCTTGCAGTCGGGGTTGGGTGTTCGGAAGAGGAGAACGGGTGAGAGAGAGAGGAGAAACTAGAAAGTAAAATCGTAAACGTAAAGTGTTTGTTCTCACCGTGTCTGTTTGTCTGTCCGTGCACCGTTTGTTTAGTGTTAGTCGTTTTGTATGTCTGTTTATTTTGGCGCAAGTGCCGTGTCCTGTTTTGTATTCCATTGTTCAAACCTTTTATTTGTTAATAAACGCTGAGTGCAGCCATTGCACTCAGCTCATCATCACCACCGTCTGTGTATTCCTTTTCTGGTCTGACGCCACCCACTCTGGCCATCTTTGTGACAGGTATACAATGATAGCACCCCCCACCCCGTCTGTTTTCTTTCTGCTTTTATTCCATCACATGTCTTCAACACGTCTATGCTTTTACCTAATGCTGCATTAAAGGCAATAGATCAAATAAACCAGGACTCTTTTTAGTTTGTTATGCAGGGTTCAGATGTAGAGCTGAGAGGATACATATTTAAAGGTTACCTGTTGCAACAGAGACAAACAAAGATGTTTCTGTTTTTACAGCCTAAGCAGAAATCTAATTACACATTTATCTGTCCTTTATAAGTGGAAATGTAAGACTGAAACTAGGGCATTGTAATATGTCAGCTAAAAAATACTCTGAAAAGATTCTAGCTATTGTAATAATTCCATCAGTCTTTTCAGTTGTGCTCTTCAATTTGCGATGCAGGTTTCATGAGTGGAGTTTTGAAAGAAATATGTTGAGGTAAACATGCGTTTTTAGTTTAGCATATTGATAGTGTATAAGGTTAGAGAAGTTTCCAGTCTCTGTTCTTTGGTTATTTTTATCACTGCTGTTTGGTTAATGACAGAAAGAAGGCGTCACAGGATTGGAATCCTCCCTCAGAATGTTACCTCAAAGACATTGCTGTGACCTGAAAAGAACAAGTGGAAACGGCATGAAAATAAAGCTTTAAAATAAAGAGCTTTCTTTAAGCTTGTGTGGTACCAGATGCCATGAGAATCCATGATTTGATATAACATTTGCTTCTTTCAGTAACTAGCTTTGATAAAATTAATGAAAAGGCAAAAGGTATCTTAGACTAGCTGGAAGCAATGCATGCAAACTGAATATGGTACCATTTAATGAAAATACACTTTGCTCATTCAAAACGGCACATGTGAGACATACATAGCATGACAGGTAAATATATACTGAGTTATTTAATTAGCTATGATTCTTTCAGTCATCCCACAGTAAATATAGCAAAACATGACCCCACGACTCTCTTCCTGTGTTTACAGCTGGTGTCGGACCATCTGATTGCTTCTAATAGGGGGGATATTGTCTAATAGCTGTGCAACTCCTGTGTGACATTGTGTTTTAGATCCCTCTCTGGTCGCATTGTCGGAGGCGTGTGGTGGTTCTTTACCTTGATCATAATCTCATCCTACACGGCCAACTTGGCTGCCTTCCTGACGGTGGAGAGGATGGTCTCTCCAATTGAGAGTGCCGAGGACCTTGCCAAACAGACCGATATTGCATACGGAACTCTAGATGGCGGATCCACAAAGGAATTCTTTAAGGTGAGATGAATACTTACACAAATAACTAAACAATTACTCTTGGTCAGCAAAGTATATCAGTCATTTACATTGACGACTTGTATATCAAAGTTGCACACTAGGTTTATCCCATGTCAGCCATGGAATTAGACAAGGTTTTTCTTGAATGTCAATTTCCAGATGGTTTGTGTTTATATTTGAAGCCCTCGTTGCAAGTACATGTAATCTTGAGTTATCGAAGTAAGTATCTTAAATGGCTGACAGAGAAAGAAATGTCAGTATGGCATTTGTGGCAGCTATTCACAACAAGAACCTGGTAACTTAGCAGCTTATTTATACTACTTCCATTATTTCTTCAGAGGTCCAAAATAGCAGTGTTTGAAAAGATGTGGTCATACATGAAGTCTGCAGAGCCGTCAGTCTTTGTGAAGACAACGGATGAAGGAGTAATCCGGGTAAGAAAATCCAAAGGAAAGTATGCGTATTTGCTGGAGTCCACTATGAACGAATACATCGAACAGAGGAAACCCTGTGACACCATGAAGGTGGGAGGCAATCTGGATTCGAAAGGATATGGAATAGCGACACCCAAAGGATCTCCATTAAGGTACATGCCTACATACTAACTAGCTCTGTTGATGTTTTCCTAGTGTGCCAGCACTGGTTTGAACAGCTTTGCCAATGTTTCATTATATTAATCAATTAGAATTGATCTCCATCCCACCGGCCAGTTGGACACAATGGCTGCCATTATTACAGTGAGCGACATAGTTTAGATAATATATTGGTTCTCTGTTGCTTTGGTACATAAACTCTGATAAACATCTGAATTAGCCTTGAATTACACTTTGCAGTAATCCTATGTATTTGGATATGAACTAAAGTATCATTATCTTTCCCAGGGGATCAAAAGTAAAGGTACCCAGACACATATATAGCAATTGCATTATATAAAGGGAATTTCTGTGTTTTGCTTGCCTAGCAATGAACACAGTGTTAGAAGCAACTGGACAGGGATTTTGAATGTATTTCAAGTAATTAGCATAAGTGCAAAAATACAGCCATGTCCATGAATACCAAGTACCGGAATCTGAAAATGTTAACAAAATGTCACTTATTGTAGCTGTGCCTTATGAGTCACTGTTTGTTCATATAAGATACACAAACAGTAGACCAGTTTGTGTGCAACCCTTTTTGTCTGTGTATATAAATGTGAATATTTTGTATATTTATATGTTGTTGTTTGCTGTTTCTGCTTATTTACCATGCTAAAAAAAATAAACCTTTTAACCACAGGAGCTTTTGAAAAGACTCCTAACGAAAGGTGCTTGTAGACATGACCAGTGTGCAACTGTTTTTGCCCCCTTTGCAAACTTGGTAAATGGAAAATATATATTAAAAAATAAACTGTAGCTGCACAATCCACCATTTAGAATTGTTTTTAGAAAAAGTAAAAGGGACATGTTTTAGTAAAAAGGACATGTTTGCTGGAGTAGTTGGTGAAATAGTGATCTGAGCAGAAACAGCAACAGTGAATGACAGGGAACACACATTATAGGAGATTAAACAGGTGAGAAATATTATAAAAATGTAGAGGATGTTTTTTTGTTGTTTTTTTTTCAAACTACGAGAAAACCTGTGTACCTGAGGTAAGTCACCTAAAGAATACTGTGTATTCATAAAGCTGATGCATCGCACTGTTTTACCAAGTAAATACCCTGCAGACACACAACACAACTGCATTCATTGCCTCTCGAAGAGTAGTCATTTCTGCTTCATCACTCTAGTGTCCTCTTCCAGAGAATCACTTCCTCTCCACCAGCTTTTAGCCTGGAAGAGAAGAAGAGAAAAGGTCTGCATGGACCCTTAACAGTTTCTGGTAGTGAGAGGCAAAAGGATACACCCCACATTTGACATATCCACCACCACAAAACACTGAGTAGAAAATGCCACATACTGTACCTGAGTTGACCTGTTGGAAACCTGTGTTATTTCCCTGTTCAATCAATTGTTTAGAGAGGAGCCACATACAGAACATGTGTGCAATATGAACAGTGTTCTTCGACAGTGTAATTCAGGCAAGACTCTTTAGTTATTTTTTGGGAGGTTTTTTTGTTGTTTTTTGTTGAGGTAATATTGGAGCATGGACTGTAACACAGCTCACTGTGAATGCCAGCTGACTGAGTGACCATGTAAAGATGTCAACCTGTACTTCATGACAATGCATTGCTCTGAAATCATTACAAGCATAAAGTTGTTAAAAAAAAAAAAAGACATAGCTTTAGTAAAATCTATTAAGTTTTCTGTAAGAAACAGTAAAAGAAAATGTTAGTATTATAGAGGTGTGTTTTATGTGTGTTTTAAATGATTCTAGAATCGAATGCTATGTTCTGGGCATTCCTCTGGAAACTGGAAGTTTGATTGAACAGAGCAATAAAACAGGGAAAAGAGGCAGGTCATGATATGGCACAGTATTTTCTGATTTGAATCTACCCTTTAGTTGATTGGAAAGCACCACAGAAACTGATTAAGAAGATTCACTTTATTACCATTTTACATTTACATTTTTACAAACTCGTCAATCAAAATCTGCTCAAAACTCCTTTAAAATGCTTTAGATTATTCCCCCCTCCCCCCTAAGTGTTTGAATGTCTTGTTAATTGAATGCCTGACACTGAATTTTACAGTGTGTTCTCGTCTCGGTACTGACGAGTATTATTTTATCATTTCAAGAAACCCAGTTAACCTGGCAGTGTTAAAACTGAACGAGCAGGGGCTCTTGGACAAATTGAAAAACAAATGGTGGTACGACAAAGGAGAGTGCGGCAGCGGGGGAGGTGATTCCAAGGTCAGCCCCAGTAGGAACATGCTAGCGGGTAACAACAAACTGGAGGGTAACCAGCAACACACACAGACAACCACTTGGGTGGAACACTGGATAAAGTGTGACAGCACTGGAACCAGGATGTTAAAAAAACACCACAAGAAAGGCCAAACTGTGTCTTTAAACTACTAATAATTATTAATAAGAACTGATAGATGGTGTTAAAACTGTTTTTTAAAAAACATGCAGTTCGCTAAAGAACTGAACAAAGCTATAAAACATTGATAATGTCTGTGTTTGTTAAAGTTAGTTTTCAAGATATACGTTCAAGGTTATAGATATATGTCAAAGTAACAGAAGCAAAATTGAGTGATACCATATACAGTAGTTACTGTTTCAGTAATGTATTTTCTAAAACGTACTGCATTCATGTGTAAGTTTATAATAATTTTAATATGTCATTATGTATGACTACATACTGGGGCAACCAAGTGTTTGCTGTTGCTGGTTACTCAGAGTGATATTGTAATACACATCTTGCTGTGCCGGGGAGTGAGGCAGACGCCAGATGGAGTATTAACACATCTCACTTTGGAAATGCAGTAGAAGCTGTCAATATAAATAATAGGTGTATGTATGATGTGTATTGAATAACATAATATAACATTGATAATGTTATTTATGTTATTTCCCTCGTGAAGAACTCCTGTAAATCTAGCTGTATTGAAACTCAATGAACAAGGCATCTTAGACAAGCTGAAAATCAAATGGTGGTACGATAAAGGGGAGTGTGGAAACAAGGACTCTGCAAGTAAGGTTAGTCCCCAGGTCATCAAAAATAAAGTAAAAAAGACACCATTTAGAAGCTGCAAAAATCATTCTTTTATTTTCATTTTTTGAAATGATTTTCCTTTTTTAAGGCCTTTGGTTTGCATGTGCTTTGAATGAACGTATCACTGACATGAAATTATATACAGGCTGATTATACAGTCGCTAGGTCACTTGGCACACCGCTGTGGTGGGGTGGGATGATAGGGGGCAAATCATTCATGCAATGAGACTACTCATATACTTCAAGTGCTGTGGTGTATTCACTGCCTGTGCTATTGTAACTTCTTAATATTCATTTCTGTACTTCATAACACAGTCTATAAAAAGCAAAACTAAAGAAACTAAGACAAGCAGACACATGTTTTGGCTAGTGCTACCAAAGAATATATTGTAAAATCCACTATGTAAAAATTGTTTTTACTACGGTTACTTTTATGTGATGGTTAAGTTATCCCATTCAAACCAAGTTGCTGGATCTATGGCCCTGGTTTACTGTTTCAGTTTAAGTCATACCAACAATGTACTGTGGTGTTATGCTCGTTGCCCAATTACCTGGTCATAGTGCTGTTTAAAAAATACTGTCTCAGTAGGCAATGCAGTGTAATACAGCAGAGAAAAAAGAAAATAGTCTTTCATAAGTAAATAATATGGTAGCACGTTAGATTAGATGAATGGAACAATTAGCAATGTAATTATATTAACTACCTGGTAATTACCAAAGGTTCCTCCTTGTGCATAGTAACTACTAATAACATAAACATGTGGCAGGCCATTCCCATGTAATTACACATGTAATCCACCAACAGTTACCATGTAAGAGCAGGGGTTAATGGTGATTACCCAGTCATTACCATTTTATTATGCGTTTATGTGTGTCCTGCAATCTAAAGTGCTAACCTAATGCTATAAAACATTTTAAGAACACTGAAGAAATCATTGTTTTGCTTCTAATGAGAAATAGCTTTGTACCTTGCTCGAAGCGGCACATCTTGGGAATTTGTCATTCCTCATCATCGGTGGCATAAAACTAATTGAATGCAGAATTCCTGGCAGTAATATCTATTTGCGTCATCCATAACTATTAAACACTCAGCAGTGCTGAATTTAAAAATACTAAAATAAACTTAATACATTAAAAGACAAATGTTTGAAGAAGTCTTTTTTATCCATCTATAGCTGAAGAAATAGTCGGCTAGTCGAAACGTTTGTCGTTTAGTTTCTTTTACATTTCTAACCTCTGTTTGAATAGGAAGTTTATAACAGAAGCTCATAAAATACAATCCACACATTGTAGGGGAACACTTCAATAGTGACCAGAGACTTTATAATCACCCTGTATGGTATGTTAGGATAGGTTCTATGAAGTGCATGAGCCTGCAAATTTCATCGTGACTTGGTCTTATGTGAATAAGCACGAGAGTGTTTGGGTGACAACCTTTTAAAATGGACTGGCTTTAGAAATCACTGTCCAACATTCTGTAACTCAGAAAACAAACCATGCCTCGTGCAGGCGAAAAAGTGAATTACTGGCACATATAGAAGTGTTTTCTGCTTGCTTTAATACAGCCTGTTTAAAATGCACTGTGAGTAAGTTGCATGACAGCTTCAGGTCACAACCAGTGTTCATCTGTCACGCCTTTTGATACAGCTTTATTGTTTGCTTTAAGTAATAGGAGGTTTAGATTAATAGGAATTGAAATGCTGTTGATAAATCAGATAGGTAGTTCAAACAAGGTTTTGTGCATTAATATGTAATTATTGGAGAAATACCAAATAGAAATTGTTGAAAATGGATCTAAAATTACTGGAAGCATTGTCAATTTAAAGTTAAAGTTAACATTTACCAATACCAGTATAACATTGTCAATTAATTAACTGTTGCTTAAAGCTAAGAGAAGTATTTAGACATACAGTATAGAAATGGTACTTTGAAATACTTTTGTTAGAACAATAATCTTAATTGTTGTCTCTGTTGCACTTTTTGTTTTCTATTAGGACAAGACCAGTGCCCTGAGCCTTAGTAACGTGGCTGGAGTCTTCTACATCCTTATTGGTGGGCTGGGACTAGCCATGCTGGTCGCCTTGGTTGAATTCTGTTACAAGTCACGAAGCGAGTCGGCGCGAATGAAGGTGGCAAAGAATGCACAGGCTTTTAACTCCTCTACCTTACAGGAAACAGGCACTAATACTACCTATAAAGAAGGTTACAACGTATATGGAATGGAAAGTGTTAAGATATAGGGGTAGGAATGAATGTCCTGTGGTGCTTTGTTCTTCAAGCCGTGATATGGCCAATGCGATGCCCTACATGATTTTTGATAGGCTTGTCTTTGTCATAGAGAACACTTTATTCCGTTTTACAAATTATTTACTGTACATTTAATCATACAATCATATGCATGCATATAAATATAAATCTATATCTGCAAACCATACTATAGTTTTTACATAAGAGGTAATTAATATATATTTAATAAAAGGCTCTATCACTTATTTTTGTATTTCTTTTACAAAGGCATATAAAAAGTATACAGTTATCACTGTCTGCCTCTTAGGAACACTATCTTGTGGAATACCATGTAATCCAATGATTGCCTTATTTGATGCTGAAGAAGAAATTAATACTGGAAACTAGAGAAATGTCCAACCTTCGTATAATGCATTTATTCTGAAAATCACTTAGAAATGGTTTAGGATCTGTGGCTAGTCTATTTACTATTGAAGAAAAGGCCATTTCGTGTGTATTTATATATATATATATATATATATATATATATATATATATATATATATATATATAATATATTATTATTATATATTTTTTTTTAAATATGGGATTTAAATTGTAAACTTTGATAGCTGACAGCAGGATCTCAATTTGCAGGTGCTTCTGTATCCAGAACACTGCTGTTAACCGACTCTTAATACCTTCAGAGAAGTGAATCATTGAGGAATGGTTCTGTATTGCTCTAGTACAATTTAAACACCTGAGAGATACACCATGTTAGAGCGGGACTGTCCTAGCAGCCTGTGGTGGTCCAAAGCCCTATTAAAGGGTACATCAGCACTACAGGAAAAATAAAACATAAACTATCCCACCTTGCTGTTCCGAATGTATTTGGTCATTGTATAATAATCTGTATGTGACCAGAAGTCAAGATTTTTGGCTCGGAAGAGATGCTCGAGAACAGTGATTTTGGACATAGCAGTGTGACATTATGCAGATGTTGGGGCGCATACAGATTATTATACAATAACCAAATACATTCGGAACAGCAAGGTGGGATAGTTTATGTTTTGTTTTTCAAGTAGTGTTGATGTACCCTTTAACAGTGTTATAGAAGGGGTTTTGAGTTGTTTGACCAGCTTTGTACAATAATAGTGAAAGTTAGACTCTGGTATGCTTTGTAAGAGTTTAAATTGGTAATATAACACAGAAAATAATTCTAGAATCACTCAAAAAGAAAAATACACATTTGACAAGAATTTAACATATAGTAGAAATGTAGGACTAAAACCAGGATGAATCAGATTGCAGGTAACCATTTCCATATGACTAATAATGTAATTAGGAATTGCAGGCATTATTAAAGATAGTAGATAGATTACGTTTATGTTTAGGCATGACTAAAATTCAAAGGTAGAGCACAGCACATAGTCACGATAAAGAATCCAGAAGGGCAGTTAACATATTTATTGACTGGTGAAATACAATTCAGAGTTGCTGCAGCCTGTCCACTGCTTTGTCATTTCAAAGATGTTCACAAAACAGACATTCAACTTTAAAGCTACAGTGTGCAGTGCAAAATCAGATCATGAAAAACCACATTTGTAGGTGAAAAACGCTAGAATAAAAGTCGCAATATTTAAAAAATATATAAATACGTTAAGTTTTTGGTCCACTAAAATAAAGGGCTTTACATAATCTCTGTTAGTAAGACATTGGAGTGCCCAGTGTGAAAACACAACACGAAATAATACATTAACGTAGCATCCGAAGTAGCGCTATGGCATTAAAATATTTAGTGCAAAAATCCCAAATATGGACTGTAGCATAATAACAGGAAAGCGCAATATCAGACTACAGAAAAAACTGCCTAGAAGTAGTTGCTCTGTGAATTGAATGATTCAGACAATTGCTTTCATCATCAATGTTGAAGGTTCAGATGAAGAAGACAAGGAGTTCGGCGTTTTCGGATCAGATGATAAGACTACGCAGTCTGATTGATTATGCTTTCCTGTTACGCTACGATCCATATTTTTTATTATTTATTTTTTTAGACACAGCAACAGTTTGTAACTCAGGCATTTCTTTGTATTGGACATTTTAATTGGGGTAGGCACGATATTTTGATATGATATCGATATCGTTCGTCAGCGGTTCATTGCATTTTGTCCGTGTGATTTACTTACGCTAGTATTAATGTATTTTTAAAATGTGACCTTTCGGTATTTATAAATGAGATGTATTATAAATGCAAAATTCAGCATGACACCGTACTTAATACTTTGAGGTGTCGTGAGTCAGCATTCATACGCAGCAGCTGAAGATTCAATTACTTCCTGAACAGCCCCAGAGTCTGTGTGCAGAGAAGTATAGAAATATTTCGGTTTTGAGGTAGCTGGTGATGGAATAGTAACACAATACAACAAGTCCTTGTTTTTGTCCATGAGTATTGTGAAGCAAAGCACCACTAAGTAAAAGTAAGTTATTGCTTTTCATACGTAAATATATGTTAACATGTATATATGTATCATATTGCAATTGTGTTATTATATTTTTCTGTGTTTTGGAAGACTGATATTATCTATCAAAATATGTGCACGATATCAATATATAATTTTCATATCGTTGCCCACCCCTCATTTTTAATGCTATGGTGCTTCTTCAGATGCTACGTTAATTTCTTATTTCGTGTTGTGTTTTTTTACTTACAGAGATTATGTAAAGCTGCTTATTTTAGTGGACCGAAAATTTCACTTGTTTATATATTTTTTAAATGTAGTGTCTTTTTTAGTCTAGCGTTTTTCACCTACAAATGTGGTTTTTCATGATACGCTTTTGCACTGCAAACTGTAGCTTTAAAGTTGAATGCTTGTTTTGTGAAAATATTTGAAAATGACAAAACAGTGGACATACTGCAGCAACTCTGAATTGTATTTCACCAGTTAATAAATATGTTAACTGCCCTTCTTGATTCTTTACCGTGACTGTGAGCTGTGCTCTACCTTTTGAATTTTAAGCATGCCTAATTATAAATGTAGTCTGTCTACCGAATGTTAATAATGCCTGTAATTTTGCCCCTGTCCGAGTCAACGCCCCCCCCCCCCCCCCCCCACCCACACACTTTTGCCTTAACAACCATTTTACACCCTTGGGCGTTGACTCGCCAGAATCCGGTATTACTGAAATGCATTTTATACAGTAAGTAAAGTAAAATTAAATGTGTTTTTTTTTGTTTGTTTTTGGTACTAAATATATTCTTTTGAATTTGTTTTTTTTTTCTTCCCAGCAAAACATCAATGAAGCCATGAGGAGTTCAACCCTAACCAGAATGACTGGAACAGGGAGTGGAGGTGAGAATGGGAGGATAATGAGTCACGATTTTCCAACGTCAATGCAGACACTACCTTGCATGAGCCACACTGCTGGGATGGGACTAAGTGCTACTGGAATGTAACATGGATGAACAAGACAGCAAACCGGGCTTTCTAGAGATCTGCTGCCAAAAGGACAATGGGCTTATAAAAAAAACTGCATTAAAAAAGTACTAAGAACTTAAAAGATTTACTTTTCTAAACAAAAATGTTTGTTTAAAAACGATCATGCTCTGCAATAAAGAAGACAACTGGACTCATTAGGTGTACATTTACATGTATGTCACACAAGGAATCGATCTGAAATGAAGGTAGGGCTGTACCAGTTATATAGACTTGTTTACTTAAAGTCATGGTGTGCAATATATTGGTTTTTATTATCAGTGTTTAGTAACATTGTCTGCCTTCTCTAATGCTTTCTTTTTACATTTTATTTGAAATTTGTGATTATACCCTGTTTTTTTGTTGTAGTCAAAAGTAGTACAAACAAATAATAACAATAATAATAATTAACACTCCGCCATTGATCCCCCCCATCCTTGATTAACTATTTTCTTAAAGATGGCATTTTGCAGAACTTTAAAATATGGGTGACATTTTTAAGTGTCATTAATAACAACGTATTAACACATAGTTGTTACATAGTACTACAATGTGTAATTACAGTACTAAATAAAGTTTTACTAGCTTGTTAGAACTTTTGTAACACAGTAACTACACAACATTAGTAATTACATTTTAGATGCTGTAATTAATGATGCATAAAACTAAAACCCTTTTATTGCGCTTCTGTTGTCTGTCAACCGCTGGTAATCCAGTCGTCGCAGCATTCAAAACAGATCTCCTTCCTTGCATGGTGTGATTGAGTAGAGCACTGTCATACCACAGTGCCACCTACTGACCGAAATCTACTGTGCCGCTGTACTTGTAATAGAGAATGGATTGCGTATCCCCCAAAAAAACAATGGAGCTTAAACGGCAAACCCTCTATCGACGTTAATTACATTCCATAAACTCAAGTTCATGAGTTCTCACTGGCCAAAGAAAGTGTTTGTATGAGAAGGAGAGGAAAACAAAACAGAATGTGTCTCCCTTGATGGGGAGCAGTCTTAATAAAATGTGACATGTTGGATGGGCGCAGTGCATTGTACTGCAAGCAGCTTTTTTGTATAGTGCAGGTTTAATTGGCAGTGACAAGGCTTCACTGGAACAAATGTGATTGAATTATCCTTTAAAAAGGAGAAGGATTAAGACTAAGGAGATTTCTTTAGAGAAGCAACTTTTTGTTGTTGTTTTGCTGCTTGAAAATAAGATAAAATATCCTCAACTGTATAGTATTTTTTTCCCCAAAAGGCTGTGGAGCCAACCCAAATCAAACAGATTGTTCATGGCATTTTAAAGCTACTAAAAGTGACCGTACAGTGACAAGTCATAAGACAGGACATTAAGGGACAGTCTGAACATTTACTGCTTTGGAGTTGTGCGCTGTTTTTAAAGACTACCTCGATAGACTCAATCAACTTATTTGATAGAAATAATCAACGTATTTGTCTGACCTTCCCAGCTAAAAAAAGAGCATTGCTAGTGCTGCTACCAGTAACAGTCATTATTAATAAGCTGTTTTTTTTTTTGTTTGTTTTTTTTCCGATCTCGTCAATAGACACCCTGTCCGGATTTAGAATCCCTGCTGCTACATAACAAGTCCTCCTAGGTTGAGTCTTTAAAACTGTCCCTTCACGTTCAGAGACGACAGAATCTGAAGTTTGGATGTTAGATGTAAAGTAAAAATGGAAAAATGGTACTGAAAGTTATTTTTTTCTTGTGTTCCTATTCTCCCCTATCAGTAATTAAACACTACAATATCTCTCTTCTATTCACTTTCAATGGAATGTAAAATGCTACAATTGAAATTACCAAACGTCACAAAGGCTCCCATTCACAGCACAGCAAAGCCTGTGTGCGCACTGAAGGAAAGTCCACAGCATGTTGTTAGTCAGTCTGTGATAATGGGCATTGTCTAAAAGCTCAGAAATACAAGACAACAGTACAGGACTGCTAATTTATATCTGTAATCACCCAGTAAGACATGTAGTACAGAAGCTCTGATATAAGGTAATAACAGATCAACTGAAAAAAATATGGTTACGTTTTTAAACGAGTGACTGTTGAAGGCCTGGAATTCTAAGGAAGTCAATATTCAGTCATAATTTGTAATGTCTGTGTCCATTTTTTCTAGACTAAGAGTTTAGAATCTACTTTTTATAGTAAACAATCAAATCTAATTTGTAAAATTTACACCACTGTGTTTTAGATGCTTTGTTCTGTAAAGCTGTTCGTCTGGTCCATTTTCAGTTAAATACAGTATAGTACAATAACATTTCTGAAGCTTCTTTTGTGAGCATAATGTCTAAAGGCCCAGTACAATAAAAAGCTATTGATCTGGATTTCCAGTAATACACGCTCCGGAATTGTCACAATCGAAACGCTTACAATAGCACCAAAAACATGCAAAAAGGTCACAACATATGATCAGTGAGTGACAGGGGCAGTAACTACATATTCGGCAGTCCTTATTCTTGGAACAACTGCAGTAGTCCATGAATTCCACGAATGTACTCTATAAATACAATTTAAGATAAAGCTGATTATTTGACCTGTGTATTTTGGCATTACCCACACGTGTTTTCTGTTCATCTGGCTTGAAAATGCCTACTTTTAAATGGAGACACTCTTTTGAATCAGTTATTATCCGAAGATACAAGTGGATAAGCTGTTTTTGCCCTTAGACCAGCTGGTGTTTGTGATTTATTTTTCTGTGGCCATCAGTTTGCTTTGGAATACCGATAAGCATAGGATAAAAAGTCCAGGATTTGTAATAAGTACAAAACCAAATTCGTTAAAAAATAAATAAAAAAAGTCTAACATGCTTCCAGCTATATGCCATAGAATTTTAAAACATAATAAAGTTGCCTAGCATTTTGTTACTAAATAGATCTACAACGTTGCTTGCATACTGTATATAATGTTTCTGGTTTTTAATGTCGAGATTTTTTGTTGATTAATTTATATTTCTGTAAGTAATATATCTTACTAATTTATATCTGTGTGTGAATCCACCAGCAGTTGTAGTAATTTTGTAATATCTACTAAACTAAATTGCTTGCTATTAGTGTACATGACGTTTTGTGTTTTGTTTTGATTTTTAACTGTCAAAACTCTACCTTCGGATCTCCTGATCCTCCTGTGAGCTCAACCGTCCACACAGCATCCTTACTCAGTGTCCTTCAGTACAGCACTGGGCTGCTTCTAACTCTAGCAGCACAGTGTCACCTAACCATGCCACTGGAATAGCACAGCAGACCATCCCCGCAAAACAGTGTGCTTTTAGAGCACCACAAGGATTATTTACAAGAGCAATAGAGTCAGAGAACGGTGTCTGATCTGGAGAGGCAGGTTGACTACAGAACTGGGTGTTTCCGGATCACATTTCACAAACTGCACTGCATCTATGTCAGGTTAATGTTTACTGTAAAGCTGTAAAGCTTTTGCAACTTTGTTTCTGCGACAGCTCAACCCACAACCACACTTAAATCACTCCCTCACAGTGACCTTCTGCACAGAACTCATGGCATAGTTATGCAAATTGTGGAAAATGGTTTGGAAGCTCTCCAATATCTTTGATGGGGTAGATATGAATTAAGTCTCTATAGGCTTGCATTTGGAAAGTATTATCGAGTCTGGTGTTTCATACAGTGCACTGTTAAATTGCTATCCATCCAACCAAATCAGAAACAGCTTTTTTTAGGGAAAGAAAAACAAAGATGTTTTTTCCTTCCTATGGACCAATAATATGGCACAACACAACCAGGGAAAATGGGAAACAAATTGTTAACTTCACTTAATTAAAAAAAAAGGTTTTATAAAACAAAGAATATTTGTACATTTAAAAAACACTATTTAAGATATTCAGTTCTGGCGTGAAAGAAAACTCTTATGTGCATAATGGTGTCAGGTTAAAATGGAGATGCTGGTGTGAAATCCAATACAATAACATAGTTTTACTTTAATCTTTGTGTTTTTAGGTTACTAATTGATGAAAGATGTTTTATTTTGCTCTAACACTGTATTATGTGGTTATTAGGTTCTGTTAAACTACAGCACTATGGCATTCTCGTTTGTTCATTTCAACTCTACCCTTACTATATTTTCAAATGAGATGTGACTTTGAGGTTCTTCCTGATGATAAATCAACTGTTAATCAATAAATAAATTAAACTTTTTCGTATGATGGGCCTATCAGTTTGGAATGTCATTTACTGTACTATTTTGAAGTATTTTGGTATACTGTATATATATTTTTGCATTTCATATGTCTGTGGTTGTCAACGATTACACGTGTAAAGGTGTTACATTTTGACCAGTTCCCTTTTTCTTTTTTATTGTAGTCGATGTACCTCATCTTACTATAGCTACAGCCTATTTTGACTCTTGTCTGTAAGTACTGCAGTGAGAAAACAATGCATATTAGATATCTGTTCAGGCTGAAATAAAAAAAAGGACTGGTAAGGATCACATGTGATCAGAAGGGTATTATAACTGGGTGTTTTAACGGACAGCACTGAGGTGATTTGGAGGGTGTTACCAAGTGTATTTAAGATCATTAAAGCCACTAAGAGAAAACTATACCATTTATTTTTGCATCATTTAAAACAGCTGCCAATTAACAGATGTCTGAACTAGCATTCTGTACTATAAAAGTGTTATTACTTGTTTGGTTGTTTTTTATTGCATGTTAGCTTTTTTTCAAATCTTTGCTACTGACCAGCTCCTTATAGTGAACAGCTCACAATCCTGACTACATTCATTTCATTTTAATTTGGAGACAACCTGAACATCTCCCTCTATTTAGACTATTTTACTGGGCCTCTTGGTCGTAATAGAGGGGTTCTGAATAGCTATTTCTCAACCAAACTGTTGCGCTTGGCGATATTGTTTACCCTAAATGTCCACGGTTGTCTGAAAGAAAAGTAAAACAATTTGTGTTCCCTTTGCATCACCTTCTGTAAAATACTTTTTATGGGTTTTTTTTGTTGTTTTTGTTTTAAATGAGCAACCAGTGCTCCAATGCCTCTATTTTCTCATTTCTTATTTTCAACCTTTAAGACTGCTCATAAGAATGACCCATCAGATACACTGCAATGCAGCATTCCTCTGTTGTGATTAGACTTAGAACATGCTGGAAAGATCGATGTCAATGGTGTCAGAAATTATAAATTAATTTCATGTCTATATATTAGATCGTCATTGTTTTGACACTTTGAAATAAAGTTTTTTTCATACTACTTCCCCTTCTCCCGGGAGTTATTTTTGATGTTGTTTCCTCAGTTTGTTCTGTTGTGCTGTAATTCTCAGATGAGATGAAAAAATAATCTGCCCAGTTTAGAATTTCAAATTACGTTCCCTCACTGCAGAAATTGCCCACAACAGCTCTGGAGAACTGAAGGTCAGTGTACATTCTCTGATCCCACAACCAAGCCAGTCGCCTCTTTACACCCAGCTACTCCAGAGCAGATGTTGGCGAGCTACCAGCCTCTGAAGCTTGCAGGCGTCCACCTGAGCTCACCAGGTGCCTGGCCAGTAGGGTCCGCTGTAGCACGATGAGTAGAAATATAGAAATAGGCCCTGACAGTTTTGCCTCCCTGAACCACGGGAGCATCAGAGCCAGTGTGCCGCTTCCTCTGGAATCCCCAACAAAGAGCGATGACTTCACACAGCCAGGATGCAAACCTGCTGTGCACTCCCCTTGTAATGGAGCACAGACCTTCCAAAAAACTGCAGACGTCACACAAGACCTTTCAGACAGTGTCTAAAGTAGCTGTAATCAGATAACTTGTATGTGCCAGGCCAGTGTCAGAGATGCATTCATACTGTCATATTCTGTAGTAAGTTTTTTTTTATTTTTTAATACTGCATTGTTTATGATTCACCCTCCAACTGTATTCTTTCATGTCAAATCATCATCGTTTGATTGCATTCTGTTATCGTCAAAGGCTCTGCTAAAGATGATTTATTTGGGGGAATATATTCACATTTTAAATTCTACAACACAAAATTGGTAAATGTAAACATCATTGAATAATTTTAGTAGTCACATTGATACTCGAATCATCTCATAGATTATATACAGGGTGATTCATAATTCATAAGCCTTGTTTTTGCATTGTTTTCAGTTCAACTTAAATGTTGATATTATTGAACAGCCCTCTGGTGGCCAAACAGTGCGTCACAGAGTGTCTATCATAGACATGTTTCCCTTGCATATCATCCTCCACGTACTCTCCAATTTTTGCAATGCTCTAACACTGTTGTGCGAATTACGAATCGCCTTGTATACTCAGGAAGTCTGGGATGTCTCGTCACTATGATGGGATGATCAATATTAAGTTATGATTTGGTAAACTTGAAGTTATTTCATCTAAGGTGTTGCTGTTGTTGAGACTCCCAACCTCTGTGTTTCCAGCAGTATTAACATTGCAAGTTAAGGTGGCATGTGAATAATCTGCTGTGACCATCATTGTATTTATTAGTTCATTTGCTAAGTGCCTTATTTTCATGTTTTCTCTCTACACATTTACAGCCAAATTTGAATTGTAAATGCATTGAAGGGCTGTAGAAGAATAATGAACTTGTAGAAAAGATTGAAGGAATGTATGTTTAATGAGTGTGCTACTGCAGCCACTGCTTAAGCTTTCCAGCAGTGCCAGATCGCCGGCCATATTTTCCAAGCATTTACTCCAGTCTTAATTCTTTAGTTTTTGACAGATAAAAATTCAACAGTAACATAAAAAAAACTGAGACACAACCTGTTTTAGAGTGCTTGAGAGCCCCTCAGTTGCATTACTTAGATACTAGCTGTACTTAGTTTTGTAAAGTCAATACCAGTAGGTGTTTCCTCCTTTCCAAACACAAAAGTTAATTAAAGACTGGAGTAAACTCTGAATATATGGCCTAGCATGTTTACGTACTGAATATGGGAGCAGTTAATTTAGCAGGGTCTACATCAAAGCTGATATCCTGCTGGCCACACATTTTCCAGTATATTTAAACACAAAGGGCTTTACAGTATTTTCAAAGTGTTTCCTCCATTCTTTAATGAACCTATTTGAAAGGAGAATAAATGAGATAAAACAAACACCTGAGAGTGCTTAAGAAAAATTGAAATATATAGCTGGATATATTTTGGTTTTAGTTTTGTTAAATTAAAAGGTTATTACACTGGAGCAAACACTTTGAAAATATGGCCCAAAGTTACTTGTTGTGAAAGTTTATTTTGATGGTGGATGACTTGTAGAATACGCCTTTATAGAAAATATCAAGTGGAATAAAGAAATAAAGAAACACCACAGACTTGGATTGGAACACCTACACAAACTTGGTGGGAAGAAAAACTAATCGCAGTCTCTGAATCCCTGAATCAGAGCACAAAATGTAAAGCAATCTCTTTTCTTCAAGCTTAGAAACAAAACCTCTGTAGCAAATACATTATAAAATGTGTGCTGCAAAGCTGAAAAGCACCCAATACTTTTTAAAACGCACTGGAAGATATACAGTATACTGGGATGTAGCAGTTAGCCGTGACTTACATTAAAATATAGATCAAATAACTCTGACCATTAATAAACAAGATTTGCAGCCTTTCCTATGAAATGTAATCATATTTTTCACCTAAGTATTTAAACAAGTTTCACTGTTGACCAGGAGCAGGCTGCAGCAATATTATTATTATTATAGCATGTCAACTTTTCATATACAAATTCTGTCCCACACCACCCTGTTTGCCAGTCTCACGCCGCCCAGGGATGCCTGTTCGTCACCGCCCAGGGATGCCTGTTCATCACCGTCCGGGGATGCCTGTTCATCACCGTCCGGGGATGCCTGTTCATCACCGCCCGGGGATGCCTGTTCATCACCGTCCGGGGTTGCCTGTTCTTCACCGCCCGGGGATGCCTGTTCATCACCGCTGGGGTTGCCTGTTCATCACCGCCTGGGATTGCCTATTCATCACCGCCCAGGGATGCATGTCACCACCGCCCGGGGTGCAGCCAGCTGTATAGCAGTTATTTTACCTTAAGACTGATCTGTCTTTCACTCTCTCTAAATCCTCTTATCTCCCCCTACGAGTGGCTGTTATGCTGTAAAACAACAACAAAAAGAAACACATACAAAAAACAATACATTTAAATAATAATAATAATAATAATCAACATAGGTCACAACCGTCACAGGAAGGTTGGTGTTTTTTATGCGTTTCGCTTAAAACTGGATATTAGGTCGTCCGAGCTTGTTAATTCCTGCCACCCGGACACAGATGCCAATTCCCAGACTGTTCGGGTCAAACCTGGACAGGTGGCAACCCTAGGCGTCCTGCAATACAGACGTGCTCAAATTTGTTGGTACCCCTCCACAAAAAACGAAGAATGCAAAATTTTCTCTGAAATAACTTGAAACTGACAAAAGTAATTGGCATCCACCATTGTTTATTCCATATTTAATAGAAATCAGACTTTGCTTTTGATTTTTTATTCAACATAATATTGTAAATAAGAAAACAAATGAAAATGGCATGGACAAAAATGATGGGACCGCTAACCTGATATTTTGTTGCACAACCTTTAGAGGCAATCACTGCAATCAAACGTTTTCTGTAGCTCTCAATGAGACTTCTGCACCTGTTAACAGGTAGTTTGGCCCACTCTTCTTGAGCAAACTGCTCCAGCTGTCTCAGGTTTGATGGGTGCCTTCTCCAGACTGCAAGTTTCAGCTCTTTCCATAGATGTTCGATAGGATTCAGATCAGGACTCATAGAAGGCCACTTCAGAATAGTCCAATGTTTTGTTCTTATCCATTCTTGGGTGCTTTTAGCTGTGTGTTTTGGGTCATTATCCTGTTGGAGGACCCATGACCTGCGACTGAGACAGAGCTTTCTGACACTGGGCAGTACGTTTCGATCCAGAATGCCTTGATAGTTTTGAGATTTCATTGTGCCCTGCACAGATTCAAGGCACCCTGTGCCAGGCGCAGCAAAGCAGCCCCAAAACATAACCGAGCCTCCTCCATGTTTCACTGTAGGTATGGTGTTCTTTTCTTTGAAAGCTTCATTTGTGTGAACATAGAGCTGATGTGACTTGCCAAAAAGCTCCAGTTTTGACTCATCTGTCCAATGGACATTCTCCCAGAAGGATTGTGGCTTGTCAATATGCATTTTAGCAAATTCCAGTCTGGCTTTTTTATGTTTTTCTGTCAAAAGTGGAGTCCTCCTGGGTCTTCTTCCATGGAGCCCACTTTCGCTCAAAAAGCGACGGATGGTGCGATCAGAAACTGACGTACCTTCACCTTGGAGTTCAGCTTGTATCTCTTTGGCAGTTATCCTTGGTTCTTTTTCTACCATTCGCACTATCCTTCTGTTCAATCTGGGGTCGATTTTCCTCTTGCGGCCGCGCCCAGGGAGGTTGGCTACAGTTCCATGGACCTTAAACTTCTTATTAATATTTGCAACTGTTGTCACAGGAACATCAAGCTGCTTGGAGATGGTCTTGTAGCCTTTACCTTTACCATGCTTGTCTATTATTTTCTTTCTGATCTCCTCAGACAACTCTCTCCTTTGCTTTCTCTGGTCCATGTTCAGTGTGGTGCACACAATGATACCAAACAGCACAGTGACTACTTTTCTCCATTTAAATAGGCTGAATGACTGATTACAAGATTGGAGACATGTGTGATACTAATTAAAGAAACTAATTAGTTTGAAATATCACTATAATCCAATTATTTATTATCTTTTCTAAGGGGTACCAACAAATGTGTCCAGGCCATTTTAGAATATCTTTGTAGAATAAGCAATAATTCATCTCTTTTCACAGCTTCTTTGCTTTATTCTATGACATCCCAAAGGCATGCAAGTATACATGATAAAATAGCTTTTAATTTCATCACTTTTCAGGAGGAATGAAGCATTATTTCAATGAGCTGTAAGGGTACCAACAAATTTGAGCACGTCTGTATAAACTCTACAGCAGACAGTACTGAAAACATTTTAAAAAGCAAGTACTGTAGCTCCAAATGATAATTTAGCAACTTGATTTACTTTCTCTTACTTTTTATGATATGTGTAATCTTTCTTTTTTAAATATATTTATGTTTTAGAAAAAGAAAACACAACCATAGAGGTGCATGAGATAGACACAAAGTTACATAGTTAATGATAGATACACAACATAAACAGCAAGACAGTAACACATTAATAATCATTGTAGTTACAAATGAGACTAAGATTTACATTTATTCAGCAAAGTCTCCCATATTTCCGTTGCTGAAATATTGAGTTTTATTGTTTGTTTGTTTTGTTTTTTTTGCCTGTTTTTGTATGACCTGGGAAAGAGAATTACACTGTTGAGATTTACTGGATAGAGAAAGTGCAAGGGAAATTAGAACTTTGTAAATGACCTGGGCTTTTCAAAATAGTTAAAATAACTGGTATTATAAAATAAAATAAAATAAAATAAAACTCATTATTTCAGCAACTATTGTAAATATCTTAAAAGGGCACAAAACCTTGTAACATGTCATATAAAAGCTACTTGCTCTTTAGATAGAGTAAGAAAGGTAAAAATAAATAAATAACTGTTGCTATATATAATAATAATCTCCAGCAAAGGTTAATAAGGGACTTTATTGACAGTGTTATTTTGCTAATGAGGTCTTTTAAAGCTGTGGCAGTTACTCAAATCGTATTGACTGTGGTGTGCAGGGTGAGTCATACAGCGCAGGTTCGCGTCCTGGCTGTGTGAAGTTGCCAGTCTTCGCTGGGGATTCTAGAGGGAGTGTTGCATTGGCTCAGGCACTCCTGTGGGTTAGGGAAGTAAAACCCAGCAGGGACTGTTTCTCTTCATCACACTACAGCGAACCCCGCTGACCAGGCGCCCAGTGATCTCAGGTGGACACCTGCAGGGCTGGCCTTTGTCCTCCAGAGGCTGGTAGCTCACTAACATCAGTTCTCAAGTTCCTGGGTGTAAAAGAGGAAGCTGGTCATGGGATCGGAGGACACCCACTGAACCTCCATTTTTCCTGAGCTGTGTGGGGAATTGCTGCCATGAGGGGAAAAAAATTGGACATTCTAAATTGGGAAGAAAATTGAGGGTAAAATAATTGGGCACGCAAAATATTAAGTAAAATTTAAAAATAATGCCTTTTAACTTTAAATCACTGTCTCCTGCGAAAGTTCAGTCGTCCAGGAATCAGCTTTATCCTTTTGTGCCATTTTTCTATAAATTCAGGGTATCGTTTTTTTTTTCACCATTAGCTGGTATTACCAGAGAAATGCTGATAGCTAATATTTTCTCCTTGTTGATGTCCTTGTCATTTCAACTACACAAAAGCACAAGGATCAGACACAGCTTTTCCATGACATGTTAAAGAAACAGCAGTAATATCATTGAGATGCATGCAGTTGTCAGCAGACTCCTATTTGAAGCTATCAAGCCCACAGTTAACACTCACTGTGAGAACTTCCAGATTTTGTAATGTTTGGTAAATTGTCGCAGTTCTTAGAAGAGACTGTGGCTGACAGAACTTTAATGATGGTTCTGTGGTCTAAGAGGATTTTTTTTGTGCAATACTATATGAGTGAAAAAATATGCCTTCAAAATCCCTTTGGAAGATTCATGCTTTAACAAGCTCCCTCAAAGCTGCTGACTTTACTCTGAAATAACAAATGTCAAATTTTTTAAAGCAAAAAAGATGAATCAAGGGCCTTCACACAAATGTAAAATGTTACATGTATCGCAGTATATGTGGCCCAATTGGGAGGCTGTGTGGTCCAATGGTTAAAGAAAAGGGCTTGTAACCAGGAGGTCCCTAGTTCAAATCCTACCTCAGTCACTGACTCATTGTGTGACCCTGAGCAAATCACTTAATCTACTTGTGCTCCGTCTTTCAGGTGAGACGTAATTATAAGTGACTCTGCAGCTGATGCATAGTTCACACACCCTACTCTCTGTAAGTCGCCTTGGATAAAGGTGTCAGCTAAATAAACAAATAATAATTAAGGAAAAAATAATAATTATTAGTTACAGTGGATGAAAAGCACTAGGGCCATATTATCAAAGCATTTACAATGGTGCTAAGTTAGTGCCATTTTGTTCTAAAGAGAAAATCAAACTGCTAATGTTACTTGCAAGAAACACGAGTTCTTAAATTAACCGCCTAAGTTATTTATTTGAAGATTTTTAATGTCAGCATTTTATTTCTTTTTTTTTAACTGGTGTTAAATACTTTGTGAATATGACCCTAATGTAGAATGATTATTAATTAGCCAGAAGTCTATATAATGATGTAAACTGGTGGCTCTAAATACTGCTCCTCTGTATTAGCCAGCTGGGGTTTGCCCTTCTGAGTATATGATGGAGTGTACCCCAAAAGAACACACCTTTTTGAACTTCGGAACCTTGTGGTAACTGATGTATATTTGTGTAAAAGATTTTCTGAACCCCAGATCTTGTAATAAAAGAGTTTGTTTTGAAAGTGGTCTGATTGACAATGAACTCAGACAGTGAGTCTATTTAAGCACCTGTTCAAGGTTCAGGGTGAGGGGCTGGGAGACTCATTACCTTTCTTGTGTGTTTGGAGGTGAATGGTAAGCCAAGATTCATCACACAGACTTTGTATACCTTAAATCAACTGCAGTGTGAACTTGGAAAAAAGTGGTTTTGTTTTCAACTTTTCTTTCTTGGTAATGTTGTTTCTTTGTGGTTAAAAAACAGAGGTATTCTTCCTCTGGCTGCAGCAATTCCCCACACAGCTCAGGAGAACTGAAGGTTCAGTGGGCATCCTCCAATCCCACGACCGAGCCAGCTTCCTCTTTTACACGCAGGAACTTGAGAGCGGATGTCAGCACAGAGAGAAGAACAAGTGGTGGAAGTTGAGTAAAAGCAAGTTGAGAACAGAAGGTAGAAAGCACTTTTTTACACAGAGAGTTTTAAATGTATGGAATAGTCTACCAGGTGAAGTAGTAGGATCTAAAACACTGGGGACATTTAAAAAAAAAGACTGGATTCTGTGCTTTTAAATTAGTTCCCTCCAGTAGGGGAAAATAGCGTGCTAACAAGGGACGAGCCTCGATGGGCTCAATGCCCTTTTCTTGTTCTGAAACTTTTCCTATGTTCTTATGTAAGCAGCTCATGCCCAATAATGAATGTTTTCTTATGAAGGTCAGTTCTCCTTACGAATGACTCATTTTCCAAAAATACGTCTTTCTTGAAAGGTATATACCAAAGCTTTAACTGTGTTGGCTGCACAAGCTACGCTGACAGCAGGACGTCTATAAGCAGCCAACCCCCACAATTTTCCTTTTCAAACACTCTTGAGAGTGACATTGGTCCTTTACCTTGCTTAATTCTTTGAAAAAAAGAAATGTTGTTGTTATTGTGCTGTCTGTTTACTGTTTTAGCACCTTGGTTGTGAAATAGATTAGCTTTTTGTCTTTTATTATGTACTCCCTTTTGCGCAGTGAGTTTTCCTTTAAGCTAAGGTGAATCCTTTGTTTTCGTTTTTACAGCGTTACTGCCACATGGCGGTTGCTGATTGGGTTTTACCTTTGGCAGAACTTGTTTTGTTTTCACAGCGCATGCACTGCTTCTTTCTTTATTTATGTATTTATTTTGTTGTTGTTGTTTGTACCTTGTGTCAACAACTTTTCTTTTTTGACATCCCATGTCCTGCCTTTGCAGTTGCTCGGTGGGTATTGTTTCTCAATTAACGTCACGTACTCACATTTGGCAACGACGCCACGTCGATGTTTGCATCAGTGTTTTTGCGACATTGTGCCAATACATTTGTATGTCCCCCTGATTAATTTGCATATTCCATTGATGTGTAAAGTACCTGCATAGGTTTGCTTAGTCACCAGCTACTTAAATTTTAGCAGTATTTTTTACTCTGGCATCTTACTTTGGTAACTATGGAGACCCCAGCAACTGCTTCCCCTGGGTTCCATCGCTGCCCTCCTTGGCCTCTGCCAGTCCACTGCAATCTTCTTCAGCAGTTCTAGGACCATTAACACCCTCTAAGCTTTTAGAGCAACATCCTCACTTTGGGACCCGTGTCCGTGTTTGATTCTAGCTGATCTTGACTCACTGCAGGTTTGGTATTTGTAAATGGAATTGACCTTTGTAAGAGAACGTTGGGTTACCTTACCTTGTAATCGTGGTTCTCTGTAAAAGTCATAATTTCCACGTATGCACTTCATCGCTCATCTAATCTCAGCGGACAACAAGGAAATTGTGGGGGTTGGCTGCCCAGGCATTTCCTCTTATAGACGTCCTGCTGTCGATGAAGCTTGTGCAGCCAACACAGTTAATGCTTTGGTATATAACTTTCAAGAAAGACAAATTTTAGGAAAATGACTCACTCTTAAGTTTATTTTTAAATATTTTTTCATGAATTTGTTTAATTTGTATTCCTTTATAAAAATATGGAATTGTTAATAAATTGATCCCTTTTCCTGTTTAAGCCTGTCTAGACTGTGTTGTCAAATCCATTGAAAATGGCACTATACTATAATAGCTGACAAAATTTTGCTAAATATCAATACACATCAATATGCTTAGTATGAATAAATTTAATTTCTCCTTATACCTAATATGGATATTCAATGTAACCTTAATGATCAAAAAAAAAGGTTGCTTGAAAAAAATGGATAATTGAGAGTTTACTTTGGAGCATGTATGCAATATTGATTTATATAAGGCTAATATTTAACTTCATATTCCATTTGCCATATTAAAAATACGGTCACATTTGCATGGTTTTCTTGCTACTACAAATGTTTTCTTCTTGTAATCATTATTAATAATTCAACAAGATAACCATCAGGATTATTGGCACATTTTTCCACATGAGCAATTAATGCAAATCTAATTGTATTGTATGTACATGGAAACAAGACTAGAAGAGACATCATTAAAATGGAATTACAGAGGGTTCAATTAAGCCACAACCTGTGACAAAATGCATATTTAATTACCTAGACTATTAGGTTACAGTATGTGCTTGAGTTTAAAATATAACAAAACTCTAAAGTATATACTTACCGGTTGTCAGATACAGATATTTGTGTTTGCTTACGATTGTAAGTCGCCCTGGATAAGGGTGTCTGCTAAGAAATAAATAATAATAATAATAATTTAAATCTTGTATGTCTAAAAAAATAAAACAAATCAGATGTGTTATTATTTAAAAATGGACAATGTGGATTCGGATATATCGCTGTTCTGGAGTTGGCTGCCCAATTTTACAGTCTAACGGCGCATGCCTTTGCTGCAATATATATAGGCAATTTCATTTAGAATTACTGTTCGTTTTATTTCGTACTTCTCAAACAAAAATATACAAAACAATTAAAAACAAAGCATTAACAGTTATCATATACACACACATTGCACAATAACACAAAGCAAATTAAACATCTACTTGCTGACGGAGTTTTTATTTTAGCCAACGAGGTGTTCACTTGTGGCAGCAATGCACTAGCAAAAGTCACAGGGCAGTGATGTCAACTCCCTAGCAACAAGCCTCCTATGTTTGGAATGGGATTCTTTCAATGCAGCGGGTTTGTGCATTTTAGAAAGGAGAGGAAGACCCATGAAATTAATTGGAGACTGATGTTGATGAGAAGCAATTCCCCTCTGCAGTACGAATTAAAATGGTGTGCTGCTTTTTTATGAAAAATGAGAAAAAGCGGGTTGCATTGAAGATTTATATTGGACCCTGACACCCCCGATAAAATGAGGAAGTTGTTGTACAGTATTTATTTGTTAGGCTATTTGTTTTTCTGTGAGTCTCTCACTATATCGTGGTCCTCGATATATAGCATATTTGCTACATGTGTTGCTACAACTGTTTAAATAATGTACCTGTAATATCTCTTTTTATTGTTAACATCCTGTCAGCATTTTACAGATATAACTGTAAAGTCTTTTTCAAAGCTCTTTTAAAAATGGCCGCTCTAGTGCACAGGGGTTTGAGATCTGTCGTCTAAATCACTGCAGAAAGAGCAGTTTAAAAAAAAGGTGCTCTTGCTTTTCTGTTCTGTACCACATCTTGAATCGTTATTATTGTGTTACCTGGTTGAATGTGGACAATAATCCTTACACTATCAGTGCGCTAAAGCGGCCATTTTGAAAAGAGCTTTGAAACAGACTTTAAAGTTATAAGTGTAAAAAGTCAGGCTGTTAACAATGAAAATAAAAATGACTGTTACATTATTTAAACAGTTGCACCCTTTAAACCACTGTGTTTGCTCACCCTCACTGAAATGAATACAGTTCCAGTGTGTTTTTAGTTGAAATGTAATGAGCAGCTTGGATGTGGTACTCCCAGCAGCTGTCTCTTTGTGTATCCAACAATCACCCCCTGACCAAAGACCTTTTCAGGTAAATGTCAAGTCCTACAAACTTCCAACACAAAAATACCAATATTGATTTACTTCACAATGTGGATAAACAAACGTGGATATAATTGCTTAACACTGTGAGGGAAGAATGTTTAACCATTTTGAACATATCGGACCTTATACCCCATGGAGATTTTTGAACAAAGAGAAATTCTTTCATTCTACATGCTACATAACATAAAATGACTAGATGGCATAAACAATCTCATACAGTTGTATCTTGGAGGATTCATTAGCTGGACTGTCCTGCTAATTGACATTGTTTCTACAATCTTCCTGTACATATTGATCAGATCAAGCTGGTCAATCGGTGTACAGCTCCTGTATGCGTATTTGGGAGGATGGCAGCCAGGTGTCACTACGTACAAACCCTACTTTCCTCCATAAGGTGATCACAGCCTTCCACATGAACCAGTCTGTGGAACTGGAGTCTTTCAATCAACCTCAGTTTTCTTCAGAGGAGGATAGAAGATTGAACTTCCTCTGCCCAGTGCGGGCATTGAGGTGTTACGTGGATAAGAAAAGAGCTCAGCATCATTCTGACCAGCTCTTTATCTGTTACGGTATACGGACCCTAGGACAGCCCCATCGGAGCAGCTACTGTCGCACTGGATTGTGGACACAGTCTCAACTGCGTATGATCATGCCGGCTTGCCTCCACCTGGGAGGGTAGCCACGCATTCTACCAGAGGGTTGACTACATCTTGGACTGTCTACAGAGGGGCCTCGCTGTCCAATATTTGTACTGCGGCTAGCTGGGCTACGCCGCATACTTTCTCCAGGTTCTATCGCCTTAATGTGATAGATCCTTCCTTGTCTTCATTAGGCACGAGGGTCCTTGAGGTTGCACGCTCGCACCTCTAACCTTGGGTTATGCGGTTCTGATGCATCCCTCGTATGCTACCGTTACTTCTCCCTCGCGACGGCTCTGGTATACTAAAGTATGTTGGTGGTCGTCTTCGAATTGAAAGGGAACGTTAGGTTACTTACCGTAACCCTGGTTCCCTGAAATTGAAGACGCAAAAGAGAAAATGGCTTCCATGGGTTGACTGTTCAATCCCTCGGTAGGTGGATATCGGCTTGTGTCATTCACACAATATTGAACTGTATATATAAAATGTATCCCTTCAATAATATATTCATTTAAACTCCCCCAAAAATCTGCACAATAAAAGAATAATCATGAAACTTTGATTAGATGCCACATTGAATTACAATTGGCAGCTTGGTGAATGAAATGTAATACATGGAAACAATAGAGACCAGAAGAAATATTCACAATGAAGTCGCCAGCAGGACCACTTTATCTATTACAGCTTCCTGGCAGTCTGCAGCAGCTCAGAAATCACTCCACCCTGGACATGTGTTTGGAAAGTGTATCTATTAACATTTAGGAGATGTTATGTGGCATGTCAATACTGACACCTGCATGAGAAATAAGAATAAGGTGATTTCACACGCATTTACTGTGCTTTTCCTTTTAATTATATGTAACATATTCTACACTATACAGTACTTAATTATTATTATTATTATTATTATTATTATTATTATTATTATTATTATTATTATTATAATAATAATAATTAAAAACTTTTGGTTTTATTTAAATGATGTCAGAATAGCAATCTAATTCAATCTATGCATTTAATAGAACAAAGGTTTACTGTTATCCTGTTTTAAAAAAAAAAAAAAACCTAGGATTTAGTACAATGCAGTATAGCATAAATTTTGTGCTGTATTTTTTTGTAAATAGATCACACATATATAGAATTTCCAGTTACGTTCCCTCACTGAAGGTCAGTGGGTGTCCTCCAATCCCACAACCGAGCCATCTACCACCATCTAGAGGACAAAGGCGAGCCCTGCATGCGTCCACTCCAGCTCACCAGTCTGCCCAGTAAGTTCCCCTGTAGCGCAGTGAGGAGAAACAGATACATACAAATACATATTTGCTATAGCATGAGTTACTTTCAAGGCTGTACGTTTGAGTCCTACTGTACAGTAGAGAGACTGGAAGTGCCTGACAGGTAAGAGTCATGGAATTCTTTCAGTAGCTATGACCCCTTAACATCACATCCCCCATTACATGGCAGTCTATATGGATTCATATTTAGTTAATACTCCATTTCAATGGTTTTTTTTTTTATGTAACTTGCTGTGCTATCTATACCAACATCACAAATTCAGCCCTTTTTTTCTACAAAATATTTTTTTTCTTCAAACAAATGCAGACTTCTATTAGTTGAGTTTCAGTCAGCAGATCTGGCTGTCAATATCACCGTCTGTGCTGTGAGCCCTTGGGACGTCAGTGTATTTGATCCAGGGGTGAAATTCCCAACCAAAAAAGTGCAGGTACTCATATGCGCAGCCTGGTGTAAACATGAAAAAAATTGAGACAATTTGAGTGACAATGAATAAATACTTATAAAATGTATCGGTTCACGATACATTTATGAATGCAAAATAAGCCTTAAAAAATAACTCCATAAACAAAGCTAATAATACTGAAAGATTTGCAGCTTTGTACCCTCTACATGTATCACTCAGTCATGTACTGTAATATAACACTTAAATTAAACCTTAAATAAGTATAAAAAATATTACACTAAGCAGTAAGTGCTGTAGAGAGCAAGTTTTGTTTCAAGATATCCTAAAAAAGGGATGATGTTATTATTTGTTTATTTAGCAGACGCCTTTATCCAAGGTGTCTTACAGAGACTAGGGTGTGTGAACTATGCATCAGCTGCAGAGTCACTTACGTCTCACCCGAAAGACGGAGCACAAGGAGGATAAGTGACTTGCTCAGGGTCATACAATGAGTCAGTGGCTCAGGTGTGATTTGAACCTGGGACCTCTTGGTTACAAGCCCTTATCTTTAACCACTGGACCACACAGCCTCCAGTGCCAGTGCTGTTATAACAAAATTGTAAACAAAACAACTGTACTATGAAAAAATAATACAAAAAAGGTCTAAGTCAAACAATGTACAATAGGGGCTAAAATACCCCTCTAATTTTTAATATACCAGGCAAATTATGTACTTGGCCATTTTAATCTCCAGAGTATTCTCTGAAATCCTCCCCATACTTTCCAGACCCTGGGTACTCACCTAGAATAGGACCTGGCCATGCTACAATTAGAACATATATCCCTGTTATTTATTTATTTTACTTATTACTTATCCTACAGTAATATATTCAGTGTGCTTCTCTGTTGTGTTTATGTGTAGATTAATTACCAGGATCTATTCCAGAAAAAAAGTTGTGTATTTCAGGCAGACTCTTTTTTAAGTCCCTGGCATTCTGGTTCCTACACAGTAAGCAAAGTGGCAAAAGACACATTTTCATAAAGTAATACTGTGTTTTTTTTTAAATGTACAAGCAAGTGAAAACTCAATTTGAACTTAAACTTTTTAATTTTTAGAAAAAGGGGCATTGTACAAAGAATTGTAAACTCGGTTGCTTTTCTGCAGCAGAGTCCGCCTATAACCAACACGTCATCAGCAAGTGCATAAAGGCTCCATGTGTTATTCTCTCATGTCGCTTCTTTTGTTTCAGCCGCTCAGTCAAGCGTCTTTTTGGGGGCGTGGGGTGTTGGCTCATAGCCACTTCCTAGCTGCGGCACTGGGATGCATGTAACAGTTCATGTTTTTCCAGCCGGCCTTATGCAGGTAGCCTTTGCACACCCACAGCTGAGGCCTTTGGCCAAATTTATTATTCACTCGGGCCCTGAGAGCCCATCAAAATAATCGGGGCCTGAGCGCCCATCACAATTCATTAAACATTCTACAATTGCAATCAATAAATCTCATCCATGGCGGATTCTCCGTGCTGAAAAAACACCTCACCGTTTTCATTTACAGTCCTTATAACAGAAAATGCTCGGATCACAACAAAACAAAACTTTGATCACTATACTTAACATGTACCTTGCAAGTTAGGCCAGTGCTTGGAAAGAGTGAAGCACACCTACACTGTATCCTGATTCTGACTCGCTTACCAAATCTGAATCAGCACTTTGTTGATCCTGTCTTTTTAATGTTATTCCCTACTGTCTCACACATTCCCTACTGACTCACACATCACAGTCAATAGCACCTAACAGACACAGAAGTAATATTAGGAAACAGAATGTTGGATGAAAAGCAGATTGAATAGGTCCCAGTATCCAAGACTGGCATTAAAATAAGTCCTGGTACAGAGTCTTTAAAAGGGTTGTAATGAATTGCCATCTTAGCCTATTGAATTATATGGAAAGGCAAGGGCTGAACCTGAACCATTCCTCTCTCAAACATCCAATTCTGAAACTGTACTTTTGGGGCCACATCTGTTTTTTGAGCAGTTGTCAGTGGCAACATTTTCATCGTAGGACTCTGGACAATACTGACATGCTGTAGAGAAGAAAGTGCTGAGTTCATTTTCAACCGGATTGAGAAATATTAAACTCCCTGCCAGCCTTCTGTGCCTGTGCCTGAAGCCCCTATAGAAATGCAATGGAGTTTGGAAACTTGGTTCTATAAAATATCCTTTTATTCTCATTTCAAGTCAATTTAAACATTTTAAACCAGTTTACATGCAACTCTATATGCAATCACTAGTTTGTGTGTTAATTTATTGGCACAAACAATTACATGTTATAAGGTTGTATTTTTGGTGTAGCAATTGCGACATTCAACAGATTTTAAACAAGACACAATTGGGCCCAACTTTGCCTTACATCATTCATAAAACCAAACTTAGTTGCTCCTGTGACTGTGCCTTTTTCTTTTGCATATGCAAAAGAGGATAACTTGATATTCATCAATGTGGGTGTCAAATCAATATCTCCTAATCAAGGACACATTTCATATTCTGTGACAGCACATGTTTATGGGGTCACTTGTGCACACATGTACTGTGGGGTATTACAATCAACGAACTGGTCAATAATGAAGAGGGACTCTTTTTCATTACTGACTAGAGTACATGCTTAAGGTTTTCCGGAAAGATTTATACAGTGCTCTTGAAATAAGACATCAGTACTGCACAAACAATAATGTCACACGCAGTATATTACATGATGAATGAATAACTGGAGGAGGTCTCAGCAAAGACTGTATAAAAACCAAATCAACATCTGACAAGGCAGATGGAAAAAAACAGCATTATTTATTGACACAAAGCCCAGAATAAAAAAAAAAACAGTGAGGAAATACAGTAAAGCAAGTGAAGGGTTCTCATAGCAGTTACTCAGTCAGTGGTTCTTATAGCAGTTATACAGTGAGTGGTTCTTATAGCAGATACTCAGTGAGGGGTTCTTCTAGCAGTTACACAGTGAGTGGTTCTTCTAGCAGTTACACAGTGAGTGGTTCTTCGAGCAGTTACTCAGTGAGGGGTTCTCATAGCAGTTACTAAATGTGTTTTCTGTTATTGGGTGCTTTCAGCTGAGTTAAGGAGCTGCTCTTCATTCTAAAAATACCAGAAATCCTTTTACATTTCTTCTGTGTTTCTTGACCACACAGAAAGCTAAAAAGAGACATGATGTTGTAAACAGATGTCAAGGAATAATACACAGTGAAATTGAGCATTATCTGGTACGGAGTTAAATGTACTATTCTAACAGCTACAATCTGATTCACAGAGCTCCTCTCACTACCATATAACGTCGAATGAAACCTGCTGAATAATGTTACGTTAACATATTGAATTGCATACCACTTTATAGTTTTCTGTGTGCTTAACAGAAAACTGCCAAAAACTGAAAAACGTGGCATTTCGAAATCTAACATGAAATACCGTACCTACTATTATGGCTTCTGGTAGACTTCTGCAATATAATTTTGTAGTTTATTTGATTGCATGATGTTAAATAAAAGATCAAAATGATATATTTAATTATGCCTCAATCCTAAAATTCTAGGGGTGATGCAAAACTTTTGGCCATACCTGTGCATTGTTTTCTGTTCTATTTTTACAATGGTTTATCAGTGTAGTGTTTAGATGTCTGTGCTTGTATTTTTACAATGGTTTATCAGTGTAGTGTTTAGATGTACTGTGCTTCTATTTTCTCTCTCCCTGTGGGTATAATACTGAGAACTGCTCAATTCAAATAACAGCACAGATGGGAATCACAGCAAATCTGCTTCATGAACTGGGGAAAGTAAACACAATATAAGCAGTAGTCTCTGGTGTACTTCATAGGGAAAAAAAACACTGGAATCTATGGATTTTTGTTTCAAGGGGGTTTTGAGTGCTGTTCCAGCTGCTAAAAAAGCATACATTTTCAAAAGTAGTAGCTGAGTGGGTGTGTGGACTAACTATTGATCTCTGGACTAACTATTGATCTCTGGATACTTTAGTTCTGTTATTGAACCCTCAGTCCACGTCAAAAAGTGGGCATGGTGACTGAACTGCTACATAAAACTGAGAGGGTGGTGCCACCAGCCCACTGTGGCATGAGGTATGGAACAAGTTCAATCATTTCACTTAAAATAATATTTTCGACTTGCATTTTGAATAATTAGTTGTGCACTTTTTTTTGTTGAATTGGCACCTGCAATGTGTGTTGTCACTTTCTCCCACTGACACTTGTTGGCTGATTGAAGGTTAGGATGGTGGATTAATTGGGTAATTGTCCTGAGCTCCAATATAAATACTGTACATCTGAGGGTTTTTACATGGGTGGCCATTTTTAGTTACTTTGTAAACGAGTGAAGAGAAGCCAGTGTGAGTAACTGTTCTGTGGTATACTCAAAAAATGAATTGGTGATGGTGATGTAGTACATTGTACAGTATACAAGAGGACACGTGTATGCTAGTAAACAGCAGCGTTACCTAACACCCAAGCTTGCTTTATGATTGAGCTCAATTGTGGTTCACTTTCTTTTACCTAGTATAGATGTCACATTTTAAAATGAAATATTAACTATATCATGTTTCTTACTCATTCAAGTTCTCTACAGTGCATAGAAGTGGAAAGGCAGGATTTCTGAAAGCATTTTGTCAGCTACAATGACTTTAACAGACTTAGATTTTAACAAAGACACTTCTAGAAAGAATATCATTGGACCTCAAGGCACAGAAAGAGTGGTGTCTGATTATGATATCTGAAAATGGAAAACCTTGTTCATAGAACCATTTAATAGAGCTTTTGAAAGTGAAGGACATTTTTACAAGGATCCTTTGAAAAGCTAGCCCCGAACAACTGAATCATTGTGGGAACAAAATGTCTAATCCTTTAAGAAAGTAGACTTTAACCAGCTGCCGGTACACTTAAGCAGCCTATACAGTCATGTTCAAAACAAGTCACTGACTTATTACTCCGACCTTGATAATCCATTGAAGGAATATTTCAGCTGATGCTTTCATCAGTGTTGTGCATTAGCCAGAATGTTTGTCTATTTGATTTTCT
Source organism: Acipenser ruthenus (assembly GCF_902713425.1). Lineage (NCBI taxonomy): Eukaryota > Metazoa > Chordata > Actinopteri > Acipenseriformes > Acipenseridae > Acipenser > Acipenser ruthenus. The sequence continues at coordinate 21,256,958 of NC_081210.1, read as the reverse complement.
ATTGCTTAGTGTACTGTATGTGCTATAGCATGTTCTTTTAACACTAGAACTACCAGAGTTACACACATACCGAGAACTACCATGATTGGTCAATCTGACCACAGTATTAAAAACAACAAAAATATTATAATGAGAGGACAAACCCAATTTAATGAATGCCTAGAGTAGGAGAATAATCAAGTATACACAATTCTGCACAATTCTCCTACTATTTTTTCAAATAAAAGTGCAGTCCTCTGCGCACATTCCTAATATATATTGTAGTATATTAACATACATTTTATGTGTATATTTTACCATATATAATGCTTTATTGACACTTTATAACATAGTTATTAAGCATATATTATATACTTTATTCATAAAACATTTATAAAACATTAATAAGCAGCACCTTAATATAAAGTGTTACCCAAAAGATAGCATGAATACTAATATGCCTCCTATTCACAAAGCAACTGCTTATTTTATTAGTGTTTTGGAATAATTATCCAAGCTTCAGTCAAAAAAAAAACATTTGGATGACTTTTTAATGCATTAGATTAGCATTTTTCCAACTGTGCACTAAACTAATTAATAATAATTTCACTGAAGCTGTTGTACCGGTACTGTTGTTGAAAATGTAATTCCATCTAGAGAATGATTTAAACTGCTTTGGATGTTTTGCACAAAAGATACAATTAATTAGTCTTTGTCCAGAACAGTTTCACACAAAAGGATTTTTAGAGAGAAAGAGAGAGAGAGAGAGAGAGAGAGAGAGAGAAGAAAGAAATAAAGAAAAAAAAGAGCAACACAGACAGACACACACACACACGCACACACACCGTGATACCCACACACAAGGATGGAAATAAGCACTTTCATTCATTCCTAGCAACCATTACATGTATTGAACTAATTCAGTTATCATCGAGAAACAGTTAGTCAATGAAATGATTATTAAAAGTATATTACAAATACTAAAATTGGTGTTACAAGACTCACGCATGTGGTGTGCGTGGTCACTGGTTCCCACCTAGCCTCTGCTCTTTCACATGTTCACAGGATGGGTTCTGGTTTTCAAGTTTTTCATAACCATATACAGTTTGCAAACATGTTAAATTAAAAATTAGGAGTTAGGTAGATAATACAGAAATTAGATTACTAGTTATGTATTCAAATGTCCAGTAACATTATAATACTAACACATAAGAGCTCTGGATAGACCAAATACATTTATATTAACATAGCGTAGTACTATTAATATAAACACTGCATACACTTTCAGCTAAATTATTTAATAAAGCATTAAAGCAAGAAGTGCAATTCATCTTTGATGCATTACCTGATGTATAGCCAACATTTGCTCTCTAAATGTGGTCTATATTTTCATAAATGCAGCAGTTGAGTTGTTCAGCCTACTACTACGTGTATTTTGAAGAGAGTTGCATTATTTAATACTGTATTCCCCTGAGCTACAGTATAACATTTACAGATAATATCAAGTATCTCTTCTAAGAAATGTTTTTTTTTTAATAATAAGAGATTTCCCACAGGGGATTTGCTTGGAACATCAGGTCAAGTGTCACTTGTCAGGTCACAAACTTGCTGGTTATTAATAGGTATGTACGGGTCACATGGTAAAGGCATGACTGCATGCAGAGTGAGTCATACAGTCAGGCGAACAATCTTCTTTGGAGATTCCACAGGGATTCTTGCATTGGCTCTGGTGCTCCTGCAGGTTAGGGAGGCACAATAGGAAGGGATTGTTTCTCCTCACTGCACCACAGCAGACCTTACTGATTAGGTGCCCAATGAACCCAAAGTGGACACCTTTTGGACTGGTCTTTGTCCTTCAGGGGTCTGTAGCTCGCTGACATTACCTGTAGAACTCCTAGCGTCTACAGAAGCAATTTGTCCAGTCGTAAGATCAGAGAATGCCCAGGGTCTTTCAGTTCTCCTGAGCTGCTGTGGGGTGTACTGCAGTGAGGGAACATATTTGGATTATTTAGATTTGGGGGGAAAATGTGGGGTAAACAATGACACACTGAAAAAACTATGAGTATGACCATTCACTATACCTGCACCTAGTTACAACACATCTTCTAGGGGTGTTGTAAATTCCAAAGGGGCTGCAGGAACAAACAGTAACCCTTGCTCCTGACCAGACTCATATACAGTACTGGAGATAGCAGCTCTGAAAAAAATGAGGTACATTTGCAGTTTGCGGAAGTTTCCATTTTTGCATCGTATTTCAAAACTGTAGTTCTGACATTTGGTGTCAGTTAAAAAGCATAAAAGCAAAGTAAATAGCTACTATCTCTCTAAAGCACACAATGGGAATCAATTGTAGTGCCATGATTCAGTATCGTAATAGTCCCGTGTACTACTGAGTCAGGACAACTGTTATGTTGCTAATGCTGATAATGGTATTGCCTGATAATCATACTAATAGGGTTTCTTTAACTGTAGTGCTTTAAAATTCACCTCACTGACAGGGCTTCACACAGCACTGCCTGGTACTAAAATAGTGTCACAATTGTTTTTGACTTTTCTGTCCGCTCGTATAATTTGTGTAGTTTCTTTTTTTTTTTTAAATGTCTGAACATAGCTGATAAGGAACATGGTTTCTGTTTATGAAATTGTATGAATGCTATTCAGTTTTTCTTTTCTATGTTTTTTTTTTTTTCATATACCTTGTTTTTACATGTAGGCCCAACTAGGGTTTTGGCTAGCTAATAACACATATATATAACACATAGCTAACAGTATTACCAGTTTAATGAACTGTCTTTGTGTAGCCCAACAAAGTAAATCACTTGAGCCCTATTTTCTATAAAAGATGGATTCCACTTCTGTATGTTTTTCCTGGAGGCAATATTGTATTACCTCTTCTTGTATTTGCTGCTCCTGAAATTAAATAGCGGACTGCACTCCTAAGATATCTCTTACTGTTCCTGACTCACATTCAGTCCCATTCAGACTGAGATGCAATTATAGTACTCTCTGTATATTACAGACCTATAAACTCAGCAGACATTAAAATAGTTAAAAAAAAAAAAAAAAAAAAAAACAGACCCAAACCACACATTTGCTTTAAATCTGACCTGACCTGCACATAAATCAAATAAATATACAAAAGAAATACATACATATATTGCCATATATTGCCTGCAGTGTAAAATAAAAACTAAATTTTAAACCAAAGCGCAAAGCGCAAAAAATCAACCCAGGAATTCACTTCTTTGCTTGAAATCCAACGTGAAGCACAACATCAATGACACGTGCATCTTCTATGGTTTCCGGTTCCAGTAATTTTAGCAATATTATTGCAAAATATTTGTGCTGATGCCAATCTATTTTGATTTATTAAATATTAATACTTCCTATCTGTGGTAGCATGCGTGGCCTAATTTTGTAGCAATACATAAGAATTGCCAACGAAGTACATGGCAGTAGACACCAATATTGTTATCTCTACCTGTTTAACATTCAAGTCATATCCAACTCAATTTCTGTAAATAGCAGGCTAAACAGGCACTGTAAACAGGTATTAACAGCAGACGTTTATTGTGATGAGGTGAGTGGTCCCTCATCTTAATGTATGTTCTGCTTGTAGTGGCAGTAGCGAGCCCATGCTGTGCATAATACTGTTGTGTATGTGGTGTGGTAATAGCTCTCCCACACATACACAGACGCCATGGGCTAGGGGAAAGCCTAGGCCCAGCTTAACTCCTTTTCTAAAGCAGTATTCCTCGCTGTAGATTTGTTAATTGTGTAATTATCATGTGTGTTTCGAAGTCTGAATATTTCAGGAGCAGCCATATGCATGAATATACTGCATTAGAAAAACATCCTTGTAAATACGTTAAATGGGGTAGTTACTTAATTGACCCCAAATGGACAGTATAAGGACTGCTCAAGACATATAAGCGTGACTGCAACAGTGATTGAAGATGGTAAGCGGTACGAACATTTAGTCTGTTTCTGGGGAAGCTCCATTTTAAAATGTCCTGTTTAATTTATTTTATGTTGCTGCAAACGTGCCTCTGCGCTTAAATACATATTTTAGCTGTGCTTGCCTGTGGACTCTGTTACATTTATACTGTACTAAATTCATAGTATTTACTTGTACACCAGTGTGATCTATAGGCTTTTTCCTGAAATTGTTGTCTCAAACAATTTCGACTTATACACCGTTTTTTACGGTAAATATAATGATGGGATTTAAAACAAAAAAAATCCTTTATCATTTAATGAAGAGTAGGTTTATTTGATTATACTTTAAATTAGTAACCCCATAAATATTACCATTATGAAGCACCTCCTGTAGATATTGAATAGGCAATCTTACAGGGACTGAAAATGTAAAGCAATTTGCCCAAAGAAGGAGGGGCAGGTTCATGGTACTTAGAGAGAAGACATGTTTGCAAGCTCTATCGAGGCTTTTGAGTTTTAATGTCAGGATGTGATGAAATAGAACATTATTTACAAAGTGAATCTAAACAAGAAGGATGCATTCAATGACTGTACCTGTACCAAGCTGCTCCTTACTGTGGTATGCAGATTTTATAAACTCCTTGTGTTTTAGCTTGGAACAAATCCTTTCAGGATTACATTTATTAAGCTGCTCTTAAATCCTACATGACATGGCTAATTCTGAGGTGTTCCCTACCCAGACAAATCATTTAAGTTTTGTCCTCTTCTATTACAAAGCATGTTTTATTTTTTTTTATGTTTTTGTGAGTCTCTGCCAACCTTCAAGAACAGAGCCCAAATGCCAGCCCAAAAATTCCTAGCATTCAGTTTTGTATTGTGCAGCTGTTATAAGAGTTGAAAAAGTTAATAACTGCCTTTGTTTGCTTGGTGAAAAACTACTGTGTATAGGTGTAGCCCAGCAGCAAGACAAGATAACGACTGCAGGTGCTCTGAGCTAATTGCGAGGAGCAATGGGCCTTCAAGGTCACAGAGGACGTTATAAATGATGGGGTGCTGTGGCGGGGTGAAGGTGTAGCGATGACATCAGCCCCTGCTTATGGACCCGGAAGACTGACACACAGGCAGGAGTATGGGTTTAAGCGCTATAGCTATTTATCCACATCGTTGCATAAATGAAATAAAGGAGCCGCATACCCTGGTAACCTTGGGAATGATTACACTAGGCCCACAGCCTAGCCATGTGTAAATATAATTCCTCTGTAACCACTGTGGCCACTTCATTAAATCATATCCACAAAATGCATAAGCACCTAGGGACTCAGAGGAGGTACCACCTAGAACTAAGAACAGGGTGCCAGGTTCTGCCAATATTGTGTTGCTGTACTGGGCCTCCCTGGATAAGTCACGTGCTTCAATCCACCAAGATGTAAAGTAGGACCCCGAGGGGAAACAAAATTGAGCTTCTCAGTTGCTCTTCCTGTTGTAAATCATTGTCATCTAGAAAATGAATGTAAAAAACTCCCAAAAAAACACCATATATATATTTTTAGTATGTCTTGCGTACATTTTATTTTTAAGATATCTTTTTTCCTTATGAGATTCTCTCCCCAGCAGGCAAGTACAACTGCAGATAGAAAAATGAGATCTAAGTGTGTCAACACAATCTTACTAAAGCTTTGATTTATTAGAAATAGTAAGCACCCAAGAATGTAAATTACAATGAACTCTTCTTTTTACAAGAATGTTAGGGAACAAAAACAAATGGCTGAGCAATGGAAACAGGACACTGATGACTGGACTGTCCGCACAATAACACATGAACACATACAGAACTTCAACTAGAGAGTTGTATACATTTGAAGAGATTTTTTTTACTACAACAATCAAGCTAAACAACTCCTGATATTCTGTAAAGATTTAGCACCTGTATTGCTGTATTCCGTAAAAGCTTTCACTGGTCTAAATAATGTAGAATTATCTTTAATTTCTACATGTAACACCGCTAAAGTGCTATACTGTTTTCATATTGCCCTTATGGTACAGTAACTTAATTCAACCCATTTTAGAGTGTATAGATATACAATTTACACACATTGCTAATTTGTAATGCTTAATTGTGCCATTTCACTTGCAGAATTCTAGCAGTGTTGGAAAATACAGTGACACATGACACTGTCAACTGTAACCAAGCAAATATCTGTATTCTATTTTTGTATATTGCTACTTACACACACATACAAAAAAATATATAGAAGTGGGCCATAGTTATTCATTGAGTGTTATAATACTGGTGTATATAGAGACTGGACCACTCGTCCAGTTATGAGGAAATCTTGCTAAAGACATTCTTTATAACACGTTATTGAGGGTAACATTATCAGGGGTATATGGAGGCTGTCTGTCCATCACAATGCATATAGATGTAGATCATAGTGCCTGATGACTATTATAGTGCTGATTTTTTATTTATAGCAATGGCAGAAGTATGTCACTGCTTGTTGTTGTTGTTGTTGTTGTTGTTGTTGTTGTTGTTGTTGTTGTTGTTGTTGTTGTTGTTGTATATACAGACGTGCTCAAATTTGTTGGTACCCCTCCACAAAAAACGAAGAATGCACAATTTTCTCTGAAATAACTTGAAACTGACAAAAGTAATTGGCATCCACCATTGTTTATTCCATATTTAATAGAAATCAGACTTTGCTTTTGATTTTTTATTCAACATAATATTGTAAATAATAAAACAAATTAAAATGGAATGGACAAAAATGATGGGACCGCTAACCTAATATTTTGTTGCACAACCTTTAGAGGCAATCACTGCAATCAAACGTTTTCTGTAGCTCTCAATGAGACTTCTGCACCTGTTAACAGGTAGTTTGGCCCACTCTTCCTGAGCAAACTGCTCCAGCTGTCTCAGGTTTGATGGGTGCCTTCTCCAGACTGCATGTTTCAGCTCTTTCCATAGATGTTCGATAGGATTCAGATCAGGACTCATAGAAGGCCACTTCAGAATAGTCCAATGTTTTGTTCTTATCCATTCTTGGGTGCTTTTAGCTGTGTGTTTTGGGTCATTATCCTGTTGGAGGACCCATGACCTGCAACTGAGACAGAGCTTTCTGACACTGGGCAATACGTTTCGCTCCAGAATGCCTTGATAGTCTTGAGATTTCATTGTGCCCTGCACAGATTCAAGGCACCCTGTGCCAGGCGCAGCAAAGCAGCCCCAAAACATAACCGAGCCTCCTCCATGTTTCACTGTAGGTATGGTGTTCATTTCTTTGAAAGCTTCATTTTTTCGTCTGTGAACATACAGCTGATGTGACTTGCCGAAAAGCTCCAGTTTTGACTCATCTGTCCAAAGGACATTCTTCCAGAAGGATTGTGGCTTGTCAATATGCATTTTAGCAAATTCCAGTCTGGCTTTTTTATGTTTTTCTGTCAAAAGTGGAGTCCTCCTGGGTCTTCTTCCATGGAGCCCACTTTCGCTCAAAAAGCGACGGATGGTGCGATCACAAACTGACGTACCTTCACCTTGGAGTTCAGCTTGTATCTCTTTGGCAGTTATCCTTGGTTCTTTTTCTACCATTCGCACTATCCTTCTGTTCAATCTGGGGTTGATTTTCCTCTTGCGGCCGCGCCCAGGGAGGTTGGCTACAGTTCCATGGACCTTAAACTTCTTAATAATATTTGCAACTGTTGTCACAGGAACATCAAGCTGCATGGAGATGGTCTTGTAGCCTTTACCTTTACCATGCTTGTCTATTATTTTCTTTCTGATCTCCTCAGACAACTCTCTCCTTTACTTTCTCTGGTCCATGTTCAGTGTGGTGCACACAATGATACCAAACAGCACAGTGACTACTTTTCTCCATTTAAATAGGCTGAATGACTGATTACAAGATTGGAGACATGTGTGATACTAATTAAAGAAACAAATTAGTTTGAAATATCACTATAATCCAATTATTTATTATCTTTTCTAAGGGGTACCAACAAATGTGTCCAGGCCATTTTAAAATATCTTTGTAGAATAAGCAATAATTCATCTCTTTTCACAGCTTCTTTGCTTTATTCTATGACATACCAAAGGCATGCAAGTATACATGATAAAATAGCTTTTAATTTCATCACTTTTCAGGAGGAATGAAGCATTATTTCAATGAGCTGTAAGGGTACCAACAAATTTGAGCACGTCTGTATATATATGATAGGTCAAGTCAGGCTCAAGTGGAAAGAGATCTTAAATCAAGTACCAAATGATCTTCAATGGCACTAAAGTGTAATGGAAGCACAAAAGCAGCTAGAATAGTATGGGTCATAGCATACGGCAAAGTCCACTAATTTTTTTCCACCTGTTAATCTGTATAAAAATATCCTCCTATTTTTGAAAGTGATTCTCCGTTTCACCCGCCGACGGATCCTGCTTTGGCACGTGGATTAGAGACATTGGCATTTGCAAAGAAGACAGACGACAAACCTAAATCAACAAAGCACACCATGAAGAGATGTATGCTCGGCTGCACCGGTAGAGACTGGAAGACGAAGAGTAGGTTGGCAATCACACTGGAGAAAATCTAAATAGCAAATAAAATCAGCCAGAAATGTGACCTGAAGAGTGGATAACAAATGGACCCAGCAGCCAATTACTGGACCATGACATTCAGAAAGACAAAGTAAAGAGAAGGGAGTTTAACCTTGTGACCTGGCTGGACTTCACTCCGGCCTGGTGAAATCCTCCCCTGAATGAGCATATATGAAGACCAATTCCAGTGGAATTAAATAGCCGTTTACAAGCAGCTGATCCATACGTAAGAAAACTGTCATTTTTACTGTAGTACAGTGTTCTTGAATTATTTATACTGTGACAAGGGAAACTAAGCTAAATAGACCACTAGCATGGGGAAAACATAACACATTGCTTTCCCTCATATGTCCTACTAATAAAACACATAAATTTGCCCTGAGCAATTCTGTGACTTATATAATCCATTATATGCAGCCATCATATTATCTTTGGATCCTTAACTCAATGTGTTGTCTTCTTGTACAGCAGCAACTTTTTCTACATTTTTTCTCATCTTATTTCCATTCTAACTCAGAGAGCATTCTCTCCGCATCTTTCTCAACTTGAAGACATTAAGAAAGACTTTTGATCAAAACATTTGTCATTGAATTGATCAAGTTTCTTTTAGTAATTCAGCATTCTTCGAAAATACAATCCCTCCCCTCTTTGGGTATGTTTTCTCATTACAGGTAACATATTGTACCTGTGACAGGTTGGCTGAGTCATCTGACGTCAGGCCAGAAGCAGGAAGGAAAAATACTGACACCAGGGAAGTACTGCAGGTAAAGGCTGCGTTTGCCGTTTTTATTTAGCAACTAACAAAAATAAAAATAAATATTTAAACAAAAACACACTGTGTGCTCGCAGAGCAAAATAAAAAGGTTAAAAAAACAAAATCACGAACACAAACAACGCGATCAGGCTGGGCTATAGCCTTCACTGATCCTTAGGTTTTCTTTTCAATCTCCGTCTCTCTGCTTGCTTTCTCCTCTCTAGCACCCACACCGACTGCCGAGAGCTGCAGGCTTTTTATATCATGGCCGAGGGGTTTAACTAATTAGTAATCATCCTATTACCCCTCGGCCACAATCTGCACGGGTTTATTAATTGTGTTGTGGATGGGGCTACCCATCCACATTAAACAAAACAATCGGCTACGCCGTCCTAAATACATAAATAACAAAAACAATAACCCAACACGCTGCGTTTCGCCATCACATAAATACAATACTAAATTATAATAAACAAATACAAAATAACACAGGGGCGGAGGGGGACCCTGTTCTAAAATAAAATAAACAAAACAATGTACAGGGCACCTCGCCCTGTTACAGTACCATTCTACCAAAAGCAGTTTTCATTGTAGGTCCAAACTATTCCATTGATATTGATGATCATTATCCTCAATGGCAAACAACAATGATTTCAATCCCACATATTATCATAACCCTTACTGATATTGGCCAATTAATAGGAACCTTATTCACTTCAAATTGACCAAAAATATGTTGTAATTTGTGTTTTTTTAATGATTACAGCTGTCCAAAAGATTATATTTTGTTTTCAATAATGTTAAAAAAACTATTTCATTTCCTTTGAAATAGTGATTGCAATCATTAATTAAGTAGGTTAAGGGAATATGTAGGAAACATAAAGACTTTAATACATTCCCTTTGATCTGACTGCCCAGATAATCCACATGTACTGTACTGGAAATGGGGTATAGAAAAACACTCTTTCACATTTCTGTTTTATACGAAACAAACTGCAAACTGTTTACATAAATAATAGTATATTCTATCCGGTACCTAAATCTAACATGCAACATTTTGTTGATTGGTTGAGGCAAGATTCATGTCATCAATATCCCCTTAGAGAACAGCTTGGTTTGGACATGGAATATCAGACTTATCTGAAGTAATGTATTCTTACTGTTTGGATTCACTTTGTATCATTTTCTATTATAGTGATTAGATGCTGGTGACTTTTTAAAACTAATATGTTTGAAGCCCTGCTGTGTAAATAGTGTGTGTGTGGGAATGTAAGGTTGGCAGGGATGGGGTTAAATCTGTCTCTAATTGGGGCCACATCTATAAAAGGAACCAGAAGTCTAGTGAAGAAGTGTGCGTGCGTGCTGTGATTTCTTTATTGTGATAGTGAAGGCTACACATAGTTATTCTTTTGTTTGAACCTTTTATTTTGGCCCTCGTGCCATGTTTATTTTGTTCCTGTTTTGAGTTTGTTTTTGTTAAATAAACGTGCGCATACACACTTAAACTGTAGCTTTCTGTCTCTGATTCTGTCTTCCTGCTGATAACAGCTTGGGCCGTGACGCTATCCTGTCACACATCCCCTCCATTCAGCTATCAGAATCACGTCTAAGTACTTCTGGTACACCGCAGTGAAACCATTATCTCCTCCCCCCCCCAGTAGTATTTCCTATATTTTTACCAAATCATCAAATAAAATCAAAATGTATTTATAGAGCACCTTGTCAAAGAAGAAAAAAAACATTTAAGTCCAACAAAAACAAGAGATTCACAAATGTAAAGTGTTACATGCCAGTCACAAAAATGTAAGATCCAAATACCGGTGGAAAAACTAGAACAGGCAGACCAAGAGAAAGACCTTGATGTTGTAATAGATTAATCAATGTCAGCAACCACACAGTGTGGGAAGCAATCAACAAGGCAAACCGAATGCTGAGACAGTCAATAATACAAAGTGAATCCAAACAAGAATACTTAAGAACGCTGATATTTCACACCCATACCAAGTTCCCTTTAAAAGTGACTCAAAATGGTCTCAAATATTTTAAGGAATCATATGATCTTCAATGGCACTAAAGTGTAATGGAAGCACACAAGCAGCTAGAATAGTATGGGTCATAGCATATTATTGTAAAATGATTATTGTGACCTTTGACTTTTATTACTGGGGTTTCATTTTTGGTGGAAACGGCAAAATCCACTGATTCTTTTCTACCTGTTAATTGGTATAAAAATATCCTCCTATTTTCGAAAGTCTTCCATTTCACCCACCAGCGGATCGCATTTCATGCATAATTTTCTGTGGTTCATGGGAGCTTTAAATGCATAATTAATGCAGTGTAATGAAGCGGTGTAATTGGTCCAAAAAATGTATCCGCTTCAAATGTGTTAGCAATGCTATATAAACACAACCAAAACAGGGAAAACAATGTGAACTGCAAAAGCAAATGCAAACAATACCAGCTGTAAAGGCAAAAAAGGTCAAATTCATGCTTTTGGGGGCTTCAGCTGATTGTGTCATTCGTCTTATCAGAACCACTTGTTTAACTTAGGAAAACATAAAACAAACAAACAAACATGATATATATCATGTACACTGTTAAGAAAATGTGTAATATTGCAGGACAATGATTGATGTAAATGTAAATTGTTAACTCTGCAATATTTAAAATTAAAATTGCGATCGTAAAGCAGTTGCTTTCGCTCATTCCTATCAAAATTGCATCTTGTTCGAGTAAATAATGGTTATTTATTTAGATGCACCAAGAACCAAAAAGTTATGTTTTACCTTAGCCACTAAATCAAAATATATAAAATATGTAGGAAGACTATATATATATATATATATATATATATATATATATATATATATATATATATATATATATATATACATTTCACATAGGCTCTGACTGTGTGTGATAGAGCATCCCAAAAATGTATATATAGGTGCTGTATGCTCTCCTGGGAATGTGCATCAGTAAATTTATAGGCTAAAATAGCAAGAAAACATGACTATTCAAATGATTTCTGTCTCCTGTTTTTTTCTGAAACGGTTCCTCATGAGAAACGGTGTATGTATGCCTGCTTAACATTTTCTTCATATGTGTCTAAAAGCAAATGGTAGCCTCTTTTTAAAAACTTCTTCCCAGTGTAAAATACAAATGCCCTCATTGTAGCGTAATGTATATTACGCTACAATGTATATTAAAATGCTCACACGCAATGATAGGCTATAATGTAAATAAGAAGGTGAAAACTGAAAGGTTAACCACTTCTTGATATTGTTGGTTAAAAAACAAAAATGTGAGATGAATTAAGTTGTTTTTCACAGCCTGGGCATGTCCGCAGCTTTCCCATGAAAATGGAACATCTTGAATTTTGAGGTGGGCATCAAGGGTCACTCTGGCAGACAGATGTATTCACCATTCTGAAGCAGGCAGAAAGCAAACTGGTGGAAGTTTAAATCATCCACCACTTTGATCTTTGGAAAATAGGCACAGATTCTTAGATCATTATATATTCCACCAAAACGAATAACTAATGAACCAAACTAGCGGATAGATTCCCGCTGTGTTTTCTGCAGCTTTAGAAAATACGAAATTGGTGGGAAAAACAGAGGTGCAGAAAAAACTGTCGAAATAATGGCATACAGCACTTCCTCCAGTGGATCTCCTTTGATAATGACCCCCAGTGTCTTCCCATTGTTGGTTCTGCTAGGGTTTCTTCAGGGTAATACACTTGTATTAAAAGATGATCCCATTGCAATTGCTTTAAACTTAATTTTGCTTGCACTCCAACTTTATTACACATTTCACATTCATTTTATTTTATTTATAGGACAGATTTCATTTAAATTTTACTTTCAGACAAGCAAATCTCAAATGCAATGAATGAAATCCTACATTTCTGCTTTGGCAGCTTTAGACAGTAGCCCTAATCCTCAAGCAATTTGTACATATGCGTATTCTTAAACAAATTCAAAGTGTTCTTACACTTTTAGAAAAAAAAGAGGAAATTAATCAGACTTGGAATTATTCAGCCTTTGAAAGCTCTTAAATTAAACACCTGTAATCTTCACTTACAGCAAAATAGGGCTAAAGAGACTCTTTCGATTCATCACGTCGCTATAGAATGAGTACAATTCCACATAGTGAAAGACAAACCATTAAACTGGCCAACCAGGTTCCACAGAATTAATAATTCACCCCACAAATCTGGCATTTGTATTATAATTAGTTTCCTACATAAGGCGCACCTTTACTGTTTCTAATCTATCAAATGAAGGAGCTTTAAAGGGAGGCATTTAAAATTCAAAAAAATGTAATGCAAATTGATTGCTTTCCAAGTAGAAGTGTAACACTGACTGATGTTTCATTGTGATTTTTTAAGACATGGCATTTTTGGTGATTATTTTAATCCCACTGAGGACCTCGCTGCCTGTACCTAGTGTTATCTCTCATCCACAGTCATGCTCTCATTAAAAGGCAATCGCAGGCCACCAACTTTAATAAATGTGAAAGCTCCCTGCAAAAAAATATTTTGCGATTACAGCTATACCCCTGGACATTTCAAAGTGACATGCGAAAAATGTGTTTCATTCTTTAAAACTGGCTGTGTGTCAGTGGTGAAGCAGCTGAATTATTGTTTTTTTTTTTTTCTAAAAGCATTAAAAAAAAAGACGATCACCTTTTCTTTTCCTTTTTTTCAATTGTAGGGAAGCACAATGACAGAGGAACATCATTAGAGCATATGACAGGCAACAATGAACAGTCTGATGTCTTGCCATGCAAAAAAAGATAACAAATGCTTCATCGCTGCGATATTTATCCTTAACAATCTGGAAGACTGCTTTATAGTACTGGAAATTGAAACATGAGCCATCCATCGGTGGCACAGTTGAATGATAAATAAAGACTGATAACAATACACCATGGAATTAAACTTTGAGGAGGAGGAGTCAGTTAGACTGTCCCTAGTAATGTGCATTCTGATGTATTGTAACACTTCTTTCAAGCCACGCTTTTATGCACTTTCACGTTTAAAATGACCCAGGAGTTCACATTTAAAGTGCCACATTTAAGATAATGTTTCATAAGGTATCATTTTAATATTTTAATATAACTGTCATGGGGGATTTTTTGTAAAATTTAGTAACATGAATCTGTGTGTTTCTTTTCATGTATTTGTATTTGCCCTTTCACAATCTTTGATATGGTATATTAGTATCACTTAATTTATTATTATTATTATCTTTTTTTTTTTTTGGTGGCATTGATTATTAGATTTATAAGTCACCAAAGACCCTTGCAGAATGACAGCCTTACTATGTACCATTGGTTGTCTTCTTCTTCCTCTTTGTCTTGTTCTTGTTGTGAGGAGCCTGATACAAGAATAATATATAACACACAAAATGCCCCATCCTTTTGACAGGAAGATGGCCTGAAGATCTAGATTTAACCTGGCTGGAGTAAGGCTTTAGACTGCTCAATTCTGTAATTAAGGACATGATTGAAAGAATGTCCTGGACTGGAAGTCCTTCCTCTAAGTGACATTGTGATCTCCTCAAATAAGTCTCCCATTTTGGAGTCTACTCTTGGTGCACAGGGTAGAGGGTTATGATTTTGGAGTAGTCTACTCTTGGTGCACAGGGTAGAGGGTTATGATTTTGGAGTAGTCTGCTCTTGGTGCACAGGGTAGAGGTTTGTGATTTTGGAGTAGTTTACTCTTGTTGCACAGGATAGAGGTTTGTGATTTTGGAGTAGACTACTCTTGGTGCTCAGGGTAGAGGTTTGTGATTTTGGAGTAGTCTACTCTTGGTGCACAGGGTAGAGGTTTATGATTTTGGAGAAGTCTACTCTTGGTGCTCAGGGTAGAGGTTTGTGATTTTGGAGTAGTTTACTCTTGGTGCACAGGCTAGAGGTTTGTGATTTTGGAGTAGTCTGCTCTTGGTGCTCAGGGTAGAGGTTTGTGATTTTGGAGTAGTCTGCTCTTGGTGCACAGGGTAGAGGTTTATGATTTTGGAGTAGTTTACTCTTGTTGCACAGGATAGAGGTTTGTGATTTTGGAGTAGTCTGCTCTTGGTGCTCAGCGTAGAATGTTATGATTTTGGATTAGTCTACTCTTGGTGCACAGGATAGAGGTTTGTGATTTTGGAGTAGTTTACTCTTGTTGCACAGGATAGAGGTTTGTGATTTTGGAGTAGTCTGCTCTTGGTGCTCAGGGTAGAGGTTTGTGATTTTGGAGTAGTCTACTCTTGGTGCTCAGCGTAGAGGTTTGTGATTTTGGAGTAGTTTACTCTTGGTGCTCAGCGTAGAGGTTTGTGATTTTGGAGTAGTCTACTCTTGGTGCTCAGCGTAGAGGTTTGTGATTTTGGAGTAGTCTGCTCTTGGTGCACAGGGTAGAGGTTTATGATTTTGGATTAGTCTGCTCTTGGTGGACAGGGTAGAATGTTATGATTTTGGAGTAGTCTACTCTTGGTGCTCAGGGTAGAGGTTTGTGATTTTGGAGAAGTCTACTCTTGGTGCTCAGGGTAGAGGTTTGTGATTTTGGAGTAGTTTACTCTTGGTGCTCAGCGTAGAGGTTTGTGATTTTGGAGTAGTCTACTCTTGGTGGACAGGGTAGAGGTTGTGATTTTGGAGTAGTCTGCTCTTGGTGCACAGGGTAGAGGTTTGTGATTTTGGAGTAGTCTGCTCTTGGTGCACAGGCTAGAGGTTTGTGATTTTGGAGTAGTCTGCTCTTGGTGCACAGGGTAGAATGTTATGATTTTGGAGTAGTCTACTCTTGGTGCACAGGGCAGAGGTTTATGTAGACCCTTGGATTCATACAATAGTAGGGGTACAGAGTTATTTGCTTCTAACGATTTTCCAGTCAAATAACAGGTTCAACAGTAAGTACATTTGCTGGCTGCCTTGTAACGAAAGATTGATTTCCCAGTGTTGGTTCTGCTGCTGGCGATGTTTAATTGGAAAAATCAAAAGATCTTGTACTGAGAGGAATTTGAGCTGTATGTGCTGTACATTGCTTTCTAGTTGGAATGTTTTATAACAGGAGTGGCCAATCCTGGTCCTGGAGAGCCACAGGGTCTTGTGGTTTTCGTTCCAACCAAGTTCTCAATTACTTAATTAAACTAATTGTTTTCTTAATTGGTCATCACTAACATGTTTCCATGTAGCCGTTGATGATTTAAGGAGACCCAGAAAACCTGCAGGACTGTGGCTCTCCAGGACCAGGCTTGGCCAACATATTTACAATCAGGTCAGAGTTGTGTTGCTTTAATTTTTTATTTTAAATAGCAAGTACTGTAGCTTTAAATGTATTTTTTAGTTTTTTTGTTTTGTTTTTGTTTTTACTTTTCTTTTTTTTTTTTTTTTACAAAATTGCCAGAACGTCACATTTCCCTTGCACTCCTCATTCTGGTTAGTGATAGATTCTATCGCCATGACTACCAGTAGTCAATCCCTTTCTAGGGAGTCTAAGAATGGATCAGGGGTATCAGTCCTTGAGGGCCGCAGGGTATTCTGGTTTTCATTTTCAAACTTAAGCTCTCAGTTAACATAATTGATCTAATTATATGTTATTTTGGACATGGTTAATATTTTTCAAGGTCTTTCACAGTTGATGAGTTATAGAAATGCATTTGATTCAAGGGACACGACCTCTGAAACATTCTGAGGCATGGAGAGAATTAAATGCATCCAATTATCCAACAATTTTGTTCCTAATGCCTTGCCTTATGCAATGACAAGGCTCAAAAAGACTGATTTGATTGCCCCTCAGCGCATTATTGCCGTGATACATCCTGGAAGAGAGAGTGTTTCAAATCGTTCTAAGGCACAGAATTTAAAGCGGCCCAGCGTGTTGAGGTTAAAGACTCTCTGACCAGCTACCTTAATACTACTTGGAGGGGGTGGGAGTTTTCTTCCAAACTTTTAAGCCACTTACTTACAAGACTCTGATGGCTCAAGATAACATGTTCTTGCACTGATGGCTTCAATGTAAACATTTTTATTTGGGCACTTTAACAGATATTTGGGCACTTTAAAAGTAATCCCAACAGCAGTCTCCATGGATCATTGCCGGAATCAATTCAAAGTTGTGCCGGGCAGATTGTTCCATGAATAAGATACATCCTGCACAGATCAGTGGCTATTGATCCTGAGTCAATAGTGTTTTATGAAACCAAGCTATTGAACTGATGTTCTGCAGTTAACCTGGGTAAAATTATGTACACATAATTTTAAAGAGCGCAAATATAATCAAGTGAACACACATGCTACTTAAATGAAATTGAAATCTCTTTCATTTTTTCAAATCTGAAAGCCTGAGTTACCCACTCAGGGTTTTCCTGTTAGGGCCTATCCTGTGTCACACGGTATGTACCTTTACTTTTGATTCTGATAATTGTGCATTAATAAAATAAAAATGGAAATAATTAAACAAAGCTTGATTTAAATGTTGTATTCTGGGTAAAATAACATGATTGGCGATTCAAAACTAGGTGCAAAAATTCAAGCAACATTTTAGGTCTTGCCTTAATAGTTTTTTAGTCCTTATTGCACTGTCCATCTGTCACACTCAAGTGAACATTAATTATCAAGAATATACACACATTTTAAAATACCACAAACAAAAAAAATGTAATATATCATAAATTGATGATTTTTTCAATTTTATTAAATATGAAATATGTTACTTCACACATAATATGTTAATTATTGACACATTTTAAAATGTGACTGAAAAGTACAAATTTATTTAGTAAATATAATTTTCAAGAGTACTAAATTCATCCAGCTGAATGCTGTTTAGCAAGGCTTGAAATCTTTGAATATTACTCCTACTGAGTGGCACCATGGCAACTACAACTATTTTGTTGCATTTCTTTTACTGGTGTTAATGTTGGAGCAGCTTCTGAGGGCTGCTTGTAGTTCTATGTTATGCAGAATCTAAGCATGACTTATTCCCGTGACATTTTATTATTATTATTATTATTATTATTATTATTATTATTATTATTATTTATTTCTTAGCAGACACCCTTATCCAGGGCGACTTACAATTGTTACAAGATATCACATTATTTTTACATACAATTACCCATTTATACAGTTGGGCTTTTACTGGAGCAATCTAGGTAACATACCTTGCTCAAGGGTACAGCAGCAGTGTCACCCCTCCTGGGATTGAACCCATGACCCTCTTGTCAACAGTCCAGAGCCTTAACCACTACTCTACAAGCTGCTGGCGCTGAATTATTTGAACAAGTGTGTCTATATTCAAACGATTGTTCTGCATTTTGCATATGTGTAATATTTTGTGAACAGACTACATTTTTTACATACAGGGTGATTATAATGTTACTTTGTGGGGGTTGGGGGGGGGGGGGGGTGGTTAAACTTGCTAAAACCTGTGCATTGCACAGTAGGATCCTGTGTCTAGCATGAAAAAGACTAGGAGTTGTTGCTCTTTTTTCCATTCTTGAATCTAACTCTAGTACTGAAAATATTGCATGCAATTGAAATTGGACACCCAGTTAGTACTGCGGGCTGGCAGAACGTAATCTTTCCAGTTTGCACAGACGGTGAGTGTCCAATTCACTGGGCGTGAGAGGCAAGTTTTAAATCATCGATTGCATTGTTCATGTTGGCTAGACATGAACAATGTGAATAGATTTTAACATCTGTGAAATTTTGGAGGTTGGTAAATGAATTCATAAATAGCAATCATACAAAAAATAATAGGTGATCTTTGACTTTTGTGTAATGTCCGGCTGCAGATTAGATTATAGACTGTAGAGGTAACCAGGAGGCTTGGTGGTCCAGTGGTTAGAGAAATGTGCTTGTTACTAGGAGGTTCCCAGTTCAATCCCAGCTCAGCCACTGACTCACTGTGTGTGACCCTGAGCAAGTCAATTAACCTCATTGTGCTCCGTCCTTCGGATGAGATGTAAAGGTCCGAGGTCCTATTGTAAGTGACTCTGCAGCAGCAGCAGCAGTTGTTGATGATGTATAGTTCACCCCCTAGTCTCTGTAAGTCACTTTGGATAATTAATTAGGACTAATTAATAATAACCAGCAGCCCCAGTTTGATACTGGAATTAGATAAGTTTTACAGACTGGTTTTATGGTGCAGATGGAAAAGTGGCAATAGTTTACTAAACTTTCTTATAAGGTTATTTGTGGAAGAGGTGTAAATTGTGGTCTGTTTTTTTTGCAGGGAAACTAGAGTGCAAAGTATTCAGTACTTTAATGTTTTTATTCAGCTGATCAATGATTGGGTCTGGATTCAATTTGGTTCTGACAATTTTCTACCAGTTGTTGGAGACAGTGCATAAACAAAAGAAATATATCATCTCTGACTGTATAATATTTGTATTGGATCTTAAGATAAAATGATGTAGCAGGGAAAACGATTTATTCAAAAGGAAAATAATACGATAATGTTATTGTAATCTATAACTCATCAGCTTTGTGAGGAAGCCATTAAGTCTTTGTTTACTGGGTTGACAGCCATTTGTATCCATCACCAGGAAAGACGATTAAACATAGTTTGTCAGCTGCAAGTTTCATTCCCATGTGTGTGAAAGGTCCTCATCCATCATCCACATTCTTTGGTTCAGAAAATCCTATTTCCTAATCTGTTTTACCAGACTAAATGTAACTCTGAGTTTTTCCTGGTCTATCGCTGCAACATTGTGATAAGCTGCAATAGCCCAGTGCAGGTGATAAGCTGTTTCTTCCCTATCTAAACCCTACTGGCTGTATTAGTCAGGACTCTGATACATTCTTTATTATTAGCAGAAGGTGCATTAAGGACATTAACACCATCCAGCCCAAGAGCTACTGTATGTGCTTCACCCAGGGTTACCTGCAGTTTCTTTTTACTGACATGCAGTCTGAAAATGAACTAATATCACTACATTACAAAGCCAGGTGATTGCACATGGAGGTCTGCTTACACTTCACTCAGGGCAACATGCAATTCACTTTTTCTTTTTTTTTGAATTTTCAGAATAAAAATAGTTGGCATACTGTAAGAATGTATAACAGCTTTTTAAACTTTTTATTTTTTTTTGGTTTTGTTGCTACCATAAATTTTTTAATGTCATTGACAACTCTGAGAAACAGGCAGGGATCCGTTTGACTGGTGGTAAGTTGGTATGGTAGAGGTTCATGTTAAAGATAAATAATCTCATGGGGTAAGTTGAGCAGCAGTATGGAGCAGTGATTAGGGCTCTGGACTCTTGACCGGCAGGTTGTGGGTGCAATCCCAGGTGGGGGACACTGCTGCTGTACCTTTGAGCAAGGTACTTTACCTAGATTGCTCCAGTAAAAACCCAATTGTATAAATGGGTAATTGTATGTAAAAAAAAGAATGTGATAAGGGTATCTACTAAGAAATAAATAATAATTAGCATCCCAATGTATAACTTATTAATTCATTAGCTTCCTTGTAAGGTATGTTTAACTGTTTCTGTCATGTCTGGCATCCTTACTCCATGATTCAAAAGTCTTAGAGTATTGTTCCTGACGAATATTTCTCTCTTGGAATCAGCTATCCTATTTATATTGTACCATGAGTATTTTATAAATATAAATTAATTTAGTTTATTTTGTGGAAAACTGGTATGATCCCCTAGCAATCACCAAGAGGTCTCACTGATAGGCAGGGGTTTTGGAGAAGAAATTTTTACGGAGGGAAGATATGATTTTGAGCTTTATAAGTTTTCAAGCAACACAAGTGGTGCACGTTCTAAATAAATGTCATAACAAATTGGTGATAAAGAAGACACCAGATATTTCAAGTAGCAAAGATAGTGGCATCTAATCAGTTCCACTGAACGAATAACTTTAATTTTGCAGATATAATTCCTATTTAAAGCCATTCAGCACGGTTTGTTTCTCCACATTACGAAGTGGTCCTTTGATTAAAAGCCCTTATTAATAGAAAAATCTTATTAAAAATAAAGATTGTGCAAGTGACGCAGGCGTAGCCAGACAAGCATCAGTCAGCAGTCAGTGCCTTCTGCTGTCTGCAGTCTAGTCTTTTGAACTCAGCAGGTGGGAGAGCTCACTAATTAGATTTTTACAGACATCCCACTGACAGTTTAATTTCCTTGTTCTTTTAATGGACTGATCAAAGACGATAACTATTGAATCAAAGTGTTATTTCACAAATCTGATGAGAAAGCCATAAGAAATTTAAATGATACCAAAATTAAGTAACGCAGAAACTTTGGGAAGTGGAACATATCTGAAATGAACAAGCAGGAACCAATCATGTTTATTATAGAGTTGATAGTGTGCTTAGAGAGAGGATCAGTGAAGGTGTAGGATAGTGTGCTTAGAGAGGGGTTCAGTGAAGGTGTAGTGTGCTTAGAGAGGTGATCAGTGAAGGTGTAGTGTGCTTAGAGAGGGATTCAATGAAGGCGTTGGATAGTGTGCTTAGAGGGGTTCAGTGAAGGTGTAGTGTGCTTAGAGAGGTGATCAGTGAAGGTGTAGTGTGCTTAGAGAGGTGATCAGTGAAGGTGTAGTGTGCTTAGAGAGGGGTTCAGTGAAGGTGTAGTGTGCTTATACAGGGGTTCAGTGAAGGCGTAGTGTGCTTAGAGAGGGGTTCAGTGAAGGTGTAGTGTGCTTAGAGAGGTGATCAGTGAAGGTGTAGTGTGCTTATACAGGGGTTCAGTGAAGGCGTAGTGTGCTTAGAGAGGGGTTCAGTGAAGGCGTTGCCCAGCCTGAATAGCACAAGGTGTGTTTTGTTTGTAAAATAAAGATCTATACAAGGAAACGACTTAGCCATCCTGTGATAGGAAAATACTGAAAGAAAAGTGAAATAGTGAAAATACTGAAAGAAAAGTGAAATAGTGAAAATACTGAAAGAAAAGTTTAAGTTTAGTTCTCTGTGAGGAAGTTTTCTTTATGTTGATTTGTAAATAAAAGTGAACCATGGCACTGAGCTGCAGTTACTGCCTCTGTGTGTTTTGCACTTCGTAAGGTTTCTTTTAATACTCTCACAACAATCACAAACTTAAAGTTACATTTGACTAGTTTTTTTTTTTTTTTCTGATGCTTCCTTTCATTCGATCTATCTTTGCGGTTCTTTTGATATGATCAGTATTAATGCATTCAGGAGCTGCTCAGCTCTACAGCTCCAGTTGCCTGCTGTATACATAATTAGACCAGCTAGACCCTAGAGTCTGAGCACACTTGATCCGAAGTGGCAGATCACTAGATGGTGCTGACTGGAAAAAGTACCTTGACACATAAACAAATCCAAATAAAAAACACAGCCTTTGTGTAATTGCAATGGGAACCACTCAGGGGGATTTGCAAACACGTTTAATAAGTCAGAGGACAGTAAAATAAAAAGGTTAAATGGGTCAGAATCGATTTGTTACCCATAATGTGTTGTATATTATCCAAATATAACAAGGATCTGTATTTATTAATAAAGCACTCTATGAGGAATAAGATATTGGCGGGGTGCGAACTGGCAACACTGTCCAGCAATAACTGAGCATCTTAACCACGATGCTAAAGAGTCGGGTTTGACTGCATTCATGGTTGTAGAGCTTCATATATCATCTCATTTCAGTGTACAGTGCAAGACCGTATGTGTGTAGAGACGAGGGGTCTGTAAGATAGTGACTGGTAAATATAATGATTTACTATGTGTTGATCCCTGTGCAATGTTGCTCATGTTAATGTGAGCGACATCTTTAAACAAATGTATGTTGTTTAGCATCACGAGATGTGAGAAATAGTAAAGGTGATATTGTTTAAAGATAGAGTTCACCTTAAATAAGGGATGCGACGTAGGAAAAACAAAGTTAAAATCATTGGGCCTACAAAGGGTTTGATATCCATTGAAAAAATAATAATGCGATTCATTTCTGCAAATATACAGTTTAAAGGCAAAAACAACTTTCATAGTTGATGTTTCATTTTTGTCTGCCATTTAATAGACCCTTTCCAAATGATGAGTTGTTTAATAAAGTCTGGGTGTAAGGAGAGTCAGCTGAAGGTCCTGTTTTTTTTTTTTTTGCTTTATTAACAAGAATCAAAAAATGATGTTAATTCAAGATACACACTGAAATGACAGCCATGTATCTCTTAGAAGCTACACACAGGCATGCCATTCGTACATGACTGGGGTACGGTCCATCAATATATCTGCATTTTAAAAAGTTTTACAAAGTAAAGCCACAATATTTGAAAATATTCAATCATAAAATGGCATGTTTTGAATATCTGGAAAGGCTTCTTATAAAAGAATTGGAAAAGACAACAAAGTGCTGTGTCTGCAGCTTTGTAAACTTAATCTGCAATCGCGTGTAAATGAATTACAATATTACAAACAAATGTAAAAGACATGAGATCAATGTATGGAAGAAAGCTCAGATCAAGCACTGTTCAACTGTCATTTATAACCTTTCTGCTTGAAGGAATCTTGAGAACCCACCACTAACATTTATTCAGCTGTCAGCTGTTCAACATGTGCTGTTTTAATTTGCATTAAACTGCTGCTGACGTTGTGAAATTTCAACATCAATTCACAACAATTCAGTTTAAACAGACCACATGCAAGACTGAATACCGATAAGAGGGCATGTCAGGGTTTTTCTTGTTAAATGTTTGGCATGTATCAAATGTTACATATCAGAATGTGCTTTTAAAAAATAGTTGGTTTTACAATTCAGCTGAAACAGTGGATTGTACTTGTAAGCCAAAGTAGACTACAGTAAATATTTGTTACCGTATTTATATAATATAGTTGAGGGACGATTAACCAGCAAAAGTGAGTTGTTTAAGAACCACCCCCCCCAACACACACACACACACACACACACACACACACACACACACTAATAAGTGAAATAAGCACCCTGAGGTACTTTTATTTCATATTCTGTTTATATAACAAGTACACTGTATGTAAACCTAAAAGGCTAAATTCCGAGAATTACTTTTCTTAGATCAAGCTTTACATCTTCCCAGCAATGGCATGTCATGTGGATCCATGTGGTTTACTCAGTCATTGAATTTGAGTGAATACAAGATAAATTCAAAAATGAGATCAATAATAATAATAATAATAATATTGAATACAAAGATATTATTCAATGCTAGAACTCTTGTATTAATTGTATCATTTTTGGCAGTGGCAACAAAAAAATATTCAGACAATAATGTATTTGTGCAAAAAAAAAAAAAAAAACAGCTCCCAGAGTACTTAATACATAAAAATCCTAAAAATGAACAACACATCTTTTCAAACCATTTTCGTGTTTTGAGAATTACATTCACTTTTTTGTGTATGTGTTGGTGTTAAAATGGTAGCAAACCACCTTAAATATATGTATTTACAGTATTTGATGAATTACATAAAGTTCCCTATTCCTAACTTAACAAAAGGCAAACAGTAGTCAACAACTGAATGAGATGTGCACATTGCTAAAACCCCAAACCTAAACATACCGAATTCAGGGTATTGGGCAAAATCTAAAGCTGAGGAAATGTTTGGCTTGGGGACGATGCAACCTGCATTGAAATGTGATGGCTAAACAGTGATTTGACTCACACTCACCCCCTGGCACCCTATGCTCACAGACTGCTCATTTGTGTGGAGCAAGCTGGGCAATGAGAAGTACAAGCTATGATTCTATAGCTATTGCCCTAATATCGATTTACTATTACAGGCTTCAAAGAGAGTACAGTCTCTATTGAACCCTTAGATGTTTCAATCCTACATTTTAGAGCAGATGAAATACATTTGAGACTGAAAGTTCACAGACCTTTCAATCACCCAGCAGTTGGTTCGCCACAAAGGAAAGTAATCTGATCTGAACTAGATTAAGGCATATAGACCACTATTCCCTAGGTCACATCAGTACTACATGTTGAGATTAGTGTTCAAACAGGCAGATTGTAGCTAATGAATATTATACATCTGGCTAAATTGCTGATATATTTAGTATAAAAAAGTCAGCTAGATAGATGTGTTACTGCAATGATCCATTCAGCACACCTATTGCAGATGATACCGTGTGCTATCCATTTCGGTAAAGTGTTGCTGACTGCTAGAGAATGCATTTGTTTGCCAGATTTGGAACAGCTTTGTGTCATGGCTGAGGGGTTTATAGAATGTAGTCACTGGAAAATGATACATTGGTCTCCTTAGAGACCGCAGAGAAAAGGTCATGAATACCTGGTTCACAATGAATAAACAAATGGTTAAAGCACCATTATCTGCCAATGAAAATCTGAAATGTATTTAGGTTTATAATTAGCCAATTAAGCTCTGGGCTACTGAAATAATGCCATGCCTGAGTGAACCCATACTTTCTTATCCCATATTAAGAAGCACAGAAGCGAAACATATATTTAAGTCGTGGGATGAATATGAAATGCTATTTTTAAATGCTCGTAAAATATTTTTAATACTGTCACAAGCTAATGTTAATACTTTATTATCTGAAGGCTCTAGTCATTAAACTGCAACATCACATTTCAGTTTTTGTGAACGCTTCTGCAATTTCATTGCATAAATACACAATGTTGTTGATAAAAAACAATATTGTATAATCATCTATTTACAAAAATGATTGACAACATTTCACTTATTTTACCAGATTATCTAATTTAGAATGTCCAGTTATGCTCCATCACCACAGCAATCCCCCAAAACAGCTGAGGAGAACTGCAGGTAAATGGATATCCTCCGATCCCTAAGCCAATTGACTCTACCCATCTTGGAGCTTGAGGTGGATGTCACTGAGCCGGACAGCCATGCAGGTGCTTGAACTCACCAGACGCCTGGCCAGTAGGGTCCACTGTAGCACAATGAGGAGAAACAAGCCCTGGTTACTTTGCCTCTCTAACCTGCTGGAGCTCCAGAGCTAATGCAACGCACGCTAACCTGTGCTCCCCTAACTCTAAGACTCCCTCTACACACCACACTGTCGTGCCTTTACCAGGTGATTCACAGTCGATGCTGAGCATTATAATTGAATAGCCTGTTCAATGATTTAAAAGATTATTAAAAAAATGGATCAGTTCCAGTGATATAATCATCTGCCACAAATGCAAAAAAAACATGAATGTATCAAAGTGAGTGTTACATGTCTTATTGAGATTTCTATGCAATTGCTATTATTCAGGACCTTCAGTTCCAGTTCCCAGTTTCTCTTTCCCCATAGCCTTTGCATACCCTTTTCAACTCAAGCATACTAATAATAACATTTAGTTTCCATCTCGCTCTCAATCTAGTACAGTGAAAAGCACCCAGCTACCTGTGTTTTCGGCATGTGCATGCAGTATTATATACTGTTGGCTTTCTCTAGTTCAGTTATAGTTGTTTTTACAGCACCTCTTTTTAACAAAGTATCTTTACTGCTACTTATTTTGACCTACATCAAAGTCTTCTGTTTACAAGGACTAATAAAGTAGATTTGCATTGAGGCATATTTGCTCAAAACATGTCAATGCAATACGTAAGACTGCAGTGTAAAATAAACTGCATTGTTCCTTGCTTTGCATGATAATGAACTGGATATCACCTGTTATTTTCTAAATTTGTTAGATTATTATTAACATAACAACGCCTTACCAAGATGTACTGTAATAAGTTCATGTTTGCCCTTACATTCTGCAGGAGGGTAAACCTGCATTATACAGAGCCATAGATTCTTGTTGAAAATAATTGACAGGCGAAACTGATCTGACAGCAGTATAATTTCACTTCCTAGGCCTCAGTGCTTGGAGAAAGTCACAGTGTGCCAGTGCAATTTCAAACTTATTCATCAGCATTGCCTGCAATTCTGTGTTGATATATCAGGCACAGCCCAGCTTGGAAATGGATCAACGGTTATTGCTCATTTTTTACACTTCGCACTTTGTCACAGCAGATTTCACAGTGAATTAGTTGACTTAGTCATTTCTGAATATAAGGATTAACAATTTTTTTTTTTTTTTTTTTTTGCTGTTGACTAAGATCTTATTATGCATGAGGCTGTGGGTTGTATACCAGACATGACCCCCACTGGATTTAACTTGTTTGCATATTTGCATAAGCTTCATTGACATGGAAAAGTGCTTTGGACACCAAAACTAAGCAATCAACGCTCTGCTATTCCAGAAGGTATTGGGTTATGTTGTAGTTCTCGTGATCTCTTAGTTCTGCTTATTCCTAACAGCTCCCAGGACCCCCATTACAAGCACAGATCACAAGAACTACACCGGAACCTCTCAAGCTGCATGTATGAATAAGATACAATTTCAACAGTTTTAATTCACTGCAGAAATCATTATCGTTGAGGGGAAATCAAATACAATGTTTTCATTCTTTAAAGACTGACATCACAGACACCCTATAAAAGGTATTAAGCTGGATACATTTTTTACATGAGCACCATTGTTAAACAACCTCAGTCTTCAGTATGTTTTAAGCATTGTGAGATGTGATAAATATAAAAAGATTATATCTTTTAAGCATGGTGCTCACATTAGAAATTGCATGCAAACTAGTTAGTTAATTCAACACTGACATTCATGCTCCTTTTGCATGTGTTTAGTAATATCCTGTTTAAGTGGATGGTTTAAATACACGGGTGTTCTTTGCTTGTTTGCATTGAGGATGGTCTTGAACTGACTGAAATGTTTGCACTTTGTCAGTCCTGCACTATTTGTCTTGCACATAAAATAAATGAAATAAACTTGGCAATTCAGCTAATTCTTTTTTCTGCCACATTTCATAGTGTTCAGTGTGTGGATGTACTGTAGTACGCTCTGTATGTTTACGATTCATGAACTATTGTTTAAGGCGCCCTAAATTGCTACTTGAAAAAGTAGGAAACATTACCTTTAAATGAGTGGGCCTAAATAGGATTTGCATAGAAATAAATAAGTATGTGGCATTAGACAAGTTCATTTCTGCAGATATACCCCTTGGTTGTTCCATTAACATATTTACTCTATCAGTATGCAAAAATATGAATAAATTCAGTATAACACATTTCGGTAACGCTTTTTATTGCATGGCATAAATGAATGTTAAACAGACATGCAATTGCATATTAAATTAATGTTAAATTAATATTTAATAAATGTGCAATAGCTGGTTTCTTGCTAAATGTTAACCAAATGTCGATTGAAAATGTAATTGCATGTCAAGTCCATTTATATTACGTCTTGTTACCCTTGAAAATATGTCATAATTTCACATTGTTTACATGTTTTTAATTGAAAATACAGTTAATCTGACTTAAATGTTAATGAAAAGTAAGAAGGAATAATTGAACGTGAATTTAATATCAATTGCATATCTACTAAATATTAATTTAACATTAATTTAATATGCAATTGCATATCTATGTAATATTAAGTTATGCCACGCAATATAAAGCGTTTCCCAAATTTCCTTTCATTTAATTACAATTTCACTTCATACATTCTGCTTTTGCATACTGATCTATTGGTACTTTCTGTAATGCTGAGTTGCGTTCCTGTTGGGCCCGAGTAATTGTTTCCACGGACAGTACGGCTCAAGCTTGTATTACATCCTATTGGAAGTTACACATAAAGTAACACTGATAGTTAGTACATAAAGTAACAAGATAGCTGTTTCTGATTGTTATTAATATATTATTATGAACTTACACCTAAAAAAGAATCAGTAACATACATTTTATTTTTGGAAAACATTGATAGTTAATGTTCTCTATTGCAGCTGGTTTCACAGACCCCGATCAGCACTAATCTTGGACTGCCCTAAGAATGCTTTCCTAACCATTCTCCACAGAGACCTGGATGAACCTGCTTACAGTGCTACTAGAGAATGGTGTTTAGAACATACCTGTCTTTTTAATGATGTGTAAATCTTCACCTGCCTTGCTTTTGAAGTAGGGATAATGTATATGGGTTAATGTTATCTATGTCCTTTAGGATTGTATACACTTCAATTAGATTCCCCTCCTTACCCATCTTTTTTCAAGACTGCATGTGATAATTTTTTTTTTTTTAAATCAGTGGACGGACATTCTAATCTACTTTCCCATTTCATTTGTCTCCTGTGTCCCCTGTATGACAATCTAGATCTGGGCAGTCTGATTGAATTTTGCCTCCCTGTTCATCTTGAATACTATTGTGCTGGATGGCAAACCGTCAAGCATTTACATTTCTATCAATAGACATTTAAGTGAGGATGACTGTATCCAGGAAGTCAAAGATAATGCCCATTATTTTAGAGGTTCTTGCTTCTGCAGGTATTATATATTCCTAAGCATTGGAAACCTGGATCTAGGGGTTGGGTTTAAATTGGGTCATTGTCATTTCTCCACTATTGTATGGTGTGTGCAGTCATTTTGAGTGGGTCTGGTTCTCTAATATTGTGTTGCCTGGCTTTGAGGTTTCCATAAGAACCCTGAGTTCTAGAACTGAATAGACTTCCTCATTCCACTCCAGCCATGGAACAATGTGACCTTTCACCACTGACAGACCCACCTGCTCACTGTCTATTTAAATCTAAAGTACTTGGGGCCAGAAGAGTTGAAAGAACAGATGGAAAAAGGAAAGAGAATTAGTGGGATATATGTTTACTGGTAAACTGCAGCTTTGCTAAATTGCCAAAAGCTAAATTGTGGGTAAATAAATACATGTGTCTGTCTTATTTGTCAAATCAGAGCTCTGTTTTTAAATCTGAATCCTCATTTGATTTGATCTGTATTGTACATGTCTAACTGTAATGTTTAATCTATGCTGGTGTATATGAAAAATATATATACAGCACTGGTCCAATATACCAACAGATATTCAGAATGTCCAGTTATGTTCCATCACTGCAGTAATTTCCTAGCTGCACGTATCTGCTTGAGATCACCAGGTGCCTGGCTGGTAGGGTCCGCTGTAGTGCAATGAGGAGAAAGTCCTTGCTGTTTTTGCCTCCCAATCCCCCGAGAGCACCAGAGCCCAAATGACGCTCACTCTGGAATCCCCAGCAAAGACCAGCAACTTCCCACAGCCAGGACGTGAACCTGCCCTCTTATGACTATAACTCACCCTGAGCACTAGGCAGTCATGCTTTTACCAGGTGAGCCACCTTTTAAAGATTGTTGCTACTATGTTGAGTAGTTCTGCGTTCTGTTAATCCAAAGCTTAAGCTAACTGTCTATGAACACAATTCCTCCACTTTCCATTCAAACCATGTGACAATGGTTTGAAGGGCAGCAGTGTGGAGTAGTGGTTAGGGCTCTGGACTTGACCAGAGGGTCGTGGGTTCAATCCCAGGTGGAAGACACTGCTGCTGTACCCTTGAGCAAGGTACTTTACCTAGATTGCTCCAGTAAAAACCCAACTGTACAAATGGGTAATTGTATGTAAAAATAATGTGTACAAAATAATGTAATTGTATGTAAAAATAATGTGATATCTTGTAACAATTGTAAGTCGCCCTGGATAAGAGCGTCTGCTAAGAAATAAATAATAATAATAATAATGTGACTTTTCAACTCTGCTGGCCAAACCTACTCCTTGTACAAATATAGAGAGGGTGAGTAGGTGGGACCAGTTAAAGCTTTGTGAATATAATCCAATAGGGATTAGAATTCAAATACATTTTTTAACCAACCCTAAAAAAATACTTGTTGGAAATAGTATGTGGGTATCCAATTATTTTGAAACTTTAGGACCAGGAAAAACAACAGCTATCATCGACTTATAACATGGTGATTGGTTTACTATGGTGGTAGACAATAAATATCTATATCCTCATAAAAGTGACATCTGTTTCACTCAGCAGTCAACCACGAGGGTAATTAGGGATCTCAACTGGGCACTCTCACCCAAAGTGTGGGACTTTGTTTGAAGTTCTGCAACAGTTACTGGCTTCACATTATGACAGGCTGCTTATCGCAATGGCTTGATCAGAATGTGCAAGATACCGAATGAGAAGCAGATGCTGTCATGGGACAGGCACTGTGCTTTTCTGAAAGATAAAATACCTTTCCAGCCAGAGAAAATGTTTGTGTTGTAAAGCATTTAATTAATATCATTTAGAATTATCCTTTTACCACACTGTATTTTGGTTTGGCGCTTACAAGGTATTGTGCCAGAAACCTGTTTACCTGATGTGGATTTAATTTTGAAATACATGATTGTAGGAGGCACATTATTGAAACAAGACTTGACATGCATCTTGTGAATAAATCCTTGCAAGGTCTGATAAAATTGTTTGGTGACAGTATTAGAATGTGGTGAATTATAGGAAATAGCTAAATTGGAGACACAACAAGAGTCTGTCATATTTCTTGACAACCAGTTATTTTATCACAGGACTGTTTGAGCTTACAAACCTATTGGAGTTTAAAACAATGTAAATATTCTTACTAGACATCTTAATAGTGTAAGAAAAGTGGTACAAGTGTTTTCCTGGAGTAAGTGTATATCTGTCTGTGGCAGTGTGCCCTGTCCCTGTGTGTAGTTTGTGTTCTGCGTTGCGTGTGGTGTGTTAATGTTGGTGTATAGATGTTGGTGCACGGGATATAAATGGATCTGTGCAGCACAGGCAGGTCACTGAAGCTACTTGCACTTTAAATTGAGTTGTTGCTGCCTTTTCTTTCCTCTGACAAATCTTCAGTCTCATAACTAACCACTGTCATTTTTATTCTGGAGGTAAAGTAAAGAAAGAAAAAAAAGGCTAAAATGCCATTTGAAGCTGCTTGCTCTTCACAATGTTGATAAAAAGTATGCTAATTATGAACCCCATGGTTTCAAATGTTTTATGGATCAGGCCCTTCCCACGAGTATTGGGACTGTCTCTCAACCCAGTAGAACCATTTCAACCTTCTAGAATCTATGGTACCAGTACTTGAAAATGAGTTTTCATGTTTCTAAACTATTTCTAGAGACTGGAAGTAATAGAATTTGACTTTGCTTTCCTTTGAAGAAGAATCTGGAAAAGTACTGTAGCTATCTCTTGCAGCATCTGCTTGCACAGTAGAATGGAGATACTGTACATACAGGTGTTCCTACACTGAAACCATTTGCTGATGTGGTACTTCCATTGAAGGTAAGTGAAGTGCAAAGAGTTGATGCACAAATCATTCACCAAGTTCGGACAGTTGTCCACATCACAAAGCCCACACAATATGGAACAATTGTCACTGAGTACTCCCACAAACAGAGGGTAGGCAATGGATGAATGAATCTCAGAAGAGAAAGAGAGGTATCCCTGCTGTGCTGGTACATTCAGAAGACATTACAGGGTCACACTATTCTTTATTTGGCTGGGTAAGTGAAAACCAAGTGTGTTTAAGGAAGTGGGATTGATGCTGAGGTGCTCAGCTGGCTCACCATAGATTTACATACAAAATCTAATTACTATAGAACATGTTTAGGGCAAAGCATTATAATTAAACAATAATCCCTCATTCTCTGTATTGAGCACCTGATCCAAAAATCATTTTTTTAATTAACCAATATTAGGATATGGTACTGTACAATATATGGAAATAACCTACTTTGTCTTACAGAGAGTTTGTTTGGGAAAGCCTTCATGCTAGAATCTTTTAGAGCACATTGAGCAATGGGAGGGAAGCCATTTGACTGCCTGAACCCTCCTTGCAAGGTCCAAATTTGAGATAAACTCTAAAAGCACAATTTTAGTGAGGGTTAAGGTTTATATTTCTTGTCTTGCTTTAGAACTGGTTTATTACTGATTGCACTAGTTAGTTTGTGACTTCAGGATAGCATTATCTGCGGATCTCAATTAAAACGTAGGACACTTTTTTAAATAGAGCTTTATAATTCTTTATAAAATGTCATGGACAAACTAAGTGATCTGATCAGTTGCTGGCGATCACATGATCATACCAGAATTTCTGAACTACCGCACAGTTCAGATCTAATTTTGTTTTGAGTGAACACTACACTTCTGTGGTTTTTGAAGGCACTTGGCTTCGCCTCATGTCTCACAACACACCCAGGGCATGCTGTAACTACTGTACACCCTGATCTGTGTTACTGCTTACTGACACCACCTTCTACAGCCCGATCCACCAATCCACCCAAAAGATAGATCAAAATTAAAAAAACTATATGGCATTCTACATAGAGAATAGCATTAGGGTTATAGTACAGCACATTTGGGCACCAATGTATATATATCACAGCCTTCCATACAGTACGCTGTACAATCCAAAATGCTTTCTTTAAGCACTTTCGGTTGCAAGAGGCTATATACGACACTTTAAAAGTTATAAGTGGTATTTTTCTAAAAATACTGAATTCAAATTGGCGGACAAGTGATCAGCAAAATATTAAATTCTATTTTGGTAATAAGCCAGAGATAGTGCACCAATTATGTCAATTATTTGAACACAGTATTGCAATCTGCTAAACTTTTTTTATTGAAAATAAGATTCTATGTCTTTCATTTATTGTGGGTATGCTTGTGACAGGGAGACCCTGTCGCTGGTTCTTGGGTGTGCGTTTATGGAAGCAGCTGGGATGCGCAAGAGGAGACACATTGCTGGGAAAGTAATTGAGCAGATAAGCTCGCCCGGTGTTGTGTGGCAAAGTTTTATTTTTAGCTTTGTTTTCTTTTATTTTGTTTATTAAATGTGACACTAGGGCTACCATTGGTGGTACCCTAGTGTCAGCACCTGTGATAATTAAATCTGCGTACCTGTGCAGCGTGTCAACACCCAATGCTCTGGGTCTGCCTCATTATTATGCCACACACGTGACAAAACTACCTGTTACATTGCTGGATTCTTTATTTTGCTGAATTGTGTTGTCTGCAATAAAAGATAATGGGCCTAATTTAAAGTTTCATCCCCAATGTATAATTATCTTCATACAGGCCTCATGTATGAAGATAATTATTGGTTATGAATTTAAAACTTTAGTTATTGCACTTTTAAATGATTATGGTATTCTACAGGCAGAAAGATTAAAGACACCTTTGCCATTTACCTTCAATATGAATGAAGTACACAGACTCATTTTCAGAGGCTATGGCCATCTAATGTGTCACAAAATAAAAACCTAACCAACCTTGACAGATCAATTTTCTGCAGCCCAGTCAAATCAGAATTATATAATGCTTATTTAAACGAACATTCCCATAGTCGTTCAAGAAAGTTACCACTTGACAAAAGTGGCAGGCTGCCAAGGGAGCGTGTCTTTGTTAAAGAATTAGTTTAGCTAAGATCCGACAAGTGACATTTACTCTTAATGTTACATTATTGTTTTGTTCTATTTTATTGATATCTGTCAGGAGTTTCTTACATACCTGCGTTGTATCAGAGCAGCCCATATGTCACGTTGTTTAAAATTCATGCCAACATTTCAAATGTTAAATGTGAAACTGGCAAACCCATTTTGTATTATACAGGAATCCCTCATGTGTGTAAATGGGTTAGATACATTTAAATCAATCTTTCCTTAAAACTCTTGTTCATTTTCTCAACAATAAACCATTTCAAATTACACTGTGACTTTTCATACTACCTGCAGCCCACTCTTTTCCAGACTCATAGTGCACCTCACTGAAAACACAATATCCTGTGTATTACAGAGCATAATCCCTCATAGTTTTAAAAACTACACCATACAATATAATACAAAAATAAAGAATTGTGATTCAATAAGGCTGGTCTATTCAATTGTTCTGACAGTGGTACCAAAGTTATGTAAATGGAGCATAGTTGTCTTTAAAATTAGGTAAATACAGGGAGAATTATATTTAGTGATTAAAGGACGACTCCATTTAGATCTGCCACTACATATATACCTGAAATACTCAATAACATATTTGTATGCAAACAAATGATATAGCAGTGTGACAGTGAGAGCTGCAGTGGTGATGTCAGACCAGGAAATGAAATAGAAACACAGGATGGTACGGGGCAAAACGGCACGGCTGCGCTCGTATTTTAATTAATTTAACAAAACAAACAGTTTAAACAAAACACAAAAGAAATGGGCACATTGGCCAAAAAAATAAACACTAACAATAATAATACTGCCTGGTAGTGTTCGCTCTCGCTATTATCTCCTCTCACTCTCCTCCTCTAATGAGCTCGGAGTGGGTCTTTTATACTGTGGCTGGAGCCTTAATTACCCATTAATATTTTCGCCGGTTTCATATAATATATAATAACAGACGGTTTTCATCCGCCCACACATAACCACAACTTACAATAATAATAATAATAATAATAATAATAATAATAATAATAATAATAATAATACAATATATACATAAATAAATATGCTCAAGGGGCGGGCACCCCGTCACAAGCAGTTACTACTTTGATGCCACAAAACACTGTGAATGTTAACTGCAGTGTAACTACATGCAGTACATGTATTTTGAAGTGTATATGATTTTTTTTTTGCTGTTGTATATTAACTGTATTCCTACAGAATAAACATTACATAAGTTATTACAGAAAGTTGTAATACTGTTTTGCAGCCAAAGAAGACAACTTGTTTTGTTGTAAGATCATTAAGCATCTGATTTCATTGCATTCATTTGCATTAGAGCTTTCAAATGCAGTATACAGCTACTGTATGACCCTACATTTTGCATCACCCTCTATATAGAATTAACTAATTTTGCTGCATAAAGTTGAATGAAACCTGCTGAATAATGTTATGTTAACCTATTGAATTACATACCTCTTTATAGTTTTCCATATACTTAACAAAAAACAGACACATGGTTTCTGATAGACGTGTGCAATATAATTTTGTAGTTTATTTGAATTAATGATGCTAAATAAAATAGCTAAATTATGTTCATATAGTTGTTTTTTTAATCACTAAAATTCTAGTTGTTGCAAAACTTTCGCACATACAAGTAGCTGTGTTAAGAGAATATGTCCAGTTTTAAATCCAAATCTCATCTCTTACATTTTGCAAGTTCTGTTTGAACTAGTTCCATTATATATATATATATATATATATATATATATATATATATATATATATATATATATATATAAATCTGTGGAATTTCAGACACTAATCAGCTCTGATCATCTGTGTAGATGAGAAAGATCCCTGTGCTATGAATTAGGAATGTAAGCATACACATCAACAT
The DNA here is from genome assembly GCF_902713425.1 of Acipenser ruthenus. NCBI lineage: Eukaryota > Metazoa > Chordata > Actinopteri > Acipenseriformes > Acipenseridae > Acipenser > Acipenser ruthenus. The sequence continues at coordinate 21,220,604 of NC_081210.1, read as the reverse complement.
CAAGTGTACAACTATACACATTTTGCAGGTTTAAGTAGCTCAACCCAATTTTTCTGATTTTGTTTGATAATGTATTTATTTATTTATTTATTTATTTTAAGTGCAGTATAATAAATAATGTATTTGCCAGTACTAGTAATTCCCTAAAAAAAACAAGGGAATGTATAGTGGTCATCTGCCTTCTAAGTCCTTTTTCTTATTCAATGATGCACAACAATGTTATATTTTACACTCAAATAAAATGCATTATTTGTTGTATGTGCACATCACACCCGAGCCAATATTTTAAGACGTGGGTTAACAAGCAATGTTGTTGATCCTTTAAGAACTGGTTGAACGTTCTGGGATCATCCAACTTGCAAAATCAAAGGCTTATTGACAGGCTCAAGGCCTCCTCTCTTTCTTATCTTAAATTCGGTTATGTTTTTATTCAAATGCTGCATCAACTTTCTGTAAAAATGTGTTTGCTTTGAATATCCATTTTCAAAAGTGGACATTAACCACAATAAAATTCAAGAAGCTTGCTTTTACCATGTTTCATGAAATTAACAATGCTTTGAAGTCTTTCTTCATAATAAGATTGATGTAAAATATGAAAGCTTATTAATAAAACTTTATGAATAACCCCAAGGTTTCTTTGATGTAATAATGTCATGCTCTTCTTATCTTTCAGCCCACCTTTCCTTCTGAAAGATTTTAAACCTCAAATCCCAAACTCAAACAGCCTAGTATTTAGACGCCATGAGGACTGCATAAATAGCTTGCTGATCCTGACAGATGCATAAAGCTAGAAGCGCATATAAAAAAAAGATTCATATCAGAAATATTACATTTAAACCATTTGATATGTCTGCTGGAAATACTGCATTGCAGATTAAATGTCCTTCTTGACCTTTTTTATTATGTGCATCACATTCATTTATAGATATTCATTTATAGACATCTCTAAATATTTGAAGATATCTCTAAATCATTTTAATAACAGGAAGTCCATTTTAACCTTTCTGTTAATTTATATACCTAAATGATATCTCTAAATGAACAGGAAGTTATTTCAACATACAGTAATCCATCGTGTATCCGCCCGTCACATAGCCACCCTAACCATTTATCCACCATGATCAAGCTCTTCAGCAACGTTAGTTTATTATTGAACAGAGAAGATTAGTTCAGATATTGTAGATCCTACCAAAGTTTTAGTATACTGTGTTGTAAGTGCTCAGTGTGCTGCCATTGCTGTTCAGTGTATTGATATGTAAATAAATCCTGTTTGCCTGCGGGGCGTATCAACTTCAACCTCTGTCTTGATCTCCTGCCTGTCACTCAGCAACGAATGCACGCACCCACACAGCAGACGGCTACTCTTTCACAAGCATGAATACCCTGTATCATTCTAAACAAGGGATTTAGGAGGAGCTCCCTAATAAGAGCTGAATCTCAAAACAATAATTGTGTGAATATATTAATTGTTATTGCTGTGTATAATGGTATTTACAACAGGATGGTCCCACCGCAGTCGGATATGCGACAGATTACTGTATCTCTAAATGACTTAGAGATGTCTCTAAATGAACAGGAAGTTCATAGCAGATATTTACAGATGTCTCATTTTAACCTCTTCTGCCCTCTTTTTAGCTTGGTCAACATCATTATTAGCACTGTCCACCCCTTCTCGTAATCTTTATGATGAATATTTTTTTGTTCTTTGTTTATTTTACTTTAATGGGGATATTCAGGGGTGCAAATCATTTTGAAAATTGGTGCTGAACTGTTTTGAAAGTTTAGCACCAGAAAGCCTACTGGCGCTAAATTATCAAACTCCACCTAATCATTACTCTCACAATCACTACAACTGATGTAATCATTACTCTCACAATCACTACAACTAATGTAATCATTACTCACCCCCTGAGTAGAAACGTCAGTGGTTGTTTATACAACATGGCATATCTGTTGTTTGTTTTTTTTTGTGACAAAACAGGCAGTAAAAAATATATATTTAAATTATCCATGCAAGATCTGATTTGCTGGTGGATCATACCTGCTTTTTTAATACTTTGTTTTAGTGTTGTCGCCCACACTGCTTTTCACACATCATCTTTGGGGCTAATATCTTTATTACTAAAATGTGTTTTACCTTTTTAATTAATTGAAAACAATCCATTAGCAGCAATATATAAAGAATCTGGTCAGCCCACGTCACCATGTATAAAAACCGGAGATGTAGAATTCTAATGATCTGTGCTAGATACCTTCCTGGATTGCTCCTAAGGCTGTCTGGATTGGAAACAGTGGATACTAGCAATCAAGAATTGCACGACAGCGATATGAAGAATGTCCTGCTATTAGGGATGCACTGCTATCTTTATTTTTGACGGTGTGTTTTTAAAATTGTATCACATTTTTGTTTCATTAGCTTATTTTGTATCTCGTTTGTATTTTCGTGTTGTGCATTGTATGGTTTAGCTGCCTTACTTAATGGTTAAAAACATACCAATGCTGCCTCATCACATCCTCTTCCCTTATTATGGAGAGTAACACTCGAGATTAACATCATCGCTCCAATGGACGTAAGTGGAGGGTGGACACAGGTTTTGCTCAGACATAACTAGGAGAAATCGCATGGGAGTATAGTTATACAGATTTAAAAATAGTACTTAGTAGTACTTTACAATAAAGACGTTTTGACAGTTGTTTGGAATGCTATTTGAAGTGTATTCTGAAGTACAGTAGCTGTTATCACCTGAATTCACAAGCCCACGATGCAGTTTATCAAACATTTTTAGTAATAGTTTTAAACAGAAACTTAGTAAATACAATCTGTATGATACTTTACAAACGCATTTAGATCAAGTTTTAGGGAAGACAAAGAAAAAAGTGGGGTTATCTGCAACATCAATCTGATGAGGAAAATACTGCAAACAAAAATATACTTACCTGCTGCCATCTTTGGTTGATGGTAACTTATGAATTGCCATGTAATTTGAAATAGCTAATTTACATTTTAATGAGAAACTCATGTTTCCATGTGTAAGTGGGCGTTGATTTCACGAGCATTTCCTTCATTCTCATGGGTAAATTAGACTTTCCTGTTAAAATACTTCGGCTGTTTTTTGGGGCACTTTCACAAGTTTTTCTTCCCATGAAAAAAAAAAACCACATGTAAACTGGCCCATTTATAAAATTAAAATACAAATGAAAATGTGCACTTACCGTGCTCAATCTTGGAAAAGGAACAGAATGCAGATACTGCAGTAGTAACATTCAAAACTCCACTGCCGTTAGTGCCAGAAACACAGTTTGGTGCTTTTACTGTTTTTTTCCCTTACATTCTTTCTGGATCATCAGAAGAGAGATTTTTGCTTCCATTTGCTCATTACTACCACTACCAACAGTACAATTCTTTCATCCTTAAATGTTAACCTATCACATGATAACATGCAAGTCCACACTTATGAAGCCGTCATTTTGCGAAACAATGGGTGCCAATGGTCAATGTGAGTAGTCCAGACCCATTGAGAAACTATCAGCATCTATGGTTGATGCAACAAAAAAAAATGAACATGTCTACTGTAGCCAGAATTTAATGTTGTTGGCACTACATGAGGTACCCTGGCACCAGAATCTGAGCCATAGTGCCACATTGGCACCCCTGATACTGCAGAACTAAGACAAAACAGTCTACACTTACAAGTACTACACTCTGGTAGACCATGTATGAATAGGACATGCTTTATAAAAGTGATTAGTGGTGCTTGATATGTATCCCCTAATTAAAGTAAAAACACAAGCAAACATAAAATCACGTAGATTAGGGGGGTGGGGATAATGTTGCCAATAAGGGGCAAAATATGGCCTTTGTTCACTTAAATGCGTTAGATTAGATGAGATTTCTCTCTGAAAAAATAATTGATTCAGATATGAAGAAAATAACAAAACAACGTTGTATGTGAAAAGAAACCACAATCTACCTTTCAATAAAACACCATTATTTGCTAGACATCCATTTAAAAATATATACCTGTATAGATTTAAAAAGTTAATACATTTTAAATAAACACTTGCAGAGCCCAACATTTGATTGCATTTTAAACAGCAGTGTGGAAAATCTGTCATCTTTTTTCATTTGTTCATTTTGCAATCTCTGTTAAACGATTACTGCAGCTTCTTCAGTCTCAGTTGTATATGCCATAAAACAGTTGCCATGCCAACCTTTTGATTCCATTAGCACATACCATCCTTTGACCCATCCTTCCTGTTTAATTCAGTTTTTTTTTTAAGAGGGCTCAATCCTATTTGATGTGTTGTCCTGTTTTTCTCTTTTTGCAACTCGGTTCTCTTTCACAGGCTTTTTGTGTTTGAATACCCCTTTGTTTGAGTTAACAGGGTGAAACATCCGAAAAGAATATTCAGTGTGCTTGCTTTTCCACTGCCAATTCTAATTAAAGGCGATATGCTATCTCTTTATTATCTATGAACAAATACAAATGTTTAAAACCAATTCAAGTAGAAAGCTCTAAAACAATTGTGTTACCTGGCCATGCAAACCCACCACATCATTCCTGCATCCTGACCAGGGGTTTGAAATGATCTGTTTCTTAAAAGGGCTGTGCCAGTTTTACCTAGCTACAAGGGTATAGGAGGCTGTTGGTTGCATAAGTACACTCAACAAAAACAAACAAAACATCTGAAGAGAAGCTGGATATGTATTTATTTGCTCAGCTTACTGTTGGTGTGCATACAATTTTAATAACACTTTAAAAAAAAAAATGTATTAGGCAATGTTAAAATTCCTGGTGATTTCCTGATTCCACCTCTATGGTTAATTTAAATAATATCACCATAACTATTTTCATTTGGGCTATAGCATACTGCAACTTCGTGATATACTGTAGGCTTCAGCATATTCAAGCTGTTACTGCAATCGTACAGTACAGTATACAATGACTTTAACTCAATGTAAGCTTTGCAGTTTTGGTATTGACAAGTTTCAGCGTGTGACACCTCTAGGTTAACTAAACGGCATATCGCATTGACCAGTTTTATTGCAGAGAGTACCGCACCAAATTTATAGCTGGTTTTGGCTACCACTGTAGTGTTCACTTCGTAGAGCGTGACAGACGGACATCATCAGTGCATATGGGTCCACATTTTGAATGAGAAACGTAAAAAAATTAAAAAAAAAACAGTAAAAGATGAGTGTCGCCAAGCTTTTAGATGGCAGGTGACTTGAAATGAAATATGAATGTAAATTGGTAGTTAACAACATGCCCGCCATAGACAATAATAATTTGATTATTGCCTACAGCTCTTTTTTGTAGCATTGTACAGTAAATCCTGGCTGTAGGACAACTTGGCTTTAACATTGAAAAACTTGAAAAACGGCTTAACTTTGAGGAGAGATTATAAAATGTCTTCCATGGATGATTTTTTTATTTATTTATTTATTTTAGACGGCTTATCCTGTTCTAACAGACATTTCAACACATAACATAGTTAATGTCACATTTCCTAACCAACATGGTTTAAATACAGTGCTACAGAAAATAGATGTAGACAAGCATCAAATTAATATTTTTTTTTTTTGAGAAACTAAAGGAAAAGCATCTAAAGATGGGAATTTTGTCTGCAAGTGATGGCCAAATATTAAATATTTACTGTTGCAGTTGTTTCTACTTTAACTAACACAGTTTATTTGCAGAAATAAACTTGTGTGTCTATTGCCACATTCTTATTTTTTCCATGTGTATCAAATCATGTGTACTGTGCAATTTTACATACATCTTGTTAATATGAGAGACATCGTTTTACAATCTCATGTGTTATTCTTTACAAGGCCGGAGCCAGCTATGAGGCACCCGAGGCACGGGCCTCAGTTAAAATCATACTAATCATTATTATTTAGGCTCTTTTACACACTGCTTTGCTGCAAAATACAATGCATTTCATCCCTTGTTGTGTGCATACATTAATTCCCAAGTCCCGCTGATATCTATAGCCTCTGTGCTCTTCAAAATATTTGACTGTCATTGCAGACTACAGCGACACTGTACGCCTCAGTTCATACCACCATAGCTGTTAGTTAAACATATTTGAATGGCTTCGAAACGACCAGAGCTTATTAGCGACTTTTATTCATGTCGAGTCAAGCAGTGCGCAGCTCAACATATTGGATGCTTTAATTGTGTCTATTTACATATGTCAAGTCTCTGTGTAGAGATTGGGTGGCAGGTAGTGTATATAGACAGTTGCTTTGATTGATGTATTTAGTACCGTCTGTATTTCAATTTAATATCAGTATTTAAATTATATCTAGAGTTTCTGGTTTTAGGAGTTTATTTCTGACAAATGTAACAGATTTAGAACGTCAGGTACTCACAATTCGATCATAGTATCTTATTCCGAAACAAACCTGTTTACTAAACTTTTGTATTTAAATAAACTACATATAATAATCTCCTTATATCTTCTTTCTTCCGTTAAGAAAAAAACTAGGGGGGGGGGGGGGGCAGTGCATGGGCAAGTGCCTCTGTGATTATTCATGACTGGCCATGGCCCTAATTTATCACATCTCATAATGATAAACAACATACTGATGACAAAATTTAAAGATGGCGCTCACTTTAAAGAAATGGCACAAGCCTACATAGAAATCGATCCACATGGGAAAACACTGAATATGGTAATAGATCAGGTCATTTCTGCAAATATAACCTATAGTAGTCACATTCATGGTGGAGCAACTTCCATAGTAAATATTTCATTTTTCAATATTTCATTTCCGTCACATTCATAAAACTCACATTTTATATTTTCTAGTCAGTTTTATTTACTAGCAGGATATACATCTGGAAACAAGCAAGTACTCCAAGTCTAGCTAGTCACTAAGTTACTATAGCAATTGAGGGAACTTTTATCAGATTTAAATTAAATCGCTGCTGGCTACAGAATCCTAAAGGCTCCACACTGCTCAACAATGGCATCCAGAATTCCTCTCAAAGGAAATCCAAGTGTTCATTTTTTTCAACTGTCAAAACTTCACTCCTAAGTGTTTCACTAAACACTACAAATTAGCATTAATTTCTATCTTGTACAATCAGAGCAATTGAACTAATCTGCTACTTTAATGTGGCATGTATAAAATGTATCATAATCTGAACTCCTGTCGCACAGTGCACAATTAATCACACACATCCATTTATTAAACTGTTTTCAAAGATTACACTGTCTTCCATGAACTTACATTCTTGAATATCTACTATAATGAAGCAGTTTGCTATTTCAAAACTGGAATTTTGATGCTGGTAACACTTTCAAGTCCCAGTATTGTTTTCAGGTAACAAATATTCAGAAAACAATGAGCATCTGTAGAAACACTGAGTGTAGTACAGTAGATCTTGAATCTTTATTTTTTTAAATGGCCTCCAATTTCTTTTTTTTTTAATGAAGCAGATGTTCACAAACACAAAATAGTGTTTGTGAACTCAGTGAAACTCACTGTTTCTTCTGCGCAATGGTACTTTATTGAAACAACTGTTCATGTTAACGTACTTATACATTCTTAGAAGTGGTCTCTGGTATACATCCTGCTTCGTTCAGCTACTCAACTGGCCTTGGGCTCACAACAAGATAACCTTGGTTAAGTACATGTGTATTGCAGGTGCATGCCACTCTATCAGCAACTAAAATAGCAAGCAATTAGAAAGAACATGCTGAGCACACACTGTTCACCAGCACAGCCACCCCAGCTATTCTGTTCTCGCGCCTAGTTGGGCTGCAATACAGCGATAGTCATTAGCTGAGCAAAGAGAAATGTGAACCATCTTTATCTGAAAAACTGGGAAGAAGGGTAGCATTTTACTTTAAGGGTTGCTAATCAAGCTTTTACGAATGCACAGGTTCAAGGTAATTAATTACACCTTTTATTTATAGGGATGTGTTAGTTAAACCTGAATAGCACAAAAACAATCTAAAATAATGTCTGCTGTTTCTTTTTTGTTTGTTTGTTTGTTTTTAGTTTTAAAGTCTGTGAATGTTGAACATTCCATTGCTAATTCCTGTTCTATTCTATTGTGTACATACTGTTGATACATGTAGGTCACGGTCATGAGCTTTTTCATGCTGATCGTTCTAATTTTAAATTTACAGTTGTGGTGGGGAGATATGTTCCTGACATACCTGTTACTGAAGTCAAGTTGATCATATTAAAATGTATAGAAATAACCCTAAGATAACTAATCAAATAGTTTCAGTATCTAAAATAAAAATGGGAATAAATATTACATTAGTTTACGGGTCTGCTGTTTTGAGTGGTTATCTGTCTGATACTACTGGAGAACTCTGCAGTTGTGAGTGGAGTTTCCTAGACCTGTATACAGGTTTAATGTGTTGAGAGAGTGCCTGTATGTCTGCAGTAGCGTTTCTGCTTAATATTTCATTCCATACAGGACTAAAACCAAATACATGACTTATGACAGGAATAATTGGTCCATGAATTACTTTCCAAATGTCCACATAATGTATGAACATCCTCCATGCAGAATTCTGGTTGCTGTGGCAACACAGCTTGCATAAGTCATCCAACGTAGAATGTACATGTCATCTACTGGGTGGATTTGCACACCGTACATGGTACCTTTTGTGTTTTGCAAATGAAAAAAAAAACAATTTGAAGCAACTAATGGGGAAAAGACATTGAATAATGTAGTGTAGCTTGCTGGAATGAACTCCTTGCGAGAAGAAGGATTTAGGTTCCCCTGTGTCCTTTTTTCCAACAGCTATTTCCACTTCAAAGATGCTTGTACCCAGTTCACCTGAATGCATAAATGGTGTCAGACCCTAATTAAAGTAAAGCACTTTGACTTCCTAAGGCACTGCCTGTTTTACTATTGCATTAAAACCATGTGAATCTGTTGAGCCTTGCACAAAGGATTACTGCAGGACAAAAAAGGAACCAGCTGCTTGAAACAAATAGAGGTAATTCTCGTTCTCTGAATACATCTTTTAATAAAGAATCCACAGTAGGGTGAAGTGTATCTCACAGTAGTGCTGGAATATTGTCAGGCAGACTGGTGTTCGCTGATTGGTTGAAAAATAAAAATAGAACAACATTAACATTGCAAGAATAGAAATCACCTTTTTACTTGTCATGGTTGTTTTAGGTTATGTGAACAATTTCAGTGAAGTGAAACAAGTCAGGTACACAGCTTGAACAGTGATCTGTGGATTCTGAGCTGCTTATTGACCTTGCTGAAATGTGATAATGTTGTTTGCAAAGCATATTTGGAGTCTGGACAGTAGTAGCATAGATTATAGACCAGCAGCAAAATAAATGAAGTGCTCACCTACAGTATGCTGTCATGTGAAAATGAAAACACTTGCTGGCTAACGGTACTCAATGGTTTTCTAATACATGCTGGAAATGATACTATGAAATAAAACTATATTCTATGTCATTCCATGCTACAAATGTAAAATGTACATTGTAGAATACATGTACATGTAGTGGCCTAAAATGTAAGATGAATGTAGCATTGTGTATGGCAGCTTTGACATTCTCATTAAAAATGTGGTCAGTCAGAAACATGTAAGAACAAGACTGCCCAACAGGTGGCTCTTTGAGCTTTGCAGCGGGACTCTTGATTTAGAGCAGGGGTCTCCAACCCTGGTCCTGGAGAGCTACTGTGGCTGCTGGTTTTCGTTTCAACCAATCTCACATCTTAAATCTTAAAAAAGAAACGCTCTCTCCAAAAACATGAAACAAATGGGATGGACTACAATAGACTGAAAATGTTTATTAACGATCTGAAACTGATAATTAACTGATAGTATCTGTTAATTATTAGTTTCATATATATATATATATATATATATATATATATATATATATATATATATATATATATATATATATATATATATATATATATATATATATATATAGTAAAAAGAACTCACCCACTCCGGTTCGTTGCCCCTTTAAGAATGCGACCCAGACACGAGAAATGGCGTTTTCAGCGCTGACGCGCTATTATTTTATTAAACACAAAAGTAAAACAAAGTACACAAAATAAACACCTAGCTCTTTCTGAGCACTAACTACACACGCAGGAACCTAACTATCACAGGACGGCTAAGCCGTTTCCCTGTTCCACAAAACTTAAGCACACAGGTTTGCACTGTACCTTTCTCCTCGGGACTGCTAGGAAGCAGAGCACTCCTTTCTGCCTCCTTCCATCCAGCAGCCTCGAGCAGACTGCCTGTTCTCCTTTTAAACCCCGCACCTAATTTCCAATAACGCCCAGGTGCGGATGATAATTAATAATAAAACAATTAAACAAAACAATAAAGCAACACAAATCAAAACAGTGCCTTTCTATAGCAGGGAGGTTTTAACCCCCTCCCTGCTGTTTCTCATAACCCGCTACTTTACAATATATATATATATATATATATATATATATATATATATATATATATATATATATATATATATATATTGTTTTTTTTTCACTTGAAAAAGTCAGGATCACTTGGGTAACCAACATAATTGCAATACTGGCAAACCCCCAAGAAATCACAACACGCTTCTTGACATCCAGATGTTCATTTGTTCATTCATTGCACTTGATAGAGTAATGCAAAGTGACATGCCCAGTAATGACTATAGTGAATAATAAGAATTGAGAACAGCTGCTTCTTTTTAATGTTTGAATTGTTGTTCTTGGTTACGTGCCCTCTTCTTTATCTCAGACTGTTCAACCGTAGCCATGGTCCTTTATCCATCTCAAATACATGATTACCAACTGCTAGTCAGTAAAATAACCTAAAACCCATATCCGATGTCACCCTTTCATCAATTCAGTAATTCGTTTTCCAGTTCAGCAGAAAACTGTAGATTCATCAAAGAAACCTTGTTTTTGCTTGCCTTGCATTCTGGGAAGGACACTACCGCTTCACTTACTTAGTCATTTCACTGTAGCAGTGTCTTCTGGGTTAAAGCATGTCAGTCAATAGGGGAAGCAGCTGACTGGTTATTGACAGTCAAAAAGCATAGCTTGCAAACAGAGATGTATTTCACGTAGTGCTGTTCCAGATATCGTGTTTTAAAATGTGTTTTACTTGCACTTTTGAGACATATAATGAATGGATGTGCCTTTAACTTAACTTCCTGTTGTGCTTGATTTATCTTTTCATTATTTAAATGTTGGGTGGCACGGTGGCGTAGTGGTTAGCACTGCTGCCTCATAGCGCCAGGGTCCTAGGTTTGAATCCGGCCTAGGGTACTGTCTGTGTGGAGTTTGCATGTTCTCCCCATGTTCGTGTGGGTTTTTCTCCGGGTACTCCGGTTTCCTCCCACATGCTGTCCAGGTTGATTAGTCACTCTAAATTGCCCTCTGTGTGAGTGTGTGTGGTGCCCTGCGATGGACTGACGTCCCGTCCAGGGTGTAGTCTCACCTTGCGCCCTGTGTATGCCGGGTTAGGCTCCGGCTCACCGCGACCCTGTAAAGGAGTAAGCAGTTAATGATAATGGATGGATTATTTAAATGTTTTCTTTTTGGTTAAAGTTGCCCTTTCATATTTCACAGATTGATTCAAACTACTTGGAACCAAACTCTACTGCAGTGACTTACCCAATCAAACTCTACTACATTGACTTACCCAATTAAATGGTCACCTACTGTTGGAAAGGGTAGTAGACATAGACAATGGAGCAACACACTAAACAAATCATACAGACTGTAAGTACAGTAGTATCCAGAGTTTATTCTACATAATGTCAATATGTACATGTGGCAGCGTAGCAGGGTGAATGCCTGTGTGAGAGGAATATTGGGTGGCAGGGAGGGGGTTCAATTCCGCCCTGCAAAAACATGTGAGGATGCGGCTGGAGCCGTCAAATGAATAAATTATTAATTAGGCTCAGACACAGGTGTATTTAAAGGGTGATCTTCAGTGTTAATGAGAGTTAATCTTGGTGATAGAGGTGGAGGTGGAGGTACAGGTACGCATTACTGTGTTGCGGCGATGTGTTTCTGTCCGTGAGTTTTGTAGACCTTTTGTTTTGGCCCTTGTGCAGTTTGTTTTGTTAATGTGTTTTGTTTGTTTGTTTAGTGTACTGTCTTTGTGATTAAAGCTCTTAAACTGCAGCTTCTGTGCTCTGAATCTCTCTACCTGCCAATAACATCCTGGGCCTTGATGCTACTCTGTGACAGGTTTCCAATGGCTCTAGCAGAAACCTTTCCAGAACCATTGGAAGTCCACAGCAAGACCACATGACCAGCAAAGATAACACAATGGATTTGTAACAGAGCAGCTCATTCCATTGCAGTTTTATTTACATTTATGAATGAGTGTTATTTACTTCTTGCACAACTATTTTTGTTTGTATTGTTGTAATAGTACTGTCAGGTAATCAAATTGACATGTTCTCTCAACTGTGACTCCTATTCAAAAATGCTATTGAGGATCAGCTTGGCAACACCAGCTTTCTTTTTCTTTTCTTTTTTTTTTTACACTGTCCTGATAGAGTGCATAAGCCTGGCAAATGTTATTGTTGGATTTTGATTATGGTGTAGGCAAGCTGACTTTTTAACACCAGAGTGATTTTTTAAAGTAGAAAGTCCCATTGTACAATCCTTTCAATTGAAACATTTTCTAAAGGTAGTTTCAGTCAAACCCAATAATTTCCCTCCACTTAATATCACCACATTGAAATGTCTGGGACAGAATGGAATGGGAGTCAACAGGGACAAGCTCCTGATAATATCACTTTGGTTATTATTAAAACTGCGGTTAGTATAAATCACATTTATGATTTCCACCCCACTTATTATTGGGGAATATAAGCCTAAGATTAGAATGTAATTTGCTCTTACAGTATTGGAATTACAGATAAAGTAGCACAATATACTACAGAACTCTGCAATGTGCATATGTACAGATTGTTTATGTTTTGAAATATTACCATTTATTGTACATGTACAGAAAGAAGACTGTACTGATTGAAAATGAATGTTATAAATGAACACTATTGTAAGCAATGCTATACAGAGGAGGAGGGTGGCTGTTCACTTCACATAGGGATAGATTTTCATAGATCATTACTACAAACCATCATTTGCACATTGTTTTTAGAAAGGAAATTAGCACTCAAAAAAATGAACCAAACATAAAGAAACTCTGACCTTTAATGTTGGGAATTGTATGTAGTCTTAAACTGATTTTTTTTTTTGTTTGTTTGTTTTATTATTATTATTTTAAAATTAGAATTGTAATTGTTGATTTTTCTTTAAAGAAAAAAAAAAATACAATAATTCAGAGTAAATAGTCTTTTAGATTCTAGCCCATTGTGACTTAGAGGTCAAAAAGCTTCAAGGGGAGAAGAAGTTTGTTTGTCTGAAGTTTAAACGACCAATGTAAACAAACTAGGATGCCAACGATGTCTACTGTTTTGATAAAGCAGAGGTTCAATAATGTAGTCAATATTTAACCAGGAGTCATAGTGTAAAATGTATTGCCAATATGGGGATGCAACTTTAAAAGTAAAACTTAAATTAGATTGTCCTGATATTTTTAGCTGTACAGGTCGCTAAAGAAACTGGGGGCTGGAATTGAATTTCCACCCACCATTGTTTTAGAAGATCTCCATTGCTTCTGAACAGTATATTGCTGTGTTTTGCTGTGTTAATAAATCCCCTCTCAGAAATACTAGGACTGTTTCCCATTGCTGAGGCAAGTACAAATAAGCCATACAAGAGGATAGCAGTTATTTGTTTTTTAACATGGTTATAAGGTTTTCTAAGCACATTGTTCTAAGTTTTTCCATGCACATTTGGGTTTGTCACCAATTTCTTTTAACCATAGTAGGTATTCCTTTTGGTAATCAATAATTATCTGTGTGTTGTCCTTTTTATACTGAGTCTTTTATCTCTAATTACCATGGTTACAGCATTTGGAGTCATACACTGTACTCTGCTTTCAAAGGGTTTTGCATGCTACTGTACATGCTGATATTACTATATTTCCTCTCTATGGCTGGCTTTCCTCTGCTAATTTGTTTTTAAATGTACTGAGATGAGTAACTTTTTTAATTATTCATTTTTCTTTGTTTTCAATTTGAAATTACTCCACAGCGAGGATTTTTTAATAATGTAATTTTTTTGGTTTGTTTTGCGATATGTAACATTTCAGTTTTTAATGAATGCCCTCTGGTTACAAATACAGTATGTTTCAAAATCAATTCAATCCTTAATTTAATCCTTAAATTATCAGAACATTCCATTGGTTTCACACACCCCAAAATCTGACTACCTAATGTTTAAAGTCCAGTTAGTGCTAAGCTGGGTCTGGTGGAGAAAATCTAAGAGGAAGGAAAGCAGTCTATGAGGAAGGTAGGCTAATATATAGGGAAAAGGTGTTCCAATACTACATTGTAAATTGTGAGCAAGCCATTTTCACTTTAATCATTAAAGAATGCTATAGCTGTAGGTTCCCCCCCCCCTCCCGCTTTAGCTGATGTTTTATTGTTTATGCTAATTCCTAACTCCAGGCCCCAAAGGATCCCAAGCAGCTTTAAACTATCCCACAATCAGTACATAAAACAGTACATTCAAAAACAGAGCACCAGGCCTTAACAAATACATAGCTATTTTTTTTATAAGTGGCAACATGTTGACTATTTTGGCCTTGGTTATTCAAATTAGTAGTCTTTCTACCCCTAATCTACATGTCGCACATAAATATTAATTTCTGGAGAGCCACTTACCCATTTAATCTTGCTTAGAAACATTTAAGGGCTCTCATAATTGGTATGTGTGTGGAGGATGTCTTCTCTGTTTCTCTTAGTGTGTCACATGCTGTATAACTAGAGACGCGAGATTTACCTACTGACAATGTAAGTGAAACCATTACATGCATCTTGTTTTAAGAAATAATGATCTTTAATTACACACTTGTATTCTGAATGGATTTGAATACCATGTATGTACTGATAAACATGTTTATTTTTGTATATAAATATTTTTGAATGTTCGTGTGTCTTATTATTTTACCCTCTTTTTTCTCCCCAGTCAGATTGTGTTCCCTCACTGCAGCAAGCTCAGGAGAATTTTAGGTTAGTGGGTGTCCTCTGATCCCATGACCAAGACAATTGCCTCTTTACTGCCCCATGGAGGACAAAGGCCCTCTAGGTATGTGCTTTGGGCCCACCTGGCCAGCAGGCTCCACCATAGCCCTGTGATGAGTAATAGTCCCCAGCACTCCCTAACCAGGAAGAGCTCCAGAGACAATGGGACACTCCCTGTGGAATCCCCCGCAAAGATTGACTAATGTCGAGAATGGGCTCTCTGGACGCTGCACACCTCCCTGCCATGCCTTTACCAGGTGAGCCACTCCAGGACCCCTGGATAAACACGCTTCATGATCTGTACTTTACTGTTTCCAAATATCTCCAGTAAAAAATAAATAAATAAATGCTTATCTAGTTTGTATAACACTTAGTCAGTACGTTTTTTAGTACAAAGTACTGAGTTTCAGCAAATGGGGACATATAAAGTCGTTGTATTTTTATATGTAATACTGATAGCTGTAATTGTGTATTTATACCGTGAAGAATGCCTCATTAATAACATACTGCTTCCCGCTCCTTTGGCAGCTAAAGTAAATCATTAGGATGACATACTGAAAGTAACAAGAATGGCAAGCAGTGATTGGTTGTGACTTCAAAGGAAGATAATTACAGAGTTTAAGTAATGTGTTGCAGCATATTATAAATGTGTATATTAAAAGTACAGATTGAACCAATACTACTGTGCTTTAGGAGTTTAGGAGTCACAAGTTCAGCTGCAGGAACTCCACGCCCCCTAGTGGACATGGAGCTTAATTAATGATCAAAAATATGAAAAAATAAATGATTAACAATTACATCACCCCCAATGGCATATCAATTTCTAGTACCAGGATGCAAAGATTCATGAAATTCCTTTAATATTTGATTTGCTTTTTTATCAAAAGGAGCAAGATTTTCAGTTTCGGGACTACATTATCTGTATTAAATAATAAAACAGTCCCCTTAAATTTAAAATTGAACCTGGTTGTAGGAAGCTTTTAGTGCACTCTATAAGAGGGCATTGTGCAGTACACTGTGGCTTTTCACTCATTTTTAAATCATCAAATAGTTTCTTTCAAAACCATACAGTTTGTTACATCTATTAAAGTGGTTTACAAACCCCTGATATTGGAGGTGCAGTGGTGAAGAGAAACAGATTTACAAATGCTGTATTTGACGCCTTTGCTACATGAAGGGGGTGATCTTTGTTGAAACTGTAACAAAATCCTGCTCTGCTTGCATGCACTTTTTCATCCTCCTGCTAAAGCCAAGCGTGTCATTTTAGTTTTCTTTGAAAATTGCAGGATGTGCTCTGCTTGGCATCGTCTGTCTGTGTGTCAGAGCCCTTCAAGCTGTAACAGTCCCTTATGTACATGTGATCAGGATCTTTCTGAAGCTTTCAACTTCATTCGAGCAGGCACAACCTTAGTGTTCTCTAGAAATGTCATTTAATTCCTAATTAACATAGTAACTGGCAAGTGTTCAAAAGCTACACGCTAGGTATCCCAGAATGCAATGTTATTGCAGTCCACTCACTAATTGTGACCCTGTTGACTAGTAAATCTGATATTTAATTTTTTGTATCTTTATGTTGGGTATTCTACAGCTGTGGCCAAAAGCTTTGTATCACCCTATATAATTAATTATGTTTGCTTCATAAAGTCGAATGAAACCTGATGAATAATGTTAATCTAACATATTGAATTATATATCGCTTATGTAGTCTCACTACTAAAATTCTAGGGGATGCAAAACTTTTGGCCATAGCTGTACACAGATGAGTCAATCAATATCCTTCTACTATCATTATTCACATACAATTAGCAAAATTAAAACAAATAAGAAGCAATTTAAAGCTGCTTACTGTTCAAGACACTGAAGTAAGTTGTTGATGCATCGTTAAGCAATATCTCCACTCCAAAAACACAGACTTAATATATAATATGAGCCTCAAGAACTCAACCACCTTCTGCGAGAGTTCTGTGTTGCCTTCCGGAAACCACATTGAGACGAAGCTGTCTTACAAGGTTTAAGAAACATGTATGGACTGGATACATTGAGGATAGTTTCCACTTGAGTTGATCTAGTGTCCTACAGGGGATCTTATTTTTTATTAATATAATCCCCTGCCTAGATCCTCCTCAGGAAAATAGTGTTCCACTGTGAACCTCAGTTGCAGTCCATAGCTGTATAATATACACCCCTGAATTTCAATGAGCCACCTCATTCGAAGTGGGGCAATTTCAATGCTCTACTTTGCTCACAGCAGTTTGTTTATTCTTTCATTAATAAATATCTTGAACTTGCGAGGGGAATTGCGTGAAAACTGCAGAATATCTCAATAAAACACTAAATGGTGGTATATGTAGTAATACTTGTACAATTCAACGACATGGGATTCAGCAGTGACAAGAAAAAGACATTGACAAAGACTTGAAACTTTTGTCATTTCATTTTTGTTTTCCTTTTTTGTATTATCCCTGTTTTTTCTACCTATTTTAAAAAGCCTAGTTTGGCATTTTGCTAGGTACCCCAAGTTTAACCCGTTTAACCCATTTTTATATCCTGTAGTAGTTTTCAACAGAACAGGTGTAAAGTACATAAATATATTTTATACTGTATATGCTCTGTCAATACGGTATGTGTTTTTAAGCAGAGCTAAGGCCTTGACCTGCTTTTCTTCACATATGCCAATTTACAGTAGGGTAATAGCCAGTTGCTATAAAAAAATAAGGATCAAAAAAGTACAAGAGCTGTCAGACTGATGCTTGTGGTATTGGTTGTTGCTGTATCTCTGTTGTCGTGATCTGAAATTTGGCAGACCAAGGACTAAGACCTCAAAATGCTCCAAAAGAGCAGAATTCATTTTCTGTCAATATTTTTGATAGATGACCCTTCATGTGCTGGTTACCAGTCTATACAAAATGAACCATTTCAGTAACTGAAAAAGGTAATCGGATTATAGTAATGCATTGTATGTAATGTAATGAACATGGCTGTTTGGAGCCATCTTGATGTTTTTTTTCTCGATATGCTGCAAAACAGCTGCATTCATTTTCTTTCAGTCTTATTGAGAAATGTGCCAGTTAGATTTCGAGATGATTTGATCAAAGGTGACTGACTGGTGACCTACTTTTGCTTTTCATTTGGCAAGCCAGTATTGTAACGAGTGGTGTAGTCCTAAATCTTAAAGTACCGGAACGCCAATTGAAATATAGATTATTCTCAAACAAAAATATACGAATTCACCTTTCATTTGCACATTGAAACATATAAAAGCATATGCGGGTAAATGTTGTCTTTGTGGGGTTGGTTATTTTTTTCATGCATGTTTTTTTTTCTATTTTCAATTATGAGGTCATCACCAGTGCAGAACTTCAATCATCACAATGCGCTGTATAATAGTATATCACATCCTCCCCATCTTTTTTCTGGAGCTCTACATCCAATAAAATTTATGAATCACACAAAAGCTCAGTTATTTTTTATTCGTCACTAATTTAAGAACTGCATTAGTACAATTAGAATTGTTTGGTTTTTAAATTTATTTTTAAAGACAATCTTCTGGACAATTTAATTTTACACTACATTCTGATATATATATATATATATTTTTTTTTTCCTGGACCTATCGCATTTGATCTTATCAGATAACAAAAAACAGCAGTTCTGATACTGTAAGTTGTGAGAAAAAAACTAGCAAAGCAGATAAATAAATAAACAGTTTATACATTACTTTTTACTTTATATTTTAAATAAACGTGTAGCACTTATTTATGCTTTTGTAATATATATATATATATTCAATCTTAAAAGCAAATGCGGTTTTTGGCTGATTTAAAAAACACAATGTGGTTACTTTTTGGCTGATTGATTTCAACATGTGGTGGGGCGTTAAAAGAAAAAATAAATTCTGGCAGCACTGGCCTTGATTTAACCTCACTCAGCTAAATCAGAAACACAGGAAACACAGGAAACACAAGAACACACATTCCAGCCCACCAGCACCTCATTCCTCCCTCACCAAGCCATAGCTTAACATGACACTTTCCCTGCAAATTTACAATGTGCCACACTAAACCAGTTACAAGGGCAGTCATTCGATTCAATCCCTGGGTCTGCACTGACCAATATACAAAGCAGCTTTAGACCTGTGTTTACAGCCACAGTCGTAGGATGCACTTTTGCGGTCTTCTTTGTTAGCATTTTTACGAAAAAAAAATGGTTTGTCTTCTTAAAGTAGCACTGTAGTTTGTAACAGAAGTCCCTAATGTTCTCTTCATTGCATCACAAGGGCAACTGACTGACTCAGACAGTTGTGCGGGAGCTGTGTGTGACTCTTGACTCTAATTCGGAGTGTACCATCAAAACTGGTATGTAGGGAACCGGACACTGAATTTTTTGTTCCTAATGCCTATTCAATGGAAAGACTGTACCACTGAAAATGGATCTCTTCATTGGTGCCCAGGCACCAAAATTAGACTGGTCGGGGGCCATAAGCATTTTCGTAACAGATCGGTACAGATTCTTAAGTTAATTAAGTAAAGGTTCTGCCTATAGAGAAAAGTAGCGGAATGGTGTTCCAGCTTGATTACACCTGTATGTACGGGTGCCCTTCTCCTGCTTAAACAAAATCATTATCAACAAGACATTATGTTGCTGCTTCTGAAAGGAAAATCATATAAGAGCTCTAAACCCTTTGTCTAAGACATTCTTTGCATAACTGGAAAGAAATGGTGAATGTTTAAAAGCCATTTGAATTTATCAAGGCTATTGTGCTTCTTTTAAAAAATGAATACATACTTAAATAAATAAATAAATAAATAAATAAATAAATAAATAAATAAATAAAGCAAGTATGGACCACAGTGTTTAAAGTTATAACAAATTGCAAGAAACTTTTTATAACACACTGGCTTACCTTAGATTCCCTATAAAAATAAAAAATAAATCCTTGGAAAAGCTACACATTTCATTTTAATTTAAAAGTGTTGTTTTATCCCCAGAGCCATTGGACTTTCCACAATTGTGCTACTAAAATAAATGTCAAGTCATCAAGATGAAATGTCAGTCTTCCTGGTGTATTATAATGAGTTTTAATTTTGATATCTAAAGCTGTATATAATTATGTTATGCTTACCAGCTGCAGGGGCGATATGCCTGTAAGTAAATTAGTCAATTATTAATATTATTATTTATTTCTTAGCAGACACCCTTATCCAGGGCGACTTACAATTGTTACAAGATATCACATATCACATTATTTTACATACAATTACCCATTTATACAGTTGGGTTTTTACTGGAGCAATCTAGGTAAAGTACCTTGCTCAAGGGTACAACAGCAGTGTCCCCCACTGGGGATTGAACCCACAACCATCTTGTCAACTAGATATCTTGGTTAATATTATTATAAAGCTGTTGGGTTTAAGGTGTTGCAGGGGACAGACAGAAACATATTCAATATGCAGTGTTTTTTTCTTTAAATCCAAGTATCAAATTTAAACTTATTCTTCAATTCTGCCACCTAGTACTGTATAAATGCCCAAGTAGGTGTATTGGTTCAGACTTGGATGTAAACTGTTTTCTATGAAAATGTAATTATTCCTTTTTTCACCCAGGTTGCGTGACCCTTCCGAGCACAGCATTTTCCCCAATAAAGATAGAAACTATTTTGTAGGTGTGTTTCTAATGTTTGAATTAGTATTCTAATATTTATTTCTCTTTTCTTGAGTCTCCTGTCAAAAAACTGATGTACAGAAGGTATTATTTTCAGTTATGGTAAATATTACTTACATTTATCAGTATTGAAATGTTACAGAATTGTAAATCATTAACCATTATGTATTATTTTATTGTTATTCAAGTTTTGAAAAGGTGTTATTGGCAGGTTTTTTTTTTTTTAATCTCTACAGGTAAAGTGACCAGATTAAGTCCTTAAACTGGGACAGTATGGAAATATTGTGAATAACTTCCAAGCTACCGGGAAGCTCTAGCATTTTTATTTTCACTTTGGCAATGTTTGATCTGATATCATAATGCAAATGAATGCAGACTCGTGGTGATATTCAGTGGAATCTTTTACTTTCAAAAACATTTTTTGTGAATAAATTATCTTAGTCTTTGAAATGTCATTTCTACACAACAGCTAATTTATTACATTACACAACAGCAATTCAGTAATATAAAATTCAGAGATTCTCAATTAAAATATATATATATATTGCTAATTTCTGCTGGGAATCTATCCCTTTTCTGCCTAAGAAACTGCATCGTGTCTCTCTCTCTCTTTCTCTATGCTATCCTCCAGTGTCCAATCTATTACAGTTTCTGCTTGGACCAATAGTGTGCCTTTAATAATAGTATACTAACTTATTTTTTTCAGCCACTTTCTACTACAGTATTATACAAGGCTCATACATTTAATATTATGTGGTGGAAAGCCTAAAGGTGATGAAATGTGTTAAATATCTTTTGACTGTGTGCAATAAAATGAATCAGACAATTGTGTGAGAGATGTGTATGACTCTTGACAGCAAACATTTAAAATACTCGCTGGTTATGTCAGAGACTCCAATTCGGAGTGTACTATCAAAACTGGTGGCATTTGAAAGTGTGCTTTATTCCTCAGCTTAAGCAAAAGCATTAAAGAGGTGTTTGCTTTTATCTCCTGAAATGTAGGGAATCGGGCACTGATTTTTTTTTATTGTTTTATTCCTAGTGCCTATTCAATGGAAGGACTCATTTGATCTCCCCATGGAAAATATACTCTTCAAAAAAAGAAACACATAGGTGTTTTGAATGTACTTTTTATAGCATTAGTATGTCAGTTTGCATAGTAAAATAGACAGTTCCAAAGAACCTTAACCTGTACAGAAATCATTAAGACATTCAATAAAGTCACTTTCAAAGGAGGTCAAACAAAGTTCAAGGTCAAAAGAAATCAGTAACGGGTATGGCCACCATTGGCATCGATGACGGCCTGACATCTCCTGCCCGTGAATCAAATCAGAGCATGAATAACATGCCAGGGAATGGCAACCCACTCTTGCTCAAGTGCCTGGAAAAGCCCTTCTAACGTCTGTGGCTCGAGGTGACGTCATCGCACAGGTCGATCAAGCTCATCCCACAAATTCTCAATGGGGTTCCGATCTGGTGATCAAGACGGCCAGAGAAGCACTTGAACATTGTTCTGAGTGAGGAGAGCTGTGGTGGCCCGGGCTGTGTGCGGTCGTGCATTGTCATGCTGGAAAATTACTTTACGATGGTTCATGAATGGGATCACATGAGGCCGTATGATGACGTCAGCTGTATACCTGGGCTTTTCCATCTGCACGTCGAAGCAAAAATCTGGATTTATCATTGAACACCACAATTCTCCATCTTTGTGTGGGCCATACTGTGATTATGACACCACTGAAGTCGTAGTCAATAATGCTGTGGCATAAGAATCACTCTTCTAACTGGCCTTGCTGGGATACTTGCCTCCCGTAGGCGGTTTCTGACAGTCTGGTTGGAAATTCTACACATTCCTGGTACTGCAGATGTTGTAGAGGTTGCAGTGGTGAACCTGTCACATAAATGATGTAGGTGTACAAATCTGTCCTGGGCTGCCGTCGTCACACGTGATCTACCGGATCTTGGGCGGCCAAGTGTTGTTCCACGTTGCTGGTATCGTTGCCAAATTCGTCCTATAGTGCTCTGGGAAACATTCAGTTGCCCTGCCACGCCGGACTGGATTATTCAGTTGAACAAAAGATTTTCTGTGAACAACAAAAAAAAAAACTTTGAGGGAAAGAGTAATGTAAACCTATTAGACCAAAATAAAACCTAAAAACACATTTTTAAAATGTGCTTGTACATTGTTCATCATTTATTTGGTTTATAAAAACATGAATATCCTTCTTAACAGTCATTACCTGTAGATAATAGAGCTTGGCTTTTGCCTTTGGCTTGGAATGCACAATTGTCACTGCAGTCAATTTTCTAGTAGGTAATGACCGCTGAGTTTTTCTTTTAGTGAATGCAATTTCAGAGGCTGAAAAATACAATTTAAATGGTTTGTAAATTATAAATAAATATATGAAGTATATTTTTCTTATTTCCACAACATTAATGGCAAAGGACATTTGAAAGTGTGCTTTATTCCTCAGCTTAAGCAAAAGCATTAAAGAGGTGTTTGCTTTTATCTCATGAATGAAAAGGCCTTTCTAATTCTTAATTTCAAAGCAATTACAGGTACTTGTTTCTTTAAAACTACAATGGCACAAGTGTCTGTCTCAATTAGGCTTATTTTCTAGCATTTAGTTGTATATATTGGACTGAAGCTCACTTTAAACACGGCAAATTTCAGTAACCCTGTGTGCTACATACTAAATAAAATAATTGATTACACTTTAAATAATGCAAATTCTTATCAATCCTAATGCATTAGATGCTGTTCCTGTTGTGTTCCCCTTGAATTTTAAATTGCTGGCCATTTTAATATATATATATATATATATATATATATATATATATATATATATATATATATATATATATATATATATCTTCAGGACTAGAAAAAGCATTACTAAATAACAACAAAAAATGTGTTCTTAGAATGTTACTCTTCTGTATTCCTCTGCTACTCTGAAATCCTTATGAATTTGCATCCATTGTTTTAAAGTGTTACCAAAATCAATGATGTAAGCTTGCACATTGAAGAGAGAGGCTCACAATATGAAACCTCTACAGACTGCGGGGGACGGTTCTCTGTAAAATTGTTCTGCGGTTTGTTAAGAGAGATTGCTGTCCAGATTATAGTGGCTAAAGCTAATTAAATAATGCCATGAATTGTAGCTGTTGACACTTCTTTAGCCCGTTTCACACTGTCATGCTCTACCCGGGTCGGGACCTACTCGGGTCAGGATCCGGTATCATGCGGGTCGGGTACGTCATTTCACACTGCTTTTGATAAAGCAGGGTTGACCTGGCCGGTGACAGACGCAAGTGCTCAATGCGCGTATCAATGCCCTGGAAGCAGCTTGTTACTGAGACTTCTATTCAAGCTTCTCTGGATTGAACCGTCGGCCCAAATGTTGATAAGAGCAAATGTTTCTTTATCCCTGCTGCAATCTGGCTCATGGTGTGTCTCAAGCAACAAAAATACGGCTAAACACAATAAACAAAAAACGTTCCTTGCGGAAGTGAAACCTTCACGCAGACGTGGCTGTTTGTTAGTTTGTCGGCTTAAGAGCCATCACGCATTTTGTCTCGCTCAATCCTTGTCAAAGCGTGTCGACCCATATCCTGAGTTTACCTGTTTTCATTGTGAATCAAATGTTTGTCTAAGAATTGTACTGTAGTTTCTTTCAGTATTGCTACATGCGACATGCATGCTGTGGGAATATTCATCCATATTCAGGCAAAATTCAGGATTAATTAACAATCTGTCGTTTGAATTTATAAAATATAGGGTGTTTTTTTTATTTTTATATCTGATCAATGGAATTTGAAATACAGTATATTAAAACACTAGTTTATTAAGTGGCTGAGCCATTAATCCCCTTTCAGAGATTTAATAGAACTCTACATTCCAATAAAAATCCATGTTTGTTTGTTTTTTTAATTAAAAGAGCCTTACAGATAATTTCTGTCTTTGTGGTTTATTTAAGTGTAATTACATAGCTTCTAGTATAGGACCCAAAGAACTACTAAAAATAGAATTTGGATGTATTAGAATTAGTAAGGAGCGATAACTAAGCCCCTATTAGTATAACTTGGATTATCTGAGTTTATCATTGTGCCTTCTTGTTAGTTTGTTTTTTCACTTGAATTTATTTGTTTTTCTGTGCTGCAGGTCACCTCAGTCCCATGGTTTAGCCTTGCTCCATTACTCCCAAGTTCCCAGCTTTAGTCTAGCAGACCATGTGTAAAGACCTTGATAAATCTGTCCCATTGTGTTTAAAAAGTAAAATGTTTTCCTCAGTAATTTAGTGCTGAAACAGTCTGTTGTACAATAGAAAGCAGAGATCTGTATATTTGGCAGACGGGGACAAATAGGACAAAGGCAGTATATGTAAAGGTTTGGGGTTTTAGCAGATAAACACAAACTTGTAGCCACTGAACACAGGAGATCGCTTTTATTTTGTTTTCACTTGCTTTTGTTCTCCACAATTCACGATGCATTTACTGTATTTTGTTGCTGTTCAGGGTCCTTACCCAAAAATGTAGAAGATTGTGTCTGTCCGTCTGTCTGATATACTCTCTAATTCTAGCCTTCTATAGCATTTCGGATTACTGAATTTGGCAATAACCCCATTATCACTCAGTTTTTATATGAATATATTTTTTAAATGTATTTTAGCAGTTCTCAGGATGCCTCTACAAATTAAAAACTCCAGAAAGAACCACCATCTATTCACTGTTCAGGAATACAAAATAAAAGCCCTAAAAAAATACGTTTTGGCCATCTACAAAATGTATATAAATAAATACTGTAAAACAAATGCCCTAAGTATATGTTTGGTAACTATTACTATACCAGCAGCATGTAATCTCACATCTGTAAAGATAAACAGCAGCTCAAACTGCAACTTCTATATCTTGTGCTTTGTATGTGGTTTTTGTTTTTGAGCACTTTTATGCTATTGAAGTTAATTATAGCTGTGTCTAATGGGACTTGAAAAGCATTCCGGGGACTGCATGATGCATTTAAAATCACTTTTCTTTGTTTTTATTATAACAGAAGCATCTGCTGCATCCCATCTCCCTTCCCTGGGCACCTGTTTCGTTTTTGACTCTGCATGGGCATCGGTTAAGATGAGATGCTATTCTGGTATTGGTTTTGATATCCTTAGTGGGAAAACCTGACACCTACCAGATGTAGCACACACTTTTGTGTGTGTTTTATTATGCAATTGGCATTCATGACTTGTTTTCTGTATTGCATAAAACCTGCATCTCCCCATTGCTAGTCAGTTTTAGTCATGATGGATAAGACAGCAGGTTGATGAACTTTGAGACAGGGCTGACATTATGCTAGGTTGTGTTTCTCTAAGACTGCTTCAACAGTCTGCAAAAGGTTATAATTCTCCCAAAACTTGTCATGGCTTCCCATGGTAACCCTACACCCTATTGACAGTGTTATGGCAGGTGTTTATATTCTGTCAGGCCCATGTATGGCAGAAATTGCAGATTGCTTATGAAGGTAGTGTTTGTTTATTAGTTTTCACAGATATGATGATTTTTCATAAATATGTATTCCTTCTTTTTTTGTACTTCATTAGCACTGCATATTTACATATTGCATTTGGAACTGACAAATACTCATTTTTCACTGTGTAATGTTTCGATGTGACAAGACCAAATGCTGTGAGATACATAAGCAAAATACCGAATGTACATTAAGGCAGAGAAACAATCTTCCTGCTGTGATGTTGGGCGGGCTGGGACAGTGTAGGAAGCAGACAGTACAGTCATGGATTGTGGGCACTAGCAGAGTGCATTAATGTTGGCAGTCCAGAACATTATACTGCCTGGCCACTTTAGCCTCTCTTGGGTTGGACCACCATTTGCTCCATCTGATCGGAGAGTTAACATGGCATAGACTGCACAGGGTGCTGCAAGGTGTCTCTGGGATGTTTAATCTATTCACTCCTTAATTCACCCAATTGGTTTAAAGAGGTAGGCTGGGGATTGCAGGTTTTATGCACAAGATAACACAGGTTACGATGCACTTGAATTTTGACAAAACTTAAGTCATTGATTGTTGATTTCTCATACGTGACTTATAATGTTATTTACCAAGTTCTAGGCCAATCTTCTTTTGGTAAAATATGGAGACCATTTTTCAAGAATATGCCTCAAATAGACACACCCTCCTCTGTCTCTCGTATCTATTAGATTTGTCATATTTAAGTTCTATACATATAAGAAGGTTCTTACCCTAACATTCCCTTGGTGGGCTTCACTTGGCTACAGCTTGGTTAAGAAATTCAAAACCTCTTTGTGTTGCAGCTTGTGACAGGTACATGTTTGTTTAGTTTTATAGAGGACATAGTCAACAACCACCAATAATCATATTCTGACTTTCTTTGTAGATCACTGCAGCTTTACGTCGTTATATATATATATATACTGTATATATATATATATATATATATATATATATATATATATATATATATATATATATATATATATATATATATATATATTAGCTCAAAGATCCAGCTGCCCAACGTTTCGATATGTTGTACATATCTTTCTCAAGGGAGAGGTATTTATAGGTTTTTGACGGCATGACAACTACTTGTTATTGTTTACATTCAAATCCATGATTTATTCTTACATGATGTAATGGTGTTCTATATATATATATATATATATATTGTAACAAACTGGAGGGGTACCCTGCGGGATACTCCTCTCACCGGCTTCCACCGACGAGCACAGACACGTAGAGATTGCAGGCAAGTAACTTTTATTTACAATATTCAAACACAAGAGACTCTTTAAATCACTGAATGCCCTGTACGGGACACTAACTGTCTCACTTCTTCGCCCCTCTCTATCTATTATAGAATACCAAGTCCCTACAGGTCGGAGCCTGTAGAAGTCCGCTGCCTCTGCTGGGGTAATCCTGCAACACGGGTAAGTATCCACGGACTCCTCGCTCGCTGCAGGGTCTCTGGCCCAGAGGTAAAAACCGCACCGACTCCCTCTGCTGGAGTCTCGCTGCAGCACAGGCAAGGACAGCGCCGACTCCCTCTGCTGGAGCCTCGCTGTAACACAGGAACAGGTAAGGACAGCGCCAACTCCCTCTGCTGGAATCTCGCTGTAACACAGGTAACAGGTAAGTATAGCGCCGACTCCTTCTGCTGGAATCTCACTGTAACACAGGTAACAGGCAAGTACAGCGCCGACTCCTTCTGCTGGAATCTCGCTGTAACACAGGTAACAGGTACCGGGAAGACTCTTGGTTGGAGTATGTAATGGGGCCCTGAATAAGAGCTCCTGGATGAACACTCCTGTGCCCGCCTCCTAAACAAGACGTGCCCAACGGCGTTGATGACTGTATCCAGACTGTGGGGACGAACCCCGGCAGCCAGTGTCCTGGGTGGTTCCAGAGCACCCCTGTGTACAACGTGCTTATTTTCCTGTTACAATAAAACGTGTCCTGCAAACCAAACTGTTGTTTTCGTCTGCTTCCTTTTCCTTTTTATTTCTACCCGCTGCTCCTGCAGCGCGTACTCATACAGTCTCTTTTCCAGTCCCGGATACCTCACACAAATACACAGTCGGCCGCCGTGACGGTCCTCAACCGACACGGAAGCTGCGGAACTGTTTTACTTAATACTGACGAGCGGCGTCCACACAAACGTTTAAATAAAACAAATTATACTAGCAAAACCAAAAGGCTACCTCACCAAGAGGGAAACCGCTCACAATTTACACAAAAACAAAAACTCTTGTTCACAAAACAAAACTCGTTCGCTTTACCTTGCGAAGTTTTAACAACACTCTCTCTCTCTGGGTATTTCCTGCAGGACAATCCGGCGGTGCTCCCCACGATCACCCCCGTCCTGTCCTACCCTACTTCCTTATATACCCCAGGAACCCCGCCCTACCAATTAGTGCTCCGGTTCCTGGGTGCTGTTTGCTTCATTTTTTGTAGTAACGCCGCCATTCCTTAAAGGCGACGTTACTTCTTTCTTACATATCCTCTTCCCCAGCTCCAACCTATCGGTTAGAGCGGCCCAACTAACCCCGTGTTTTCTCGACAGCCCATCCGCGTTTGCATTTTGAATCCCCCGTCTATGTTCAATCCTGAACTTATATGGCTGCAAAGCTAAAAACCAGCGGGTTACCCTAGCATTTTTCTCCTTATTCTCTTTCATGAATTTTAGGGGTGCATGATCTGTCACTAGGGTAAATTCTCTGCCTAACAGATAATATTTCAACGCCTCAATTGCCCACTTCACTGCCAAGCATTCTTTTTCAACCACGGCATATCTTCTTTCTCGTGGTAGAAGTTTTCGACTTAAGTACCCTATGGGGTGTTCCTCCCCCTCAACTATCTGCGACAAGACTGCCCCTAAACCTACTTCCGATGCATCTGTCTGTAATATGAAAGGCTGGGAAAAATCGGGTACCTTCAACACCGGGCTGTCACACAGTATCTGTTTAATAGCTTTAAATGCTTTATCAGCCTCGGGGCTCCACTTAACACGGACCGGGGCCGATTTTTTTATTAAATCTGTAAGGGGTGCGGCAATGGAGGAAAACTCCGGCACAAACCGTCTATAATATCCTGCTAACCCTAAGAAGGCTCGTACTTGTTTCTTATCTCTTGGTATCGGCCAATTTGTAATTGCCTCTACCTTGCTCGTTTGTGGTTTGACTTTACCGCCCCCTACAACAAACCCCAAGTATTGCGCTTCCTGTAAGCCCACAAAACATTTCTCCGGGTTTGCAGTTAATGCTGCTTCCCGTAAAGACTGTAATACGGCGTTCACTTTTTCAAGATGCGTCTCCCACGAATCGGTAAATATCACAATGTCATCGATGTAAGCCGAAGCATACTGTGCATGAGGTCTTAATATGATGTCCATAAGCCGTTGGAAGGTGGCGGGTGCGCCATGCAATCCAAATGGCATTACCTTATATTGGAACAGTCCTAGGGGTGTGGCAAATGCAGTTTTTTCCCTAGACTTAGGGCTGAGGGGAATTTGCCAATACCCCTTTGTGAGGTCTAAAGTAGTTAAGTACTTCGCCGAACCTAATCTTTCAATCAACTCATCGACTCTAGGCATAGGATATGAATCAAATTTCGATACCTGGTTGAGCTGCCGAAAGTCATTACAAAACCGCCAAGTTCCGTTGGGTTTGGCCACCATCACAATTGGACTGTTCCACGGACTCGAGGACTCCTCGATGACGTCCAGTCTTTTCATCGCTTCGACCTCGCGAACGACTTCATTCCGTTGGGCCTCCGGGATCCTATAGGACCTAACCCGGACACACACCCCCGGGGGTGTGTGGACCTCATGTTGGATAACCGTTGTTCTTCCTGGCATGGAAGAAAACACATCGTGGTTAGCTTTCACACATCGCTGTACCTCCTGGACTTGTTGGGGCGTAAGGGAGGGACCTATATTAACCGATCTCCCTTCTAGTCCCTTCCCGTCTTTTCCCAAGGCTACCAATGC
This sequence comes from Acipenser ruthenus, assembly GCF_902713425.1. Lineage (NCBI taxonomy): Eukaryota > Metazoa > Chordata > Actinopteri > Acipenseriformes > Acipenseridae > Acipenser > Acipenser ruthenus. The sequence continues at coordinate 21,190,298 of NC_081210.1, read as the reverse complement.
GACCAATTCCTCCCGGTCTACCCACGGTTTAAGAAGGTTAATGTGGTACACTTGTTCTTTCTTTCGTTTATCCGTCTGCCTTACTTTATAATTAACTTCTCCCACTGGAGCTATTATTTCATACGGGCCTTGCCACTTAGTGAACAGTTTACTCTCTGGGGTTGGTACTAATACCATAACCCGGTCTCCGGGTGAAAATTTCCGGCGTACTGCCGACCTGTTATACTGACCTGCTTGTCGGGCCTGTGCTTCCTCCATATGGGCCTTTACTATGGGTGTTATTTTTGCAATTCGATCTCGAACCTGTAGGATATAATCTACCACATTACGTCCTGACGAAGTTTGAGCTTCCCACGTTTCCTTAGCTATATCCAGAATGCCCCTGGGCTGTCTCCCATATAATAATTCAAACGGAGAGAACCCGGTTGAGGACTGTGGTACCTCCCGAACAGCAAACATCAAATAGGGCAATAGGAGGTCCCAGTCCCTCCCGTCTTTGGAGGCCACTTTCCTTAGCATCGACTTCAGGGTCTTATTAAACCTCTCCACAAGTCCATCCGTTTGAGGATGGTACACTGACGTTCTAATAGGGTTAACCTTAAGGGTAGTACAGAAATCTCTCATCAACTGGCTCATAAAAGGAGTACCCTGGTCCGTCAACACCTCCTTCGGGATACCTACTCGAGAGAACAAGTGTATTAATTCCTTAGAAATCGTTTTAGATGCCGTGTTTCGTAAAGGGATGGCTTCTGGATATCTGGTAGCATAGTCTAATATGACTAGGATATATTCATGACCCCTAGCCGACTTATTCAAGGGCCCCACCAAATCCATCGCTATTCTTTCAAACGGGACTTCAATAATCGGGAGGGGTTGTAACGGTGCTCGGAAACCCGGATTTGGACTCGCTAACTGACATTCTGGGCATGATCTACAGTATCGATCCACTGCCTTTCTAATGCCTAACCAATAGAACCTTCTCAATATTCGTTGCAGGGTTTTTTCAGATCCTAAATGTCCCCCAAACAGATGTGAATGGGCCAAATATAACACCTGAGATTGGAAAGCCTGCGGAACCAACAACTGTTCTACTGGTTCTTGATTGAGCTGAGTACAGCGATACAGTAGATCGTTTTTTATTATAAAATGCTCAAGCGGGTTAACCACAGTATTTTCAACCCTGCTGCCATTTATCGACACCACCTTTTCCCTGACATTTACTAGCGTGGGGTCTTGTTCCTGTTCCCTCGCAAAACTCTCACTGGGAAGTTGAAGACACTCCTCCCAAGAACCTTCCCTTGGGTTGTCTATAACCACTTCCTCCGACTCTGCAAGTATTTCTGCCTCAGTGCACTGAGTAGATACCCCCTTGCTGTTGCGTTTTGTCAAGACCCCAACTAAACTCTGTACCTTAGTGTCACGTTCCTGTCTCCGCTGTCGGCGGGACTTCCTTTCTTTTACACAATGACTTTCAATAAATAGGTCCGGGTCTGTAAATGGGAAAATCGCCTGGGGGCTCTCTGAAGGCTTACTTTCCTCCTCCATAGTTATTCTAGGCTTGGCCAATTGCCTATTAAATTTCACCAAGGTGTCAAACCCCGGAATATTTCTACCAAGAATTACTTGGTGGGGAAGATGGGGGACTACTCCAACCCGTAAGTCTACGATCTGAGACCCCACTTCAATAGTAACTACGGCTGTTGGATAGTGCTTAACATCCCCATGAATACAAGTAATCCCTGTTTTGAATCCCTGATCCAATGCGCGATCTAATAATAAATCGGGCGTAATTAACGTAATTGCACTTCCCGAATCAGCGAGAGCCTCCGCCCTTTTCCCATTGACCGACACCAAAACCAAATAAGGGTATGCCCCGACAGGGTGACGTGGAACAATAATGTTTCCACAGAATGAGCTCTCTGCAATACTGGGTTTAATCACATTACATTCCATCCTTTCCTCATTCCTGCAGTATTTGGCAATATGGCCCAACTGATTGCATTTAAAACACCTATAGTTTCCATAACCCGGGGCCTCAGCCCTTACCCCCTTGTCTGTCCCCAGTCCCTTCACGGCCTCTGACCGCTCTTCACCCCTCTCCGGCATCGCCGGTCGCTTACCCGAACCCAAGTCCGATCGAGTCTTCCACGTGGGTGGTCTCGAGGTCCTCACCGCCGGGTTCTGGGGCTGACGAGAGAGTTCTTCTGCGGCTAACTGCCGCTCCACGAGGTCCACAAACTCATTAATGGACCGAGGGTCTCCTTGGCCGACCCACTTCCTTAATGGGGCCGGTAATGACCGTAGATACCGGTCCATAACGAGGATCTCAATGACCTTTTCCGCACTATTGATCTCCGGCTTGAGCCACCTAGTGGCTAAGTGAATCAGGTCATACATCTGTGACCTGGGTGGAATTCCCGACACATAGCCCCAGGCGTGATATTTCTGGGCCCGCACAGCTGAGGTCACCCCTTCCCGAGCAAGGATCTCCGCTTTCAGATGTGGGTAACTCTCAGCTTCCTGCGGGGCCAGATCATGGTAGGCCTTTTGGGCCTCTCCAACTAAAAATGGGGCCAATATTCCCGCCCATTTTTCTGATGGCCACCCCTCCCGGGTGGCGGTGCGTTCAAACGCCAGTAAAAATGCCTCCACATCATCCTCCCGCGTCATCTTCTGCAGGACGTGGGAGGGTCGGATTGAAGACACCGGTGGTAGTGTTGCCGTCTGCTCCATACGCCCTTTTAACACGGCTACCTCTTGCCGGGTTACCTCCAACTGTTGGGCGTGCAGCCGGTTGGTTTCCTGCTGTACTTGAATACTGTCTTGTTGGATGGCTGTTGCATGCAACAGCGCACGAATTAGTGCGTCGGTGTTCTCCATCGTTACGTTCTTGTGGGTCCGACTGAAGTGTGTTTCCAGTCGTTAGAATCCCACTGCTGCCACCATATGTAACAAACTGGAGGGGTACCCTGCGGGATACTCCTCTCACCGGCTTCCACCGACGAGCACAGACACGTAGAGATTGCAGGCAAGTAACTTTTATTTACAATATTCAAACACAAGAGACTCTTTAAATCACTGAATGCCCTGTACGGGACACTAACTGTCTCACTTCTTCGCCCCTCTCTATCTATTATAGAATACCAAGTCCCTACAGGTCGGAGCCTGTAGAAGTCCGCTGCCTCTGCTGGGGTAATCCTGCAACACGGGTAAGTATCCACGGACTCCTCGCTCGCTGCAGGGTCTCTGGCCCAGAGGTAAAAACCGCACCGACTCCCTCTGCTGGAGTCTCGCTGCAGCACAGGCAAGGACAGCGCCGACTCCCTCTGCTGGAGCCTCGCTGTAACACAGGAACAGGTAAGGACAGCGCCAACTCCCTCTGCTGGAATCTCGCTGTAACACAGGTAACAGGTAAGTATAGCGCCGACTCCTTCTGCTGGAATCTCACTGTAACACAGGTAACAGGCAAGTACAGCGCCGACTCCTTCTGCTGGAATCTCGCTGTAACACAGGTAACAGGTACCGGGAAGACTCTTGGTTGGAGTATGTAATGGGGCCCTGAATAAGAGCTCCTGGATGAACACTCCTGTGCCCGCCTCCTAAACAAGACGTGCCCAACGGCGTTGATGACTGTATCCAGACTGTGGGGACGAACCCCGGCAGCCAGTGTCCTGGGTGGTTCCAGAGCACCCCTGTGTACAACGTGCTTATTTTCCTGTTACAATAAAACGTGTCCTGCAAACCAAACTGTTGTTTTCGTCTGCTTCCTTTTCCTTTTTATTTCTACCCGCTGCTCCTGCAGCGCGTACTCATACAGTCTCTTTTCCAGTCCCGGATACCTCACACAAATACACAGTCGGCCGCCGTGACGGTCCTCAACCGACACGGAAGCTGCGGAACTGTTTTACTTAATACTGACGAGCGGCGTCCACACAAACGTTTAAATAAAACAAATTATACTAGCAAAACCAAAAGGCTACCTCACCAAGAGGGAAACCGCTCACAATTTACACAAAAACAAAAACTCTTGTTCACAAAACAAAACTCGTTCGCTTTACCTTGCGAAGTTTTAACAACACTCTCTCTCTCTGGGTATTTCCTGCAGGACAATCCGGCGGTGCTCCCCACGATCACCCCCGTCCTGTCCTACCCTACTTCCTTATATACCCCAGGAACCCCGCCCTACCAATTAGTGCTCCGGTTCCTGGGTGCTGTTTGCTTCATTTTTTGTAGTAACGCCGCCATTCCTTAAAGGCGACGTTACTTCTTTCTTACAATATATATATATATATAATCCTCTTTGTTCCTCAGGTGGCACATGAGGCTTCAATGAGAGAGCACCACCAGTGTCGGTCTGCCGTCTGTCTGGTAGTGGTCTCCCATATCAGTCTGCATGCCCTCATCTCTTTCTCCACTGTTCTCCTCCATGTTTCCTTGGACAACCCCTTTTCCACCTTCCATCTGGTGCCCACCGTAAGCCAGTTCTGGGTAGTGCTTCTGGTGTCAATCGACACACATGCCCGAGCCACCTCCATCTTTGACTCGTAGCAGTTAAGGCTAGAGGCCTTGTATTTGTTTCTTAGTGGAGCTCTTGATTTGAAACTGGTAACCTTGAAGCAGTCTGTGAGGTGATTATTGCATATAGCCTTACACTCAAAGTCTCTGTATAGCCGTTTTATGACATTCACCATCTTTTGGGGAATTCCGTATGATCTCAGTATTTTCCACAGAGATTCTCAGTGAAGGCTGTCGAAAGCCTTTTTGAAATCTATAAAGTTGACATACAGAGTGTTGTTCCATTCGGCTGACTGAGTGTAATTGCAGGAAATGCAAGACTAATGTCACATTTCCATCTGCCACTGGGACTGACCTGAAAGCATTTTGAAATCAGACTCATTCATTTATATTAGCAGCATATCAAGATTAAATCAATTTCAGTTGGAAATCTGTCTCTCCAACCCACACTGACTGTGGAAGTTAACTAATGAGCATCCAATGCAAAGGAAGCAAGGGTTTTAAATCTGACTGCTGGAAAAACATATGCAGGCTGAACATGAGTGCGGTGAATGTATTGTACGGATACAAATGGCACATCTGATGCAGATTGGAGGCAGGCCCAGTTTGATTGGGATTGTAGACTGCAGATGGAATCGGAGGCAGACCCAGTTTGATTGGGATTGTAGACTGCAGGTGGAATTGGAGGCAGACCCAGTTTGATTGGGATTGTAGACTGCAGATGGACCCAGCTTGACATTGGAACAAGATGAGAGTGAATTGACCGGTTTCATGGTGCAGATGGAAATGTCTCATGAGACTTCCAAGAGCAAGGGAAGAAAGGCTAAACCAAGGACACCAACAATGCTTCCTAGTAAGCAATGAGTGGGTGTGCGTGAGCTCAAGGGAAAAGTAAATGAGAACATTGAAATCAGAATTATCTAACAAAACTAGCAATGTTCTTGTGCATGGTACCACACTGATTAGTACATTCTAGTAGTCCTGCAACTATCCATCTTTGAATGCATTGGGATGTAAGGTTAATTAAAAAAAACAATCAAACTGTCTCAAATTGTCCTGGTGAACATCTAGCTTAATGGTCTCTATATATCGAAACAAGATCCCAACACCAACACCAATGGGCAATGTGCAACGGATATAGTCAGTGCTTATTGAATGGGCAGCAGTGTGGAGTAGTGGTTAGGGCTCTGCACTCGTGACCAGAGGGTAGAGGGTTGTGGGTTGTGGGTTCAATCCCTAGTGGGGAACACTGCTGCTGTACCCTTGAGCAAGGTACTTTACCAAGATTGTTCCAGTAAAAACCCAACTGTATAAATGGGTAATTGTATGTAAAAAATAATGTGATATCATGTAACACTTGTAAGTCACCCTGGATAAGGGCGTCTGCTAAGAAATAAATAATAATAATAATAATATTTGAGTTTTTAATACCGCTTTCAGTTTGAAGATCAACAACAATGTTTTGTTTTGTGCCAACGCAGGGAGAAAATATAACACAGCATGTGGGGCTTAAATATTAAAGAAGAGTGTTTTGTCAAGACTCTCAAACAAAGATAATATTGCAGTTCAGCACAGAGAGATTCAGTTACAGGAAAGCTTTTAAACTGCTGAGTCGCATGCCATGGTTTTGAACATTTAAAAACTGCAATGTGGATGCATTGCTTTAATTATTTAATTATTTAGTTGTTTATTTATTAACTTATTTTTTACAGCAGGGATGGGGCATTCTTTGATGTAAAATAATACAGTAATAAATAAATGATTGAATAAACTACAATATATAATAGTCAGGTTTTCTTACTGACAGTCTCAGTGTGATTGTCAATTCATCAAATAAGGGTTTTAACAAGTAATCTGATTCTGACCAGTTGTGACAGAGCAAATGGCCTCAAAGAAGCATGACAATATGATTTAAACATGTATGACAATGTACAGTAACAGAGGGTGGCCCAAGCAGTAGGCCAATGAATTACTTGAAAGAGCCATACAGGAATTAGAAGGAAATGACCATCAAACTGAGCAGGAATGCTGTTTAAATATCCAGTAAAGAAGATTTGCTGTGAAATGGAGAGACTACGGAGGAGCGTTACTGCTAGATTTATGTGAGTGAGACCTGTTATTTATCTTCTTACCTGTATACATTATTCTGATTTAAATAGCTGCTACAATATTTGAGGTCTGAATGATTTAATATACAGTGGTACAACCTTTTGGGGTGAAAAAGCCATAGCAATGACCAGGGATTTAAAGAGCCACAGGGAAAAAAAAAACACAAAATAACAAACAAGAAACGACTGTTTCAAGCCACACCACTCATTAAACATGTTGCAGGTTTAAACACACCACAGTATGTTTTTTGCTTTCTGACTTGCTTCTACCAAAAAACTACAGATGTCCAGCCTTCGCCTCTAAATCAAAAGACCCATATCATGGAGCTTGTTGAGCCCTGTCTTGGCAGGCCTGGTTTAGCATGAGTTGCAGTGTTAGGATTCTTGATCTTGTTGTTTTTAATGTTTTCAGTTTAAGGTCAATAGTGAACCACATACAATAGTACCTCTTGATTTGTAGAGGTTATAGAGAGATTTCAAACATGGGAATAAACTCCTTTGACTTGGATGAGAAAGGTTTCATGAATACAAAACTATATGTAATTCAACAAAACAATATTTTAAAAATATACTCAAAGAGTACAATTGGATAAGCATTGCTTAAATGGGATACAACTCTGGGAGACGGCTCTTCCTAATGCTATTTATGTTGTTTAATTGGGACGTCACTTCGGTTAATTGGGATGATGAATGGAGATCACTTTTCAGAGCAAGACATGTCGCGTAGCACAGTGCAGTGAGTACATGATTACACTGTGACGTGCATAAACCATGTTGAACTCTTGAAGAAGCTGGAGTCTCCTGGGGTTTCTCATGCTGCTGTTGCAAAGAAAGTTGGTGTGTCAACATCGCAGGTGCCTTGCCTTTTGATAATGTGATTTCATTATTTTTCATTTCATGTAGAATTAAAAAAACAGCAATTTTATTATATAGGAATAATTTATATAGGAATAAAAAAAAATAACATTTAATCCTAATGTAATGTGATTTCATTATTTTTTCTTTTCATTTAGAAACACATTTTAGAATTACTCACCCAAAAGCCAATAAGCTACAAACAAAATAAACAATTACAACAGACAATTTATCAAAACCTCAAACACTTAACAAGAAAGAATGTCATCTGTAATAACAGTTTGCTTCCTCAGAAAGCAGCCATCATCCACAGATCAATAATATCCAATCCAAAGGGTGTCATTTTATAAACAAACATATACTTCTATTCAAGGTTTTCATTTCAAACCCAAGTTTTATTTAAAAAGAAATTACTAGAACATAATGAATTGTTTTTGTGAAAAAAAACATCTTTCAGATATGAGGCTGCAGACATGATTAAAATAAATGTTATTGACAGGAGAAGAGTGTAAAAGTGGTAACAATCACATTTTCCATGTGGGGGATGACCTTGACAAAACACTGATCATTTTAAAGCATATTTGAAGAGTACCACTGGTACCACTTAAGGTGGAATGACCCTATAGAATATTGTTATTGTATAGCAAGAATAACTTTATATACATTATTTAACTTTATTTATTTATGAACAAGGGTCTTGTGACCGCCAAACTGAAATATTTACTAGAGTTGTTTCACCTTTAATGGAACTACTGCAGGATATAACTTATCTTATCACATGTGTGTTGAATCCTACAGTATGTAGGTCCACTGTGTACATTTGTGCTTATTTAAATGTATTTTAAATGTATTTTAAATATGTTTTATTTTAAATGTATTTTAAATATTTTAAAGTGAATGGCATCTTAAAACAATTCAGTAAGTTGTTTAGCATTATGAGATGTAATAAATATTCAACAATCATATTGTTTAAAGATGGTGCTCACATTAAAATTTGGCCCTACATAGGATTTGATGCAAGGCATAAGACAATAGAAAAGCACATTTCTGCTGAAATATCATATTGCAGCATTTTGAAGTTCCAATGAAAGTGAAACAACTTCCATAGTAAATATTACATTTTTGGCCGTCACCTGTAGGCCATCTTATAGAACCTTTTCCTTTAGACTATTTCATCCCTGTTTTCTTCAATTTGAAAAGCCCTATTTGTACTGCTACAGCCCACAGCTCACGAGGAATAAAGATCAGCTCTACTGTCTACCCAATTGGCTCTTTTCTCCCAGTAAACTTATCAGCAGATGTCGCCAAACTACTGAACTAGGATTTACACCAGCAAGCTCCTGATTGCATGACTCACACTGCCTTCAATAGGTGAGTAACAAGACCCCCTTGCAGCTACTGATTTTGTGTTAATAAAAGTTTTTGAGAAAAGAATGCGAGGGTTGCTGTTCAAAATCAAATTCAATAGGGAGCAATCGTCCTTGGCTGCATAATCTCATTGCCATCCATTACTTCAATCACTCATCCATAAAAACTGTTAGAATGCATTAGGCAGAGCTTTTGTCTTTTTGACATGGTTTCTCACTCCCTCCTCCCATTGACGCTCCTGGAAAAGAGAGCAGATAGCATTCTGTTTCCTCAGTGATTCACGACGCAATGATGCTCTGTCTTCATCACAGATACTTCATACAGGAACAGACCAACAGTTCAAGTCACACAAAACCTGTATTTAATTTCATTACTGTACTCTATTATTGCAAACCAGAAGGTGGAAAGTCATGTTCATTGTACCTTGGGGTATATACTGGATGTATTCAGTTTGAAAGAACAACTATGTAATGTGTTTCATCAGTTCTTCAATTGGTTTTAAAGACAGAGCTTTTTAATATAAATTGAAGGGATAACCGAAGCTTGGAACAAAGTGAAATAGCCTATAAAAAGCAAAAGAGAACTTAGCTTAATATTTTATTTAAGCTAACCAGTTTGTTTGCCACTGGACTACATAGTAGCAACATGGTAAAGATGTCTTCAAGACACTTTGTTGATATGTGAGTATTTTTGTTTGTGAGTCTCTGAGGTGACACACTGAGACTACAGTACAGGGCTGGCAGACTGTAAACTCGCTTGGCTTGGGCTAATCCATTAATGCTGCAGCTTTTCTACCCAATGTGGAGTGATGAATTTTGGCAGTACATAACAAGTCTTGGATGATCAAGTCATGCAGGGACTAATACTAATCCAGTGCTTGATTTAAATGAGCAAAGGGAGTTATAAAAGTATTCAAACTTCTGGATATCCCTAGTTATGTCAATTCTTTAACAGTGGGCATATTTGTTTTGCAAGTGCAGAAAATAATTGTCATCAGTTGCCGAAAGAACTCCTCGGCTGCCACAATGATATGAATATCCATGTCTGCCTTAAGTATTAGATGTGCCCCTTGGAGCCTCCTGATATCCGGATATTATATGGAGGTTTGATTGCGGTGCAAAGTGGATTAACCCGCTTGCAGCCCAGACAGCTTAGCCAAGAAAGAGGTAAACTGAGCTAAATGAATAGTGTAAAAGTAAAGTAAGGAGGATATGCTATTAAAATATTGACATTATATTTCAGGGCTTTTGTTTTATTTATTCCCTCCTTCAGTGTGTATTTTTTATAATATCTGAGATTGGAATTATAGTGCACACTGTACCACTATGGTAATAGATGACAGTGAACTGCACCATGAACTGGAGGAAGTTAACATAAAATATTTAGCATAAGTAGCATGGTCTTTTATTGTGCATCCAACATATTGTGTTTATCAGTTAAGCTAAAATCAGAAATCTTAAATATAATTCATCAGCAGCAAAGAATATTTAAAGTTAAAAAAATACATGCAATATGTAACAGTGTTCACAGCAACCCCCTACCAGTGCTGCTATAGGGTGCAGGAGACTGGCAGGTTAAAAGATCCTGACTGTACTGTTACTGCATGTTGCATAGGAGATGGAAATGGCACACCAATCAAAACAAAGAAGGCAGCCCAAAGGCTCAGCCGAGAGACTCACAGAGCGCCTGCAAGAGGAGATTACCTCGGTTTGGCCACGTTAATAGAAAGGAAAAAGCGATTGACTCTCCTGGGCCACTTTGGGCTTGTCCTTCAGGGGCAGCAGCAAAGCGGGTAGAAAATGATATGGCAATGCAGGGCTGTGCAGCATGTAGCAGCAGTGAATGCCCGCTTACATGAAATACAGCCGATCTGATGAGCCGAGGAGCTTTGAATGAGCTGGCCGCTAGGTTACCAGTCACACAGCCTGGCTTCAGGAAGACTTCCACATTTCATCTATCATGGTATCATTGCATTCATTTGAAAGCGTTTTTATTATTTATTTAGTTTTCATGGAGTGGTTCAGTTGGAAATGCAATATACTGTGCCATGCTACTGTGTACACTTTTAACTTCAAGTACTCGGACAGTAAATGTGTCTAAAGGTGTACAGGAAAGAAAAAAAAAAACCTCTGTACTTTATTTACAGTTTACATCCATATATTGTAAGGTTGTTCTCAGTTACTGTAAAGGAGATAAAGACAACACATCTATTCTGATCTATTGAACTAAATGAAAAATTAACAGATTCAAATTGAAATAAACCAGTAAAAGTATACACACTCACATGATTTGAATGGAATAACCATTCAGCGCCTTGCACTCTCCAGACAAGCTCCCAGGCAAAGGCAGACTACTAGAGAAATGAAGCTCGATATGGGAGCAACCAAACCCAGAATCGCTCAGAATGAAGACATTTGAAACGACTTCCTCTTTAAAAGCAAGCCCTGCATGATTCATTGCAAAGTCTTACCAGCTGCAGCATTTACACCTTCACTGGTTACATTCTCACTTGAGACAAATTAGAATGCATTTGTATCTGTTCTAAAAATGTCTGCTTAGTCCCCAGTTGGACTGAAAATGAAGTATAAGGGCTCCAGTTTAGCTATTAAATTCATTGAAGAAAATCTTTTGCAGTCTCAACAGGATAACAGTGAATTTCATTACAGGAAGACAATCCCCCCCAGACAACATCAGTCCGGGACTGTATCACATAAAAAGATGTTTAACATGAAAACAATCTACAGGGGACCACACCACACAATGGGTATGCAGTTGCTAATATGAAACAAAAGACGCTTAACAATACTTGCTATTGGCATGTTTTAATAACTGAATACCATAATTCATTTTTAATGCTTTTGATAATGGCTAAGAATTTGACAAATCAAAACTGCAGCTGTGAATTTGGGTCAGAACTTCAGTGAATAGTTTATGTAATAAGGTGAACATACAGTTTTAAGGGAAATTATATATTTTAAGAAGTGTAGATATGGATTTCCATCAAGGGAAAACTTGTTTCTAGGTGCAGAAAGGCCACTTTGAGCTTTAGGGTTTTTTTAATTATAGGGAAAGTTTTACGTTTCACATTGTGCTGCTCTAAATGTCAAACTATTTATATGTACTACAGTCTATGTTCCCTAACAGTGCGTGTCTTTTAAAAACAATTCTTAACTTTCTTTTAGCGTCTTTAACATAATGTCTTCCACATGCTTTACTTTATTATTATTATTATTTATTTCTTAGCTGACGCCCTTATCCAGATATCACATTATTTTACATACAATTACCCATTTATACAGTTGTTTTTTTTTTACTGGAGCAATCTAGGTAAAGTACCTTTCTCAAGGGTACAGCAGCAGTGTCCCCACCGGGGATTGAACCCACGACCCTCTGGTCAAGCATCCAGAGCCCTAACCACTACTCCACACTGCTGCTCTTGTCTGTAGATCATAGTGTTTTATTTTCGCTTTGATGCTGGTGAAATGCATTTCTTTTGCCGTCACACAATACATTTGCTTCCTGTGCAGCAGGTACCGTATTTACTTTGAATTACCGCCACCCTTGAATAAGCGCCGCATTCAGATATCAGATTTGTAATAAACGCCGCTCTCAATAATGAAACTTGCACATTTTTTTTCCCTACCCCAACTCAAATAAACTCAGCACTTAATAAAGAAATGTATACAAAACACAGTATGGCAAAACATTACAAATAGAAACAAAATTAATTGAATAAACTTGAATAAAATGTATTTAAAAGAACACAATTACACACTGGAGCATACCAGTATTTTACTGTAAAGTTTATGCAACCCAAACAAAATGAATACTGTAGGTACACAGCACTATGTACTGATACAGCTGCACTATAATATATATATAGAGAGAGAGAGAGAGAGAGAGAGAGAGAGAGAGAGAGAGAGAGTGAGAGAGAGTGAGAGTGAGAGTGAGAGTGAGAGAGTGAGAGAGAGTGAGAGAGAGAGCAAGAGAGAGATAGAGAGAGCGAGAGAGAGAGAGAGATTAGCAAGAAAAGTAATACATTTGAGTTGTAATGTAATTCTGTTTTGTATTTATGCACTGTATTTTGGCTAATAAGAGACACTGCAGAATCCTGATCCACACAGGAAGTTCAGAGAGTGGTGCGTGTGGTATTTTGGAGTGTCATGCAGAAGCTAATGTAGCCCTTGCTGTAGCGTTGCTATTTAGGGGATAGCCACGGGATCAACTCATCTTCCACACTGAAGCCCTGCCTGGATCAGGAGACCGGGAGTGTTTAGTTGTCTTGCTGGTTGAAGAGAAAGAAACATCCCTCAAATACCGTAATAAAAAATGGTGCTTTTTGAAAACCATAGTACTTCTAATTACCACCGCCCTTGAATAAACAATTTTAAAATAAACGCAGTGGTGTTAATTCCAAGTAATACGGTATTACAACCTCTTCTAAAATCCTTTGGATTCTTCTAGGATAGTGGCTGTTTATATAACACCTTCAAGAAATAGTGACCTACTCATGCATTAATATCCAAAGCAGTGGTCATGATCTGTTGTATAATTGACTGTTGTGTCTGTTTGGTGTCCACAGTCGAAAGATAATGACCACTGCGGAGGATATTAATGCTACTATAAACCAAACAAATGTGTTTTTTTTGGTTATATTTTGGACTGTATCGTTTAGGATACTTGAAACTCATCGTTTAAAGCAAGTCCTGTTAACTTTTAGAGGGCATCTATTGTAGTATAATGGCCAATCTACTCAGGACCTTATTGGCTGAGATAGACTTTCATTTCTGCACGTTATCATGGATCTCTTCTGGATTATGGTGATCTTTTACGTTACTGATTGCAGTGATTTTGTGTTTACAGCCGTGGTTAGGGATGTACTGACAACTCCTGATTAGGAAGACTCTGATTCAACTAATCCTAGTAGCATTTAAAAAAAAACAGTAGCATTTTAAAAAACACATACAAGTAAAAATAGTAATGTGCATAAACACAGCATTTTAGCCGAACAAAAACTCCAAAAAATGTCAACTTTACAAATGTATAAAAAATGAAAAACTCCCTGTAGACCTGACAGCACATGGAATTGAAATTAGATCAAAATCTCCTGCAAATCAAGTCAAATACATGTATCTGTCACATTGGAGACAGCTATCATTAGACATTGTATCCATGTTTAGCAAATTGCTGTTTTTAGCTCCTAGGAAGATTTCACTAGAATAACAAAGCCAGTTTTTCAGCATGTCCACAGGTTACATTTAAACCTTATACATGTTGAATCCTCTATTTAAAACTCACAAGCTGTTCATACCAGAGAACTGACAGGTAATTTACTTGAAAAGCACTTAAATGCTGCTTTATATTAAAGGATAGTGGTATGCAGAATTTAATTTAGTTTAAATGAAACCCATTAAATTGGCAGTTTTACTCAGCACATTTTTGACGACTAGAGTTTTAAATTATGATTGCAAGGGGTTCCTCTGTGTATTGACGGAAAAAAACAAACTACAAAAAATGCCTCTTAAGGAGGGCTGGGGAGGTGTTGGGGTGAGAGATGGTATGGATGCCGGCAGGAGGTAATCTACTGTCTTTTGTAAATGAGCATTGCATCTGTTGTGGTGTCGTTTTTGTAATTGAAAAACCAATAAATAGAATGAATAAGCTATAACTAATAAAACAAAAACATTTGTTGATAATTATCCCAGACCACAGGGATCTAGTGTAGGAAGATGGAATGATTTATGAACTGTATTCAGGAGAAACTTTGCATGGGTTTTGTTAAGCACAAGCATATTATGATGAAGTCACGCCATGCCTACTTTATGGATACAGTCATGGCAAGCAATGATGTCTCAGTGATATATATATCTTGATATTGATATCTTGGGAACCACTTTTTTTGGGGTTACAAGATGCTCAGTTTATTTTACCTCAGTTTTTCTCCCCAATTAAGTTCACTCATTGCAACAACGCCCCACAACATCTCAGGAGAACTGGAGATCCGTGGGCATTCTGTGATTCCCCGATCAAGACAATCACTTCATTACACTGACAGCCTCTGTCGGGACGTATGCAAGCTACTGGTGCCTGGAGAAGGAAGACAGCCTTACAAGTGTCCGCTTGAGCTCACTGGGCACTTTGCCACAAGGGGAAGATGTAGCACAGTGATTTGGCAAACATAACCCACAAGAGCGCCACAGCCAATGAGAAACTCAGTGAAGAATCCCTGATAAAGAAAGGCAACTTGGCGCAGCCAGGATGCAAACCCATGCTCCCCTGACTGTATGACCCGCCCTGCACACCAAGCCACTCTGGGACCCTTTTAAGATGTTTTACATGCTATGGATGTAGGTTGTCCTGGGATGAAGGAGGAGCCTCTGTTCTGAGATTGTATTCTAGATCTGGATGGTCTAAATTTTTCATGGTACCAATACAGTACCTGTCATGCGTTATTTGAAAAGGTTGCAGGAATATATGTGGTGCTTACATAGTTGTTGACAGGGGAGGGCGATGGGTCTATACAGGTCAGACAGCAGTCAACCAGCTCTTTACATAACTTTTCTTGGCTGTTGAAGAAACAAACAACAGTTTCATGAATAGCAAATGCTACTTAATCAAAGTCCAAAAAAAAAAAAAAAAGTTTGGTTATAACCTCGTCACTGGGCGATAAACTCCAGGATGACAACATTGTTAAACCCATTAGCTTTTCCAACAATGCAGGCCAGTATAAAGGTCTTGGAAAGGTTACACCACTCAGAGTTGCCACTGTTATACTCCAGGAAATAAAACTCCAGTCTGGTTTAATTATTTATCCTTCTGTATTACATTGGAATTATTATTACATTTTTGGTTTTGTCTTCAAAGAACAAGGAAACCCATCTGCCGTGGGAGGAGCTATAGATTTTTTTTTGCAGATATGGTGGAGAGGAGGAGGATTGCAATTATTTTACCCCCAATTTTCTCCCCAATGTATAATGTCCCTCACCACTGCAATTACCCACAGCTCAGAAGAACTAAAGTTCAGTGGGCGTCCTCTGATCCCACGACCAAGCCAATTGCCTCTTTACACTCAGGAACTCAAGAGCTGATGCTGGTGAGTTATCGGCCTCTGGAAGACAAAGGCCAGTCCTGCAGGTGTCTGCTTGAGATCACCTGGCCAGTAGGTTTTGCTGTATCGTGATGAGGAGAAAGTCTCGCCAGTTTGGTCTCCCTAACCACCCCTGGAAGTGCCAATACCTCACTCCCTTTGGAATCCCAGCAAAGATTGGTGACTTTGCATAGCCAGGATGCAAAAATTAGTTTTTACATGTTATTTGGCATTTTATGCATGTTATATAATAATGTGTTGTTTTATTATAAAGCTGAATCTCTACTTTAATTCATATCTTTTAGAAATTCTAGAAATCACTTTCTAACTGCCCTAAGGTACTAACAAGAGATATCGGTCGCATTGTACCATTGTGGTGACATGTTTATATTTTGACATTACTAATGGTATGAACTAATACACACTGGCAATCTACTGCAGAACCAGTGTGCTACTGTCTCAAAACCACTTTGGTCCACAGTCCAGAATCCATTGTGTCGCCATTACTGATGTTAGCTGATATCATGGGTAGTGTCTTGAGGAGGCTGCATTATGTACAATACAGTCATTATGCTGTGTCCTACCTTTACTCCTGTGGATTCAGACCAGTGTATAATTACTGACTAATTTTATAAAGCTTTTTAAGGGCACTCAAGTTATTTTCAGTTGGATCAGGAGGAACATGGAAAAGGACGATGTCACAGTGAATGATTTTACTGCTGAGGATAATGGTGATAGAGCAGCTGTAACGGTGCATATATAATACAGAGTTTAAGGAATTGTACAAGACAGAACTGAATGTTTTAAGAAGTCCATGAGCTGAAGTAAATGCAGTAAAATGCAATTAGCCACATGTACTAAGGGTGGTTCAACATTTTTAACATTTTCAAGAATGTACAAACCATACTTTTTTTTTTTTACCCTCCCCTTTTATAGTAATACAGGATTATTCTACTGTCAACATTTTTACATTTTGTGAAAAGCACAAACAGTGAAAACCCTGCCACACCCCTCCACGTTTTATCCATTTACAGAAATGTTAGATTATCCCTGAAGCTGCCAAGCACAATCAAACAAAGAATATTTTAAAAACTGTGCTGTAATGATTTCAGTGCCCTCACTTGCAAATGTCCTTTTTTTTCGCAATAGCTTTGTCATACTCTTCACTGAATTGTCAATGTGTTAGTTCTGTTGTAAGTGATTACTTTTGGTGGTGGGAGTATTTTTCCTCATAGGTAGTGGACAAACTGGGAATGCAAAATCTAATCTTCTTGACTTTGTAACAGAACTAGCTTGCATTTTCTTTCATCTCAAAAGATATGCAAGGTTAGGCCTGCTAATTACCTGAGTGCTTAGTGACCTTCATGCAGTCCGTGCTTGATTCCCGGAGAATTTTTCATATTTCCCTATGCATATTAATAGCAAAGTAGTTATAAATAAACTAACACCTGATTATCTTCTATAAACTCATTCATATTTAATTCAAAGGAAGTAACCATTTTATAATGATACATTTAATACTCATCTCTCCCATACACCCCCTTCTCACTCACTCTCTCTCTCTACCTCAAATTAAAATGATCTTTATTGGCATGACACGTCATACATTATTATTTTTATCATTTAGTCATTTAGCAGACTTACAGAGACTAGGGGGTGAACTATGCATCAAAAACTGCTGCTGCAGTCACTTACAATAGGATACATGCATTGTAAAAGTGAATGTAGCTAATGTACAGACATTTTTAACATCAGTATATACCGTATTAAACATAACACTGCCCTGCGCTTTGAATGATTTATATTGTCCAATTCTGCGACCTCTTTCTTTTCCCCAAAAAGTTTCTCGCTCATTCCTCGTGAACCCTCCTTCTCTTTCTGCCAGCTCAAGGCAGTTTTTCTCTACAATGGAGAATTCAATCTTTCCGCTGTCAATCTAGCTCCACAGTCTGCCTCTCTGGGTTTCCAGTTTGATTTGTGTCTGCCAGTTTCAATCTGCAGGTTGTGTACCCGTCTCCCTCCCTCTGCCTCTCATTGAAGTTGGGATGCTCCGATCTGCAGTGTGCACATACCACGAGCCTGCGTCTCCTCTACGTTTAAATGTATTCTCTGACGTCCTTGTGCCTTGTTCAAAGAAAGGTTTTACTTGAAAGCATGTTCTGGTGTGAGAAAACTGTTTAAATGGCTGGCGTCACAATAATCAAACTACAAATCCCCTCCAATGAGACATGCCTCAAGTCTCAGTCATTTGGCTGATTTTTAGGCCTCAGTTTTAGCAGTCTCGCTTCAAAAAGAAATAGTAATGCATTTTAAAGGAGTATATACAGGTACGTGGGTGATCTGACCATGACATCTCTGTACACCAAAAAATGACCCTTAGAAAGTGCAGTAGTATAATTATATGATGGTCTTTGTAAAATAAATAAATAAATAAAAAAAAAATCTAACTAGCAACTTCAAAAGATCGTTCCCCCAGGAATTCTAAACTTCAGTACAACACTGCCCTCTAGTGGAGTATTCCATACTTCAACACACAAGTGTTTTAGAGTGTAATTTTAAATCTGGACTAATTAACTAAATGATTTGTACTCATGAGATTGGACTAAGAGGTCAGTGGGTCAGACTTCAGTTGATTGATTTGCAGGATATCAGTTCATCAGGTGCTGAATGCTCTGAGAGCATCCAGAATTAAATAGATTTTGTTATATAGAGATTAATATTTCATTAGTCCTGCTTGGGGACTGAAGAGCAATTAAATCTGACTGTGACTTCAAGGTTAATATTATTAATGGATACAATTGTGTTTTAAGGTCAGATTATATAAATGTCTTTATTTTCTTGTTATTTGGGCCAATAATGGCTTGAATTCAAAAGGTTGCTTCATATAAAGCTAAAGGTAATTTCTAATTAGTTAGTTGTCATTAATGAAGGTTTAATATTAATGCTGAAATGTCTGATAGGTTCCAAAGATTTTGTTCAAATGTGAAATAAGTGAAAAGTATAGCGGTAGATCCTCATTGTTTAACTGTTCACCGCTATTTTATATATAAAACAAACTTTATGCAGTTGTATCCTTAACTTTTAAACACTCAATAGTGTCATTTCTGTCATTTCTGCTGTAGGTCTCATTATGGAGTGTCATGCAAACAGTTTGATTCAACACACAGTAATGCTTGGAAACTGCAACATGAAAAACTTTTCATCTATTCTTTTGTCATGTTTTATTATTCAGGTTCATCCTGTAGCTAGTGGCCTCAGATACTGGCTTTCTAATGAAGGCAAGATGTAAGAAATGGTTTTATCTCACCCAAGAATGCCAATGGTTCCATGTAGATAGAAAAGTACACTTGCAGACACTGTTTTGTCATCAATTCAGGTGACAGATCTTAATACCACCATCTCTGAAATCATGAAAACAGAACTACTTCATGACAACTACTCTTAACAGTGCACACATGCTTCTTCAGTGGATTTCTTTCTGTCACAACAACCACAGCTTCAGCTGGTAGGGGGTATTAAGACTCGCCATTGTTTGGATCAGTTGAATAGACCTGTGTGTTTCTGATGATGTTCCAAAAGAACCTCACTCCAGTTCTCTTTTTAATGCATTTTTTTAAACATATTTGTACAGACTAGATCTATGGAAAAGCAGTATCTAAATGAATCGGGTCTTTGTATATTTTGTCTCTGGTTAAAAAAGCAGTAGTCTGCGCAGGAAGCATTTTTATTTGTTTCTGCTATATACTGTCGCTTATGATTTAAGTTTCTTAAGGACAAGCGCTCCTTAATGTAATTGTAGCTAAAAAAATTTTGTAAATCGTACCTTTCTATTAGCTACAGGTAGGGCTCAAGTTTTGAAATAAACATGGTATAGCAAACATGTATTTTCATTTTCAAACATGTCTGGTACTAAGGGTACTTCTCAGTTTCTTTGCCTTGCTCTCGGGATATCTGTTACAACACGAACTGAAAGCATGACCTGCAAACAGATTTCTTTAACCAAGTTTAATGCGCTATATATATATATATATATATATATATATATATATATATATATATATATATATATATATATATATATATATATATAAACAAATGGAACTGCACAAGATTTATGGAATTGCGAGGTCGCTTGTTCGTGCCCAGCCTGTCCTTACAAGCTTAAAAATCACCAAACAGACGGAACTGTATTTGAAATAACTTTATTAGCTATAATAAGTGATTATTTACAGGTACAATACGGAATTTATTTATTTATATATATATATATATATATATATATATATATATATATATATATATATATATATATATATATAATCTCTTAAGCAAACAAAGTAAAAATAAACAGTCCAGCCATACACCAGATAATCTTAAATAACACAAATAAAAAGACTGATGAGAACTGAAGTTTCTTTAAGAAATTGACTTTTTTTCTTTTTTTTTTTTTTTTTTTTTAAGAATGCTTCAATGTAAGTTGTCGACATAGAAATATATGAATACACAATTCAGATTGCCCAGTAACATTATCCATTTCTACAACATGCTGGTGTGTTTCATATGTGATTGTGGTTTGTCAGCCTGGTGAACTCATTTATCCTGTTACAAAGCATACTTACTACTGATCTGCAAACTAGCACAAATATCTTTAAATTAGAAACCACCCCCTGAAAAGAAAACATTACACCCCAGTGTTTAAATATATTTCACCAGTGAAACTTTGATTATTATTGGATGTGAAGCTAACCAACTACATGGCTGTAGTGCTAAACAACTACAGCCATGTAGTTGGTTAGCACTACTAAAGTCATATTTTTTTTAGGATTTCAGAACTCCCCTTATTTAGGTATACTAATAAAATGACCTGGTGTCATGAATTTGAACAACCTGGTTTCTCTGCTCTGAACTGGTCACACTTGTCTCTGCATGCATACATCTCACTTGAGTTTTTAGGTTTACAATTAAAAGTTGTTCATACAGCCAGAGGATAGAAGAATCTATTTAACAGGGACCTGATTGCTCAGAGTCCTGGCTTCTGAGCATTTCAGTGATACACTGTGGGTAGCCCTGAAACCTGGGAGAGGTGCTGAAACCCTTTTAAACCCTTCTGTGCACAGAAGCGTTATATTTCATTAAGGATAATAAATGGGGAACTAACTAACAATCCCCCAGCGCCAGCTGTGACGAGGGTGGTGATGTAGGTGTGGATAAGGTCACTGTTGTGTTAGACTAGTATAATAATAATAATAATAATAATAATAATAATAATAATACCAAAACAAAGGCTTCTAGAAAAAATTAAAGCAAGTATTCTTGAAGCAAGTAATTAATGTGTAAAGTGGCTCAACTGTATCCTCCATTTTAAATGAAGACTTAGTTCTGTGAGAAGAATTCTAGGACGTTGCGGAGATGGCCCAGTCTGTCTAGGAGCAGTGTCAGGGACAGGACTGTGGTCTGGTAGGCAGGGTCTAACTGCAGGACCGACAGTAGCCACCAACACCAGGCTGGACCATCTGGGGAAGCCTGCAGGAGAACAAGAAGACCCTACTCAAGAGATCTAAAGGCTTAGATCTAATACATTAAACATATTTAGAAAGCATTTATTTTCTTTCCTGACCTCTTCTTAACCCCATTAACACAGCACACGTTATTTAAGGAATGCTTTTCAAGAAGATGATCTAGACCAGTGGTGGCCAATACACCAAAACATTTTGGTGGATCTCAACAGGCTCTGCGATCCAGTTAGCAATGACCAACAATTATTAGCGGGATTTAATATAATAGTGTCCAATACGTAAGATAGCAACAATAAAACAGAACAACAAAACATAAATAACATGCAATCAAAGCATTTTTTATATTACGCATAGGTAGTTATAAAACAGAAAACTTACCAGAGTCTTGAGAATGTGGTGTAGGCAGAGCTCTATGCTAACTTTTTTTTTTAGTCACGTGTGCCTAAATTAAATTTAGGAGTGCACAAAAAAAACACACAATTCTGCTCAAATTTATTGTTGAATATCTACAAATCTTTTTTTCCTTCCTTTCTTACATAACACTTGTGCAGTTTAATACTTTTGCATGAATAAAATTATAAATGGACAACTTTTTTCACCCAACTTAAATGATTTTTAACTGCCTGGTAGCATCTTCCTCAGAATGTGCTACTTGCCTGTTTATGGTAGTGGGATTGCCTGGCTGACGTTTCTGGATGTATGCCTCTCTGCACATTGCGTGCTGTTTTGAAGCACTGTGTTCATATATTCACATTTGTACTTCTGGCTCCCTGTTAAAAAGGCAGTCTTGCCTGCCATGAGTTCCTGACATCCTGACAAAATGAGCAAAACATGTATTTTTTTAACATTGTCAAACTTAAGCCAGGGAAAATCTTTTAGCCACTGAAGATGTATGTTCTTTTTCTACTTACAACTGCGAACATGCTGTAACTAACATAGCCCTTCTCGAAGTTCCCAGTTCGCTTTCATCTTCTGACATACCTTCATTGCTCATTTTCTGTAAAGATGCCATCATATCTGAATTTTGTTCATGGAGGTTTTCTTTTGTTTGAAACCTCTCCAATCACATGAACATAATTTGTTATTTCCTCATCTTGGTTTGACAAGTTTTCAAACTGTCTGGAAACGAGTAGCCATTGCACTGATAAAGCAGTGAAATTGGCAGGGTATGAGATTTGTAGTTTTTAATGTGTGAGAACAGTGGGCAGTGGACACCAAAACTACATTCCCATAGTACATTACAATTGAGCGACAAGAGTCTAGATCCACCTAATTTTTTTTTTTTTAAATTATAACATTTATTTTTTTATAGTCAACCTTTAGGATTTTCTAGTCACAGATGTGCGCCTAAATTA
The DNA here is from genome assembly GCF_902713425.1 of Acipenser ruthenus. NCBI lineage: Eukaryota > Metazoa > Chordata > Actinopteri > Acipenseriformes > Acipenseridae > Acipenser > Acipenser ruthenus. Next base: position 21,167,494 of record NC_081210.1, on the reverse strand, counting down.
AAATGTACGTTCGCACAAGCATTTCTTTAGTCTCACATGCAGAAACTTGGGATATTTCTATCTATGCTACTGGACGACAGACGGCTCTCCCCCATCAGCCGTAACAAAAACAGTTGTATGCTTATATGTTAATACCTTTTCTAATTTGTCCCGAGATCCACCAAAAATCTTTTGCGATCCACGTATTGACCACCACTGACCTGGACTGATGTCAGCCTCTTTAACAGTCTAGAACAATTTCAACAGTATACAAACTCTTATTTTTTTATTTTTTTTAAGGTCCATTTTTTGCTTGTCAATGTGTCAGACTAACAGGCAGAGTGGAAGTGATGGGGAATGGAGCACAGGAAGTGATGGGGGTACAAACAAGCCTTGGTTCAAACTTTCTAAAGGTAATTAAGAAACCTGCATATTACCAAACTAAAAAAAGCTGAGCCGAGGGGACCAGCTATACTACTGCTATGCTGTTGCTAAGCTGTAACCTTGGTTATCACTGAAAAGCTAGTTGACGAGGACTTTATTAACGACTGTGTCACCTGTATGTCCTCCTCTTTGTCAGGCATCAGGCCATGCTGCATACTGATCTGTCCCTGGATCCTGCCTGTCAGTCTGTGGAACCAGTCATGAGCCTGCTGGAACACGCTGTCATGTAAACACTTCAGAACCTCCAAATCTGCTCCTTCCACCTACACCAGAGGAAACAAGAGAGAGGAAGGTGGATCCCGAAGCAGCGGTGCTTGCTGGTCCTCTGGATCACTGAGGAACGGGCCTGGCAGACATGGCCACTGGTTATTTAACACAACAGGACATTAGTAAACCTTGGTTTCACCATTTCTTTACTGGGCATTCCTAGCCCACAGTTCTTCATTATTCACAATTTAATCCTTTCACAAAAAGGTCAGCCCCTCAGTTTGGAATTCAAATGTGGAATTGGGGGCTCAAATATAAGAACTCGAAACTGGGATTGAAATATAACACGCAAGCTTGTTGGAAGTTTCCCTGAGCAATGCCTTGCTTATGAAATTATTACTTGTATTATTATTATGCATAAGCATAATTACGAGAAAGGTCAAATGCAATGTGAGTATTGAAGATTACTCTATTGATGTGTGAGCTGCAGAATAACAAACGCCTGTACGTGGTACTTAAGATATTACTTTAAGTTGTGCAGTCATTTGCTAAGAAATTTCCATACCCATTTTTATAAAACGGAATTATCAGTTCTAAGTATATACAGTAACTAAATATATGCACATTTACACCATGAGCCAAAATTTGACCACCACGCATTGTGTAATGCTAAAATACAACACCATAGGACCCTGAAGAACATACAGGATGCGAGCCACGTACCAGTAAAAAAGCCATTTCTATTGAAGTGTATTTAAAAGGGCAAGACTTAAACAAGGTTTTGAAATGAAAACTACTGTACATTACCATACTTTAATTTATTTTATTGTCTAATAAAACCATGTTTTAAAAACATGGTGCTACCATTTTAAAGAATTCAGATTCAGCTTCAACTAGCCTATTTAGGGACTGCTATACACCCATGAACCTAAAAGGCACAGAGTTTCTTTCTTTCTCGGACTGTGCAGAACGATAACATTCACGTTTATCCTCGGGTTACAGGGTTGATAATACTAGGCATGCCAGCAATGAAACGAGACAGAATGATTGGCAGCATATAAACGGTACGGGTTACTGGGTATCTGCTCTAACCCAAGACAGGAGGCAGTTAGAAAACACACAGAATGACCCACCTCCATATTTAAGCCATTTCACATTAGCTAATGAGTGGTTACTGTCTTGATGAACCTGGCAGTTTAGTGATCTTGTTAAACTGCTCTGCAATGCACTTTTCCCAATACATGTGGTCCTCTTACTTTTTGATCCTCCAGGTATTCTATATCCGCTGTGTGGTAGCCGTCTCTATGGCTGCGTTTCAACACCCGGAAACGGCTCCTTCCAATGCAATCAACATAGGACCTGCCGTCCGGAAGCACGTCAAGACCCAGAATCTCCAACATGCAGCCGTAATCTGCAAACCTGCGAGAAACACAGAACAAAGGTCTCTGCAGAAAGTATAATGCTATTCATTGCCAAAAATTGCAACATCCCTGTTTTAATAAAGGGGTCTGTTCCTTTAAGAGAATCCCAACAGGTTGTCCAGGTGAATCGATTAAGGTGAGCTGCTGGGATAAAGGGGTTGAAGTTTGTGTTTGGGGAGAGTGCTTGTGGCTCAAAGTAAATCACTGTAAAATTAAAATAATGCAAGCTTTCTGGAAAACTAAGAGGTTAAGACTGAGACCTCAGTCAGAAGGGTCTTACTGGGAAAATGTATGGGATCTAAAATACCAGGAACATAGATTTCCGGGACATGGATCAAACCACAAGAGGAGACTTGTCCACCCAAAGATGTTCACTGAAATTTGAAGCCTTTTGAAGTCAAATGGTTTTTTTGGCATGTTTTGTGTCTTCCCAGCTGGTTTTGCAATGACTATTTTGAGTCAAAATATGGTTAGTTTTGTTTGTGATAATTGAGAAAAAGAGTGTGAGGAATTTAAAAATACACATAAGGGAACTTTATCTGGAAGTTAGTCATTGAACAAACACTATTTTTGTTGTTAGTTTTCCCCTTACATTTTGAATGGACATTTAATTACTTGTGTATGTGAACACTAGGAAGGGATGAAAGGTCAATGCATCTGTTGGGATTAGCCAACATGACAAAGAGCAAACTGATCCTAGACCAATGATCTGTTAGACAGTGATCCGTTACAAAACTATGTTAAATAACATTACGTTTGCAACAGAAACCCACAAAACTAGGGATCCTAACATGACATTTCCCCAAGACTCCTGACAGTAATGTCCCTCAACCTCTCTTTAGTCTTGATGTATCTGACTCACCCTTTTCCGTGCTCATAGGTGCACATTCCAAACTTCTTCGTGCCCGTCTCCATACACCTGCGCATCATCAGGCGGTACCGCGGTTCAAATACGTGGAGCGGGCATGGCACGCCAGGGTAGGCCATGGTGCACACAAAGATGGGGATATCTTTCATTAAACTGCAAGAGAAATCCATCAAAACCCATTTCTATATTGAAGTTAAACGAGCAGAAGTGATACATGTGTTTTGTCTTTTATAATGTTGTCTACCATTATGGATGTAAATTAAACCATTACAAAGAAAATGCTTAACTGTTATTCAACTTTTTTCATTGTTTTATATATAAAATCATAAACAGTCAAACTTTTAGGAAAATCTGTCATTCATTCTTATGCAAAAGTGTCTGATTTTATATATAAAACAATGTCATTTGTCGTTCAATACAAATGCTAGTTGCAGATACGCAGGGTTGAAAGGTCGCCGCTATCTACAGGGAATCTGTGTCCCCTTACAAGTGATATTTATTGGCAAGTCGCCATAAACTTTAGTTTGGTAACACACTCGGTATGCACATTCATTCCCATTCGCATCAGTACACTCCAGAACCCAACAGTGATTTTCTTTTTTTTTTTTACAGTTTAATATAATTATTTAAGTCTCAGGTTACATGGAGAAAGGATCAGGTTATAGTTTTCACTTGTACCTACAACTAGCTTAAATTTTGTTATTGGTGACATTTTCAAAGTATTTTGTCATCGAAGTTATATCTGCTTTTAAACCAATATGGTGATCATGAAATGTTGATATTTTCCCGTCGACAGCATCAACAGAAAACAAGAGACACAGAAAGGACACGTATTATGAATTTTCTTTTTAGTTCACACCCCCCGTCCCACCACAGCGCGGACCGGGGAAAACCGTCACAGCGACGGCTTGCCTGTGTTGAACAATCCCAGTCCCTGTTTACATACAAGATGTTCCTGTGTATGCTGGTTTTAAGAAAATCGATTACAATTGAACTTTCTTGTTAACCTTTGAGGGTAAAATACATACAGAACGCGTTTAAATGTTAGCTGTTCACCCTGGTCCACTCCCGATAATGATTCGAATGTATGTTATGCGTGCCACACAAAATGGGGTGTTGCCCCCACAATTTTGTGTTCTGCCCCCCCCCCCCCCAAAGCCCCCTCATCAGGGAAAGTCTAACACTGCCTTGCATTACCTAACATTACCTAATTGAATGCTTGCTGCAAAGTCATTTTAAAAAAAAAAGGAAATTAGATGTCCATTTTAATGTCATAGTTAATACAATTAAGATTAATAGCATGTAGTTTTAATAGCATTACAATGATAAATATATTTGCTTTGTATTTATTATTAAATGGCAATCAGAAATTGTATCATTGTTACCCCCCTCCCCCCCCTCCTTTACTGTGCCTGTTAGAAAGTGATGCCATTGCTCCTCAGTGGAGAGAGGAGTGAGAGGAGAGGGGTACTTACTTTGAGAGTTCTGCCATTTCCGAATCATGTACTTGTTTTCTCTCTTCAAGCTGACTGGGAAATAGTTTGAACATGATCTCCTCCAGCAGGAACGTGCGATTGTATTTTCTGTTTTTTAAGAACTGTGAAAAGAATATTTCAAAAGATTTTTTTTTTGCTTTTTCACTTGTTACAGAGTACCAAAATATTAGAATCTACACCATGCCTGTGTTGATAGTGTCTGTGGTGACCACACACCATGTTGCTATATGGGGGTTGCTGGGATAGGGGTGGGGCGGTATGACCTTACGGTTATCATAATATCACAGTATTAACTTTTCTTTTTTTTTTTTAAAGAAAAGTTTAAAACAAACAAAAGTGCAAATAAACACAAATCTGTGGTTAATAATCTGTACTTTATTGTACACCATGACAGTTTCTCTCAGCAATTCTGACCTATTAATATCCAAAACAGAATTCCAAATTAGCAACACACTCAAGATTTGTTCTTGTGCAAGAGTACTTTCATAAAACTGAAACCTCTTTTTTACTTAGTTAGGGCTATGGGTTCATGGAAGTCAATAATATAAACAAACAAAAAGAGTATTCTTTTATAAATGTATATGTGGTTATCAGCTTTGTCGATTTGAAAGCAACATGTTGCAATATATTTTTTAATGAGGACAGTCTTGCATGACAAAATCCTGTCTTCATTAACATTTCAATTTAAATGTATGCATTGTTTCCTTTTACCTGAATGCGTGTGTTAGTATTTTTATTATTATTTATTTCTTAGCAGACGCCCTTATCCAGGGTGACTTACAATTGTTACAAGATATCACATTATGTTTACATACAATTACCCATTTATACAGTTGGGTTTTTACTGCAGCAATCTAGGTAAAGTACCTTACTCAAGGGTAGAGCAGCAGTGTCCCCCAGCTGGGATTGAACCCACAACCCTCCGGTCAAGAGTCCAGAGCCCTAACCACTACTCCACACTACTTTTTCTGATAGTTTCATAATCTTAAACCATGATATACCGTCAAACCGCTTTACCGTCCCACCCCTAGTTGGGACCCATTTTCTCTGCATAGAGAACACCATCACCTGGTACACACTTTACATAAATGACTCTCGTGGGTGGTGGGCATTATTAAACTGATGATTTGGGGATTTATAACACTATTCAGTCTCAAAATAACCCTTAATTGTTTGGTGCGGTGTTGTTTTCAGCAAGGTATTCCAGTTTTGGCACATAAACGCGAGCCAGAGTGTGCACACCAGCTCCGGGAACCCTGCCCTTACAAGGAGCACCACCAGCAGAAGGTGGGTTTGGCTCACAGGGCACATGTATTTGCAGCTTTGTAGACAGTAATCCCCAGCAGGGATAGTATAACTGGAGCACTTCCCTGTGAAACGTTTGTGTAGATTCCGTGCTATGTAGGCAGTCCTACCTGGTGGAGATTCTGTTTGCAGAGCGGGCAGCGCAGGTTGTGGTCCAGGCTTCGTTCCAGACAGTTCTTGCAGAAAGTGTGTCCGCAGGGGGTCGTGACTGGTTGAAAAAACAACCTAAAAAAGTAATATGTTTTATATGGCATGCCCCCACGCCAAAAAGTTTCTCATAAAACAACCTCATGTTTGATCTGCAAATACCAGAACTGGGGCTTGTGTGGGGCTCAGCACCTTAGGCAGGATTCTCAAAGTTTATTTTCAGGTAGGAAAAACTCTAATACAATTCTAAAACAAAAAACAACTTAAGACTACTTCTAAAGCGCTTTCAAAAAGGACCTGTTAAACCCGTTCCTTGTGTTCTGTTGTGCTAAACTAACGTCTACAGTTACAGATTTAGCCTGCAGCCTGTTGATAACAGGGAGCTATACAGGCTTTCTGCAACCTACAAAACCTGAAAAGGAGTCAGAAAAACATACCAGTTAAGACCACAAGGCATCAAAGACCTATTTTAGCTTGGATGACCATGCCTTTGTGGTAATTATTAGACATACCAGAGAATCTTTGAGACTTTGTTTTTACAAAATCATTTAAGTAAAGATGTCTTGTATTGAACTGAACAACTCAACTTTGAATATTTATTTTTGTTTTTAATAACCTGCTTTATGTTCTGTAACAAATTACTACATAAAAAATATATATTTAAAATAAAAACAGAAAAAAAATTAATGCTACTTAACTCAAACATATAAAACCATGCAAATACAACATTGGGCCACTAGATGACCTCAGGCATTTGTAGTTTGTGGAAGTCAAATTTGAAAAGAAGGAATGAGTGAACAAAACCAGTGAAGGAAAGATACTTAAATATTCAGAGCGACTACCCACCCACGATATCATCTTAACAGACTAGAAGTCACATTTTTAAATACACTACACGAGTCACAAATTTGCAAGTAAAATAATTTCCCTGCGCAGAGTGAACACTTTGGAATTAAAGGCACAGCACATGCAAGCCGACAGGTTTGATGGAGACATATTTCATCGCGAGCAAGGAGTCCTTACCTAATGCAAAGCGGGCATTCAAAGTCAGACATGCTCAGAACATTGAGAGGGGAGTCTTGCTGTTGGGAACTGCCTCCTGCTTTGTCCTTTGTATCTAAATCAAAAAATAAAACAAACAATCAAACATTATGATAAGAATATGATGACATACCTCTTCCTTGCCATGTAACTGGTACCAAATAGCTGCATTTTTCAACTTCTAAACACAGACACTGGTACTGGCAATTCTTAATTCATAACCATTTAGATGTTTAGCAAATCTTTGTTGCTATAGTATTTTCAGTAGTATTTAGTAATCCTAACTATAGATATGTTTGCTCTGTACTTGCATCTCTGAGTTGATGACTGAATATTCAAAGTGCTTTAAATATTCTATAATGTGATACTGAATGCCTGTGACCAGGCACTAGTTGTTTGCTATACCAAGGAAGTGTATAATAAAGCTGCAACGCGCGACAGGCGGTTGGATTAACATGTGATAATGTGATAAATCTTAACCTTTAAGAGGAGCTGTGCTTAACTTGCTCATAGCAAGCACAGGAAGTTGGATTGACACCCTTGTCGGGAGATAAGGGCTTATTTTTTGTTTACATTGCAAAGGCGACGCAAAGAGAAGAACATAAAACAATGACTTAACAACGCAAAGTCAATTCACAATAAGTTGCCAAACTTACCTAAACCTTTATGTTTATTTTGCAAAACTAAAATCTGAATTGCTGCATTCTGCCCAACCTTCAATGAGTACAAACCCTTTTGGTACAGAACACTATTAAAGTCAATTACCAGCTTATGAAACCTGGGTTACACCTACATACATGTTTCATTATCTTAATGTAGTGCTTCGTTGCCATTGATTGTGAAGCTATGCAAGGTTTCAGACAGGAAACTAAATACACCTTCTAATATGATCATTTGATTGACAGGGAAATCTGTGTAACCAGCACCAAAGGTCAAGCAGACACTGGATAAGGAGGCAACACCCGCCTTCAATCAGTGGCAGCTACCAACAGCAATCATGCCAGGTATATTTTAACCTACAGTCAGTGCTATGCTTTGAGTTTACTTCCTCCAACTCATTTTTGGCCTCAAACAGGGGCCTGGCAAACTGCAGCCTACTCATTTCTCTATGCCAGTGCTGCCCAAACTCAGTCCTGAAGAGCCGCTATCCAGCAGGTTTTATAGGTAACCTTTAAATCATCAATTTCTTAACACCTGGAACAATTTCATTGTGATCAATTAAGCAGGCGATTTATTAAATGAAGTCATTTAGAGATCATTTGGTATAAAAAATGAACTACCCTTTTCAGCCCTCAATGGCCTAGATTACATACTGGGACAATGTCATGACTTATCTGTCTACTGTCATGACTTATTTAAGGTGGTACGGCTGAATTATAATTTTAGCTCATTTTGGTTTCTTTAATTTAAAAATGCCTGCTTTGAAACTTCATGTTGTATTTGATTTTTGTATAATATATTACATTTGTATTCAAACATAAACTAAACATAAACCAAAACTAAGTAAAATTGTAATCCAGACCGTACCACCTTAAATAAGTCATGACAGTAAACAAGTCATGACATTTTTCCCCAACATGTAAACTGGCCCAATGACCAGAGTTCCCTTAATTGAACAAGTTATTTGCTTAATTGATCAATAACTTCCATGTGTTCCCAGTCTTTAGAAATTAGCGATTTACGGTGACCTACAAAACTTACTGGATAGGGGCTCTCCAGGGCCGTGTTTGGGCAGCACTGCTCTATGCTGTCGGATAGCTGTCAATCAGTTTCAAGGCAGCTTCAAGTGCCAAAAAGCAAGCAAAATGTTGTTATACAAGCAACTGTTTTTATTCTACAATACAAATGTTTAATCGCTTCGCTGACTGAAAATTTTCATTATAGCATTTACCTTTTGTTGCTATAGCAAATGAGAAACAAGGAATATATACATTTGATTATGCAACTGAGGGGTTTGAATAACCAGTGTGATTGGCTAGCTGCATTATAGAAGGGAAAATTGTGACTCATAAAAAGCCTTTACGGGTGTGATTATCATTATATCAAATCATTGTCAAGTCAATGTCGAGGCACATTGTGGACATAATGAAAAAGCTGTACATACCGGCAGCTTCCTGCTCCATTTCCTCTTGCATCTGCTGACCCTGTGTCTCCTCACTCACTGGCCATGAAGACACAGGCTGGCAATCCTCTTTATTAGCACTGGAATGCTATTTGGATAAAGTTAAAACAAGTTACTTTACTTTAACAACTCTGCTAAACCAGTGTCTAGTTTAATAGCACAATGGTCTTTTCATATGTGGTCTGGCTGTCCATAATTCTGAACTGCCCATTTAAAAACAGGAGTTACACCTTGCCAACTTCTCTTCACACCACTATTAAAAAGTCTCTGAGTGACACACTAAGGATCCATTGCCACTGTGCTCTGCGCAGCAAGGCTGAGCAATGGCATGCACTGAGCTCGCCCTCAAAGAGACACAAAGCTATTGGTCACTGGTGCTAGAAGAAAATGACTGTGCATTCTGAATGAATATAGGGACATTGTCGGACGGCAAGCACTGCATTCATTGTATATATTGTTTATATCTGGAGATTCAAACATACAGGACATTTTGTTCCAGATGTTTAATTCCCCACCCTTGTGTGTCTTTGTATCCAGGTAAGGAGGTATATTTAACATCTGGCTTGCACTGCCGCTAGCAGATTCCCGTATCACGATGCCCCACTAAAGGTGTCTCATCACTCCCCAGTATCAGGTGTTTTAATTTTTATTATTACTTATTTGCTGGATTCTGTAATTTCTCATAATTATCAACTTCATTCAATAACTAAATATAGCACAGCAATATGTCCCTGCCTATAGCAACATTCAATCAGGCATTGAACATTTCACATGCTTGTTACCGTTATGAATGCTGTAGCGCAGGGGTTCCCAACATTATTCAATGAAGGTCCACTTACCTCATATGCTCCTCCCTCCGAGGTCCATGAACATACATCAACACACAGCTAACCACACTGCCATCTGGCTGCAGTGTTTATGTCTTTGGCATCCATTGTGTCTGGACATTGTTTGCGACGTGCACACGACAACTCTAATCTTTAGCCACACCAACAACTAATCTTTAGCTGCACCAGTAAAAAGCAAAACAAACGTTGTCAGTGCTTAGAAAGTGCCCCGTCTTAAACTATCGGCTTTATCTGTGTGTTGTGGGTAAACTTCAGACTAATAACTAAAAGGCCAGACAAATGGCAGATACACGTGGGGTCCAGAACAAATTGCTTCAGGGTCTGGATCTGGACCGCGGTCCTCTAGTTGGGAAAGCCTAGCGTGTTGAATGTATGTTGTCCTGTGTCTGGAAGCTCAACAGAATAATGTCATTAAATGGGTTATACCCTAAAGTGCATTAGTGATGTAATGCACCACTAAGAGCTGTAACTTGTCCTTACCAGTATGTTGTCTCTTTTCATTGGTGTAGTGTATACAGACACAGCGCTGAGCAAGCCTTCCACAGTGTCAGGGAGGGGCAGAGCATGTCCTTGTAAAATCTGAAAATAAACATGCTGTTCACTTCTAACAGGTAGTACTATAAACTGACAGGTCATGTACATTATCACATAGCACAGCACTAACCACTATAAACAACTTTGGGCTTTTATCACAAAATGTTAAGCACCGTTTTCAGAGCTGAAGTCTGTGGACTAAAATAAAGGGCCTGTGTAGATAAAAGTGCTGCTACAGTACAGCTTACAGCATGGAAGCAGTCTTACCTTCTGTATCTCTTCCCTGGCAGCTGTAAACTCTGGGTCAAGTGTGAGACAACGGTGATACTGGAGCAAGGCATCTGTGTTTCTGCCCATCTCCATGAATATTTTTCCTTTTCTAAAGAATCCCTGGAACCAACCAGTACGATACAGTTGTGCTTACAGAGAATTTGTAGATTCACAATTCAAAATGACAGGTGGTCACATGCTACCAAGAGCTCAACTCAATTTGCGTACAGATCTCACAAATGTGAGATTATGATATAGAAACCCTTAAAAAGCAAGTAGCTCAATTGCTATTATTATTATTATTATTATTATTATTATTATTATTATTATTATTATTATTATTATTATTATTATTATTATCCTATCTTTTTTGCATTTTACTTTGCATGTCTATGATAGGAAAACATAACTGAAGAGCAGATCATAGTCACATCAACTTACACACAAAGACAAAACTACCATATTTGAAGTTATTTCAATGGAATAGCTTGGAATGACTGATTGCACGCATCATAAAAAGGTAAGGCAACACCTGAAAGGGCATTGCATCTTTAAAATCTCAAGGTAAAAATAAGTCATTGATTGCAAATTTGGCGCAGAAATGTAAAGTTATAAAGTTCGGTAGGGTCATCATGGAGAGCTAGGATGGCACACTGGCACCTATTCTGTGCCAAGTCTGCAAGATGTTTCTCTTTTTCAGTAGGAATACATGGCTATTCCTGTGCCTGTCATCTGCTCTGTATAGATCTTTCCCATTGTGGCTGAAACTGGCTTGCAACAATGCATCTTTTGTATATTAAAAAATACCTTACTTATTTGCTTAACACATTCATCAATCATGTGAGGGGCAACATATTTATACAAGACTGTGGGATAAATGTGGTTTCCAAGTAATTCAGCAAGATTTAGATTAAACGGTTTCAGGAGGAAAGTTTGTTCTGAGTTTATTAAACGGTCATGCAGTTCATATTTTCAAACAGTTGTGAGCTTGCAGATGCACAGGTGTCACAGCTAAGGGGATACACTGCAAACAGCTGGATTAACCACTCACTTGCTTGCTTTTAACTTCAATCAAAACCATGAACAACTAACGGCTCTTCCCCGATGTTGATAAAAATGCTTTTTTTTTTTTTTTTTTTACTTAATTAGATTTTCAAGTAATTCTACAAAACAGGCCAATTATGATGTACTAATCAGCTCGAATCATAGCGGACAATTTCAATTAGAGACACTTGGCAATACATCTCCATCAGAGTGGCCGAAGACAGAACTGAAGAAAAGAAAGTCCAGCTACACAATTCAGAAGACTGTAAGCTTACTTTCTCTCTTTGCTGCCTTAAAATACATTACATTGTATTGCATCGTAGGTTTCCTTACCTCGGTCCACAAAGGTCTTGTTTGGCACATAGCTTCAAAATCCTCCAGAGCTTCATTAAACTGCTGTAGTCCCAAGTAGGCCTCAGCTCTTGAGCTTCGTAGTCTGAAATCATGAGGTGCTGTAGTAATGCAAAACATAGGTTTGGAAAAGCACTCAGAAAGCAGACACCGCAATCATGACTCTCCCACACTGTCTGGTTGCTCACAGCAATGAGACCATGATGACACCAAGGTCTTTCTTTTGGGTCCAGTTCTGTATACAAGTGATTTGGTATACTACAGTTTTGTGACCACTGAGTTACACTTTACATTTGTTAACATTAAAATGTGCCACTTTTTACCCAGGTTCTGTATACGGTTTAAATCCTTCTGGATTACCTGGTTGACTGACAACATGTCAGCCAGTGAGGCACTGGTTCATGTCCCTCCCATAATCATTTACCAGCCAGCCTGGTACACTGGGTCCCATCTGGGGACTGCACGCCATTGATGTCAAAACCCTGTGCACATAACACTCTGGTCATGGCTGCATTTCTTTAAAACAAACAACTGACTGAAAGGGAAGCTTGACAAACTAAATCTATTTAACATAACGTGATGTAACAGTCTATTAATAAAACTGCAGTTCTCCAAGTCTGCTGTTGGTAACGATTCCAAAGGCACTTTCATTAGAGCCATTCCTGGAAGTAACAGGCTGCATCCAATTAGTCCTTAACATCAGCTGGTTACTTACGCAACTGGATCTGCAAAGAATGAGGTGTTGACAGGATGCTTGAAGAAAAACACTAGATACATATGCATTACTCGCTTCGCTGGCTCTTCCAGAAAAATTTGTTTGCATAACATGTAATACGAGAATAAGTTATACAAGAAATGACCAGCACCCCTGTCCATCTCATATTGAAATTGAGATATTTTCACACTAGGCTCCGTAGAAGTTTCGACAATGAACAGTGACAATTATTCTGTTTTTATTGAAGCTGCTGTTCAATTTTCCCCCCAAATGCAAAGAACAGATATTTTACATTTTTATATTTACTCTTACCATTTTAAATATCTATATAACTATAAAAAGAGGCTCTGCATCTTTATCATGTCATCAATGTTAAATTAAAATTTAACAAGTAGGTTTCATGAAAATAGCTACTTGTTAATAACCGTGACTTGCTACCCCTGTAACAGAAGAACATATTTTGGTTTTGGTTTTATAATACATATTGCTCTCCATTTTCTGGTTGATTTACATGAAATTATCTTAAGAAAAATGTTTGTTTTTCCCCAGGATAAAGGTTTATTGAATTTTGGCCTCAAGGTTGTCATTGTCTTGTTTCCTTGCACCAGGTATCAGTTAGTGAAGCATGATTTGAGATGTACTCCTCATGTCGCACTGGCAGTATCTCAGAGTTCATATTGGTACACTAAACCCTCCCAGCTGAAAGAAACTTTTCTCTTTGCATGTATAGAGCACATCTAAAACACTTTCATTGATCAGACATGAAGGTTTGTTGAGATACCTTGATCAGTGCAATTAGCCAAATGGTCTGCCACAACTTTTTGGTGGTTTCTGATCGCTTTACCGCAACATTCACTATAAGTAAAATAAATAATTGAGAAGTCTTATGTAAACGCTGCTGTAATGTTGTGTGTTGAAGAGATAGAAACTATGTGTGTGATGACTAATGAAAGCCTTTTGGGTTAAATGTATTTAACAGTGGTGTGATAAGCCTACATACAATACAAACGGTGTATGTGTAATAAACATGCATGTTTTAATCATAAACAGTTACGTGATTTCATAATAAAGACACCACTTTGTATAACCTAACTTTTGCAACGTGTTCTACAATCTAGGGAACATTAAGTATTGGCAACATATTAGCCACCATTACATGGACGGTTGAATTGAAAGGTATGCCTCTGGTCCTATAATAAGCGCTCAGCAACATGGTATCACATTTCTATTTTTTTTTTTTAAGCGTGCAAACGCTCAAGAAAGATTGTCACACGCAGAAGTGATGACGATGCGAATTTAAGCTAACGTAATGGATCTTCAAGGTGCATGCGTTTTTGACTTCCCCCGATTTGCTTGATTTATTTAGATTTATTTCTATTCAGTTGTAGTTTCATTTTGTATGTCTTGATTATAACAGTTTTGATAGTATATGCAAATGCAAAACTACCGAAACAATTATGTTATCTAACGACAAATAGGTTAACCTTATAATACTGCACGAGTGGCAGATAAATAACAAACGGCTTATGTGCTTTGGCAAACGAAGAGCCTTCCCATGCATTGCACTGCACTGTACAGCACAGCAAATTACACAACCGGGTGCGCAGTGTACACTTCCTTGTGTTATACAATGTCTGTTTTTGGCATCGTACACCTTCGCGTTACATAATCTGTCACCATTATATATAATATATATGCATGATTCAGTTCTTACCAAGCTGCATCCCTTCGTTGGCAATTTGAAGCGCTTGGTTATATTCACGGTTTTGAAGGCGCTCTCGTAAATTACACTTGATTTTTTGTAGTTTTATCTCTTCAGGGAAGCATTTCTCCATGATAGCAAAAAGCACAACATTGTTTCTTACGCTTTTCACATCCCACAGTTTTAACATTTCTTTGCATACTGGGCATTGTGGAGGTAAAGTCTTTCCTAAGCACCTTTTACAGAAAGAATGTCCACAGGAAACTGTCACGGACTCGCTTAAAAGACACTGACAACTCGGACAAAGGAGGAGTTCCATTTTCATCACTGGACACGACAGGTTACAACAATTGTGCATTTGGTTTCATTTAAAAATGACTGTTAAAGTCTAAGCTGTATAGCGAATGATGAGAAAGCTTCCATAGAGTCGGTACCTTTATGTCATTTGCAGACAGGAGTATGCGAATAAACGGTCTATGTAAGAAAACAAAGAAGCTTGCGCGGTTTCTCCAGCTATCTACCCACACTGTGTGAAAACCAGTCGTGGTGCGTCTGTCCTCTCACAAAAACGAAGCCTCCATTCGTGACAACAAAGTATTTGTTGGTGTCCACTATTTTAACTTTGTTTCAGTTTTTTTTAGTAGTCCATTGCATTGCAAAGCATGGAAACAGTTCGTTTTCAGCTAGCTCTTTTTAACTTGCATCCCGGTGCAAATAAATCCCTTCACCATGTTATCTACTTTTTGAGACCACTACATTCTTGCAGGACGTCATCAGACCATGCATCTAAAACATACAGTAAAGCAAGACTCCTATGTCTGACCCCATGACATTATATAAATGAACGAACCATGTGATCTTTACGGACCGATTTCTATTGGTTAAAATTCCGAGGTCCACCCTGTTGTGAAACGTGTTCCTCGATCGTTTCATAACACATAATTTGCATTGGAAAACTCAGTATCTTGTTACGTGATTAATTAGTAACATATCTGGCTAAAAAGTATTTGCAGTTATACAAACATGCAACGACTCACGACTGAGAAGGCATTGAGGATATGGAAAGCCAAATTATCGTTTATAGATATCTCAAATTCATTTATAGATATCTCTAAACATTTGAAGATATCTCTAAATCATTTCCAGATATATTCAAATAAAGATAGATAGATAGATATATATATTATAGATAGATAGATAATGCATTATGTTTAAAAAAATAATAAAGTAAATTAAAATAAATAAACCTGAATGAGGAATGTAAATGTTTTAATTAAGGATGCACATCAATTTGTTGACGACATAACTTATACTTATGCTGCAGGAGTGCAACGCTCTTTTGTTGTAACTACACTAGCGTGAGAAAGTGCACGTTTGGAGAGGGAATAAAAAATGTATCTAATACATTTTTCATTTACGTTAACCAAAACCATGCGGACCGTTTTCATCATTCAGTGTTCTATAAATTACAGTTCCCAGGTAAGTAAACCCGTGGACACGGTGCTGGCTGCCAAAAGCTTAAAGACTGCCACTTAAGACTGCAGACTGCTGGAAATGGATCTAATGTTCTGTAAGTTCCTCCTGTAAGTGAGAGGGCTTACTCACAGAACAGTGTATCGCGTGTTTTGTTTTTACAGTTTAGAAAGTTCATGCTAAGTCATACTAATTCAATTACGTGCATGCCTCTGTCTTAATGTAGAACGAGTGTTTATATTTGCGACGTTGTCAGAATGTCAGTAACTCTGGCAATAAGGAATTGCTGCAGGGTGCTGAGACGACTGCCTCCGGTACTATAGCAACAATACCGCTCTCCTCCACTGCCACAAGAACGGCGTTTCAAAAGAAAGGCCTTAGTGAGTTAGATTTCACTGTGACGACCTAACAGGTTGCTTATGCATTTGATTATTGTGAATATAATTGCATAGCAACGTTCAGTAAATAGCACACTGCTACTCAGTGTTTAGTTATGTTGGTGTTGTATTTGTTACAGCTTTGTAAGCCCCACCTGCTGTACATGTATTTAGACTTAGTTGTGTCTAATCAGTCCTGGCACTTGGTATTCTCTAGACAAACTGAAAACAAGCTCTAGAGAAATATGTTGATTAATTAATACTGGAGCAATATAACCAACAACAGTGCTTGCAGACAGGACAGAAAATGGCTTTGAAGCTTTTGATCACCTTTAAAACCAGCATTCAACACCAACTCTGCAGAATTGTATATGTGTTACAGCTCACCTTTATAATTGAGCCATACTGTAGGTTATTATTATTTATTTCTTAGCAGACGCCCTTATCCAGGGTGACTTACAATTGTTACAAGATGTCACATTATTTTTACATACAATTACCCATTTATTCAGTTGTTTTTTTACTGGAGCAATCTAGGTAAAGTACCTTGCTCAAGGGTACAGCAGCAATGTCCCCCACCTGGGATTGAACCCATGACCCTCCGATCACTACTAACCACTACTCCACACTGCTAGGTTCTGAAGGCTGATGAAATGGCTTCTACTATGTGTTTCCAGGGGTATGCTTTATGCCAAGGAAATAATAACTGCTTTCCAGGAATCCTCTCAGGCATTGTTCCCTGGGCATGTGTTTCTAAGGAGCATTTCATGAAATGCATTGTAGAGATGCTAAGTGTTAATCGCCTATTTGGAAGTTAAAACTGTGAGATTATTAGCAAGACGTCTGGATCACAATAACTGTATGGGTTATTTTTTTAAACCTGATTTGATGGTTCATATCCTATTACAATAGATAGTAGATACTAAATAGATACCTGCAGTATTACCACTGCCTCTCTGAAACTCAGCAGTGCATAGATGGCTCACATGCATTTATTATGTGTATAGCATTATTTGGACATGAATTGCAAATTGTAGAACTTTTACTTTGATAGCCTTGTCTTTGAATAGTCTACGTTTTCCAAATTGAAATAGAAAATACAAGCAAAGAGCTGTTTAACAGATGAAAAGGGGAGGCAGTGATAATATTGCTAGTGCTAATAAGAAATAAGGAAACATAGTTATTTGTTAGCAGTGGCGGGCTTATAGACAATATATTACAAAATACAGAGGATTATTCTTAATATGTTTATGTTATAGCAGTCTAACTGCACTGGCACTGATATACAACAAACCAGACCTTAAATTCAGTTCTGGATTTATCTTCTGAAACGCTACATTGTTAAATCATAAAGAAAACCACAGGCCATGCTCACTATAACACACATTTCAAAGGTTTCAAAAAGACAAGGATCTGTAAGATGGGAAATGTGCCTACAAAGTAACGACCAAAAATGTAATATTTACTGTGGAAGTTGTTTAACAGTAAACAAGTTCATTTCTACAAATAGACAAGTTCATTCCTGCAAATGTACCCTGTGGTACAGTTAGTGCCACTGCAGTTTGACTGCTATAACATAAACGTAATCAAATTATGTGGGTCTCTCATGTGTTTTAAGCAAGGGTTTGTGTAACCTGATTCTGTCACTGCAAGTGACATATACAAATAGGTTAAGCACACAGAGTGAGAATAATCCTCTGTAATATATTGTCCAGGCCTATATATTATATAAATTACATGACTATTACATTGGCCTATATTGAATTACATACCTAAGCAAGCAATATTTTAATTAGATGCAAGAAGTAGGTCAGTGTTTATTTATTTAGGAGGCTGTGTGGTCCAGTGGTTAAAGAAACAGGCTTGTAATTAGGAGGTCCCCAGTTCAAATCCCACCTCAACCACTGACTCATTGTGTGACCCTGAGCAAGTCACTTAACCTCCTTGTGCTCCGTCTTTCGGGTGAGACGTAGTTGTAAGTGACTCTGCAGCTGATGCATAGTTCACACACCCTAGTCTCTGTAAGTCGCCTTGGATAAAGGCGTCTGCTAAATAAACAAATAATTAAATCCCCAGCAATGAGGATATAGTGTCACACGTTACAGTGTTATCTGTGTCACAATGTCTGTCTGTACATCCATCCATCTGCATGTCACACTTACATATTTTCATTCCTCTTGAGAACCACAAGTTGTTCCACATGCTGTAAATCAGTCATTTTAATATACTTTACCAGGATACTAACACCTCTTTCCTTACCTAATGATATCTAGGCCTTACATTTTCATGTTCATGAAACTCATTGTTATTCTATACATTCTGTTGATATAAGTGATGGTCATCAATTATTTAGCTCTTCTTTTGAATGGGCAGCTGTACAAGGCTTTTTGTGTAAGGCCAAAATGCTTTCATTTGTTAAAACTATACAGAAAGTTAATTGAATGGTTCCTTCTGGTATTTTTCAAAAGTGCCCTTCTGGAGTTGTGGCATTTTGAGAAATGTGCAAATCAAATAACCTAAAAACAAAAAGTTAACTGCACTGTGAAAGAAGGGGAGTACTGTAAACAGAGAATGTCTCTGGTGTTGTTTTCTTATTTATAGTATAGCTTTCATTTTTTTTTTTGTTTATCAGATGTTCTATCTGTGTGTTTTTTTTTCATTAAATCCTAAATCAGAAAAACCTAGGTAAAAAGAATAAATGATATCCTTTTAGTGTGCTGTATTTTTCAATGTAAGTATCATCCAGGTCATTTTTGGCTTTACATAAGTACAGTTTTGCTGGTGCTTTAGAAATCTCAATAAAAACCCTCCCTTGCTCACACAGTTCTACTGTATGTAAAAGCCTTTTTACGTAACGCATGTTGTTTAAGGATATCACCATTCTGACTTGCGACAACCATTCTGGAATCCTACGTACACAGTGTTGCCATGACACCGAACAGAGGCTTTTAGTGAATGTAGGATAGAGTGCCAGGTATAATGTAAACAGAGGCCCTTCTGTCTGTCCTCAAGCGCTGCGTACTAGCGTGTAACGTACTGTTATATAAACAGAATACTTTATGTACGTTTATGGAGTGCTGTAGTTATTTCACTCATGAGGATGGCTGCAAAATACGCACTCAACCCTTTTGGAAAGTTATTCGCCAAATTCCTTTCAGGAATAACTACAGTGCTCTGTGAACATCCAGTATCCTCTTTGTAAATATCACTTCAATGTTTCATCCATTTCGTTATTTTCAATAGTGGATTTGTTTCTATTATTAAATCTTGTCGTGTTAGCTACATGAATGTCTCCTATTAATAAACCATACAGACTTGGTGCGATTCATTCATGCTGTGATAAGTGCACCTGGTCATTTCAATAATATGCTAAACAAGAGTTTAAACCCAGGCCTGGGTGTAGGACGTGTGTGAGTGTTTTATGCAATTAAAACTGTTAAGCACTAAATTAAATGTATTGTACGCTTATTATCTGTTAACTGTATTGTTTCAATATTTAAACCATTCTTTTTTTGTAATGTAATTGAATATAATACTTACACACTTATAAAAGTTCATCATAGTAACTATGATAAAGCAGAGGTAAGTATTGTAAAGCCCACCGAGGTACATATGACAAAAACATGGCAAATGATGGTAAACTATAGTAAATGCATAGTATAGCAATGGGTGAAGCATGGGAAAACTGCTAAATTAGTCTATTTTGATTTTAGTTTATCCAATTTGGTTAGGTTTCCATTCATTTTGGGTTTGTCCTCGCCTCAGCTGAAAAGCATTTAAAGGGTTAATTTTTTTTTTTTTTTTTTTTTTGCCACATTACATAAGTTCAGTTATAACAGAATATATATGTAACAATCACCCAGAAAGCCAGGTTGCATAAGATAACCTACAAACTTCCATTTCTCTTTCAGTCTCTTCGCAAAGGTCTATGACTTACAATTCATTATTTAAAAAAAAAAACAGACTAACGTAAGAAGTGGTACAGGCTTGCATAGGGAAGGAAGCACCTGCCGGTCTGGTCAACACTGCTGTCTTGACCATGGTGATGGAAACAGACTTTAAACAGGGAGATGCAGCTTCTATATATCACAGAAAACGAGTGAGGGCTTGCCATTTGAATTACAAATTAATAAAATAAGGGCAGACCATTTACAAATAATAAATGTGTGCTACAGTGTTTTCAATTTGTTTGTCCAGCTCTTGTACGTAACGTGTCTTTACGAGCTGCAAGTGCTAAAAGAGCTTTTGTGTTATTCATGTCATAGGCAGTAGAGGGCAATAATGAGATGTGTTAGAAATGTGCACGATAAAGAAGTAACGTGTTGGCTACAATGTCTGTCTTTTAAACACTAAATTGTAGTCCTAAAAAATAAACTTGCTCATACGTTTTGTTTAATACAGTAATGTGTCAGTGGTAGAGAAACGAAAACAATTTAATGCGTTACCGTATCATAACAAAACTGTAGCTTAATTTATAGCCTTTAAACATTCATATTTGTATTTATAAGGATAAGATAAAATTTGAAACTGACTGTTAATTTAATTTAATTTAATTTAATTTAATACCTTTACAGATGCAAAAACACATATCCGCTATCAATAAATGCTTTTGATGAGTGAAGGAAACTGAGACATGAAGTACAATATTATTACCTGCGAGAGTAATATAGTACTAAAATGTAAATATTGGTTAAAATACGTATGGTTGTGTAATAAATATATTAACACGCAGTGATGTGCTGTGATGGCCGAGTGGTTAAGGCGTTGGACTTGAAATCCAATGGGGTCTCCCCGCGCAGGTTCGAACCCTGCTCGCAGCGATATTTTTTGCGAGATTTTCACACATTGAAATGTAGTATTCATTTGTAATTTTTTTTTTTTTTTTGTGGGAACACTAAATTCGTTCATCGCACGTTAGAAAAGTGTCAATAAAAGGTTACAAACCTAAAACGCAGAATAGTAAAATGGTGTCAAGCTTTCAATTTTAATATAATCCAACAGAGGTCACACTTTTCTTTCACAAATTACTATATCTACTGGGTATCATTTTTGTGATAAATTATAAATAAGATTAGAATATGTATTTATTTGCTTTTCACGTTACCTTTGAAGTAAAATAATCAATTCAGAATTGTAGTCTGTCTTGCGTGATTTAAAACGATAGTAACAGCAAACCCTTATACTGACTATGCAGTGTTGCACAGGTATTAGTGTTCATGCAATGTGGTTAACACCCTTCCGCCTCTCCCTCTACCAGAAAGCACTCCTGTGATGATATCATCCACCCATTTAATGAGTCAAACTCCTCAAGCGTTTCTAAACCATCATATCCATTTCTGTAAATGGCATGTGGTATAAAATGAAGGGTACTTTTCAGACTATATACAGCCCTTGTTTATCAGTAGTATTTAAAGGTACAGCAGAAGTGAACCAACTGGAAGTGTGATAAACCACCTCCCCCCCCCCCCCCCCCCTTTCTTTTTAAGATTGTTTATTTTGACAATCTGTATTAGAGCTTGGTGAGATGACAGATGCCTGTAGCGGAAACCAGGGGATGCAAACAAATGGGACAGTCAACAAGGTATAGTTTTGGATGAAGTAAAATGCACTGAAGTAAAACTATGACAGAATGATACCCAGAAATCCTATTTTAGTATCAGCTTGAACTATGATTGTGGATTAAGCACAACACACATGCTGTATAAATACAGAACTGTAACAATTGAGAGGTTCATTTTTAATAACCATTGCCAGAAACTACAAACAGATCATTTGGGGTTGTTTGTTTTAAACCTTGATCTTAAAGCATGTTGTTTGTATTTTAACTTAATTTGACCAAAATTGACACCACAGAAAATATAGTCTCAAGGGAAATGAAAAGAAATGCAGATTTTACATACAAATTCCTGGTTAAAATGAAAAGGAACTACAACCTTAGACAGCAGAAATAACAGCAGGTGGTTGTCTAAAGTACTGAATCAGTATCCCACTTTGGTAGAAAAAGCATTGTGTGTTCCTGTATTTTTTTAATGTTATGTTTGAGATGCAACTATTCCTCAAGGCAAACAGTACTCATAATAACACTGTACTCACACTATAGAAGGTTCAACATAATTTTTATGTACATTGAATTTCACACATTTTATTAAACAAATTTCATAACAGGAAAATAAACACAAACATAGAATAGAGTTTATATACACAAAAAAAAGACTTATGAAATGTCTTTAACAAATGATTCTTCATAAAAGCTTTTCTGGAAGAAAATACATTTGATTTTTTTTTACATAGTGATTCTTGGTCGTAGAAAATTTTTCCTTTACAAAAACAATACTGAAAAGTAAATACATTTGTGGTTCTGAAATAAAGTTTAAGGTCAGAAAAAACAGCCATAGCATAGTCGACTGAACACATTCTCTGCCATATCCTACCATTACGTGTCATCCTGCCGACTGCTTGAAAAATAGAAAGAAGCATTTTGGTTTATAAGGTTCTGTGCTAGATTTTTTGATTTTTAGGGTGCCAACGCATTATGTGGAAACTTAGAATTAATTTTACTAAAGAAAATCTAGACTAAATCAAACCATGATTTATAAGCAGAATTGTTGATGCATTTGTCATCGATCACCTCTCCCAGTCACTGGCGGCACTACACACACACTGGACTGCCTAATGTTAAAAGTAAGGTAGTTACAGATTTGTGCTAATCGGAGCCTGTAAAAACAGTTCTACGAGTTTCTACTGAACTTCAAATAAATACATACGGGAATGTTTCTTGAACAGCATTTTGACTGAATGTTCTATGCTCCAAAGTAAAACTGTATCTTGTTTATCTGCACAACACTAGCTTTCCTCTCCCTTTCTTCTCACATAACGTCAGATTTAAATGACCTTTAACTGGCAGTAAAGTTGTTTTTATTTGAAAGAAATCCTTTGGTGGGAACGTGAAGTATTTCCCTTTCGAATTGCATGGGAAGAGATTGTTTTTACAGACTAGCTTAAGAGCACAAAACTGTTCCCGCACAGTTATGTCATCTCATCAATGATGCTACACATGGCTGCATCCTTGTCACAAAGTTGATCCTTTTTTGCAGAGACCGTTTCCTTCTCTTTGTCCATCTGTCCAATCACCTCATCCACATCCATGGGTTCACTTTTCAGTTTCACTGCTCCCCCGGCTGCACCCTCCGACTGGGGCAAGTCATCCGGAAGAGACGCTAGACAGCCCTGGATCATTTCCAGCACCCTTTCTAAATGCTTCTGGAAGCGTTCGGCCGTCTCCCGCCGCTGCCGTTTCTGTACCTCCATCATGACCCGCAACGTCTCTCTGGCTTGGTGAGGCCGGTACTCGTTTATGAGATGATGCATGTGGACAAAGAGCAGCTTCAGGTCTTCCAGCTTCTCTTCTCTTTTGATGCTTCCTGGGCTTTTAATAAGGATGTCTAAGAGGTCCAGAAAGTTGACCAGGATGGACATGTTCAGTTTCTTCAGTTCTTTCTTGTGATCAAACTGCATAGGGTAAAGACGCTCAATGCCTTGGCTCTCTAAGGGGCGGATAATAAGTTCGTCACACTGAAACTGGTTGCCAAACATCATGTAACTGTCCTTGACGGGAGGAGGGGGCGGAGGCGCAAGGCACTTGCGAATATTCTCCTCTGTATATTCCTTGATGTACTGCATCGGCGGCAGGGGAAGGGCACTGACCTGCTGTGGCTCACCCATACTTGCAACTGCAGAGGGAAAGAAAAGACAACTTTATCACACACATTATATATATATATATATATATATATATATATATATATATATATATATATATGAATGAGAGAGAGAGAGAGAGAGAGAGAGAGAGAGAGAGAGAGAGAGAGAGAGAGAGAGAGAGAGAGAGAGAGAGAGAGAGAGAGAGAGAGAGAGAGAGAGAGAGAGAGAGAGAGAGAGAGAGAGAGAATAATCTCTGTAGGTGTACATGCTATAACATCACAGTGAGCTGGGGTTAAAGTAAGACTCTTTTATAGCAGTTTGAGCTTCAGTCTTGAGTTTAGCAGACAAACCTACAGAGTAAAAGTTCATGAGGGCCTAAATGAAAGCGACAATAAAACCTTGACTCTCTAAAATAGCCATGCAATACACCCCGTTTCTATTTCTGGTTTTAGGCTTGTCAGTAGTACAGAAGGACTCTGCTGGCTTTCCAGTTTGTTTACATCGCCTTGTGCTTTTAGCCAATCTTACTTCCTCTCTTCTTGAACTAAATGCTCCAGCAAATCTTTGATAACATTACACGCTCGCTAAACACAGCTTGTCAGCGCCGATAAAAAAATGCATCATGTTTACGTAGTACAATATATTTAGTGAGTGGACTTCTGTGGAAAATATTTTTTAAACCCGTGTGGGCCAGACAAGGAAGGCAAAACGTATTTTACATAATCATGTAACAATTTCACCAAATAATAAAATGCTTCAGGCCACAATTTACGTAACTTATACAATTCAAATAAAAAGCCGTTTTCTCATCAGTACCATTTGTATAGCCTTATGTGGAGAACAAAACAAACTAAAAAAAACAAAAACAAGTTGGTTTCACACATATCACAGTAGCACTAACCTTGGACTGCCTTACAGTAACATGGGATAGTCCAATATTAGTGCTAAGCGGGGTTTGTGAAACCATTTCAAAATGAATTTTACTTTTTAAAAATCTACACTAAATCAAACCATAAATTAAACCTATCGGTACGCAGGCTGGTTGACGCATTTCGTCATCAATCACCTCTCTCTCGCAGTCTCCGGCGAGACAACACACACACCGCCAGCACACCGAAGTGCTCTAAATATTATCATCAAAATAAAGCTCATACCTTTTTGTTCCTTATTTTATAACTTTTCTTCAGGTTCCTTCCAAATATAATTTAACTTAAAGTCACATATATCGCAACAAAACACAACCCTACTTTTCCTTTCGGGGTACCAGCCCAGCACATTTGGCTGACCAACTGATCCATGCACTTTAAACGGAAATACATTTTAATTGGATGCTTTCTCTCAATTTTTAATCTTATTGGTTTTTGTTGGAAGGCGGACTTCATTTTGCAAATGCTTATTGGCTACCGTACGTGTTCATTACGGTGATGTACTGAAAGGAGAAATCTGATTGGTTCTATTCGCTGATGGCAGAAATGTGTATGTGTTCTACTTTCTGGGATTGAACTCCAGACAGGAGTGATCAGAGTTGTCAAGTTTGTTTATAATACGTGGGTTGCCCTGTTTTGGTCTTGTTTGGTCTTGTTTTTGAAGAACGAGGTCGCCATTGTTCTGTCAGAAATCTGGCAACCCTGGTAGTGATGTGCAGTTCTATTCTTTTCACTGATTCGATTCGTTTGATTCAGTTCAGTTTAGTGAATCGGTTCAAAAGTTTCGTTCGTTTGATTCACTGATTCACTGACGCGAAACAAACACGTCTTGGTTGAATTACTTGGTTATGAAAATGTATTTAAACTGAAAATGTCTAGAAATGATGTACCCTTGAGCAAGGTACTTTACCTAGATTCCTCCAGTAAAAACCCAACTGATAAATAGGTAATTTATATGTAAAAAAAAATTTGTAAAAAAAAAATTATGTAATTGTATGTAAAAATAATGTGCTATCTTGTAACAATTGTAAGACGCCCTGGATAAGGGCGTCTGCTAATAAATAAATAAATAAATAAATAAATAAATAATAATTGATTATATGGGTAGTTGTGCTTACAGATGGAATAGTGTTATCGTTTTTTTGTTTTTTTTTAAATCTTACATTTTCGCAAAAATCTTAAAGAGAGTATTAACTATTTATTTTATTTTGTGTAATTCAGCTTCAACTGCAACCTATTTATTGTTAACCTGAGATTTTACAAAAATCTCAACCCATCCGGTTGCCTGGTTACGACGAATTAGTAAGAAACCTTAAACAAATAGCAGACATGTACATTTAAATAAATACAACTTTTCTGGAAAAACCAAAGCATTTGCCTGGTGATAAGAGGCAAGTTTATTTGTACTCATGTGTATAATAATTATAACGAAAGTGTTATTTATTTATTTAGCTTTTGTTTGTTTATTTATTTATGTGGGCTTTGTGCATATTTGTTAGAAATTTCAGAATGCGTACAGTAGGGTACAGGTGTGGTGTTATTTTGTGATACGTGTTAAAAACGTGGTACACCGTGTACTGCGCTTGCCCGGGCATGCGCAAATGATTTTAGCTCAGAAGCAACGACAATCTGAAAGGGGTACTATGTACTGAGTTTGGCCCTTAAAGTTATTGGCATAGGTGGAGAATAAGGGGCCAAGCAACTTAGCTGGTGGAGAATAGGGGGCCAAGCAACTTAGCTGGTGGAGAATAGGTGGCCAGCAATGTTCTGTCTGTGTCGGTTGGTAATGGGAAGTTCAGCCTGTGTTGGTTATTGCTTCAAAAACATAGAGATGCATTTAAATACAGATGAACCCTAGGAGGAGTGCTGCCATAGACAGCATCATGAGGGTGAAGCAGCAGCAAACCCACCAAAGGCTCTTTTAAGAGCCACCCAAATATTTTCTAAAAGAGTTAAATGTTTTATTTAATTTTATATATATATATATATATATATATATATATATATATATATATATATATATATATATATATTGTTTAATTATCCCCTGCACCTGGTGGTTGTTATTAAATTAGGACCAGGTGCAGGGTATTTAAGGAGTGAAGCCAGTGTGCTCATGGCTGCTGAGTAGAAGGAAGCATGATTGGTGTGCTGCTTCTGAGCAGTCAGGTGAAAAGGTATAGTGCAAACCTGTGTGGTTTAATTAAGTTTTGGGGCAGGTAAACGGCTTAGCCGTCCTGTGTTCGTTAGGTTCCTGCGGTGTAGTTAGTGCTCGATAAGAGCTAGGTGTTTATTTGGTTTTGTGTGTTTTGATTTGTGTATTAAAAATAGCGCAACCGCGCTTTGAAAATCCATTTCTGTGTGCTGGGTCGCAGTTCTTAAAGGGGCAACGAACCTGAGAGAGTGGCAAGCTCTCTCACTATATATATATATATATATATATATATATATATATATATATATATATAATATTAAAACTACTTATTTTCAGAATCTGATAGTGAAACACTGTAATGAGTTCAAGGAGAAGGGGTGGAGCGATCAGAACAGCGAATTTTGACCTGATTTAAATTGATTCCATCACAATTCTCTGTTATGAATGCCCCCCTTTACCATTTTCTTGGCCCCTTAATCTCCACCTATGCCAAGTTATTTTTAATATCAGCTTTTCCTAATTCAGCAAATGTATGTGACTTTAACATATTGTTGTTGGGCTGGTAACTCGACTCATGTCATGTAGTTTGTTTGATATCCTTCACGAACTGCACATCACTAAGTTGCAGTAATATTTCCTGTGTACTGTTTTAAAATTCCACATGCTGCACATAGTCTGCTTTTTAAATGAGTGCAAGCATAGAGGTTGCAAAAATAAAAATAATGTTGCTTAAAAAAAGAGCAGCTTTGTTGAAAAATGTAGTTCTAAAACCACTGTGGTACAACAACGTGTCAATTATATATATTCATGATTTAGCTAGCTGATTTCACTGCCCACAGTTGCTGCACAAAGCATTTTAACAGAACCCATTTCACTGAACTCTAAAAGCCAATAATAAATACGTTTCTCTCTCTTCAGCCCTGATGTCTTTTTTGGGGGTTCTTACTGGGAGTTTTGTGGTGGTATATAAAGAACCCCCAAAACCCTGCTGCCAATACATTTTCTACTGATTTTAATGTGGATTTGTCTGTGCACTTATCCATTTTGGTCCGCATGTATAAAAGTCCCCCCAACTTTCTTTGTTCAGTAGAGTTTTCAAGTTAGATCTCTTCCCGTGCCATCCTGGAGGCAGACATATAATAATATGTATGTCTACATTCAGTATTTCAGAATTTTGAATGAGGGATTGAGACAGTAAACCACGAGTTGCTCTCGAAATGCTGATTTGAAGGCTATGATAATACAAATAATGCTAATATTATTTAAAATAAATAGCAACTTTTGAAACTCAAACATTCAATCTGTAGAAAAAATCATCTTACCACCTTCTGACCTCCTCTGCCCCCTGTCACCTCCTTCTCCACTCCTTCCCTCTGCATCCTTCTTTCCTCCCCCTCTTCCCTACTTCTCCCTCCACCCCCTCAACCTCACATCCTTCACTTTCTCACCCTTACTCTTCCACATTCACCAATGTTACTTTGAAAACTGCTGCTACAGATGTTATCTTCAAAGGGAGGACTGCCCTTTTATTTTTTGGCATGTCATGATTTGATTATTTCACCTTGAGCTCCCAGACACAGGTTTACTGGTTGAATCCCATTATAAGTCCCTAGTGGAATCTATTAGCAGCAGCTACTCTTATGATTTTAATGAGAGTGTAGATCTTGCATTCAGAACCACAATAGGTCATGTATAAACAGATTAAATGTGTTACAGTATATCAGCTTTGCTTACAGGCCTAACACTGCACAGAGTGTGTGAGAAATGCGTTTTCAAACTGATAAGAGGTAGCCACCAAACACTTAACATGCATTACAGGTCAAGTCTGTTAATGTGGAATGGACAGCCCTGTTGATGTTGCTTCTTAGTATATCAAACAGCATTAATATCTAAATATACATTTTTTTCATTTTCTCTTATTACTACAAACTGCGTTTTATTTTATTTATGCTATTTGCATGCCACCTCTAACAGGAAAGATGTATGGTAGCTACAATGGCAGTTCAATAGTTTTATTTGTACCCCTTCACCTTGTATTTTTATGATGTCCCGTTGCTCAAATGCTAAAATATATTTTTTAAATCATGTTTTCTTGCATTTTGTCTCTTCAGAAATCATGTGATATTGTGAATTTCAACT
Organism: Acipenser ruthenus; assembly: GCF_902713425.1. NCBI lineage: Eukaryota > Metazoa > Chordata > Actinopteri > Acipenseriformes > Acipenseridae > Acipenser > Acipenser ruthenus. The sequence goes on along the minus strand of NC_081210.1, from coordinate 21,138,229 downwards.
CTGGTGTCACATAGAAGTAAACAGACCTCAAGATAATTGCAAGCATCATAAAAAGTAGGCTACCTAATATCAGGCTGGGCCCTCATTTGCCCTGATCACAGCCTTCACATGAAGTGGCATAGGGTAGACTCCACGAGGTGCTAGAAGGTGTCTCCAGAGATGCTAATCCATTCAGTCACTAGGATTTCAGACTTAATATCTTGTCTCTCTGTCCATCACTTACTGTTTTCAGCAACATCTGTCTTTCTTGGTATATCTCTCTCTATGTATATCATCTCTAATTGTATATTTTTATTCCGTTGAATAAATGTGATTGATATTAACCAGAGTGTGACAATAACCGAAGCCATATTGCCAGGACAACCATTATATTGTCTCTGGAGCATGTCAGTGTGGTGTTGATGAGCTGTGTAGAAAATGCACATTATTCATCTGACAACCCAGCCTGTACTGTATAAAACAATACATATTATTTAAGGGAAACTTTCTTAAGAATTTGTAGCTGTATCAAGACAGGCGTGGATGAAGATATAACCACAAGGTTAATATGATTTGAGTGAGGCTGGCAAATTGACTTGTGGGTGGATGTTCCCTAATATTGGTTTTGTAAAAGACCCAAATATAGCGACAGGTATGAACCTACAATGTAGATTATGTAGACTGAACACTGTACTGTATACTCCATCTTAGTGCTTCTTTGAATAACCTTTTAACATATTTAAATGCACAATCTGAGGAATTTGCTTTCAAATGACATTTCAGTTTATTTCTGGAAAGGTGTCTTTTTAATGTAAAAAACGATGTTTTCATAAGGAAGTGGTTTAGCTGTGCCGGAAAGCCTAGAGCGCCTCAGACCTTCTGATTGTTTGTAAGATAACACACGGCACCTACATTGTGTAATTGCTATTCTATATACTCTCATAATACGAGAGTTTACCTTTTTGTTTCTGACTTCAATTATAGATTTCTTCATGACGGATACTTTTTATTTAGGATGAATAGTATCATTTTGGAAGAGTTCTTTTTCAAAAAGTCTCAGCAAAAGCGAAGAACCTCTCCCTGCAATTATAAAGAAAGATATTTCGTTTTAAGTAAGGCTGAATTGGCGTACTTTGAGCATCGTCCTGGGGTAAGTACAGCTGGTACTCCTGTGTTGCCGCAGACAGTGTAGACTACTCCATTGAAATGTATTAAATGTACATACTACAATTACATGTGTAAAACAACTGTAAGGAAAGTTACCATGCAGTGTAGCTGTTAAACTGTACAACTGTGGCAATGTAGATGTAATATGTTTAAAATGGCTCTTTTGTTTGATACATTTCTGATACTGGTAAAGACCTAAATCTGTGAGACTTGATTATTTAAAGGCTAATGTCTTTTTAGCATCTACATGTTTGTGCAATAGTGTATGCAGTCCTGTTGTGTTAAAATACTTCATATATATTTCAACTCCTACAACGCAATATGTATGTTTTATACTTTTGGTGCAGTATAGGCATTTGGTTAAATTTTAATATCTTAACATACAGATACTAAAATCTACTTGCTCTGTTTATTGGCGTACTTGATTGATTTCGCTGTTTATCATATACAGTTAATATAAAAAATGGTATATATGAGGCTTAATAATTTGTGTACTGTACAGATCTGTACTGTATAGTAATATATATATATATATATATATATATATATATATATATATATATATATATATATATATATATATATTTATTACTGTATATAAGCTTTAGTTACCTTGAATCAGATGCCTTTGTAGGGCCCTTGAGACACATTGCGATAGTCTGTCGGAACTTTTGTTTTCTATTTTGCTAATATAATATTTCATATAAAAGTGCACTTTAATGCATTTTTCCTTTTTTGTGACTCCTGTTTGCTGTCCCGGCCATCAGCTGCGCTGTCACTGTATGAGCCAAAATGGGGAGGCTTTATTGTAATCTGATGTTATGGCCAGAGTTGAGCGTGAAGATTAAACAGAAAGGGATGTATACTGCATATATTCATCAAAATAAAAATGAAGTCAGTATTAAAAAAAAGAGGTAATAACAATGTAAGAAATATTGACTACATGCATTGACTGGTAGTAGTTGAGGTGTTATTTTATATTCCCACTCGGGATCCCTGAGCAGCTTTCCAGGCTACTTGATTGGACTTGGTGATAGTGCTGGTTATAGTGCTCACCTCCCTGCTTAGACCATAGTCTCAGGGGGGTTTGTTAAAGAAATCACCCTGGAGCTGAAGGCCAGATTCACCATCCATATTCTATCTCTACCTGGGCTATGAGGATTTGGACCTGACTATGCATTGCTGTAAGAGATCATTCTTGTTTCTTTCAGAAAAAGCCAAATTTGAAAGGCGCCATTGATCTATCAAGAATCAAATGTGTGGAAATTGTAAGAAGTGACATCTTGATTCCATGCAACTTCAAATACCCCTTCCAGGTGAGTTTTCAAGCATATATATATATATATATATATATATATATATATATATATATATATATATATATATATATATATATATCCTCCAGTGGAAAACCACAGCGAAGGAGAACAAAGACAGCAACTCCCGCTAAAATTCAAGTCCATATCCACATAGAGTTCTCAATAAAAGCAGTAGTCTTTATTTCATATTTTTAAAAACTTCACAGCAAACATAGCTAACACGTTTCAACCCATAAGACCCAAAAATATGAAATAAAGACTATTGCTTTTATTGAGAACTCTATGTGGATATGGACTTGATTTTTAACGGGAGTTGCTGTCTTTGTTCCTCTATGCTGTGGTTTTCCACTGGAGGAAATTTTTGAATGCAGTTGTCCCAAGAAGAAGCACCCCGTGCTGGAAAAGTTTTTTCGAACATTTTTGTAGTGCCGGCATTCACACTGTTATAGAATATATATATATATATATATATATATATATATATATATATATATATATAGATAGATAGATAGATAGATAGATAGATAGATAGATAGATAGATAGATAGATATTTATAATGTGCAGTTTGGTTAAAAGTCATTTGAACTCCTCATTTAATACAGTCATGTTTGTTTCCAGGTTGTCCATGACAATTATTGCTTGTACGTGTTTGCTCCAGATAAAGATATCCGACAGAAATGGGTGTGCGCACTGAAGGAAGGTAAAAATCAAATTTAGATTTATATTGTTACATTTATAATCATGTGAAGCTTTTGGTGTTGTTGTTTGAGGAAGATAAAATAAAACCAGGTTAAAATAATCCACAATCCAATTTCTAACCTAATTTTTAAACCAAGATAGTAAAAATGAGAACTCCACATGTGGGGAAAAATAATCAATATCTCTTTGAGCCCACAGTACACCTCGGCCTATATTTTACAGTAACTTGTTAAGCTTATCATTTACAAGAATGCTGTTAGAAAAAAGTTTTTGACGTTGATGTTGACAGTGCCAATGTGTGGGTGAGAATGATTAGCACAGCAGTGGCTCAGATCTCTACTTTTTAATATATCAATCAGTCATTTCTAACTATGATAATCATGGGGGTATTTGTTATCACATTTCTGCAAGTGGCTGCCAAGTCCTCTTAAGATCTCATTTGCCATGATAAAATTGAATCTGTATCAGAATGCACTGTCAACACTGTAATCCCACATGACCTAGTTTGGAAAGCATGTGTGTATTTTTTGTTCTTAAATGTTTAACCATTATCAAAGTAATTCATGTGAAATATAGAGGTCAGCTTTATATAGCAGGATGTGTCCAGTGTAATGTTATTGATCTAATATTTATTCACATTGCTGTTTTCTATGAACATGTAAATGCTGCGCGCATGTAGTCCCCATTTCCTATTAATATTGCAGTGCGTCATGAAAAAGGAACAGCACTCTAATGAACGTGTTCGTCTGATGGCTTTTTTTCATTGGTTACAAAAATGCCAATCTGTTGAAGTTTAAACGGAATCTAACATCCCTGTTAAGAAATATAAGTGAAGAAGATTGTTTGGCTGGTGCACTGACAAAATGTGTGTCTACTTGACATTGTGCCATTTAAAAGGTTTTGAGTCAGTTTAGGTGGTGTTAGTTATTGGTAGGGCTGGAAGTTTTCGGTTTTAACCGATTGTAACAGGACAATGTTACCTATGTGGGTCATCATAAACCTGGAGTCAACAGTATATATGTAATAATGTCAATCATTCACTACCTGTTCTACATAAAGAATACGTCTTTCAGAAGGCGGGCAGTGTGCAAAGATATTGCTACTGACCAATAGGCAATTCTTGTTGAACTACGTTCGACTGACTTGTGACAGGTAGGCTGAAAAAAAAAAAAACTCGTAGCTGAAACAAACTCTGTAGTGTTGTACGATTATTTTTGTTATTGTTTAGTACCAATAAATTCAGGATCAGTAATTATTTTTAAGTTAGGTTAACATTGATATTAAAAACAATAATAATAATCTGTGTAAAATAAAATGATTAAACAACATCAGTATTAGGACCTACGATTAGTAAAATAATAATTATAATAAATAAAACAAACTTACCGTCACTATTAAAAGGCTAATAAGTCAATCAGTTAAACTCTCCTGTTAACTTTAAGCTTGCTTTGCAGTAGTGTATTAGTATTTGCCTTCTAATTGTGTATATAATTTATGTTATTTAAAGGTCTTGTATTCAATAAGCTTTATAGATAAATCAGGCAGTGAGTTGAGAAGTTGGAAGCAATGTGTAACGTGTGAGTTGCAGTAATAAAACTGTAAGATTGTAATATGTCTGCTCTGCATTCAGCTGAATTACTGATATAAGAGTTATTTCTTCACCACATCTGAACCCCAGCATTACAGTGTGATAGATCCGCAGGCAGTATGGGGCGTAAAATGAAATACATCTCACAATTCTCTGATTCAAAATGCATGCTGAGTTCTAAATTGCCTGTCCTAATGTGAACATGCTCACTTCAACACAGTAAGTTAACATTTCTATATATGTATTAGTGAAACCTACATACAATTTATTATAGAAACAGAATACTGATGTGTTTGAGTGTTTATGTTCAATAACTGAAAATAACCGATTTTGCCAAATAATAATAAAAACCGAAAAAACACCCCTCAAAAAATGAAACCTGAAAAATTCAAGCCCTGGTTATTGACAATAAATCACCTTATATTTTCCAGCCATTGATGTATTGCTCTCTTTTAGGATTTGACATATTTCTCACCCAACCTTTCTGTATTCTTGTCTGTATCAGTTCAACTACAGTTACAGTATATATTGATCATTAAAAAAGGGTGACAAATTAAGGTGATTTCCCATGTGGATATCCAAGCAATTTTCAGATGTAGATTTGAATTCAACATTTTCAGGTCTCTTTCCACAGTAATATGTGGCAATGTTGTTCCTGTGTTCTCATCATGTCATTTGGAATGTCTTTTAAAGAAACGAAGAACAACAACACTTTAGTTCCGAAGTACCATCCAAATTTCTGGGTGGACGGCAGGTGGATGTGCTGCTTTCAAACAGATAAACTGGCTGCAGGATGCCTTGAATACGACCCCAATCAGAACGGTGTGTTACCAGATATAATTACCATAACTTATACAATTCAACATGACTGTTCCTTCTATACCAACTCTGCTTTTATGAATAAAGTACTGGCTGCTATTCTTGACACTGTTCTTCGCTGTTAAAAGAACAAGCGTCCTGCCTGAATAAGAAATCTGACTTTGAAATAAAGCATTATTTAAATATGTCAATACATCACCCACCATACTGAGCTGTCAGTATGATAAATTTGACAACCATGACATATCAACAGTATGTACAGAATAATCCAGAAATGGCAATAGTTTAATGAAAATTGGAAGTGGTATTTAAGACCTGGGAGTCATTAGGTAGGCAAATGGGGTGTTAGTCATACATGTGTATTAAAATGAGTGATTTACAATAACTTCTTCAAAAATGAAATTGTGACATTTACAGGTAGACAAATGTACGTTCACACGGACATATACCCACAGACTCTAAATGACGAAAGCACAACTGCCTGCACTATATCCATATAACTCTTACTTGTGAATTGGGCCCATAAACAGTAGCCCATTTTGTGCACCACGCTGTAGACAAGTGTGATGAAATGAGACCTGATAACTTCTGTCAGGTTTAAATGATTTAAACTCTAAAGAGATTATATTACATTTAAAAAATCTATGTTTACCAGATTAAAGCCTAAAACCTTTTGGTGTAAGGGGTTTACCATTTAAACATACACATTTTCAATGTAAAAGTAGATTTTATTTAGGGTTATATTTAAAATGGGCCATTTCCAGTTTTTAGTAAAGTACAATGCTGTTTAGGATCTTTATCATTGCAATGTTTCTAGCTTTATAGCTTTCATTTATATGGGTGTTTTGTTTACCCCCTTATTAACATAACCACCTATAACAGAATTACAGTGAAGTCCACAGTACAACTGGAAAGGCACAGATATTTAAATGCCACCATTTTACGTCATTATAAACTATTTTTGTTGTCCAACAGCCTCCAAAAAGCCACTCCCTCCCACTCCAAAAGACACCAGGGTGAGTACCGCTTTTAACTCACATGATCTGTGATATGTGGTAGGGTGTATTTTGTTCTAACATTACACTACCTGGTAGTCATTGAGTGACTCAGTGGTACTGCAGTTTGTAGTTTCAGGGACTCAGGTATTACTGTTAAGCAAAGTGTATTCCATGCCTGGGATGACATCTGCACACAGGATAATTTATACTGGGATGTTTGACAAATCCCTATGTATCATTTAATTGATTTCTTATGTGATTAATAATAAAACCTGCAATTGTAATAACAACCTGAATACCCATGGCAACCAACTCTTACAGTGTACTTTTAAAGTAATTGACCTGTTCATTCTTTTAAATATCCCAATTTGTATTATAATGATGTGTGACTTAAGATGTAGACTGTTTTTCTTCATGTATTTTGGTAACAGTTGCTTTCGCACATTAACTCGACTTTAACAGTTTAAACGGTATTACTTGATGTAGTCTACCACGTCAAGGTGTTTTAATGTGTATCTTAATTGATCAATTGGGGAAGGTTAACCAGGTTGTTTATATAAAGAGGAACCTGTTGAATGAGGGTCTGGTTGCTTAAGTTGCAGTCTTTTATTTCTTTGTTTTTAAAAAGGTGTTTTTGTGACTGTTCCGGAATATTTTAAAATGAATTTAAAATGAAGAAACCGGCTTCTTGCCTGCAATCAGTTTGTGTGTGTCTGTGTGTGTGTGTACAGCATATACAATGTGTGTAATGATGATTATTCTGTTTTTACAACTCAGGAATCTATCCTGGAGTAAACATGTACACTGTAATAAAATACATGTCTGAAATACATGTTTTCTGCTTGTTTACTGTCATTATGTATAGCATTTTCTGCTGCAGCCATTACATCCTGGTTTCCTTTTAAAACTCTGAAGTTTAAAGCACCTGTGTGCTGGTTCTCAGAATGTGTACCCTCCTAGTGAATGTGGTACACCAGAGTGGAACCATTAAACCCTCCCCCATGCAACACTCTTCCCCTAGTGGTTGTAAATGATACCACAAAGAACAAATTAGGTTAAATCCAATGGGGTCAGGGTGTTGCAGGGTGAGAAGTTGATAGTTACACTGAGTTTGCGATTAATGCAACGAAAATGATATAGAAAGTGAATCTAAACAAGAATACATTAAGTTAGAAAAATAAAATAACTTTGAAATGTCACTTTTTGGTTTAAGTTGCATCTTAAATCACTTGCCATTTCTTTCTTGATTTTGAAAGATTTTACACCTCTTTTCTGATGAAATGTCACCTTGCTTGAGGTGCTTGATTGGCAGCACTAGACTTGACTGACATTGAGTTTTCTGTTTTGCAGAGGCTGTTTTCTGATCCGGGAGAGCTGGTGGTAGTTGCTCTTCATGATTTCATCCCCCAGAGTGCCCAGGACCTGATGTTGTACAAACAGGAGGAGTACATTATTACAGACCAGTCCGATCCAAACTGGTGGACTGCTCAAGATAAAAACGGGTAATTTTAACTGTATAGAGAATAATCCTGTTTTAAACCTATACAAATTTACCAGATTTAGGTAAAATAATAACGGTCTCCTTAATGTCATTTTTTTAATTCCCTATCAATTCTCTAGAGCTGTTGTATAGACACCCCCTATATCTGATATCCTCAATAACTTATTCTAAATAATGTTACCAAGGTTCATGACAACTGAATAAGCGGTTCTCCAAATACTGTATTGTGATTGTGCACGTTTTCATGTAATATTAAGCAAAGTGAGGTGAGTCTGAAATTGTGGGTAATCCAGATTTTCCAGGGCACCATGCTGTAAATGCTGTGATTATTCAGATTGCAGAATGAGCTGTACGGGAGGAAGCCTGTGGGACACTGCAGCTTTAAAACCTGTTTATTTCTGGTGTGGAGGATGTGGCTTATCGGATTAGCACCTCCAGAATTATATAAAGTGCTTCCTTGCACTTAATGAAAAGATATATTCACTGTGTGTGTTGCAAATGGAGGGAGATCCTTTTATTAAGAGGATAAAAAAGGTTGAATGACAACTGAAACATCCAGTGTATTTTGCCATATTTTGAGTTGTCTTAAAACTACGAATGTAGCTAAAACTCATTCAAAATATCTGAAAAGTTGTCTTGGTGCCAGTTTGTTAGACTAATCCACAGTTTCTTTTGATTTGTGGATTTAATCAATTGGCAGATACGAGTATATTGAAATTAGATAGTTTCTGTTTAGTTTTTTTTTTCTTTTTGCCAGATTTACACAGGTTTGCTTTCCAGACATTATGGTAGTGTTTTGATTAAGTGTTTTTTGTCAAAGTGATAGTCAAAGTTTGAACTGCGTGGTATGGTGGTAGTGAAAGTGTAGGTGGAGAATTGCTGTTTTTATCTGGTGGGAGAGAGTCTGGTGTTTGAATTGATAGTGGGGGATGTGGGGAAATTTGTGCCTTACGTTTAGGCATTCCTTCAACTGGAAACAAAAAAAAAATCCCCAATTGTGTTGGAGAAAGAAATGATCTTACCATTAATAGTATATCTGGTTTTTCTGTTCTGAAGCTTTCTAAACTTTCAGAAATTTCAGCAGATCATGATTTGTTTAAATAAGATATTTTTTTTACAGCAGTTAATTTTGAACTAACTGAACAACTTATTTTTTCAACAGAGACACAGGGTATATCCCAAGCAACTACGTTATTGAGAAGTCACCTGACAATTTAGAGGCACACGAGTAAGTTCAATGTCATTTGATTGTTAGACGGCTGTTTGTAGCCATGAAACCTGCCACCTTCCAAGAAAACACTGCATACCCCCAAACGTTCCAACCCAAAGGAAATAATTGTCTTTTTGTAGTATGAAAAATACATTTAATAAGCAAGACATCTACTGTAATGGTGCCCCAAACTGTTTACATACTACCACAACTGGGTGGGGCTTTTGTTTTTGATTACACTAAATAGCTTGGCACCATTTCAGAAACCAATTTATTGGGGTTAAAATGACCAACCAAATCATACTGTGGTAGTAAACAGATTGGGGTAACACTGCTTCTATGAGACCTCTGGTTAATTAAAATCCTTTGCACACATTTGAAAAGGGGACTGTTGTCTCTTCAGTGATATCACTTGTTTCTGCAGTGCAATAGTTGTGAGCAAGGTAAAACACATGTTTGGTTTCAGTAGGACTTGTGTCATATTTTCCATATGCGGCTCCACCATGACCCTGTCAAGATGTGGTTTCCAATGATATACCATAGTTCCAAATGGCGGTTCAGAAAAGAGAAACAGACCTTCTTCTGTGAAACTGCTCATTCAAAATGGTCATAGCATCACTATACCTATGGAGCACCTAGACTTATTCCAGGCTTGATCTAAGCCAACATGACACAAACATATAATATGCAGGTACTAGGGATTGCGAGAAAAAGATTGAGACCAAGTTGGTTGTGCACCAACACTCCATCATGATATACCACTCAATGCAGTCTGATATATACCACTCAATGCAGTCTGATATATACCACTCAATGCAGTCTGATATATACCACTCAGTGCAGTCTGATATATACCACTCAATGCAGTCTGATATATACCACTCAATGCAGTCTGATATATACCACTCAAAGGCTGTGTTAATCGCCATTACAGTATAATGTGATACACCGTGTAAATACAGTATGTCTGGCTCAGGGAAGAAAAATCAACTGCAAGATTAAGAAAACCTAAAAGATTAAGGATAATATTGGCCTTGTACTGGTACTGAGTAATGTAAAATTCTTAAAAAAGAAAACAGAACAAGCAATTTTATCTTGATGAGAATTATATACGTTTTCAAACCAAATGCTCTGACCATTTCCTTTCCTTATCTTTTAATGTTTTGGCTGTATGCTGTATTGCGTACCATGTAACTATCTTGATTTCTAACCTGATTGTATCGAGCAATGCTTGTTCCCAAACGAGGATCCAGGAACCTGTGACACCTGACAAAGCAGTGATTTTTGTTCAGAGATTTACTAACTAACATACTGACAAAAGGCTTTTCCTATTAAGAAAATGTTTCTTTTGAGGCTGTTCCTATGAAAAGAAAAAAGAAAATCTAAAATATTAAAACAAGAGATCTTACCTAGTGCCAAAAAATAATGTTCTGAGTTTTGGAGCAAGGTAAGAAAATAGTCCTTGATTCAATATTATTTAAGAACATTATTATTCCTTATTATAGGAAAAACAGTCTTGAAAGACATTTTTATAATTGTGAAAAGAATGTTTGCCAGTGTATCTGTCATGGAAGTAAAGGGGGCAGAAATTAAAGTTGAAAACCCCAAGTGCTCATTTGTAGAACTACCTTAATTTAGAAATGTAGCTCTTAGGAGTTTTTATAGAAGAAAAACTAACTAGTATGTTAGCTAAATAATGATCTAAGCAGAAATGGAGACTTACAGTAAACACGCATATAGTAAAAGTTAATCTGATAAACATGTAAACTGATGAAGTTTCACTGTTCCACTTTCACCTCACTGAGTTTCTTAACTGCGCAATTTACAGTGAAGCCTGGTTTCACAGACCCTGATTAGCACTAATCTTGGACTATTCAATGTTATTTTAGGTAACGTAGTCTGAGATGAATACTAATTGGGGTGTGTGAAACCAACTGTTAGTCTTAGAAGTTACGGATATAGTGTATGCTGTCAGAAACTAATAAATGTTTTTTTTATTTTATTATTATTTTCTCATTCAGGTGGTACAACAAAAACATTACCAGAGCAAAAGCTGAACAACTGTTATTTAATGAGGTATTGAGACTGAGTTAATACATTTTAAATTTGTTTTGTTTGTTTTTAAACGTAAAGTAACTTTCTGCCACTCCCGTTCCTCAATTGTGTAGATGTTATTATGACATGTTTTTGAAAGATAATAAAAAAGACTCCCAACAGGTAGACGCGCACACACACACACACACACACACACACACACACACACGCAAACAAAACCAGGACAGGCAGCATGCTGCAGACGTGAAACCACACTTGCAAAATGTGAGGCTGCAAGATGCTAAGCTTCTAGATTTCAAGCACGAAAGCCACAGCTATGGTTGAGGATTTCCTGTCTTGGGTATGTTGCCTGTTTTAAAATGTAATGTATGTGAGTTTATCAATAGTAAGATATCCAGGTCCTATGGTAAGCTTTGCAAGTATTATTATTATTATTATTTGTTTATTTAGCAGATGCCTTTATCCAAGGCGACTTACAGAGACTAGGGTGGGTGAACTATGCATCAGCTGCAGAGTCACTTACAACTACATCTCACCCGAAAGACGGAGCACAAGGAGGTTAAGTGACTTGCTCAGGGTCACACAATGAGTCAGTGGCTGAGATGGGATTTGAACCGGGGACCTTCTGATTACAAGCCCTTTTCTTTAACCACTGGACCACACAGCACAATAGGTGTTGAAGATACACATGAATAAAGTATAGAGTACATTTTAATTACATTTTCTATATTTGAATGATGCTTGATACAGCAGTAACTATTTTTTTTCCAGAAGTCTGAGTTCAGTAACTGTTCTTTAGTTTTGGTTGCTTGCCATAGCAATATGAAAGATCTGCCAAAGTGTATAGAAGACCCCGTGCTCAACAAGAAGTGACCAGCTATTTTGAATCTAGTTGTTTTTGTTGTTGTTGTTGCTGGCAATAACATAACTAAGCACTAGATGGCGCTGGAGCTTGCTATTAATATAAAGACTCTTTGGCTGCTCTATGGTCAATGTGTCTATGGTAACGAGAACTGAAGAGCAGCTCCTGAGCTCATTGTCAAAATATTTGAACACATCTCTAACACCACTCAGAATGATGACAAACATAAAACAATTAAAGGGAAAATAAAAAAGATGTATTTTGAAGCTACTTATTCCTTAGATGTATCCTAAATCTGCAGTGCCCTGCTCGTTAATTTCATAGACATCCTTGGTATCTGTTTAGTGCATTCTTTTCTTGTCCTTTGTGCAGTTTTCATTATATTAAAGCAGATGTTCGGTGGTAATTATTTACAGTACATTCTTTGAAGAAACAGCAATTGACCCTGATTTATCTCTCTCTCTAATATATATAAATGTGCTCTATTATTCTGTAGGACAAAGAAGGTGCTTTCATGGTGAGGGATTCCCGGCACGCTGGACTGTACACAGTGTCTGTGTTCACTAAAGCACACGGGTAGGTTTTTAAAGAAACAGCAAGAGCATCTCATGTACACATTATGTAACAATATGGATTCTTTTTTCAATCATCAAGGGCTGTCTTCCTTTGTCATACTAGTTGTGGTGCCTCCTGTCTACGTTTTCTCATTTCCATTTCTGTGTTTTAGTTCTAATGGTGAAAACAACCCCAGAGTGAAGCATTACCAGATCAGAGTGACCACGTGTGGGGAAACAAAGTTTTACTTGGCAGAAAAATATACCTTCAACTCCATCCCAGAACTGATACATTACCACCAGCACAATGCAGCAGGTGAGCATCAATGACCTGGCTTACTGAAAGTGCATTTCTAGAGAGGAAATGGAGGTGTTTCTCAACTTCATTTTAAAACACGTATGAGGATTCAAGCACCATTTACGATTTGTCAAAATACCATCCTTCTTGTGTATGTTATGCCGTGTATAGAACATATGACAGAATTGTAAAGTTACAACAACATTTGTTTGTTTTTTGTTTTGCACAAGACGGCATCTCTTAAACCGAAACAAGACTGCCACAGAGATACAGGATGCATTAACTTATAATATATAGCAGACCCTTCCTTCAATGTGATACAGCCATCTGAATTGTCTTTGTATGAGATAGTTTGGCTTGTATCAGGTGAAAGTGATGTACAGCGTTCGAGCGAGGTAGCCACTAACTCAACCCGTTTCAGTAAAGAGAGAGATTTTGCAGCCCTCATTTTCAAAAGTGGCAAGTTTATTCAAATAACTGATCTGGACCAAGTCGAATAAATCTGAAAGTTAATGTTTTACTTTTGAAGGTGAATGCCTTTGTTTTAAATAGGATAATAAATAATGAACACACATGTACATCATGATTCAAACACTGTTTATTTGTACAGGACTCATAACAAGGCTAAGGCATGTGGTGTCGTCGGGGAGGGAGAAGGCCCCAATGACAGCTGGCTTTAGTTATGGTAAGCATATTTGTTTCATAAAAAATCCAAAAGCCTCACACGTCAATATCATTTAAAAAAAAATATATATATATATATATATATATATATATGTTGTTTTTCTTTATTATCCAGGGATGGAAACAAGATTCCTATCGTATAGCAGTTTGACCCATTCCAGGTTTTAATATGATCGATTAGCCCCCAATGTATAGGTAACAAGTTCAGGTGATTCTTATTAAACTCATAGTAAAACCAGGAATGTATCAAACTGCTATGCAGTGGGAGTCTTATTTCCATCCCTGTTATCTATTTTAGTATAAAATTGAGCAGGGGTGTGAAATATTGAGGCTTTAAAGAGTTACTTGGTATCGGTATGACATCACTCTTAACTATTGTATTCTTCTTAAGATGTGCTTTCTATATAATTTTCTATTTCAATCATCACATCTTGGTAACCTAGTAAAGCAGTTTAAAACACGCCTGTGGCCTCAAATGGGCTTTTCAAGCATGTCTTCTCTTAAGTTCAGCTGGTAAACCGGATTGTAACGATAAAGCTGCAACACACCGCATTCCTTTTAATGATATAGTGAAACCTGAATTAACTTAAAACACGCAGTTACACAGCAGTAATTAAATTAGACATAAAAGCGTGACAAGAATCCTCAAAGCTTTCACGTTGCTATGCTTGTCATCTTTCATTGCTTAGTGCTTCAATGCTTAGTGCTTAGTGCTACTGAGACCTAAATGAACCAGTGGCTGCTTATTCAAGGGGCCTCATTTACAAAAGGGCACTAAACATGGTGTACCATAATTGCAATTAGTGTGCACGTTCATGATTTCCGTATTTACTATTGCAATTTTTTCTATTATGGCACAAAACAGTGGGCATATTATGTCGCACGCTGATTTTATTGTGCCACACTATGGTAATCAGAATGAATATGTGATTTGTATGGTAATGTATTTAAGCACCTGCTCTGAATAATGAGATGAGCTTTATTCGAACTGTATTTAATAAAGGGTGATAAACATAGCGATAATTAGTTTGTTTGGAAAGCAGGCTTTAAGAACATGTCGATTTTTAAACACAGGTACCATGATAACTATAACAATATAATAATAATAAAAAGTTATGTTCACATCATACTCCTAAAATATCACTTTAGAATTAAGCACCAGAATGCAGCAACAATTTTCATCTTTAGTGTTGTCTTTGAAATACTAGAACCAAAATATTTACATATTCCAAATCGAAGTATAAAATACAGGCAAAGAACCGAAACATCTTTGGCAAAAGAAAAGGGGTCCAATGATTAATATTGCAAGTGCTGAAGTTCAGAGTGACACTGCTCTCTAAATCATGCAATCAACAATATGAATAAATAACATGTTGTATTATGCCATAAATGTTGCCCTTTAGGAACTAATATGAAAGCATCTGTTTTGATGGTAACGATCTTTCTGTGGATAATTTGATGGACTAACATGGTCACGTAAACTGCCAGAACAATTTAAACACCTTGCACATTTTTGGCCAGGCTTGTATATAGCAGAGTTATCCCTAGAACCCATGTCAGTGAAGCAGTGTTGCAAAGTCTACAAAATAACCCAACCCTGTCAATCAGGTTCCCAACCTGTTTGGCTAAAAGCCATACTGAATATAAATAAATAAATAAACACTACTAACCTAAACAAGGTTACCTTACTATAGCTAAGAAATCGAAATGCACTGTGACACAGCTTCAGTAGTTTATTCATTACACATATTGCATATTTAAAGACAGTGTTTATGTATTTTAACTATAATTGACTTGTATAAATCTAACAATTTGTCTTTGCTGTCTTTTCAAAGCCTAATAGCTTAAAATCCAAAGAGCCGAATTGTGGAGCTCAGTGAATCATGTTGGCTAGGCTGCTGTAAAGCTTTGTGATCTTTCTTTAGAAATCTCTTTATTTATTGAAGTTCTTCCAAGAAGTATTAAGCTGTTTGATCTGACTGAAGTTGTACAGCTGTCTCTAGATGGGTCTTTGTGAGCTGTGTGACATAGCTGAGCTGCAAGCAGAGGGCTCTGCATAGTTGTGCAAGCACAGTGGTTTCTGCAGGGTGGGAATTAAACACCATAAAGTCAGCCTGTGGTTTCATAGCATGTATTAGGTGACTTTAAAAATGTTTTACTCAAAAGGGAAATTCACAACTTTTTTTTTTTGTACCTGTTCATGGGTCGTAGTCACACAGCTTCAACTTGTGTCGGATGCTTTATGGCAAATCTATTTTGAAATACTTCATAAACCAAATATGTTTTTCAGGACTGGGCAAAATAGTCAAGGAAATTATTTACATATAAATCGTATTAAGTTAAAATACAAAATAGATGGCAAGTAATGCATTTTAAATATAAAATAGTAAATATTATTTAGCAAATAATATATTTTTAAATAGCTAATTGCATCTGCTGGTTTTGATCTACACACAAATTGTAAGGCTTATAATTATTATTAATAAGCTATAACTAAGGCTTTTGAATTATATATATATATATATATATATATATATATATATATATATATATATATATATATATATAATTTATTTATTTATTTATATAGATAGATAGATAGATAGATAGAGATAGATAGATAGATAGAATTAAAAAGCCTTAGTTATAGCTTATTAATAATACTCATAAGCTGTACAATTTGTATTTCTAAGAAAGTAGGAATATGTTTTATTATGAGAGTTATTTTAGCGCTTTTGTGTGTTTATTGCCAGGCGTGTGGGAGATCGAGCCCTCTGAATTGAGTTTCATACAGGAGGTGGGAAGCGGTCAGTTTGGATTGGTTCACTTAGGCTACTGGCGCAATGTCAATCACAAAGTGGCCATCAAGATGATACGGGAAGGAGCCATGTCAGAAGAGGATTTTAAAGAGGAAGCCCAAGTTATGACGTGAGTGCTTTTC
Organism: Acipenser ruthenus; assembly: GCF_902713425.1. NCBI lineage: Eukaryota > Metazoa > Chordata > Actinopteri > Acipenseriformes > Acipenseridae > Acipenser > Acipenser ruthenus. The sequence goes on along the minus strand of NC_081210.1, from coordinate 21,121,554 downwards.
TAAAGGCTTTTATTATCCAGCTGTGATACTAGGTATGTTCATTAGAGGGCAGTATTGCTATCCGATTTCACTATAGCTGTTGTCTCTGAGGTTATGAAATACATTTTTATTGGATTCAGTACCATGTTCCCTGCTTATCATCGTGCAGTTTTTATCTCTAATGAATTCTAAAACAGTCCCAAACTCTGGGCCAGGGCCAGAAGGTGGACTGCAGCAGCAAAGTGGTCTCAACAAAAAACTAAGTCTAGAAATGAGATCACGGATGCAGGTAAATAACAAGGAACCAGTAAAAGCTACTGTGAAACGGGTGGCAATACAGAAAAGAGCAGTATGTTTTGATAGAAGAATGTTATTTTCGAATGAACACCCTAGTTTGCCAAGTGGACATCAAATGACGTACCTCAGGTAACAGGAATGCTTGGTCCTGAAATAAGCTCAATTATAATTGACACCATAATTAGAAGAGATAATAAAACTTGATGAAGATGAAGCTTGGAAAGCTGATTTCTTGATTTTTAATAATGTTTGTCAATAATTATATTGCAATGTACTGGTAATATCCACACTCATGTTTTGAGTTATATGTGAAGGCTTTTCTGCAGTCTTTGCTTTGTTTTTTTTTTCACTTCTTGCTTTTGAACAGTAGTGTTCTTAATTCTTTCATAATTGTAGATTATTACCTGTCTAATATTCAGTTAGGAAAGTGGTTGCTGAATGCAGCACTATGAGATTGTCATATGAATTAGAGTAGAGGCTTTCGTTTGAAGCGAGTCCAAATGCATATAAAACAATATATACAATATAAAACTAGTAAGAAACTACTCTGAGCAATAGCTTATCTGCTTCTTCCTTTAGGTAAACTATTCCTTACTATATTTATACTGCTTTTTTGTGCATTTCTCAAAATAGGCTACCGATGTGAACAAACTGGGTCTAGAATCAGTTGATTTTTGAATATCGTGGTAAAGACTTTGTTTAACTCTCTTTCTCTGAACAGTAAGCTGTCTCACCCCAAGCTGGTCCAGCTGTATGGAGTGTGCACCCAGCAAGCCCCCATGTGCCTGGTGTTTGAGTACATGGAGTCCGGCTGCCTGTCTGACTTCCTGCGCAGCCAGCGAGGCAGCTTCTCCAGGGAGACTCTGCTGGGAATGTGCTTGGATGTGTGCGAGGGGATGGTCTACCTGGAGAGTGCCAACTTCATTCACAGAGATCTGGTGATTCGAGATGCCTATGACTTTGTACACTTAATATGTCTTGTGTAGGGTGTCTCTTATTGTATTATGCAGTTTCTGGAATGACGTCTCGTATGACAAGGCTTATTATAAATCACAAACACTAGATTGTACCTAAAGAGCTGTTTTTTTAACAGTAGAAAGGTGTACACAGGATAAGATGTAATGGAATTTTGACAAATGCTTAATGTTGATGACTTCTCATATGTGATTTATAATGGAATGTATACCAGTTCCCAACAGACGGCAAATCTAACAGTCTGAAAGAATGGGCACATATCACTCTGCACCACTTTAAACTCTTGTCAGAGGAACATAAGGGTTACCAAGTTTGTCTGTGCTTCTGTATGCCTGCATTGCCATTGAATGTCACCTGGTAAAGTTTATTCACTGGTTAGTTAATCAATATGTATTGACTGACTTGCAGGCTGCAAGAAATTGTTTGGTAGGAGAGAATCAAACAGTGAAGGTGTCAGACTTTGGGATGACTAGGTAAGTGATTTTAAACATTACCTTTTATTAAAAAAATGATTGTAAATATCTTGACCGTGTATTCATTGTTTCTGTTATTATTGTGTTGCATGCTGCAAAAAACTGCCAATATTATTATTTTTTTTTCAAAAAGGGTAACATTGTATTTGTTATGTTTTCTTAAAGGAGTAAACAAATTCTTACTTCATGAGCATAATGACTTTCTTGCAAGTCACACAGACTTTATTTTCTCTTGGACTCTGAAGTCCATGCAACCTGCCACCACACTGCAGATTCACTCCCTGTGCATCGGCTATTTGGACCCCACCTAAAGCTTGAAACCTCTTTTTCATGCACATAGGACCGAGCTAACTTCGGGGCCACATGTGCACCCCTCAAACACCCTTGAGGGTTGCATGCACCATACAGCTTGGTTATAAAGTTTAATTCTTGGAGTTACAGTATATTTGCTTTTGTAATAACCAATTTCAGTGGCCAAATATGTTTACTCACCTCAATACTGTAATTAACAGTTGTTCTGACCTGATATGCCCACTTGTTGTTTAAAACAAACGTTGCTTCCATGCATTATTTAAATAAGCTTCCCTTTATGGGGGGTGCTGAAGTGGTTCACCCCTGACAGGGCTTTATGTGGTGTCAGGAGGGAACCTAATAGCTGTTGCACTGGGAGTGAATCTGCAGTGATATGGCAGGATAAATGGGCGTCGCCCAATTCAAAGTCTGAAAAAACTAAACCATCTACAGAAAAGAAAGTCTTGAAGTCTTGCTTATTACACAAACTCATTAACATGAAACTGGTAAATATACAAAAACAAATGCATGCATTCTGCCTCTGTAAGGTTCGTCCTGGACGATCAATACACCAGCTCCCTTGGGTCGAAGTTCCCAGTGAAGTGGTCTGCGCCTGAGGTCATCCATTACTCCAAATTCAGCAGCAAGTCTGACGTCTGGTCCTTTGGTACGGAATGGTTTCTAGTGCATTTAAAATAATGAAGCAAGCGGGTATCATACTTCTATGTGGGGTGCACCATCATGTTGCTTACTATTCTAATAACATCCTGTGGATTGGAAAGTACCTTCTATTCAGCATTCCGAACCAGCTGGAGGGTGTTTTCTGTCGTGTTCGAGTACCTTGATGGACCACGAGACCCTGAGAGTCTCGTCAGTAAACAGGACTACTAAAAAAGAAATGCCATGTAAAAAAATAAAGCACATGCAACTGGAATAAATAATAATACTAGACAGTGGGGAAAGCAGTAGGGGTGAAGTATAGCATCACATTATTAAACCATCTCTCTTGCTTTACTGTGGAATATTTTTCTTGGTCCAGTTTTTCAGCCATTTTCAGATATGTAGTTTGACCCTCCCCTAGCTTACTGCTCACCTTCACTTGTGGGTCAGGTTATGTTTTACAGCCGCCAGGGTAAGATTGAGCCATTTGTAAAGAGCTGTTTGGGAAAATCATGTTATGCCTTCTGTCTGGATGAATAGATGTCTTCATTGCAGAGTTGCAGCTGTATTGTTTACTTCTCTTGCTAGCCAGGCACCCGACGAATCCTAGGGTCTTGGTGGAAGGGTGTTGATGGATTTCTATGGAAATTTCTAGTGAAAGTTGAGAGTGACATTGCATTTTTTGCAGGTGTTCTCATGTGGGAAGTGTACAATGAGGGTAAAATGCCTTATGAGAACCAAACGAATGGAGAAGTGGTGGAGGCCCTCTCATCAGGGCTCAGGCTGCTGAAACCCAAACTGGCATCCAATTTAATTTACCAGCTGATGGAGTGGAGCTGGAAAGAGGTCAGTGCTAAAGAAACGCGAAAGCGGGACAAACTTGGATTTCAAATCCTGTATATACAGGACTGCCATAGTGGCTCTGGGTATAGCCACACGTTCTGTGGCTTATATAACCGAAGCACAGCGCTGAAATTTGGTACTGGCAAAAAAAAAAAAGCCATTGGGAACATATTGATGCAATAAAATCTAATTTCACTAGGGGGTGCTGTTGAATCCCATATTAATGTACATGGTAAATTAAGGACTTTTAACCTCACAGAGCTGAACTTAATACAGTGGTGCACATTTTGTACCTCATAGCACCAGTAGACATGTTTTTTTTTTTTTTTTAAAGTAATTCCTTAGCAACCATAGATGATAGTTTCTTATTGGGTCTAGACTACCCACATGACCCACCCAACCCTGAGCCAAGCAACTTTATGCCAGTCCTGTATATGTTAACACCAAATGTGTGGCTTTTAATTTACTATTAAAATATTGCTAAATGCAACCAATAAAAGTCAGGCAGGTTTGACCAAATGTATACAGTCATTCATCCAGAAGTATAAAGCACTCAATGGTAGGATATGAAAGGACAGTAGTACAACTCTGACAAACATTTGGGTTGAAGTCTTTTTGACAGTTGGTGCCAGGTTTGCAAAGGTCTTTACAGCAAAATGCAATTTGCACATTTTCTTATGAAAGTAAAATAAGAACATAAAAAGAACATAAGAAAGTTTACAAACGAAAGGAGGCCATTCAGCCCATCTTGCTTGTTTGGTTGTTAGTAGCTTATTGATCCCAGAACCTCATCAAGCAGCTTCTTGAAGGATCCCAGGGTGTCAGCTTCAACAACATTACTGGAGAGTTGGTTCCAGACTCCCACAATTCTCGTTGTAAAAAAGTGCCTCCTATTTTCTGTTCTGAATGCCCCTTTATCTAATCTCCATTTGTGACCCCTGGTCCTTGTTTCTTTTTTCAGGTCAAAAAAGCCCCTTGGGTCGACATTGTCAATACATTTTAGAATTTTTAATGCTTGAATCAGATCGCCATGTAGTCTTCTTTTTTCAAGACTGAATAGATTAAATTCTTTTAGCCTGCCTGCATATGTCATGCCTTTTAAACCCGGAATAATTCTGGTCACTCTTTCTTGCACTCTTTCTAGAGTAGCAATATCCTTTTTGTAGCGTGGTGACCAGAACTGAACATAGTATTCTAGATGAGGTCTTACTAATGCATTGTAAAGTTTTAACATTACTTCCCTTGATTTAAATTCAACACTTCTCACTATATAGCCATTTTGTTTCCTTTTGTTCTCTATTTCTTAATTATTATTATTTGTTTATTTAGCAGACGCCTTTATCCAAGGTGACTTACAGAGACTAGGGTGTGTGAACTATGCATCAGCGGCAGTGTCACTTACAACTACATCTCACCCGAAAGACGGAGCACAAGGAGGTTAAGTGACTTGCTCAGGGTCACACAATGAGTCAGTGGCTGAGGTGGGATTTGAACCAGGGACCTCCTGGTTACAAGCCCTTTTCTTTAACCACTGGACCACACAGCCTCCTATGATAGTTGATAATGATAGTTTGGCCTTCATAGACAATTTTAATTAATTAGAACTAGCATGGGTACAGTTTACAGGGCCACACAAAACCTTAAGGTGTGTTTTGTTGAGGACTGATTTTTAAAGCCCGTTTTGATTAAAAAATGTTGACAGGGTTAAAAGTTTATTTTTCTAAGCACTGTCATGTTTAGAAAATATCCTTTTAAATGGAGAGACAGAGAAATTAGACTTTATTGATGCAAAGTCTAATTTAAGCGATTTTTCTGTTTCTTCTCCAGAGACCAGAAGATAGACCGTCCTTTACACTTCTCTTCCATGAGCTGGCAGAACTGGCTGAGCTTTGAAAAAGTGAAAGTCCTTTCTACAGTAGGCGTCCGAAGCAGCGAGGCATCGTTGACACAATCCCTGTGTCCTGATTGAAAGTCTCCCGTTTTGCTCAATTATCAACTCTCTCTGCATTTATTTCTAAACAGGTGCAAAAGAAAAAAATAATCAAGTGCAAAGTTTGCTGGGGATTCCACAGACAGCGTTGCATTGACTCTGGGTATCCGCAGGTTAGGGAGGCAAAATCAGCAGAGACTATTTCACCTCACTGAGCTACAGCGGCCCCTACTGGTGAGCTCAAAACAGACGCCTGCAGGGCTGGCCTTTGTCATTCAGGGGCTGGTAGCTCACTGACATCCTCTGTGGAGCTCCTGTAAAGAGACAATTCATTGGCTGGTGGGATTGGAAAACACCCACCGACCTTCAATTCTCCTAAGCTTTTGTGGGGCTAGCTACATTAAGGGAATATACTTGGACATTCTAAATTTGTAGGTTTAAAACATGAATTCTGAAGATTTCTGATGCAGATCTAATAATATATTTCTGAACTTTTTTCATACCTGACTACTCCCTGGTAGATCATTAGAGACACGGACAGAAAGATAACAAACAGTTCACCAAATTGAAATTCACTAACTTTGTTCTTTTTATACACATCGCATTAATAATAATAATAATAATAATAATTATATATATATAAAAAACATTAATCAACTCTCACTAACTGTAACTTAATTCTAAAATTAATAATAAATGACAGTCTGTCAAAAGATTACATTATGAAAGCAAAAATGCAAAAAAAAAAAGTCACTGTTGATGCAATATAATGCCAATATTCTAACAGCATGTCTGTGTCCTTGATTTCATTTTACATTATTCATGTTGCTCAATACACCCCTGCCTAAGCTCTCAAAGCTGCAGGCAGTTCAATCTGTCAGGCAGGCCCACTTCGTTCTGTAAAGCTCAGTAATTGCACCCCGGGCTCTGCCCCCGTTTCATATCCATGCTCACTGCAGGGGGTATGTGCCATCCTAGAGGTAGGCGTGGATTTTTTAATTTGTGGAGCTGCTGGGTGGTGCTTTAGGCAACTGATTTATTTGTGACGCAGAATTCTTTCATGCAAAAAAAACATGCAAAACATGTCATGCCCACTGCAAAATGACTGCAACGTTATGCATGATCCAAAAGAGAACAAGGAACTGGGGCTTTCAGCAGTGGCTCTAATACATAATTAAGTTGTTTGCAGTGTATCTTTGTAATTAAAAAGCGATGAGCTTTATCATAACAAGACTAGTATAACAGCAAAAGAATTCCTTTGTTCTGTTGTAATGAAAATCCAAGAGTGAAAAAAAGCAAGGCAAGGGTGTATTGTCAGGTTTGGAGCTTCATCGGCACAGACCCTGATGAGATACTATATCTTAATTTAGATAAAGTAATCCAAGCACATTCTTTCTGCATCAGCCTGCATCTCTCTTTTAAACTTAAAAAGGAAACAGTGAAGAGATGCAAGTCATTGCTTGCATTCATTTCTTACTATGAAACAAGTTAAACAAGTTTGAAGGGTTCATAATTTGCATACAAGCTTGTAAAAACGCCTTGAATTTAGAAATTAGTTAGGCAAATGTCATTTATTTTAATACTTCATTTTGAACACTTAATGTATAAACTGTTGAAATCTTGACTTCTAACTTGGGGCATATTAATATTGCAAGTTTCTGTCTGGCAATAGTTTCAGTTCTATAACTGATATGCAATACTAGTACACTGCCTAGAAAAGGAAGTACGGCATGTTATGTACAATGTCAGACCCTAAAATATACTTCTGTGGTTAAGGTCTTGCCTTGTTTTGTAGATAACCTGTTATTTATATATTATATGTGTATATACAATACAATATATTATCTTTTTGTTATATTATTAAAGTTTATAATATGGTATTTATGCAACATATGCATTTTGTTTGACAAATTAACTTGAATCAATCAAGGATGTTGTTTAAAAGATTGTGCAGTCCTATGCATTTACTGGCACGCTATTGCTTTCTGAATACCAAGTATAGGTTATGCATGCAATGCCTTGGCTTACATTTAACAAGAGAGATTGGTTTGGTGACACTGATCTCTATGAAGTCTTATTCTAAAAATGTTAATATTTTTATATGTGATGGGCCCAGAACAGTGGTGGTTTAGTAACACAAGGGTTCAGTTTTGCCCCTTGTTGTATTGAGCAGTGAGTTGGCATGTTTGCTGAAGCATATTGTGTAACATGACCTGAATTAACAAGTGAAGAACTGAAAGATTTGCTGCCCAGTAATAATGAGTGCTCTTCAGTTCCCTGCCATAGATGCAGGTCAGATCAGCCAAAGTGTCTTTTATATTAGTAAGCGCCATCTAGTGCAGAAGTGATCCAAAGTGGCAAACTAGATGGCGCTGTCTCTTTCTTCTGTAAAATACTTTGGCTGATCCAGCCTACATTACAAATATCTATGGCAGACAGCAAGAACTGAAGAGCAGCCCTTGAATTTGGGTGAAAGCACCTCAACACAGCCTTGGCCAAAAAAATAAAAAATATATAAAGAATAATCAGAAAAAACGCTATTTGAGTAATTGTAATAACCAATCAAAATGATTGAAAAAACATCATAAAAAGGTAAGAGGACTGTTTAAAATAAATAAGTAAGCTTGCATTAAGTTACTTACTGAAGCCAGTATGAAAATTGATTCATTCACCCGTGTGCAATGCACTCCCCAGAGACTGCTGTGGATCCAACCACTCCCCTGTTCTGGGCCCGTATGTTACCAGCAATGAAAGTGCTTGTATGTTAAATTCTCTAATTTCATAACTGTAAAACAAAATATTAACCATGTTTTCATATTTGCTTGTATGTAAGGACTATCTGTTTGAAAGTGTGTAGTGCAGTATTTTGTAGTGCAGTACTGCTGTATATCGTATTTTCTATATTAAAATGTCATGATGCTATTGTTGCCCATTGTCATTATGATAGTTTCAAAGAAACATGCACATTATTTCAAACTTTAGTTTATATATTACAGTTTTAACACATGAAATGTAATTAAAAATCACAACTGCAGCTAGAAAGCCTTTCTTCCACAAAATGTTTTCATCAGATGTTATCAGATAGTTATTCTGGTCTTTTTTCAGCCCAAGTAAGGCCAATATAAATCTTGATGTCACCTACTCCATGAAGCTCTGCTGTAGCTCACAAATAAAGGCATATCATTGTTCCACCTGCTCTGTGTTCATTATAACTTTTTACAGGAAACATCTTGGAGGATATGAAACCAAAAGATATTTGTCATATACAGGTAATAGGATGGCATGTTATGGCTTTTTTGCACAATCAAAAGGCCATGTTTAAAAGGAAAAGAAAAGATTAAACTAATTTGATGTTGTCGTTGCGAACGGGGTATACCGAGCAAACTGTGACAGCCTGGCCCTGGTTTGTCCTCACATCACCTGTTGTAAGTGATAAATGACTGTAGCCTGGTCTACTGTATGCTACAATTAAACGTGTCTGCATATTAATTATGTTATATGTTTCTGCGTGTTACAATAATTTCCATATTTCAAAATAATATATAGTAACAGTTTTAAAATCGGCATTTATTTTTACATATACCAAACGTTTTAAAATATAACAATGTTAATATCTGCCAGTTATCACCACGCCCATCTAGAAATATATGTCTATTAGAATAGTTATCGCTGTGTTTCTGTAATGAAGCGCATGTAACCGAGTGCAGTATTTCGTTACAGAGAGACCCATGCCCGTTACAATTAATAAGTATTTGGAATACCGACTTAGCGCAGATATATTGTTCCCAGTGGGTTGCAGTGAACAACATAAAATGTATGGGGGTGGGAAATGACATTTTTACAGTACATTTTAAAATCAGTAGGATACATTGTTATAAATGTGTCTATGAGTGACCATGCAATATTTTATATAGTAGTATTACAATATCTAGGCCATGTGGTAATCGCTATGTAAAATGTGTATATACTTTAGGAGGTTTAGCAAATTGACGGGGTTGTAAAAACGACATATTTTGATGCAAACAAACCACGCGTTCACACGTGCATGTAGTGAATGAAGTCTGTGCATCTGCCTCGCATTCGAGCAGCACCGCGGAGCAGTGCACTGTAACTTTAAGGAAATGCACTTGCAGCCATTTTCTGCTCTTTGTGTTACAGGGATTAGTGTACAACAGGCATTGTTGCTAGACTAGAGCATCACTTGAACAAGCCTAATTTAAAATACTAACCAGGGAACATAAGGAAGACACTGCATTTCACCAGCTTCCATATCGGGCATGCAAAAAGCAGGTAAGCAGATTTAATCATCATTTTTTTTATATGATCGGGGAAGATGTACACAAAACTGTGCTGCTGCTGATGCCGCTGCCGGGGCAGCGCTATACCAATAGAATTATTGCATGTGCATGATGCTATATATACCGGTGTTCATATTATTTAACATTATAGCACAAATGTGGGAATACCCGTTTTAATTATCTTGTAAAAAATAAAGATAAAAATCTGCAATTGGTTTATTATAAAAGATAAAAAATAAACATTTATGAAATTAACAGATCCATAATTTGAACGAGAATTCTGGTTGCTACAGTAGCATCCGTTTTTTTTTTTTTGTTTTTTTTTTTTTTTAACTGACTGGGTGGGGTAATTCTTGCTGCTTTTACATCTCAGGGTTTATCTGTTTTATTGAATGTGTTAAATATTTATTTTAACACACTGAATTCGTCGAGCAAGCTGATGAGCAGTGTTTTCATGAAGATCTTAAGCCAAACAGTACCCCCCCCCCCTTTTTTCTAACACATACGTTATTTAAATCAAACATGTTTTGAATGCTAATGCTGTACACATAGTGTATTTATTTAACTTTCCACGGTCCCCCAAAATGCTTTGTACAAAAGAAAGGCAAATTGTAATTGTAAGGTTCGTTTCGTACCGTTATGTCCCTTTAAATTCTCCAGCCCAAATCTGGAAATGGTATTTGCGTCTCTGCAGAGAAAGCATCTCTACAGCAACCTGCAATAGGCCTGGTAATAAACACCACTGATCCGGCGAGCCTCTTGACTTCATTGAGAGCAAAAACAAACCATGTTTGGTGATGTGGATTTTTACAAACATACGTTTTCTGTATCTAGAAGAGTTAAATATATTACAGACAGTATAACGGTTTCAAATAGCTGCTAGAATACTGAGATCGGCATGTCGGTAAAATAATTGTGAACATCTCTTAAAACGAACATAAACCAGAAACCCGACATTTGATATGATACCTATTCTTGTCTTTTTGTGTTTTAGGCATAGTCGTTTTTATCGTCTTAAACTCCCTAGCTTGCAGTCAGGCACAAGTTGTAAATATATGCTCATTATCGTGATGATTTAAAATAATTTTAATGCAAACTGACCATTATTTCAGTATAATAAACGGGAAATACCTGCAATGTTTAGAAAACACTTTTATATGAATGGGCTGTCCTTCACATACAGACGTGCTCAAATTTGTTGGTACCCTTTCAGCTCATTGAAATAATGCTTCATTCCTCCTGAAAAGTGATGAAATTAAAAGCTATTTTATCATGTATACTTGCATGCCTTTGGTATGTCATAGAATAAAGCAAAGAAGCTGTGAAAAGAGATGAATTATTGCTTATTCTACAAAGATATTCTAAAATGGCCTGGACACATTTGTTGGTACCCCTTAGAAAAGGTAATAAATAATTGGATTATAGTGATATTTCAAACTAATTAGTTTCTTTAATTAGTATCACACATGTCTCCAATCTTGTAATCAGTCATTCAGCATATTTAAATGGAGAAAAGTAGTCACTGTGCTGTTTGGTATCATTGTGTGCACCACACTGAACATGGACCAGAGAAAGCAAAGGAGAGAGTTGTCTGAGGAGATCAGAAAGAAAATAATAGACAAGCATGGTAAAGGTAAAGGCTACAAGACCATCTCCAAGCAGCTTGATGTTCCTGTGACAACAGTTGCAAATATTATTAAGAAGTTTAAGGTCCATGGAACTGTAGCCAACCTCCCTGGGTGCGGCCGCAAGAGGAAAATCGACCCCAGAGTGAACAGAAAGATAGTGCGAATGGTAGAAAAAGAACCAAGGATAACTGCCAAAGAGATACAAGCTGAACTCCAAGGTGAAGGTACGTCAGTTTCTGATCACACCATCCGTCGCTTTTTGAGCGAAAGTGGGCTCCATGGAAGAAGACCCAGGAGGACTGCACTGCTAAAATGCATATTGACAAGCCACAATCCTTCTGGGAGAATGTCCTTTGGACAGATGAGTCAAAACTGGAGCTTTTTGGCAAGTCACATCAGCTCTTTGTTCACAGACGAAAAAATGAAGCTTTCAAAGAAAAGAACACCATACCTACAGTGAAACATGGAGGAGGCTCGGTTATGTTTTGGGGCTGCTTTGCTGCGCCTGGCACAGGGTGCCTTGAATCTGTGCAGGGCACAATGAAATCTCAAGACTATCAAGGCATTCTGGAGCGAAACGTACTGCCCAGTGTCAGAAAGTTTTCTTATTTACAATATTATGTTGAATAAAAAATCAAAAGCAAAGTCTGATTTCTATTAAATATGGAATAAACAATGGTGGATGCCAATTACTTTTGTCAGTTTCAAGTTATTTCAGAGAAAATTGTGCATTCTTCGTTTTTTGTGGAGGGGTACCAACAAATTTGAGCACGTCTGTAACTGAATATTATCTATATGATTGCTATGTCTGATGTGTATTATCTGTTTTGAGTCAGTTTCTGGCATACAGGGCAAGTCAGCTAATCTGATATACCCTAGGCCGGATAATGAATGGTGTATTGCCAGGTGCTGCTGTATTACAACAACAAATTAGTTATGTTTCACTAGGAACAATCTAAAGAATTTTGACTCTGTGGGCCATTCAGTTTTTGCTTCAGGTTTTCACCCCTAACTTCCCCAAAGGAAATCGAGTTAGTCATCATTGGGGAACAATTTAAATATCTTGCAGACGTATTACAGTGTTACAAGTGCATGCTGACTGCCCCTGACTGTTCACTCAAGTCCAAACCCGTACCAGGATAAAATGTGTTATATAGAAATGGTAAAATCAAGCTTTTATCATTTCTATATAAGCATCTTTAAATGTTATTTTTACATAGCGCCATCCTGACCTGAATACCATGCAAATAATAATACCAATTTTTTTAGGTTGTATTTAAACACAAGCGAAAATGGAGAATGAAGTTGAGAATATGTGCATTTTTTGAATGGTATAAAAATAGCACTTTGCCTTAAAGAGATTAACTGGATGCTACACGCTTTGGTAATGATATGGATTGTTTAGGAGCTTGGTACTGTACCTTCTGCAGGCTGATACCCTACAACAGTGCTCTCCTAGTCAAACACGCCCTTAAAGAATGCTTAGACAGGATAAGACATACTGTTGCTACATGGTCTGTATCTCAGTGCACGTTAACGTGTGAGGAAACACCCCGCTGTGTCAGAAGCACAGTTCTGTTTCCTGTTGTGCTGATCTGCTACCTACCTTATCAGTGAAGATTTTGCTCTGCTTAAGTTCCTATCAGACTTTTAAATGGGGATGGCGAAAGATACTTTTTCAAAAAGGAAGTTCAAACTTTGAAGTGTTGAGGAAGGAAGACAAACCTGAAATAGCGTATGAGCTTTCATTTAAAATAGAAAAAAAACAATGTTCTGGTCTTTACTTTCTGGTAAGGCAGGAGGCCACATAGTCAAATGACTGCTTGAAAGGTTTACTAGGGCTGGATTTTCAACATGTTAACTAGTCAGCAAACTTGTAAAGACTCGCTACACTACAACTGGCCTCTATTTGACATGCATGTCTTTGACCATGGTTAAATGTTTAAGAAAAATAGTCACCCTCCGTTTATGATGACCACTTTGAAATGCCAGACTATAATGGGAGTCAATGTGGATGAGCTCCTGATAATGGGAGTCAATGTGGATGAGCTCCTGATAATGGGAGTCAATGGGAACAAGCTCCTGATAATGGAAGTCAATGGGAACAAGCTCCTGATAATATCACTTTGCTTACACTCTGTGTAATATCACTGACATTTATTAGCATTGATTTCCACCCCACCTAATATCACCTTGGTAAGTGAAAGCATATTAGAAGTTTTACATTATCATTTTTTTTTATTTGGGTGTAAAATGTAAAAATATGTTTTTATGAAATACACAAAAACAATGCATATAATTTTATAAGCAGGAACTTTAATCTAAGGTTGTTAAAATTTAACTGCTAAAAAACATTTTTAGTTTCTGAAAATGACCTGTTATGAGGATCTTGCATTGATTTACACAATCTTTCTTAAGCCCATTTCACATTGGCACTTCTACTGGTCTGGACCTGGGTTCTGGCTACCCGAGTCACAATCCCACGTAGTGTAAAACCATGTACCTGGGTCGTACCCGGGTTAACCCGGGTCCCAGCAACCCACCTCAGGATGTGGGTCGACACGCTTTGACCCGGGTTGAGCGAGACAAAATGCATGAAGGCCAACAAAATAACAAACAGCCACGCCTGCGTGAAGGTTTCACTTCCGCAAGGAACATTTCTGTTTATTCTGTTTAGCCATATTTGTGTTGCCTGAGACACACCATGAGCCAGATTGCAGCAGGGATGAAGAAACATTTGCTCTAATCAAAATTTGGGCCGACGGTTCAATCCAGAGAAGCTTGGATGGAAGCATCAGTAACAAGCTGCTTCCGGGGCATTGATACGCACATTGTTTACTTGCGTCTGTCACCCAGGTCAACCCTGTTTTATCAAAAGCAGTGTGAAATCACGTACCTGTCCCACATGACACTGGGTCCTGACCCGGGTAGGTTATGACCCGGGTAGAGCATGACAGTGTCAAAGGGGCTTTAATTTCAGCATTTATAGTTTCTTAATGCATTTCACCGTAATTGTAAATACAAAGGTAAAATGAAAACACTTAATAAAGCTTACTTTTTCACTGAATTTCAGTTTAAACAAGAAAGGACAGTTACACAAACATTCTGCAAATACAGCCCTTCAGATGCTTTTATAAATCCACAATATAAAATAAGAATCTGAAGCCTAAAACTTATACATTTCTTGGTGTTTTCCTACCCACAGTGATGATAAATCTCCATGTTATCTGTGTTGAGCTTCAAAGCCGGCATTTAATGTCACTGGTCTGATTATGGGCACATCTAACTTAACTCCTCAAAATAAGATGCAGTAGTTTGTACCCAAAACGAAGGATTTCCATTTTTTTCTGCGAAGAAATGGATTTAGAATGCATCAAATTACATACAGCTTGTGTTCTGATTTTCTCAAAGAAAAATTAATTAGGTACTTAATGGGTTAATACAAATGGTAACTCAATGCATGATATTGGGAAAATAAATTGTTAGCTGTCCTATACCGCGTTCTACCACTGGAACTATCTTGATTGGAAATTAGACTGGACCATTACATTTCAACTGAGACTCATTTAGCTTTAGTTGTGATTGTGGGTTGGCAGAACTCAATATCTCTCGATTGTGGAAGTTATCTAATTGTGTTTTTAATTTCCGATTGCACACAAAAAAATATGTAGGCAGAAAATGAAAGCTACCAGGGACTATATTGAAGCTTGGTGAATTATTTGTAAATAGCAATGTTACAAAAATGTGCAACAGCTGAATGTAACAGGTGATCTTTGAATGTCCGTTTGCATATTGGATTGTAGACTGCAGATGAAACTGGAGACAGCCCCAGTTTGATATTGGAACGAGATGAGCTTTCCAGACTGGTTTTGTGGTGCAGGTGGAATTGGGTATTAGTGTGTTTCGGTAGGGTCAGCTACAGATACACAGAGTAGTTAAAGAGTGAAGAACAGGACTGAAACTCCTGACAGCTTCCATGATTCCTGGAGGTATCCATGGTGCTGAGCACTCCTGCAGGTTTGCAGATACAGAACCGTACAAACTCCTGACAGCTTCCACGATTCCTGGAGGTATCCATGGTGCTGAGCACTCCTGCAGGTTTGCAGATACAGAATAGGGCTGAAACTCCTGACAGCTTTCACGATTCCTGGAGGTATCCATGGTGCTGAGCACTCCTGCAGGTTTGCAGAGGCTGTTGACACAGATGTGTTGTATTGTTAAATGTGAGAAGGGGACCAGTTTGGAAGTCAAGGCCACAAGTAAAATTAATTTGGAGCTCGCAACATTAGTTCACATTGCTAAACCACCACACAATTTATTTACAGTTTGTAGAACCCTGAGGGGAAATTCTCAAGGCACCTGGCTGCACTGTGCTTGGCTGTAGACCAGAGGGGACTACATTCACAAAAATAAATATACATATAAAACTAACCGGACAAAATACCAAAGACATAAAAAAGAGTAATAAGGTTTAACCAGATTGTGTGCACAGTAAATTGTGTTATTATGAAACAGAATAAACATGTTAGTTTTAGTATTCTCAAACCCATTAAGAGCCTTGAATAGGATACTTCATAAATCAAAGGAGTATTATGTGGCTCAGTGAGAAGATATACAGCTCACGAGCCATCTGTTAGACAGCCCTAGACTGGTATATGATGTTTTCAGCCCTTTTAATGAAAAATGAAAAACTAAAACTTTTTTGAAACAGCACGTCACTATTGCAGAAATTGTCTAGGTGTGGTTTGTTACTGTTAACAGGAAGACTTGCCCCGCTATAGTATGCAAAACTTAAGGGTAAGAGTTGGGGTTTTGTTTTGTATGACTATGTAGAGTTAATGAGAAATGTGAAATAATTTTAGATTTCCGTCTTGCAGTGTGCATGACCTCTAAACCCACCCTACTGCTAAAAAGGGAGGTTAGAAAATAACAGAATGCATGACGTTATCCGTGTCTTTAGTGGGCAGTGTACCGTACACACGTGCACAAGGGGACGCTTATGGCAAAATAAGATGTTCTGAAATCTGACTAGTTGATTGCCTGAGAGTGGGCTCATGATTTATAATTAAATATATATATATATATTTTTTAGTAAGTCAGTGTGTATATTTGAACTTAAAAGAAGATAATGCTTACTGTAGGAGAACTTGTTGAATTTCAAAAAAATCTGTACTTTTAGATGTCGGACAAACATGTGTGAGATATACAGTAGCCCCCACTTTTGTGTGAATGGGTGTCCGTCACTTGACTGATTTAATTTATTCTGGAAATTAACTCTGACATGTCAGTTTTAGTCCCAAGACAGAAGATCTAATAGACTCAGAAAGAGGGCTGGCTGTGTGCTCGGTTCTCATGTGCTTCCTCATCATCTCAAAAGCGATGGCATTCTTCACTGTAGGCTTGCACCCCAACTTCCCTGCAGGGAGATATGGTGGTAATCAGTGAAGAAAGGTCAAATAGCCAACACATAACATAAGAACATAATACAAGTTATATAGCTATGTGTCCTAGTGAGGTTCAGAAAGGCTAATCCCAGAACAACAGCCAGACAACCAGTGAACCAGCAACAACATTTATTGGGAACCCACTCCATTCACCCATAATGACAGTTTGAATAAAAGTCTCTGGCTGCCCACGTTGTCCCTATATGCTATTGAAGTGTGGCTGGTGTTTCTAAGCTGTCCAATATTGTATAGTATTATGTCTTAAATAGATGATGTATTTAGCCATACAGCTGGTTGTTCGACCAAACAACTACTGCAGTCTCATGAGCAGTTTCACATTTGAGTGGTTAGCAGCCAAACTGTCGCTTGAAATGATTGAGCAAAAGATGCATTTCAGTTAAAATAATTAGGAATGATTATCTGAATAAAATTTTGCCTGAACATAAAGTCAAATCGTGCTTCTTCCATGCAAAAGTATATTTTTAAACTTGAATTCAAATCTAATTAGTGCCTGATCAATAAGGCAATCAATTTCACTGTCTGCAGTACATAAGAGATTATCAGCATGTGTCAGGATGCAGCAGTCAGAAAGTGCCATTGCTTTAATTTGGTTTTCATGTTAAAGGTTGGAAATAAAAGGAAGGGATCAGTTTTGACTGCTGCACCATGATACGTATACTGTGAATGGAAGTGCATAACAGAAAAAAAAAAAAAAAACATTTCATTAAATAAATTACCAGGCAACCACAGCGAAAAACTCTTAACCCATTGCTGAGCAGATTTAGCACTTTATTAATTTAGTTACAAATGTCAGCAATGTAGTTAAGAAAATAGGACAAGGTTCAAGGAAGTTGGCAATTTGTGCAGAGCCCTGTTTACACAGTAGAAGAGTTTGCCCTTTATTCATGCGATACTGACTAAAGGGATTGTGGGGACTGTCTGTGGAAGGCTGTGTACACAACAGCAATGAGGTGAAATAGGAGCCCTGCTGCAATTCAAACCAGGCACTGTTCAGAGCAGCTGCCTGCATCCACATGGCACAAAATGTTATGCTGTTTAACAACAAAAAAAAAGGTACAGTGCTGTTGAACACTTTACTGTCTCTTTAGTTTGCTTTACGTCTGTTCATTTAAGGCTATGAATCTATGTTTACATTTCTTTAATGTTTAAACCTTTCGTGTAAACAGTTGTTTACCGTTTCAACCATTAGATAATGTAAATTGATGTCATAATTGTAGTAATCTTTATATTTTACATAAATATTTGTTATATTTTATACTGATTTTCACTTTGTGATTTACCAAGCACTAAAATGTGCAAGTTGATACAAGAGCCTAATAAAACAGGACATTTTCTGTTGAAGGTTTTGTAAAATAGTATGCGGTTTAGAATTAATTTTAATTTCTCATTTAAAACTGTACAGTTTCATTAATGCATGCATAATTATGATTAATTAATATATAAATTAAACATTTTTTTTGCATGCGCACCAAAGGTTTAAATGATTAAAAAATAATTTGTTTCAGGGCGTTTCGGAAAAAAAAGCCCTTCTTCAGCTGAGTAAAAAGAAAAGTAACTTTACATTTTTTTCATTCTTGTACACTGCAGTTATACCTCCTTTCCCACCTTGATATTTTTCCAGGTACTAATTATTGTAAAAGTCAGTATTACCTTATTGTAACACAATATGTGTTGTCCTCCACCTCAGGAAAACAAACACAGCAGGTTTATAATCTGACCTTGTGTACAGAGTACAGCTAAATGAGAGAAAAGGCATGTTGGTGTTCATTCTCTTGTTTAGCATTTTGCTTTTTCACCAATGCATTGCTCTGCAGGGAGCTATAGCGACAGGGATTGCTCTGCTCAGGGCTATGTCTTGTTACTAGCTTCCTCGGAATACCGTCATTCTGCGGTACTACAGCATGGTTATCTTTACCATGGTAATCAGAAAAAGGGATTCTTTAGGGCCTAACTCCTTGTGTTTTCTTTCCTAGATTAAGAGTCCTATGTTGCTAAGCTGTCACCATGACGACCCACGTGACCCTGGAAGATGCCCTGTCGAACGTGGACCTGTTGGAGGAGCTGCCTCTTCCAGACCAGCAGCCATGTATCGAGCCCCCTCCCTCATCCATCATGTACCAGGTCAGCTGATTTCTCCCTGCTTTACAAGTTCATATGTTCAGCTGCTTTAGCTTGGCTGGTTTTTACAGTGGCATGTATGGCAAGACAGTGATGATTTTGACAGTAATGCATGTATCATGGAATTATAAAACTCTATGTTATTTTGTTTGGCTTGTGAATTGTGAATGGCTTGTTGGATTGATTTGAAGATTAGTGTACTTCATAATGGTGGAGGAACAAAACAAGAAGCACAATGGAAGATTGTTACTGCAAAGAGTCCCCCAAAAACACTGACCACACACTATTAAAGATATGAGCTTTTACAAGCTTGCATTGCCATGGTTTGTCTTGAGCTGTGAATTTCCCGTATGTTGTGACCTTTAATGCTTTGAGTTTCTACTGTGTATTAAAAACAGTGGTCACTATTCAGTTGTAACACGACATGGTTAGTCGTAGGACTAAGTGTATGCTAATGAACAGTGGCTGGGTCTTCCAAAGTTTCCTACTCATTAAATTTGATATTTCTTTGAGTACAATCTGATGTATTTCTGTACAAATCTCAATCATTTAATTGCATTTCTGTAAAATGTAAATTAATTCCTACTGTCGAGATTGATGATAAAGCCCCTTTTGTTGCGATTTTGCCTGGGTTAATTGTACTGTATATATATTAAAAACTCTGCAGCCATGTCTTCTGGACAAGTTAGACTGCAATCTAAAACTAAGGGGGTGTATTTATAAATATCTCTACAAAAGCTTTTTATTTTTTTTTTGTGGTCCCAGTAGTGCAAACCTACCGTGTTACTTCTCAGTTATGCAAATGCAAGGGGAAATTGTAGTTTTACATTTTGAACCATCAATTTAACAAGTAGACTCAACTGCTGCTGTAGCTGCCTGTTCGCATGTCAGCCCAATGGCTTACCATTTCAAATGCCTTTGCAGCCTTGTATTACAAAAAGAGCATAACAAGCCGTCTCCATTTGTAACAGCTTTTAATAATTGATGGAAATACCCTAGCAGCACACATTCTTTTTGATAAATGTTTAATCAACTATTTATTCCTGCGTTTTGATTGGAGAGCTGCTACCTTGTCTGCCAGCTTGTCTTTCTCAGCTTATGGAACTTATATTGTTAACACAAACGTTTGTGAAATCTCAAATTCAGAAGGTTGTTTTTACCTACGATTGAGTGAATATATCTGTATGGGTACAGCTTTGCTTTACAGGACTGATCCAGACTTTAGACATAGATCCTAAAGGAAAGAAGTATGACAGATGTTGGGGAGGCGGGTGTGGGGGTGTTAGACACATTTAAACTGCAGGGTCCATAACACAGCCATTTATTTTTTCAACAGAAAGTTTTTTACTCAGGAACTTTCGTCAGGCCAAAGATTTTATCCAGTTCATGTTCTTAATGCTGGTGCTCTGATTGAAATGAGTGGTGTATTGTGGGAACAGAAAACCAGCACTGTAGTGTGGTCTGGATACACTGCAATCCTTAGAAGACTTTTGTTTTACTCCGGGCCAACACTCCAGAGTTAATGTTGAGAGATTTATTGTCCAGTTGATTTATGACCCATGGTGTGTGATTAAAAATTCCACAAGAATCGGCAGTATGTTTAAAAATATAGCGTTAACCACTCAGATAACTCAGAACATAGTACTGCAGTAGAGTTTAAAATAAGACTACAATATTAATTTGCTTAAGATGTGTACAACAGTATCCTATATGGAATAGGCACTGGATATGAAATAAATAACTTTACAAGAAGCTGTACATGAACATCACACGATTAAAACGTTTCTGGGGAAATGCCAAGCCTGCCGTGACCCTTTTCCACACTCATCCTTCCCCATCCAGACTTGTAACACATTGAGAGCAATTATATCCGTTTTAAGGACGGTTATGAGACAACGCAACAGGAAGGTTGACGAGATTAGGTCACATTTCCTATGTTTATTGCAGCAAGAAGGCTTTTGCCAACAAACCTGCCAAGAAATGACAAAATGACTTCACACACAGGCGTAAGTGTAACCTTGACCCGTCATACAGAAGCTGTTTGCAGAAACTCTATTTACATGGTATTTGAGTGGTCAGTAGAGATCATTTGTCTGTAGGGATGAAACTACAGATGCAGATGATTGTTAAACTATTTTTACATAATGTAACCACTTAAGAACCAATGGCAAGCCTTCTCATCTGTCCCATTGCTTTTGTATGATGCTTGTAATAATTGTTCTAACTGCAACTAATCAATTATTATTTTGTATGTGTGTGTTAAGATGCCTTCACCTTGGGAGCCGCTCTTTAGTTCTTGTTATCATTGATATATGCTGCACAAGATCAGCTAGTATGGTTTATAGAATTAGGATCCTGTGCCATTTACTGATCTGCTGCATTGAAAACAAGTTTCCTTGAGTTTATCTGGCAATACAGTGCTGTGCAGAGGGTGCTCTCTAATATAGACACTTTGGCTGAGCTAGCCTACATGTGTCTATGGCAGGCAACTGGACCTGTTGAGCAGATCCAGATCCGCTAGATAAAGCAGCTTAACACATTATCAAAAAATAAATCAACACAATATGATTTAAAGTGATTGCAAATATCATAAAAGGGTAAGGGAACAGTAACGAAAAAAGTTTTTGAAGCTACTTACTCTTTAAAAATAAATGTTCTTAACATTATGAGCAGTAGTAATGCGTTGGCCACCCTGTATTCTGCTAAAGATGGTTTGATTCTTTGCTTGTGTTTTACACTTTAATTTGGGACATGCAGATATTTCTGAGACAGCTCTATTGATGTGAAAGTTGCTGCTGCTGCTTGTTACTAAACCACTTCCTGTGCTGTAGGTGAGTTTCACTCCAGTTTCACCCCTCTGGCACAGGAAGTGATTAGATAAACATTGTGCTTGATATATATATATATATATATATATATATATATATATATATATATATATATATATATAATATAATACAGCATTAGAAGCAAGCAAAGTACCGAACACAAGAAATAGGCGGACTGTTGACAATGCAGCTACTTAAAATGGATTTTAAAGCCTGGGTTCGCCCTCCTTTAATGGTTTAGGGATACTGTTTGTTACCTTATCACATGTTAAAAAGATATTAGTTTTTGCCCACAGTTTCCTATAATATCTGAAGTAAAAATTGGACTTCAGCTTTAACCTCATTGCTGGGCTGTGAACTGTCCTGCCAGTCAATATAAGATGGTTTCACAGAGCCTTATTAACACTAATCTTGGATTTACCTGAGTTAACGTTGGGTTGTCGTTATGTCATATTTCTGGTGCTCATGTTATGTCATATTTCTGGTGTTCATGTTATATCATATTTCTTTCAAGGCTAACTTCGATACCAACTTTGAAGACAGAAATGCATTTGTTACAGGGATTGCCAGATACATTGAGCAGGCCACTGTTCACTCCAGCATGGTGAGTAACTGACTTGTAAACAACGCATCAAAGGAACAAGCAGTGCACGCTGCACAGCCTCACAGGGCCCAGACAAGCACAGCATTGTGAGGGGAAGACATTTTAAATCATTCATACTGTAGCTGTTGTCTCAGATCAAATCCTGCTAGACAGCTCAGATTTCAAATTGAAATCTTATTACCTGAAAGACTAAAGAGTCATTTTAATTGTTGTTTAATTGTTCCTTACTAATTTATGATGTTTGCTATCGTTTGGAGTGCCTGTAGACTTTATTCTTATATTTTTCCTCTGCCTTTACCTGGCTTTGTACTTACCTTGAGCTTGTCTGGAGACGTTGAAATGTGACCTTTCACCCCCTCACTTGCTATGCTTATATACACATTGTTGAAAAGTCACATGTGCAAGTTAATTCACTCCTGGCACTAACATTTTCCAGACAAGTTCAAAGCCAGGTAAATCGTGTAAAACAGTAAAGGGAAAATACATTTGAAGCTTCTTACTCTCTAAATTGTTGTGTTTTGTCAAAACATCCAAATGCTTTACCAGCTGAATGTGGTTGAACTGTTACAAAGATACCTTGAAAGCTCAATGAAACACTCAAAACAGTGTGTTGTTTGTTTGACTGAGTGAAAAGTTTTGTGTTGCTCTTTGTGTAAACCTAAGAAACAATTAGCCAAGAGAGGTTAAACAGCATAGACAGAAATCTAAACCAACAGTAAGAGACTGTGAATTTTGTATGTAGAAAGGCCTCATGTCTAACTGTGTTTGATTGACAGAATGAGGTGCTGGAGGAGGGTCATGTCTAACTGGGTTTGACAGAATGAGATGCTGGAGGAGGGTCACATCTAACTTTGTTTGATTGACAGAATGAGATGCTGGAGGAGGGTCATGTCTAACTGTGTTTGATTGACAGAATGAGATGCTGGAGGAGGGCCATGAGTACGCCGTCATGTTGTACACGTGGAGAAGCTGTTCAAGGGCCATTCCTCAGGTAACACTGAACATGTCTTTCAGGCAGTGGGTATTACACATTAGACACCTCAGAACAATGGAACTGCATCCGTCCAATAGCAGTCTCCAGGTCCGTTACTGGATGATGATGGACCTGAAAGTGTTACAATAAAACACACTACTTACCGTGGCTGTCTGCTGTGTTTATTCACATGTCCTAGGTCAGTAACACTATAATGCAGGGCAGTTATAGGGAACAATCGTCCCAATAAACCATGGATTCAATTACCTGCAAATTGTGTGTGTCTCCTTCCTTCATTTTCCACCGTATGCCACAATATTAATTTGGCTTGTGGGCATTGTAAATCATTTCTGGAACAAAAATGCCAATATTCGTAATAAGGCAAAACACAAATAATGTGGTCTCCTAATTATGAACCCCCGACAACCACATTATAACGGGTAGCACTGTGTAACTCATAGAAATGCCATCTTGCTCATATAGTGAAGCCTGAAAAATCTTTACAGGTGTTACGAACAGCTGTTTTAATCTTTCTTAATCCATATTGATGTATAATTTATTTGTTTACCTCAGGCAGCCTCATTTATTCTCAACTATCTCATTATACACAGAAGGGCTTTATCTTACAGCAAAAGAAAATACCTTATATAAACAGGTATGCGGTTCAGTAGTTTATGACTACTAAACATTGTGGCACGAATCCATGACGATTTTGGGGTATTTGTTTTTTTATTACTTGAACTGGTGGTATGGTGCTTCTAAACAGGGAAGTCCAGTTAAAATTAAAATCAGGCTTAGAAATATTACCATCAGAAGAATAAAAAAATGACTTTACCAGCTCTCTGCGTAGCGAAGCATCAGGTGAACCATTTTTATACTGTAGTCTTTCCACTTCAAATCAGTGTCCAGACCGATCTGACACCTGCGTGCTGTGTTACTGATTCACCAGGTGAAGTGCAACGAACAGCCCAACCGTGTGGAGATATATGAGAAGACAGTGGAAGTGCTGGAACCGGAGGTTAATAAACTGATGAAGTTCATGTACTTCCAGGTAATACCTTTTCACCCAACTGCTCCAATACTGCAGTAGTGTGTAGCCCCAAACCTTTTAATAGACATAGCGCTTACAAACTAATTCCAGTCACTGTTACCTACTATATGTATTGTCATCACATCACATTTTCTGATACGAAAGACACACATTATGGTAAAGGTGAATTTCTTTATGGTATTGTTTGCAAATATTTCAATGCTACACTATTATACAATATTATTACTTGGTCAGGAGGCAGGAGTTTGCACAGTCACAAACCTGTTAAATAATTCCCTTTAGCTGCATGAACAACTCCTAATAGTACATCTGCAGACTCAGGTGTGAAATTCCTGCTGTGATGAGTGCAATCAGAATAGATTTAGCAGGGGTCTGATTGCTCAAATTGCTATCCAGCACTGTGTTAAGTTTATAGTCTTCATGACATAATGCACTTTACAGGACTTTTATTCTCAATGTTTTTCAGCATACTGTTTTAATCAATGAGATTGTATGACATCCTTTGTCAGAAATGCTAGATTTCTTCAAAGCCAGTACTATTACTTTTGGGGTTTCTTTTACAGCGCAAAGCCATTGAGCGGTTCTGCAACGAGGTGAAGCGTTTGTGCCATGCCGAGAGGAGGAAGGATTTTGTGTCCGAGGCCTACCTCCTGACCCTGGGGAAGTTCATTAACATGTTTGCAGTGCTCGATGAACTGAAAAACATGAAGTGCAGCGTGAAGAACGACCACTCTGCTTATAAGAGGTGGGAATGGTTGCTGTTGTACTCGCAGTGACAGACTTACTGTAGCAGTAGTTTACATAGTTTATACACAGCTAATGTATTTAGTCATTTAAACAGGCGTCTGGTTTAGATGTGATTCTCAGATGTCAGACAGTGACAATGATTACTCATTGTAGTTATCTACCTTAGTATCCCCCCCTGGGCTGTATGTCACACTGCATATTACAAATACTGTATCTAGAGAAGCACTGAATTGTGATGAAACAAATCATTGAGGGAATCAGAATCTGGGGTTATATGGAGACAGCAGTCCACCTGTCAAATCCTGGAAATGTTTAGGAAAAGAAGGGTCAAGTCACAAAGCTTTAACTCATGGGTTATTTAAACATTTTAAATAAATTAAATACAGTTAGGTCATGCTTTGTCAATAGGGCCCATTGAGATGTATGGAAGGACAATCTTCACCATGTTGTAATGTAGCCTGACCAGAATCTTAGCCCTACAGTGGCTTAAATCTATTAAAAATAGAACTGTTGATTGCTTATTTGTTATCATTAGAAAGCGTTGTGATTCTCAAGTGGTTTGACATTATCCATGAGATCTTTGACACAAACTGCAAAATGTTTGTAATTTTAGAACTCTTGGTGGTGCCAAGTTTAAATGTGTAAACGCTTCTGTTTAGTTTACTACTGCTAAACATTTCACCAAACATTTAAGCTGAAGTCATTCATTGAGCTGTTTACTGTATTTATCTACTCAGTATTAGGAAGCACTGTTTAGGCAAATGACACAACATATGAATGTTTAGTTTAGTGTACGTGTTACAAATACTTGACTGATCGCTTTTAAAAACATCTTTTTTTTTTAATGTTGCCATTTGCAGAGCGGCCCAGTTTTTAAGAAAGATGGCTGACCCCCAGTCCATTCAGGAATCTCAAAATCTCTCCATGTTTCTGGCTAACCATAACAGAATAACACAGGTAACCCACCTTATCAACTACCCTGATAGAGCCGGTCCATTGTTCAAGTAATTATGAAAAAAATCTAGGATCTGCCACTTGGGATCAAGTTCACACTGCTATGCACAGGTGCTGGCACATACTGATAAAACAGGACTGTCTGATCTAGCCTATCTAATATGTGTATATGACAGGCAACTAGAACAGAAGGGCAGCTCCTGAAAGAAAAGTATGTGAGTGATTGCAATAAGAAGCATTCAGAGTGACTGCAAGTATTATAAACAGGTAAACAATATCTTTGCTGTACATCTTGTGTGTGAACCTCCATGGCTACTGTAGATGGTAGTACATGTTTAATGTTTCATATTGGATCTTATGAGAAGTAGCCAGACATTAGCTTTTGCTTTGTGTTGTATAAATAGCCATGCTGTGGCCGGTGTGCCTGGTTTCACCGTCGTTGACAGTAGGTTCACACTATTCTTGGTCTTTCACAGTGTCTTCACCAGCAGCTTGAGGTGATCCCAGGCTATGAAGAGCTGCTAGCTGACATTGTGAATATCTGTGTGGATTACTATGAAAACAAGATGTACCTGACGCCCAGCGAGAAACACATGCTTCTGAAAGTAAGACTCTAAGAACGGGGGAAAACGATAACAAACACAGGACCTTTTGTAATATATATATTGTAATGAGATGGTTATTTCACATGGTTTATTCAGTGCAGAAGTCCTAATTATTTCAATCTTTAACTGATACATAGCTTAAACCGAATTAATAGCTCTGTCTTTGTGTTCTATTTCAGTCATTTATAGGAAGTAGTGAACTGAGGCTTTTATTTATAAAAATTAAATTCCCCTTTTTCATTGTGTCAGACACATTTACTGAAATTCATTTAATAGGCAATACTGCTAGGAATAATGTACAGTTGTATGTGATTTTACTTTCAGATAAGGTATATACAGGTAGTGTATATATGCATATTTTAAAATGAAAAGATGTGTGTTATAACATGTCTCTTTCAGTTATGTACAGTATGTATGTAAGCACCTTGTCTTCTATCCCCTGACTGCATTGTCTAGTGCAATTCTGTTGATGATGAAAGGAACTGCAGTGTAACGTGGTTGTTTGATTTAGGTCATGGGGTTTGGACTATACCTGATGGATGGCAACGTGAGCAATATTTACAAACTGGATGCCAAAAAGAGGATCAATCTTGGTAAAATTGACAAGTTTTTCAAGGTACGTTTTTGGTTTGGTAGGCATTGTGAAGTGTTTGATAACATTATGAAATGATGTTTGTGATAATAAGCGACAGAATAAAACTGAACTGCTGCTCCCCGTTACATCCTGTGCTGCATTGGATGGGAACAGACTTACAGAACATGACTTGATTTAATTCCCAGAAGCAGTAGCACCTGCATTGTGCAGTAGACTCTGGAAAAAGAAATGCATGATGAGTGTCTGGAGCTGAGATTGTGAACATACTGTTTTCTAACACTTTGCTGTTTGTGCACCATTTTGTGAAACTGCATGGATATTTTTAAAAGCGGTTTGTCATTGTTCTAAAATGTAATTTAAGTTAACAGATTGCACCTGCACTTCCATCCACCTGAAACCACATGCTTCCCAATTACTTCCTGTTTTAATTCAAACAGCTGAATACAATTAAATACCAACATGGCTAGTTTGCTACTAGTATAAACTTTAAACACACAAAAAAACTGTGTTAACCGCTTTTGCATTAAACATTAAAAGTTCTTACTAGTGTGATGCAATCATGAAACACAATGAATACAGGGCTGTCAAATTTGCAATTACCTTTAGCCTGGTGTAAACAAAATGAAAGCTAAGTGATATGTGGTTTGCAGTTATAATAGACTAGTCAGTGCTACCCCTAGCCGATGGCATGTTAAACT
This sequence comes from Acipenser ruthenus, assembly GCF_902713425.1. Taxonomy (NCBI): domain Eukaryota; kingdom Metazoa; phylum Chordata; class Actinopteri; order Acipenseriformes; family Acipenseridae; genus Acipenser; species Acipenser ruthenus. Next base: position 21,093,542 of record NC_081210.1, on the reverse strand, counting down.
TCAGTATCCTAATTCTATGATAATTGAAGACTAGACATTTTTATAAGGTGCAGATTGTGAACAAAAAACAAATCTGAACAGGGTCCTGTTCCCCGAGTTGAAGCAGGCGTTACTGTAGAAGACAAGCAAAGAACTAACTATAGAAAAGGGGGGGCAGTGTTAGTGCTGCTTTTGTTAATAATAAGTGGAAGTAAAATGGATTGTAAAGCCTTTGCTGGAACACTTTTAAATAACTTTGCTTGTTACTATATTTATTTAAAATTACCGTTATTATTTCCCTGTCACGCAAAGCTGGATATAGTGTACTTTGGGGTCCAAGGCATCCTTCAGGACAATTCTGGTCACATTGCTAAATATGTGACATAAGTTAATGTTGGAGCCCATGGCTTTTTCATTCATAACGTGTGAAAAAGGCAGCAGGATTGCTATTTTGCCTGCTCAGCAGCTTGCAGCCAATTATCAGTTCTAAAAAGTCCTGCCAAAGAGCTAGTGCTTTGTATCACTTTCCCATTTTAACCAGAAAGAAGAATTATTGCCTGCTATTGCTGTGTAGAATTGGATTGTGGTCTCCCATGTGTAATGTGCAGGCAGTAATGAGCAATGACAGGATGTAAATTCAAGTGCAGTTTCCAAAATTCTGTACTTCTGTGTTCTGCAATCGTCACCTTCGAAAATGAAATTCTTGGATCAGTAAATGATTTGAAGCAGACAGTCCTACACCACTGAAAACAGTCATAACGTTGGTGTACGTTGGTATTCACCTGAAATTCAGTATAAAGTCCTGAACCCTGTTAAAAATCAGATGGACTGCAAGTCGGTCAATTTTACCTTAAAATATTTTTTTAGAAAAACAGCCAAGTTCATGAAACTGTGATTTGAATAGAAATGTGTGTTAGGGGATGCTATTGACATACTTGTTGTTGCTGGGTTGTTTTACAGCAGTTACAGGTGGTCCCTCTGTTTGGTGACATGCAGATCGAGCTTGCCAGATACATTGAGACCAGCGCTCACTATGAGGAGAACAAATCCAAGTGAGTGCCTGTTTTACAATGGTCCAGAGTGGCACTAAATACAATGGGCACCATGTTCTACTGCACTGTAATGATATTACAGAGTAATTAGTAAGGTCAGCAATGATTCTATAATCACACCTTCTGCAATTACACCTGTTTCATATTTCCCCTAGTCTTAAATTATTTATATTTTCCCATAGTTTGTATTAAACGTGACTAATTCCAGCGCTTCAAGAAATTAGCTATGAATATAGGGTGAGATAACTGAATATATTTAACTCAGAACAAAAAAGAATTAGGGGGGGCATGATTGGAGTCTTTAAAAACTTAAAAGGAGTTGACAGTCAGCCCGGACCATTACCTTAAATGCAGTACAGAAACCAGGACAAGAGGACACATTTGGAAATTAAGTGGCGATAGACTGAAGAACGAGGAAAGGAGACTGTTCTTCACACAGAGAGTGGTGAGGGTATGGAATGGGTGACTTAGCCATGCTGGACATAATATGGCATCAATCAGCTATTAGGAACTTGTTTGTAAATGTTCTTATGTTCGTATATAACTCAAAGGCCAGTGACACTACAATGACAATGGTTCTGTATTCCACACATATAGGAGGGGAATGCTGGAACAAATCTAACTACAGTAGCTTGGGACATTGGTAAAATAGTGGGAACATTTTCATAATGTTGCTGTATGTTTTGTGTTGCTCTATGTTCTGAGCAAAGAAGCTTTGATCAAGGGGATTGGACGACACAAGTTTAGTACTGGAGCTCTTAGCTTGAGCTGGTTGTGCTCCAGTGACTGAAGTGCTTCTTTTCCACTCCAGGTGGACCTGCACACAGAGCAGCGTCAGCCCTCAGTACAACCTCTGTGAGCAGATGGTCCAGATTCGGGACGATCACATCCGCTTCATCTCAGAACTGGCCCGCTACAGCAACAGCGAGGTGAGTGCTCGGTTAAAATGCATTGAAGTGAACGTCATTGGAAATACCTGCTTGAAAAATAACACCAATCAAGCAGACCAGTTGAGTTTAGTGCTGAATAATTAAACCGGGCATAGGGAAAATACTTCAGACTATGGTGGGAGAGAAGCCAACAAGTGAAGTGAAGTGCAGAGAGAGAGAGAGAGAGAGAGAGAGGAGAGAGAGAGAGAGAGAGAGAGAGAGAGAGAGAGAGAGAGAGAGAGAGAGAGAGGAGAGAGAGAGAGAGAGAGAGAGAGAGAGAGAGAGAGAGAGAGAGAGAGAGAGAGAGAGAGAGAGAGAGAGAGAGAGAGAGAGAGAGAGAGAGAGAGAGAGAGAGCTAATTTCTCTCGTACTATAATAAAGATGTTTTTTTTTTTTTTAATCGTGATTTATTGTGATAATTTTTAGATGATAATCTCTAATTGAAAATGCAATTATTGTCCAGCCCATCTACTATTGCACATCAAGAATTCAAGTTTATTAGAAACCTGATGTTCCAATTGTTTTCTTAGTTCATAATTTTCACCTGTCCTCAAGATTGGTTACATAAATAACACGCTGCAGCACATGTGCTGTGTTAAGATTGTTTTTCACGCTATTGATTTTGTTCTGCATCAGACTACAGATTGATAATTACATCGTGACGGCAGAGTTGTGCAAAAAATAAAAATTGATCCTGGTGACAGAAGCCAGACAAATCAATATATGAAGTGATTGTGGAACTTTTGGAGTGCATTCAAGTTAGACTGTAGATGTTTCCATTGCAGTACTTGGAGGTACCTTATTTCTATACAATCCTACAGTACTGGCCACTGAGGTGTAACGTGTCAAGTTCTGTTTGCTGACATCAGCGTTGACAAAACGATGAAAAATACAACAGTGGAGCTGCTGCTTATTCAAAAAATCAGGTTTAATCTGGTGCAAAACAGCTATGAGATTAATACAAGGTGTCCACATACATTTCTTATTGGACCCTATTCACACTGCATAAATAATGTGTGTTCTTCAGGTTTTGAAAACATGAATAAAGTTAATGGCAACCACATGCTTTCAACAAGTGTGGATTGTGCATTATTTAGGTAATGTGGATAAGGCATTACATTTTGTATAATTTCTAGCACCCTGCAATAAACAGGTTTGATATGGGACCTTGTGTGAATAATGTGCATGTGTATGTCTGCAGGTTGTGACTGGATCAGGACTGGACAGTCAGAAATCGGATGAAGAATACAGAGAACTCTTTGACCTGGCCCTTAGGGGGCTCCAGCTGCTTTCCAAATGGAGTACCCATGTCATGGAGGTGGGTAAGTAGCAGGGCCTGGAACATGACTGTGCTTTTAGATTTGTAAAGTGCCTTTCATCTGCCATGGAGGGGGGAGGATTCTGAGCAGCCCTGAAGTGCAGCCACCACTGGGGTGGGAGAGTGCGTGTTGAGCACCAGGAAATAGCTTATTTTCTATGTTCGTTGGTTGTTGTTGTTTTTAATCTGGGAAGTGGATGAGGTGTAAATCCATACACTTAAGTCTGAGACACCAGAAGTAATTTCACACAGGCTGCCCAGGTTGAAATGTATTGTCTGTGTGAAAAATGAGTGTTAGAAAAGACTGGTGCTGGGTGCTGGAGCTGTCAGATCTTTTTACTGTTGCTTGGGGAATTCACTTTGAAATGTTGCAGTTATTTGATCTTGCGCCATTACGGTAATGTGAGGAAATAATGATATTGAATTCCAATAAAGTAATCCCAAAAATAAAAAAGATAAACAATGCCGACAGCAGAACATTTCCTGTAACTATGCGTTAACGATATCTCATCTCTCAAACCTGTTTGAACCACAGTTACATAATGTATTAACACTCAAATGTTGTAGAAAATAATATATACTGTACAGGTATCCTTTTTTATATATAACACCAGAAACTGTTAGTTAGAATATATACATTGATGTGGCAAACGGTAGCAAAGCATCATGTATATCTTTCACCGATCCTTTCTTAACATCATTTATTTTCATTCATTTGTAGTTACATGGTACACATGCCTATCAGATGTATGCGTTTGTAATGCCAATGCAGATTAGTGTTGAACCAGTCAACAGCAATAATTCTCACGTCAGACTGCAGCACCTCCATGGTACTCATGCAGTTTCTCACCCCTCTTTGTCTTTCAGTACTCGTGGAAATTGGTGCACCCCACTGATAAATTCTGTAACAAAGACTGCCCAGGCACAGCAGAGGAGTATGAGAGAGCCACCCGGTACAACTACACCAGCGAGGAGAAGTTTGCTCTTGTGGAGGTAAGGAAAGTGTATCGCCTGGACAGTCCTTGAGAAGTCAAACCAATTGGGGTCTATTCAAAAGATTATTTGAACGTTAGTCAAAAGTTACAAATAAGTATCTCTGAACAAAAATACAGTTAAAAAAGCAAGCGTAAAACCCCCTTTCCTGTGTGTGTCGTGTCCAGGTGATTGCCATGATAAAAGGGCTCCAGGTCCTGATGGGGAGGATGGAGAGTGTTTTCAACCAGGCCATTCGGAACACCATCTACTCTGCGCTGCAGGACTTCGCACAGATGGCCCTGAGGGAGCCCCTGAGACAGGCTGTGAGAAAAAAGAAAAACGTCCTCATAAGGTACATGTAGTATTTCTTCCATTTGAGGGTGCTACAGGGTTACAGGTCAATGTTTCCATTCTGTTGTACCTGATGTATGTCCGGTTTGGACATGATTCTGAGAGCTCTGTTGAGGCCACCGGGTGCTTTAAACTTCTTTCAAAAGTCAGCAGGATGCCTGAAACAGAAAATGATATACAAAGTTAGTTAAGATAACTCTGATATTTCATACCCGTACTATGTTGCTCTTCAAAGTGTTTTCCATGTTTGTGACACTTAAGTTATTGAAACCTATATTTTAGTTTGTACCACTGCTATGAGATTCTGCTGGCGTTCTAGTCAAACAGATTTTTACAGATTTACACAGGGCTGTAAAGAAAATAAAAACTGCAAAGTTACCCTTAGTCATGACAGCTTATATATTTTTAATCTGATTAAATATACTGACAAGTGGTTCACATATTGTCTCCATGTTTATGCATATTTTTGCACAACATGCAAACACAGAAAGTGACTTATGAGAGGAATATGTAAAAAAAAAAGAAGGGAGGCTAGGCTGGTTGTCAATGTACCTCTTAGGACCTACTTTTTCACCAGTAATGTGTCATTTGGAATGCATATGTTAGTAACTTATCTTGTTGTTTTGTTGCAGTGTTCTTCAGGCAATTCGAAAGACAATCTGTGACTGGGAGGGTGCCCGGGAGCCCCCCAATGACCCCTGTTTGAGAGGAGAGAAGGACCCCAAAGGAGGCTTTGACATTAAAGTTCCCCGGCGTGCTGTTGGGCCTTCAAGCACACAGGTAGGTTTGACATGGACGGTAGGTCCATCCTGTGACCAGTACTGGAGACATTCCTCATAACATATTCTACCAGTCACAATACCTGACCCAACCTTGCTTGTGACAAGAGGTATCACCAGGCTCCAAGGCTGCAGACAATTTTGTTAAGATGGATTTTTGCATGTAGTGCAATGACATATTTTGCATTTGTGGGCACCTGTGATTTATATTCTTTACAGGGATGTCAATTTTACTTCCTACCTTGTGTTGACCATCTTCAATGGCCAGTCATATATTCTGAGCAACAATTGTATCTCAAATTTAAGTGCAAGCAAATTATCTTCAACGTAAGAAAATGGGGACCAGTTACCATATTTCTAGTGCAAATAATTGCAGAGCATTGCTTTATAGACTTTTATATGTACAAACAACTGGATCTGTTGTTTTATTTTTTTTTAAGTGGAATGCTAAAAAATCGAACTGTTCCTTCCTGGTATCTAATCACTTCCTGTGCGGCATGTCACATGGTCTGCAGCATCTAAATCATTGGAGGAAACTAAACTACACCACTGGATGTTATTTGGTACCAGAAAGCAGCAGTAACTTTTAATAAGGACATGAGAAAGTGCTTTAAGTTGTGGGATTGTCTAGTTGCTCTTCTTTCCACCGGAATTGGACACAGTATTCAAAGTACAGTCTCACCAGTGCATTATACAACCTCATCATAACCTCCCAACGCTAATTCAATAGCTGCCTATCTGAAGATCTTCAACAGAAAAAGCCAGATCAGGCCTGATTCAAACGAAACCTCTAAAGACTGTTTTAAGGAGTGCTTTTAAGGACTGATTTTTGTAGAGTGTGTATGCATTCTCTTAGATTAAATCGTACAAACAAAAAAACCCAAACATAATTCGAATAATTAAAATGGGCTTTAAAAAACACCTTAAAACAGTCCCTTGTAACCAATGTTTGTGAGCTAAAATGGATTAAAAAATGTCCTTTAAGTGGTGCCTGAGGGGCTGAGCTGCGTTACCGATTACAAGCTCTCTGATTCCTTCCAGCTGTACATGGTGAGGACCATGCTGGAGTCTCTCATTGCGGATAAGAGTGGCTCCAAGAAGACCCTGAGAAGCAGCCTGGATGGGCCCATAGTCCAGGCTATTGAAGAGTTCCACAAACACTCCTTTTTCTTCACCCATCTGCTCAATTTCAGCGGTAAGTGATCCCATCATGAGGAACTGCAGTCAGGCCAGCTTATAGCGATACTGGAATGTAGGTCTTTCTCTTCTTGTCATCTTTAAAAGTTATTGTGGTAAGGGATGAGTCGCCTCAAAAACACTGAAAACGCCCATCCACTGACTATTTACCATGTTAGGCAAACCCTCTTTTCAAAAAGCAAATCTTTTATAGCATACTGATTCATTGTGCTCAACTGACTGTACTTTATAATTTGTAAGAAAATGAATGTAAAATGTGGAAATATACACATGGAAAGTTACAATACTACTCAAATACTTATTTTATTACAGTTTAATTAGACAAATAACACATGGTTTAATATATGAAATAGAGCCGTTGTTGTTAAGCCCACAATGCAATGCATGTATATGTGACTGGGGATCCCCTCTGTGATGCAATTCATGTGTATGTGACTGGGGATCCCCTCTGTGATGCAATACATGTGTATGTGACTGGGGATCCCCTCTGTGTGTGCAGAAGCCCTGCAGCAGTGCTGTGACCTCTCCCAGCTCTGGTTCCGAGAGTTCTTCCTGGAGCTGACGATGGGGCGTAGAATCCAGTTCCCAATCGAGATGTCCATGCCTTGGATTCTGACAGACCACATTCTTGAGACCAAAGAGCCTTCCATGATGGAGTAAGTCATTCACAACTAATGCAGAGCACTCAATCAAATATCACAGCACTGATTTCTGATGTTGGTTTCCTGTCCTATTGAATCAGCTCGCCACACTATGTGGTTTCAGGTTAGAACCCCTGAAACAGGGTTCCAGTGATGTTTGTAATAGTGATGTGATCCGTTTGCTTGGCAAATAACAGATATTGAGAGCTGAATAATGCTTTTTCTTTGACAACAAAGCAGAAGAAGAATGAAAACAACAAGACAGGTTGCCATGTTAATAATGTTCGTCCCCATGTACAGTAGTACTGTGGAAGTTAAATGCTTTGTACCTTTAGCTAGCTATGGTATGGTGTGCTGTTGCTTTATGTGCAGGATTGTCCTATACAATAAAACTTCAGGCAATGCACACATGATTTCTGCAACGATATTGGCATTCATGTTGTTTTAGGTTATAAGCAAATGCCAACATTTTTAATTAATGTAATAGCTTACTGTGAAAGCATGACCCCACTGTGAATGCCATATTATGTCACAGCTTGACACACTGTTAAAAAAAGCTGTTAATTAATTAATGCATGGGCTTTCCTGGGCAAGATGAAGTTACACAGATTTTAAAGTGGCGTCTCTTATAAATGCCAAACTAATCATCTTTGTTTTTATTATTATTGCATTGTCTAATGCCCCATACCCCCAATACATATACCATTTTAAATGTCTGTTTTCTCTGTCCATTTTTAGGTATGTTCTGTATCCCTTGGATCTTTACAATGACAGTGGATACTACGCTTTGACAAAATTTAAAAAGCAGTTTCTCTATGACGAAATTGAAGCCGAGGTAAGTAATGACATGTTTTGTGTATGAAATATTTTCACTGTATAACCCCAAGTTCATTTACATTCAACACCACTATGTAGCCTTTGAAAATGTGTACTGCAGTCATTTTAGTGATGCTATGTGTTGGTTAAACATAACCGTTATCAGATGTGCACATGTATTTATATCACCATTTTTAATGTTTTGTCCTAAGAAATAGAAGTGTTTTAGAGAATGCTGTCAAACCTTTTCTTTGCTACTCATGGCCTCATTTCAATTTCTCATTTTTCAGGTGAATCTGTGTTTTGACCAGTTTGTTTACAAGTTGGCAGATCAAATATTTGCTTACTATAAGGCCATGGCTGGCAGGTACAGTATGCTTTTGTCTTGTTTGGGTACCCTATGAAATGGCAGCTACAATAATATGAGACTTTTGTTGAATGTTACTGCTGTGGTAACATTTTCATATCTGCTGTTAAGCAATACTGACTTTTAGATCACTACTGACCTGAAGGTACCAGCTTCAAAATACCCCTCCATGATGTTTTTCTTTCTGAAGTGCTTACCCAATCACGGGCCCAGAAAGGCACTTCAGTATGATCGTGTTTACATGGTCACAGTCCTTAAAGGGTTAAGCTTATTACCCAGGATAGGCGTGTAGAGATCTAACTTCTCTTTTATGAAGCTATTGTGGAGGGGAAACCACAGACAGGTTACAAACCACACACAGTACACTCAATTCATTGAATTTATCATCAGTGGAGATCTTATATATACTGTACATTGTACAAGGTTTCTGCAGCAGAGATTTTAGTTGGTTTTTAAAATCATTAAGGCCCCTTTCATTTTTAACATCACTTGGCTATCTGTTCCAGTTGGATGGTACCCTGTTTTAATCTTTAAGCAAGAGAAGATCAGTAAGGTTCAGGAAGATATTAAAACCCACAGGGAAATGAAGTTGTCCTAACAAAGACACGCTTCAAGTTATTTTGGGGATTTTTACAGTGTTACATGATTCCTGTCTAGCAGAGTAAGTCCTGCTACAAAAACACAATTTTTCAATGAGGTATATGAAAGACTTCCAGAGCTTCTTTTGAATAAAATGGACCCAGCTGCAATATTTTTTATCACTAAGGTTAACAGCATGGGGGACTGATTTCCGATTCGAATCTGATTTCAGACTTGCTCTTTTTCTCTTTACAAAATACTTTTAAGAAATGTTTCTTTAATAACTTTTTTGGAAGGTTTTATAAACATTCCCTTGGATTAAGCTTTGCTTGGATCCACACAAAAACAGTAGAAAAAAGGCTGTCATGAACTGTAAGTTTGTTTTAAGTAAGCAGCATGAGTGACTATGGCCTGATAATGTGGACTGCTGTATGCTGGCAGTATGCTTGATTTTCTATGTTTATTAGCAGACTCAACAGGTCATACAATCATTAAGAAACTGCAATACCTGAATATTTATTACATTGTGAATATAATGAAAATATACAAATGAAGGATGACATCTCATTCTGTGCTGCTTTTCAACAACGGGGACCCGACTGCTTTTGTAAAGCATGTAGGCACTTTGTTATTGTGACCAATTTATTTTCGGACGCATCTTGTGATAATACTGCCTGGAACTCCGAGGTAAACAGGACAGATGCAGGTGTTCCGTAACAGATCATGCATACCATTTACTCAACAATAAGACTGCTCTGCTCCTAAAAAAAGACATTGTTAAAATGGCAACAAGCTTAAAAAATTGCAACTTGTGGCTACATTTAATCTCTGTGATTCATTCTAGCATGAGAATTGGTTCCTAATGTAGAGATTAATACAGCATTAGAAGTCAGAGAGCAGAGGTAGAAAATGCAGTGGTTGTGGAAATGGTTAGTTTAATTCTAGTTTGTCACGGAATCACAGGTTTTGAATCTCTGCCACAGAGCAAACTTACCAAAGTCTCAATCGGTACATTACAATGAGCTGTATCTATATTCACAGTTCAGAGCTGAAGTACCTGGGCAGTGATAACTGGAGTAAGTGACCTCTTTATGAACACACCCATAACTAACAATATAACCCTAACCAAACAAAAGCAGCGGCAATACAATGGCAAAGCAATGAGCTGCTAAGGACAGCTACAATGGTTGCACAGAGGCACAGTGAGTAGAGGTATAGCGATTCATTGTGTATGAACAGAATGCACAACTTCCTTACATTATATATTGCATTGTGAAACACAGGCGTGTATTATTATTGTAATTGAAAGATGAATACATGTGATTTAATCTCAGTGGTTGTAGTTTACAAAATGATTTCATAAACCTTACCTATTGTGAACTAACTTTCCGATGTCTGTTACTGCTTCACTTCCTAGGGAATTCCACCTCAGCAGTGTCGTCAGCTCCAGTGTGCTAATGTGTGAAGAATAATCTGCTATTTATTCCCAATCCATTGTGTTGCCATTGCTTGTAATGCTGTGGTCGGTTGAACGCTGTCTGCTTGGGTTTCTTCAGGGTGATGGACTGGGATTGTATTAGACTTGTGTGTGTAATGCACCATGCAGTAGATCACATGCCTTGGTTGTGGGTTATTGGTTTCTCTTTGTAGGACACAGAGAAACACTTTTGCTATGATGTTGAATGGGGATTGTAAATGAGCCTCTAAATACACTGGTTATATCATTCCTTTACACATAGAGGTCACTGTAAAGGGAACATGATTTCTTGAGGCTCTCAAGTTGTATAGCTATTTGTGACAGTCTGGCTCGCAGTGGTGTGGTGGATGACGTCACGGACCAGGAAGTAACTGACTCCAAACAGTGGATGGGCGGGTGAAACTGAGTGCAAAAGCACTCAGCGTATTTAATAACAAACAAACTAAATATTTAAACAAAATACAAACAAAAGGGCACGAGGGCCAAACGAATAAATAAACAAACAAGTAAGTGCCGTGCTGGATTATCCAGCACGTATTAGCAATTGTTTTTTAAATATTATTCCTTCTCTCCGCTCCCCGTACTCTCTACTCCAACACCCCAACATCAAGTGCAGAGAGCTGCAGGTTTATATACTCTGGCCGAGGGATTTAACTAGTTGGTAATTATCTTATTATCCCCCGGCCAGAGTCTGCACGCGTTTGGTAAGGATGCATGACTGTCAGCTATTTAAGTAATCAGTAGCTGATCAGCCATGCATCCTCACGGGGTTTTTAAATAATAATAAAAGACGCAGCGCTTTTACCCGCGCCGCAAACAAAAATACAAATAATAATAAATAGGGGCGGGACACTCCGCCACACATGCCCCCCCTTGTGCGCAGCACACATGGCCCCAACGGCCACCTCCCCCCTCAGTCTTAAAGTCCCGGAAGAGGGGGAAGCAAGTTACTTCTGGGGGGGGTGGCCATGGTGGAATCTCTGGCACCCCCCCATTCTTCGTGGCCGGCAGCTCCCTCTTCCGGGGCTCCCGCCACACTCTATCCTGCCGCGAAAGTGCGGCTGGGGGAGCTGGTCTCCTGACCTCTCCCCCTTCTTCATGGCCGGCAGTTCCCCTCCGTGGGGCTCCGACCACATGATCTCCAGCCGCGAAAGTGCGGCTGGGGGAGCTGGTCTCCTGACCTCCCCCCCTTTCTTCATTTCTGGCAGCTCCCTTTCATGGAGCTCCGGCCATCGTGTAGCGACCCCAGGCGAAGCAGGATCCCTGGCGACCCCAGGTGAAGCCGGACCCTCGACGACCCCAGGCGAAGCAGGATCCCTGGCGACCCCAGGCAAAGCCGGACCCTTGACGACCCCAGGCGAAGCAGGATCCCTGGCGACCCCAGGCGACGGCAGCAGCAGCGGACCCTCGGAAGGCGACGGCAGCAGCAGCGGACCCTCGGAAGGCGACGGCAGCAGCAGCGGACCCTCGGAAGGCGACGGCAGCAGCAGCGGACCCCCGGAAGGCGACGGCAGCAGCAGCGGACCCTCGGAAGGCGACGGCAGCCGCAGCGGACCCTCGGAAGGCGACGGCAGCCGCAGCGGACCCTCGGAAGGCGACGACAGCCGCAGCGGACCCTCGGGAGGCGAACTCGGGAGGGGAGCCCCTGGCCATGGAGGCGGCAGCGGGAGCTCCACTTCTCCCTCGTACCCTGTGTCCTGTGGAGAACAAAAGGCAGCCCCAGGCGATGCAGAACAGCCATCCCCAGGCAATGGCGATGGTGGGAGGGGAAAGCAGTCCTCCCACAGCGGCTGAGACGGAACCAGCAGGTATTTACCCTCTGCTGGTGGAGCTGGGAGTGGCAAGCAGTCCTCCCACGGCGGCTGAGGCGGAACCAGCAGGTATTCACCCTCTGCTGGTGGAGGTGGGAGGGGCAAGCAGTCCTCCCACGACGGTTGAGGCAGAACCAGCAGGCATTCACCCTCTGCTGGTGGAGGTGGGAGGGGCAAGCAGTCCTCCCACGACGGTGGAGGCGGAACCAGCAGGCATTCACCCTCTGCTGGTGGAGGTGGGAGGGGCAAGCAGTCCTCCCACGACGGTGGATGTGGAACCAGCAGGCATTCACCCTCTGCTGGTGGAGGTGGCGGAGGCAGAGGCAGCTCTTGCTGCTCTGCTCCTGGTGATGGTGGAGACAGAAGCAGCTCCTGCTGCTCTGCTCCTGGTGGTGGTGGAGACAGAGGCAGCTCCTGCTGCTCTGCTCCTGGTGGTGGTGGAGGCAGAGGCGATGGGGCGGATGCTGGCCACTCAGAGGGAGGCTGTGGCGGTGCTGGCTCCCTCTGCTGTGGCGGCTGGGCTGGTGTGTGCCGTGCTCCCTTCAGCAGCATAAATAGAGGCTGCTGGGGAACACCAGCATCCTGCCCTTCTCCCCCCCAGAAAAATTCAGGGGGTTGAGCCTGTAACTCCTCCCCTTCTGGCTCTTGGGACTGCAGCTTGGGTCCCAAGGCTGTGGAAGCGCAGACTTCCACCTCTTGGGCTATGGACGCACCGACTCCCCCCTCTTTGGGCTGTGGACACACCGACTCCTCCCTCTTGGGCTGTGGACGCACCGACTCCTCCCTCTTGGGCTGTGGACGCACCGACTCCCCCCTCTTGGGCGTAGGACGTTCGGGCTCCTCCCACTCGGGCGTAGGACGTTCGGGCTCCTCCCACTCGGGCGTAGGACGTTCGGGCTCCTCCCACTCGGGCGTAGGACGTTCGGGCTCCTCCCACTCGGGCGTAGGACGTTCGGGCTCCTCCCCAGGCTGTGGAGGCGAAACCAGCAGGCATTCTCCCTCTGCTGGTGGAGACGGTAGCGATGGCTCCTCTCCCTCTGATGCTGGAGACGGTAGCGATGGCTCCTCTCCCTCTGATGCTGGAGATGGCAGCGATGGCTCCTCTCCCTCTGATGCTGGAGACGGTAGCGATGGCTCCTCTCCCTCTGATGCTGGAGACGGTAGCGATGGCTCCTCTCCCTCTGATGCTGGAGACGGCAGCGATGGCTCCTCTCCCTCTGGCGCTGGAGACGGCAGCGATGGCTCCTCTCCCTCTGGCGCTGGAGACGGCAGCGATGGCTCCTCTCCCTCTGGCGCTGGAGACGGCAGCGATGGCTCCTCTCCCTCTGGCGCTGGAGACGGCAGCGATGGCTCCTCTCCCTCTGGCGCTGGAGACGGCAGCGATGGCTCCTCTCCCTCTGGCGCTGGAGACGGCAGCGATGGCTCCTCTCCCTCTGACGCTGGAGACGGCAGCGATGGCTCCTCTCCCTCTGGCGCTGGAGACGGCAGCGATGGCTCCTCTCCCTCTGGCGCTGGAGACGGCAGCGATGGCTCCTCTCCCTCTGGCGCTGGAGACGGCCGCGATGGCTCCTCTCCCTCTGGCGCTGGAGACGGCAGCGATGGCTCCTCTCCCTCTGCTGGTGGAGACGGTAGCGATGGCTCCTCTCCCTTTTGTGCTGGAGATGGCAGCAGCAGGGTCTCTCCCATATCCGCAGCCAGGTAGTTGAACACCATGGCTGCGATGTCTGGGAGGGAAGCTGGGTGGTGTTGCTGTTCCCAGGCCTCCCAGCGCTCCCCATCTCTTGCCCACAGGAGGTTGATCACTGCAGGGAGGGCTTCCTCATAATCCCTCCCCGGCTCCACCAGCCAGTCCCAGACTCCCTCAGAGGAGAGTGCATTCGTCCTCTTTGGAGGATGCAGGTCCTCCCTCACTGGACGCTCTGGCTCCTCTTTCTCCTGCCATGGAGGGGGTTGGTCGGGTGCTATGTGACCCACCTCCCCAACAGCGAAGCACCACTCCTCACCTTTCAAGCAGGTGGGGCAGACGTCCAGCATGGTTGAGCTACAGTGGGACCTGCGACCGGCCCCATGCTGCTGTAGCTGCTGCTTCCTCCGTCCGCTTCTTCCCATATTTTTTTTTTTTTTTTTTTTTCCCAAAAACACACAAAAACACTTTGAAAAAAAACGAACAAAAAAACGAGCTTTTCTTTCCTGGTCCGGCTATTGGAGGCGTTTGTTTTGTCCCACGCAGGACACCATATGTGACAGTCTGGCTCGCAGTGGTGTGGTGGATGACGTCACGGACCAGGAAGTAACTGACTCCAAACAGTGGATGGGCGGGTGAAACTGAGTGCAAAAGCACTCAGCGTATTTAATAACAAACAAACTAAATATTTAAACAAAATACAAACAAAAGGGCACGAGGGCCAAACGAATAAATAAACAAACAAGTAAGTGCCGTGCTGGATTATCCAGCACGTATTAGCAATTGTTTTTTAAATATTATTCCTTCTCTCCGCTCCCCGTACTCTCTACTCCAACACCCCAACATCAAGTGCAGAGAGCTGCAGGTTTATATACTCTGGCCGAGGGATTTAACTAGTTGGTAATTATCTTATTATCCCCCGGCCAGAGTCTGCACGCGTTTGGTAAGGATGCATGACTGTCAGCTATTTAAGTAATCAGTAGCTGATCAGCCATGCATCCTCACGGGGTTTTTAAATAATAATAAAAGACGCAGCGCTTTTACCCGCGCCGCAAACAAAAATACAAATAATAATAAATAGGGGCGGGACACTCCGCCACACTATTGCAAAATGAAAACCATGATAGTTTCTGAATACATCCCTGCGTGTGACTGCAAAGCTTTTTTAAAAACTGCCTGGGATCATTTTCTACACTCAGCAATGCTTACCCCAAAGTGCAGTTCATTTTACAACTTGCAAATCTAGTAACAAGTAACTTGGGTATTATTATTATTATTATTATTATTATTATTATTATTATTATTATTATTATTAGTTTTTTTAGCAGACGCCTTTATCCAAGGCAGCTTACAGAGACTAGGGTGTGTGAACTATGCATCAGCTGCAGAGTCACTTACAACAACGTGCCACCTGAAAGACGGAGCACAAGGAGGTTAAGCGATTTGCTCAAGGTCACACAGCGAGTCAGTGAGTGAGCCGGGATTTGAACCGGAGATCTCCTGGCTACAAGACCTTTTCTTTAACCAGTGGATCACACAGACTACACAGGGTATTCTTGAGTTGTTTGTTACTAGTTTTAAAATTGCTGTTTACAATAAAAGCCTTGAGAAGTCTGGCTAAAATAAATTAATGTACATTTAGACTTTTAGCCTTGAATGTTTTATTGTTGTGGTGGAAGGTTATTTGTAAGAATATGTTGGAGTTCCAGTTGTGCGTACAGCCACGAACACAGGCTTTCTTGTTTTACAGTGTTCTTCTTGATAAACGATTCAGAGCTGAATGCAAGAACTACGGCGTGATCATTCCCTATCCACCATCCAACCGATACGAGACGCTACTAAAACAGAGACATGTACAGGTACTGTCTTTTTGAAAACAGAATACAAGGCTGTTTAAAGTGTTCCTTGATGTGACACAGTACTGGAGTGACTGACCCAGACACAGGCTATGTTTTGTATATTTCTTTTTTTACATTTTTAAAGTGGTACATTAGGAGTAAAAGCCTACAACGGCACTGATTGCAGGAATACATTATTTAGTCTGTTAGGCTTCTATAAATGTATTTGGCCTTGACTCACAGCACACTAATTTGTTTTTCTACAAAATATATTAAAGCACTTAGTTTTAATAATATACCTATGGCAGGCAGTCAAGGCTGGTCAGCGGCAGAAATAACACACCCAGACTCAGAAACTCCAGTCTGAACCGCCTTGGCGCACTTTAATTATACACCAATAACAAAACACACAAAACACAGGAACAAAACCCTAGAAACTCTTCATAATAAACTGAATACCACACCCAAGCTACGCCTATCACAGTGCTTTGCTTTCCTCTCCCTCTCCCTCTCCCTCTCCCTCTCGCTCCCTCTCCTCTCCTCCCCTCCCCTCCTCTCCCCTCCCCTCTCTCCTCTCCTCTCCTCTCCTCTCCTCTCCAAACACTCCTTTGTTCCCTTGTATACCATGTGGCCAGGGGCTTGATTTGATTCAACCAATCATCCATCACCACTCGGCCACATTCCACACTTTTCCATTCAAACTTCAATCACTCAATTAATCAAACAGTCAAACAATTAAAGCTCTGCCATGTGGCTGTGCAAGGGTGGCCATCTAGGTTCCAACCTCCTTCACCAAGATGGCCGCCAGCCACCAAACTCACACCCATGCACCCATGTGTAGGGCCTCTCCTCTGTCACAATAGCTTACAACATATTTCCTGCCTGATTCTGTCCTGTAATTATTTTATTATGAGTAATATTTTCAAACCCCAAATCAGACCTCTCAAAGTGAGGTCTGTACATTATCTAGTTATTATGTTCTAGTTACATAAATGTATGTTTTATTAATTCTATACAAAAATAAACATTAAGCAACAGATTATTATTATTTATTTTACTTCTAAAGTCTTAAATGAAAAATAAACAACTTAAAACTACTTACAATGCCTCCAATCAAATCATTTTTTGTCTGGCTTGGTATCTTTATTGGGTGCATTATTCCTTTCAGAAATAAAATGTGCAAATGACAGTTTGGAAAAAAAGAGCTTTGAGAATCTAGGCCAGGTTTGTGCTATAAATACTGCGCTTATCTTATTCAAGGGCAATAGACATCGTTTTATGAAGAGATTTTTTTTTTTTTTTTTTTTTCCCATGTTTCCAGCTTCTGGGGCGCTCTATTGATCTGAACAGATTAATTACACAAAGAATATCGGCTGCAGTGTACAAGTCTCTAGACCAGGCCATCAGCCGCTTTGAGAGTGAAGACCTGACTTCCATTGTGGTAAGCACAACAACGTGAGAGTGGGAGAGAGATTCTTACCAGTGGTGAAACAAACCCTTGTACACGTTTCCTATCGGGAAAGCATTGTAAAGCCCAGAGAGGTACAGTAAAGCATATTCAAAACATGGCAAACCAAGGTAAACTGTGGTAAATGCAAAGTATAACCACAAGAAAAGCATGGGAAATTGAAACATTGGCATGCAAATTTACTGTGGTGAACTTTTAAAGGGGTGCATTGGGGCTGCCAACATGGCGGAACAACACAGGCTTGCAAGGTTTTTCTTTTGTTCCTAAAATCTGTGTGGATGCTTGAATTCAGCCAGTTAAAACATGTTTGAAAAGGGATAGATCCCACTGGGTGTGTTTTTTGACGTGTGTCTCTCTCAGGAACTGGAGTGGCTGATGGAAATCAATCGTCTGACTCACCGCCTTCTCTCGAAGCACATGACCCTGGACAGCTTTGATGCCATGTTCAGGGAGGCCAATCACAATGTCTCGGCTCCCTACGGGCGCATCACTCTCCATGTCTTCTGGGAGCTGAACTTCGACTTCCTGCCCAACTACTGCTACAACGGCTCCACCAACAGGTGAACGCTTCTTTAGAACTCCCCAGGAAACCCTGTTGAAATTCAGCACCACCCTTTACACTTTTTTTTTTTTTTTTTTAATTTAGTCGTCGCCAATTATTTTACCCCGATTTTCACCCCAATTTAGCATGCCCAATTATTATCTGTATCCCCGGCTCACCGCTCGCAACCCCCCCGCCGACTCGGGAAACGGAGGCTGGAATACGCGTCCTCCGAAACGTGCTCCTGCCAAGCCGTCATTTTTCGCACTGCAGATCCACAGCAATGCCACCAGACCTATAGTGCCGGAGGACAACACAGATCTGGCGGCTCCGCTGCAGAGCCACAGGCGCCCTATCGGCCACAGGGGTCGCTGATGCGCGGTGAGCCGTGGATTCCCCTGCTGACCTAAGCCCTCCCTACCCGGGCAGCGCTCAGCCAATTGTGCGCCGCCCCCTAGGAACTCCCGGTCACGGTCAGCTGTGACATAGCCTGGATTCGAACCTGCGATCTCCAGGCTATAGGGCACATCCTGCACTCCGCGCGGAGCGCCTTTACTGGATGCGCCACTCGGGAGCCCCCTACCCTTTACACTTTCATTTGATAAGCATTCTCAGAGAGTACCAAAACTATCATCTATAACTAGTAAGACACCACTTAGTTGCAGGAAGGAGCAGCTGTCCTGAGCAGTTTCTTTCTTGCTTTATAGCATTAGAATGGTTTTATTCCTGTCTGAAAATGATCCTATGCCTTTGAACTCAAAACAGGCGTATATTTGTTTGTTAGTTCATTTTAACCCTAAATTATACAGCTGAATTTGGAGAATTACTTTCTTAGTTCAAGCTCCTCATCAGTTTAGTAAGCCATTCTATCATTTGAATGGATTTGAATGAATGCTCAGCAGATTCCAAAAAAATGTTTGATCAGTAGCATTAAATACAAAAAAGTTACTCAATGTTAGAACACTGGCCCTATTCTATAAAAATGTATATGTTTATGATATTTATTGCAAATATAAAGTGTGTTTAGCACCTTTATTCTTGAAATTTTGCCACGGATAAACAAATACTAAGCAAATGACCAGAGCGATTTCACTTAAAATTGAAGCAATTGTTTCTGGTTAAAAACGAGAGTGGTTTAAAGCACAGGTAATTAATAATACTAATTATTATAATACTGTATATAAATAATACATTTGTGGTTAGCTGACTTACAAATGTGAACAATTATATTTTTTTAAAAGCTTTTTTTAAAAACAAAATCCTTTAAATTGGCAAATGGAATGTAGATAGACACCAGTGTGTTTTTGTGTTTTTGTTCAGGTTTGTGCGAACAGCAATCCCCTTCACTCAAGAACCACAGCGAGACAAACCTGCCAATGTGCAGCCATACTACCTGTATGGGTCTAAGGTGAGTGCAATGAGGCAGAAGATTTTTCGTTGAGCATAACCTTGCCCAGTAGCCATTTTCTCATTGATTTGTAATGAGTATGGACTTTTTTTTCCCTCAGACTACAGTACACAAGTAATTTTGCATAGCGATGTCACTTTTGTCATGTATTTTACTTTTGGTTAAGAGAGAGGATCCTGTTAGAACACGTTTCATTCACACAGCATACAAGGAGTAAAGAATTTAAAAGGCAATACAGAGTCAACAGGCTTAGGCTATTTGGTCTCCACTTCAATTGTATACATTAATCACCACCCCCTTACAGACATCCTGTGACAGGGTATGCACTCTCCTCATGTGTGTGCAGCGCTTCTCTCTGCGGCATGGCATTGCAGTCGCCCCAAGCCATCTCCACCGGATGTTTTTAAATTGACGGACACAACTGTCAAGACCCACCCATCTGCTGATTTGAGGGCCGGCACAGCCAATCACTCGCTGCCCCTCCTCTCAACTAAACCCAGCAGGCAGCACAGTCTTAATTGAGCGCCCATCTGTAAACAATCAATCAATTAATCAAACAAATCAACTCCAAAATTCACACACAATAAACCCATTTCCCCATATAAAATTACACCAACACTAATTTCCACATGTGCAGGGTAGTTGACCTGCTACACATCCCATATAATTTGATAATAAAAAATAATAAACCTTGCGCAACAATAACTTAAATGACACATTAGGACTTATAAACGCTCAAAATCCTTGTTAAATAAACATTAAACCACGTTTTGCATTTAGCGTCACTTCCGGTTTTAACCCCTCCCACTTCAAATGACATCACCTGTGTAAAATCTGAGTACGAGTATTGGTTTCCGAGTTTGAGTAATGGGTTCTTGCACACCCCGAATTAATATTTCAATACAAATTGCCTTTCATTATGACCAGCAGGCCCGCCCACCTTAAAACCAATCTCTGTCATCCTTTTCAGTTCCTTAATTAGAAGACAATAAAAAACAAATGTGGTGGTCAGAATAGAGAGCTCTTATTACCGTATATACTGTATGCATGGTCAAATATTTTTCAATAAGAACGAGAGGAGTCTATTCCTCCCATTTGTGCTCATCCAGTTCCTTGTATCTTTTTAATCTCAGAACTGTCATGTAGGGTCTGAAAGGATCCCAGTGATTCAGCATCAACAACACCACGCCACTTTCTGTGTAAAAGAAACTCTTGTCCAGTCAGTCTCCACTTAAATTCCAACTGTGGTCCTGGTTTCTGTGCTGCCTAAATCATAAACGTAACATGGTTTTAAAAGAATAAACTGATTTTGTATAATTGATATCAGTAGTTTATTAGCAGAATGAAATGACAGAAATACAAAAATGCAAACATTTTCATTTGTCTGTAGTCACATTAGTTACATTTACCACTTTGTGTTTTGGATGCTGTAAAAATTAAAAGGCTTGGGCTAGGAACTACAAATACTTTTCGGACAGAAGTTTGATACGTTGATGCATAAAACATCATATGTAAATTTAATTTGCATCCCACTAACTTGCGATTGCATATACTTACACTTACTTCAATTGTATTCAATTCCAATAAATACAAATAATATGCAGTATTTTTATTGTTATATTTCACACAAAACATATATGCAGTTAATTCAAGTAAAATAACCCCCCATATACCTAGTAAAGAAAGGAGAGAAACGCCTTTCTCAACAGCAGAATGTATGTTATTTATTTCAGGCATCACTTACGCATTATCTTTAGTACAGAACATTTAGCGAATACATTTCAAGCAAAGCGAATATTCAGATATTTGCACCTGCACTATTTTTCTCTGATCAATATAGAGAACTATACTCATCAGAGTCTGAAGAAGCCAGTTCGGAGCCTGCCAAAGCTGTTAGCATGGGGATATTATTCTGGTTCTCCTTCAGAAGGCCTATGTAGCAGGCTTGCTGATCCAGGGATCCCTGAAGGTCTGGGTTGGTAAACTTTGCTGAGTGATTCACACAATAGGAGTAGAGACAGCGGGCCCAGAAGAAAATCAAGGCAAGGTTAAGCAGGGTAATCATGATGGTGAAGACCAGTTCGCTAACTGGAATGGGGAGGATGATGGGGTTGTTCCCCAGAGTGTGAAAGGTGGTGCAGGGGTCACTAGAGGAGGAGACATCCTTACAGGTCACACATAAGTTGTAGTTGGTAGAGGGGAACAGGTGGTAGAGAAAGAGGGACGATGTGTTTCTTGGCACCATTATCTTGTGGCTGACGCTTTTTCCGGAAACACTGGCAAAGTGGACGTATCCGTTGGAAGCGTACGAAACGCTGTGAGAATTTTCCACGCAGGGACCGGCGGACAACCAGGTCGCGATAGCCGTCGTGTAGGAGATATTTTGAACAGCAATGGTCATTTTCACTGCTGCCAGAACGAAAGAAAAATATTTTTAGTTCTGCTGTTTTTGTTTTTAAATGTTACTGGCTGTGTGCACTGTAAACCTGTTCCCAGTACCTTATAATTCTGATATTTAACCACTAGTGAAAAGAAAAGTAGCATCAAAAGTCATATGAATGTATTTAAAAACAATGTATTTACTATTTTTATGGTGCATGCATCTATTCTGTGTTTTTATTTATGAACGTGAGTATACGAACAGTTACATTATGAAGCAAGCTCATGATAGCAAACACCACAGGCACAATTTGAAACCAGCCCTAAAGACGCATGCTTACAATGAAATGCTGCAGAGCTGAGCCATGTCACAGAGTCAGTCCTCATGCCTGCTTAAGCAGCCCTGTTGTCAGACTGAGAGAACTGAATATAGACTTGAACTGGTCACAGAGTCTCATTTGCTACCTCCACCTTTCTGTAACCCAAGGATTAAATTGTAATTATGGTGACACTATCCTGTTAAAAAGTACCAAACAGCCAAACAAACAACAATAGTGATGAAGATAATTGAGTTTTTTTTTTTTTTTTTGCAGTGTTAGCTTTAAATTTTGATGCACTCCGTTATCACAGTTTTTGTTATTTGGTTCTTTTTGAAAACTACTATAAGGAAAGTGGCACCGTATTTGAAATGTAATCATAGGGTTAGTCTGCTTTTATCTAGTTTCATAGGTTTTTTTTTTTTCTCTGAATCAACACAGATCCACACTTCCCTTAGTATCTTTATTAAACTTCATTGATAATATATTGATTGGCTAGAATTGGTGGATATTAATTTGCCAATTTGTTATCACAACCAGCAATACAGTATAGTCAGATGTAATTGCCAAAATGACCCATTCTAAAAATATTGCAATGTGTGGTGAAGCATAGTTAACAAGACTGAAGACAGGTAAAGCATGGTAAATAAACAAAAACACAGAAAACATTGTAAACTGCAAACTCACTGTACAAATTGATCCAGGTACATTTCTTAGGGCAACATAATAGCTTATACATGTTGTTTTGAAATACATGGATTATTTTTATAAAACATAGATAACTGCTTTAAAGATAATATTAGTACTATTAGAACCGACTATATGTTACAAAATATGGTTGTCAGCTTCATTTTTGCTTTATTTGAGGCTTTCATATTTCTGCTGGGTTTTATTTACAAATATTGGTACTTAGTGTTACTTAATTTTATAATTACGAAAGAGTTTTTAAACTCTTACAAATAATAATTACAATTATACGTATACAGCAGTGTGCAAATGTATTAGAATACCTCAAGATGTATTATTTATATCCTTTATATACCTACCTTAGTGTGAGAATTTCAATTTTCAGTTAGCAGTGATATACAGTAGAAACAATAGGCACTTCTGTGAAAGTGTTAGACCACTTTATGCTTTAATTATACATCTTAAACAACTTCAAAAAGTCTCCTGCATTTTACCATTTGTGGCTATGTGTTCATTTTCTCTTACTATTTTAAATTAATTGCATGTGTGGCCCAATAACATCATCAATTAAATTACACAATCACTAATCATTGCCTATTTTGACAATTTACCAAGATTTTCAAATACAGTGGATTGATTTCATATGACAACTACAGAAGCACTACAGAAGTCGTGTGCTGTAATACATTTGCACACTACTGTACATTTTTCCATGAATATAATTCCAAAATTATAAATATAACATACATCACATTTGAATGGCTATTCTTATAGATTTATATTCAAAATAAAAATTTACAGAATATTACCTGTAATGATCCTCAATGAATCGTGAATGCAGCCTCTGCAAATTTAAATATAATATAATGTACTTGTTTTTCTTACAAATGTCCTTGTACCGGTAATACCTCTGATTGAATCCAGGTGAAGGCTTCTTCTGCTTTTAAACTGAGGCAAAAGTGCGACACCATTACCATAGCAACAGATGTGACGCCGTTGCTAGGGATCAGGGCATCTTGAAGTAGCTCAAAACAGATCAAAAATATCTTATGAAGAACAGCATTTGAATAATTTGTGCTCTGTTAGATTTGTTTCCCATAGTAGTCTGTGGAATGGGTACAGTCTGTGAAAGATTTGAACCTTTTTAACAAAACAGAAAATCGAAATAGCCAAGGTTGCAGTGTGTGCAGTGTTCTACAATACCAGCAGCAGGAACAGTAGCTATTGTTTGTAGCTTTGTATCTTTGTTTTTGCTTCTGAAACTATACAAATAAACTGAAACAGTAATATTCAGAGGCATAAAGACCCTGGAACCAGAAGAAATAAACCAAGGAAGGGTGTACCGTAGGATGACTGATGAAAGACTACACAGAACAACTAACATTTTTTTTTTATTATTCACTCTGCATCATTTTTTGATTTAGCCATCATAGTTCTAAGTTCTCCGTTCTAGGTTCGAAGTACATCAGGTAGACCAGAGTGAAAACATTAACCTGTCCCCTGTAACGCCTCTTCCCTATTGGAAACACATTTGCTCTAAGCCAGGTTAAGGGCTCTTAGTATTCTTAAATCCACCTGGACAGTGTTGCAGGGGAATGGGTAAATGGTTACACTGATATATTTGTAAGCTGATGTTTAAAGATCTGCTTAAGGCATGATAACGGCATGCATAATTGTAAAACAACTGATGGATGAAACAATACTGAAATAAAGGCTCTGAAGAATGAAAGCTTTTTTATATCACTCCATGCTCGTCTCAAACATCATGAAGACCCTGCTATTGGCTCATGTGAAATCTCTAGAGCATTACCTGCTTGTTATAACATGATCTTGTCTCTCTTGTTGTTTGCAGCCCCTGAACATTGCTTACTCCCACATCTACAGCTCCTATCGGAACTTTGTGGGTCCTCCTCACTTTAAGACGATCTGCCGTCTTTTGGGGTACCAGGGGATTGCGGTGGTGATGGAAGAGCTGCTGAAGATTGTCAAGAGCCTGGTAATAATGCATGACTTTACTGTAGGAGGCCATGAGGGAAATTCCAGCAATGACTAGCACTGGTGTGTGCTGGGCAGAGCTGGTGGTTTGCTGGAGAAGACTTGGTGCTGGTTAAGCTGGTCCAAGAAAATAGGTCCTTTTTTAAATCTGTTCACATAAAGTTCCACACTGTTTGTTGTCTGCATAATTGAATTATTCTATTTGCTGTAACCCTTGTTGGTGATTGTATATATATTCAGGGGCCCAGGGAGTGGCTAGTTAATATGTATTCTCACTCTGGTCACCAGCTCACCAGAAGTTGCTGGAATTTTTACCAGTGGGGTACCATTGACAAAGGGAATGCCTCGCCACTTTGCTTTACATTTAGTTTGAAATATTCAGCTGCGACAAAACATTCTGTGAAAAGGCATATTTTCATTTTAAAAAATGAACGAAAAAAAAAATAGTAAGGCACCACTAACAATAATTGAACTGCTTCTTCCTTCGACTTGTCGCTGTTCCTTGCTAGTTTTGTACCGTTACAGCTGATTCATTCTCTGAAATATTGTCTTTGCTTTTGCTTCAGAAGAGGTCCCTCTCTCTTTAATGTGACAGTCTTTTTTTTGTATGTTTATAAGTGCTCGTGGCAACCTCTAATCAAGTTCAGAGTGTATTTCTCAGGCCCTCTGCTGTGTCAGAAGGCACTCTCAGATTCATTGGAGGTAGCCACCAAACATATTATCATAGTCATTAAATCTTCACATGTTTAACATCCTGAACTGCATATGGCAGCTTTAATAGTTTCTTCTTCTATATTGAATCTTCATATGGCGTGATTTTCCAACCATAACCGTGTAAAATCTGTTCTGTATTGTTATCTAGTCTTAATAACACTGCATATTATAATGGTTAGACGTTTATGTTACAGGCCCATTTATGTTCGTTCCTGAAACTAATTTTGTTCTCTTTTTGCGCCTTGTAATGCTTCCATTGTAACCTGTGCTCCTTGTAATGCTTCCATTGTAACCTGTGTTCCTTATAATGCTTCAATTGTAACCTGTGTTCTTTGTAATGCTTCCATTGTAACCTGTGTTCTTTGTAATGCTTCAATTGTAACCTGTGTTCCTTGTAATGCTTCCATTGTAACCTGTGTTCCTTGTAATGCTTCCATTGTAACCCTGTGTTTTCTGTTATATTGCAGCTGCAGGGAACAATCCTTCAGTATGTGAAAACACTGATAGAAGTGATGCCCAAAATCTGTCGCCTTCCAAGACATGAATATGGATCTCCAGGTAAACCCTCTCCATCCAACCAATTCATATGAAAAATATCTAAGCGTTAAGATAATAGCCTTTCAATTTGGGGAAGTCCATTGCATACAAATCTTGTATACCACAGTGGTTTAAATGTATTGCAATGTGTCTGAGGTCACTATGGCCCTAATTCACTGTTTAGATTTAAATCATATTGCCTGGTTACCAGCTTATAGTGCAGTTTGAAAAATATATATATGAATCCGTCTTACTGGAGTGTTTTTTAACATCCAAAATTACATTTCAGTTTTCTCTTCCATGTTGGTATTAGAGCCCCCCAATCTGTGCTTGACAGGGAACTCATCATTCCACAAATGAAACTGTATTCGAAACAAACATTTCTGACAATGAAAGCAGTGTATTGTAAATTGTTACTGCAGCTATAATAGTGTGGGGAAATGGAACAGCTTTTCAAGTATCTTCAAAGCTAATCATTATGAAACCGCCCCAAAGACATTCGCTTTGAAGTAAAGTGTATAGGTAGGTACACGGATTACGTGAGCACAGTTTTGACCTCATCAAAGCAATTAGCAACTCAGTTTTGTTTTTTTTTTAAATAGAATATGAACCAACAATATCTGTATTCACTCAGCACCTTAGCATTTGAAATGCACATGTTCCTGAGGCAGACTCCATGTGAATAACCCTGCTGAGGAAGAGCATGTGATGTTTCATTAAAGTAAGAGCCTGTGCTGAAGCTGCAGCAGTCTGTTAAGAGCAGTGGGTTTCTTCAATGAGTCACTATTATAGAAACCATTTCTCCCAACAAGGGACAAGGCAAGAGTTGCTCAGAACACCTGCTCTTAGCTGTGACTAAGTTGTTTCTTCCTAGTTTAAAACTAATAAAATGGTTTAATTGCTTTCAGAAACTGTAAAAATTACAAAAATATGGTCTGTTGGACTGAAAGATACTTGAGGGCAATACAGCGTAGACAGAACGTTACACAAGTCTGTCATACCTTTCACTTCCGGAAGCCTGGGTTTGAACCGGGTTCAGGTGACAAGAAAAAACAGTTTAGTTCTCAATACTTCCTCTAGTGGGACAGAAGTAACCACAACACAAAAACATCAGTGAAAAAGTGGAATCTTTTGGATTCTGGTAACAAACAAAAATATAGGAACACCTTTATGATAGACGGTTTCGTGTTTATCTTCCATC
The DNA here is from genome assembly GCF_902713425.1 of Acipenser ruthenus. NCBI lineage: Eukaryota > Metazoa > Chordata > Actinopteri > Acipenseriformes > Acipenseridae > Acipenser > Acipenser ruthenus. The sequence goes on along the minus strand of NC_081210.1, from coordinate 21,066,502 downwards.
TGTACCCGAGGTGTTTTCCCCACATTTGCCAGTGCTCAGTTTCATTTTGAAACCTTTTCCCAGGCTGTTACTTTCCGTTTCTGCACTTCACTCATCATAAGGAAGCACGATCTTCTCGTCAATTCCATCTCCACTCCTGTGTCTTCTAGGTATTCTGGAGTTTTTCCATCACCAACTCAAAGACATCATAGAGTACGCAGAGCTGAAAACCGATGTGTTCCAAAGTCTTCGAGAAGTGGGGAATGCCATCCTGTTCTGTCTCCTCATCGAGCAAGCTTTGGTAAGAACATGTATTTATTATGTACAGTGGTGCTCAGAAATATTAATTACGAAACACTCAAAACAGCCAGTGCTGTCGAACTGCTCTGCTTGTATGCAGCCAAAATCCCCAGGGAAATTCAAAGAATGTATGGTCAATGTATTTGATGTGCCAAGTTGTGACACACTTCTGCTGGTGAGACAATATAAAGGGATTGACTGAGTAATCTCAAAAATCCTTTTACACACAGTGGTTACAAGACCAGGTGAGCACACTGCCTCCATCCGTTTCATGAACATGATGGGAATACCGAGTTTAACACAAGCCTGATGCAGCATGTAATTGCACAATAAAGGGTTCCTTTGTGTATTAAACATAATTGTTTAATCATTGAAACAGTGGAGTCTGTTTCAATGATCTAAACAACATTGGACCCAAAATGTATGCATCTGATTTTTATTTTTTTATCAACCCCATTTCCGTGTGTTTTGTATATGGTCAAGCTAATAAGCATTAATATAACTCATTACTATGAAGAATAGCAGTATTTAGATCATTAAAATAGTATTTTTACATGTATTTGGACAGTTGCTGTAACTATTCCTGCTACTTTTACAGAAGTCAAATAAGACCTGTTTTCTGAAACATGTAGTGTGAGACTAAACACCAACAGGAAACTGTTGGAGACCATTTTAAATATGATTTATGAATACTAATTTCATACAAAGTGTGTTTTTCTAGTTCTTACTTTTACTTTCTTGTGCAATCTGATTCCTCATTGTAGTTTCCATAGCATAGCATACTGTTCCAGCTTGTTCAGGTTAATAATTTGTGCTATTTTTGGTGAAAAGTAAGCAGGTGTTTAGAAAATGCAAAAACCTAATTTGAATGTTATTTTATTTGAAAATGAGAGCACAACAGAAAGTAAAAAGGATTTAATATGTTTAAGATGAGGGATAAAAAGTTGAATATTGAGACTATGGGTTGAATATTAATAAATGCCAATTAACACTGTATAATTGGCTGCATAACCCTTTATAACTTTGTAATATACACTGTAATAATGTTTGTTACTGTAATCCTGCCAAAAATATATTAATTAATAAATCAAGAAGTACAATAAAAGCATTTTATGGCTATCAGTCACAGCCACACCCGTGATGCTGAATTTTCAATCCCAGAACTTGTTATGAATGCTATGTCATAATTTGAAATATTATGCAGGTAGTATTATGAAACCCTCATTATAGTTTTAGGAATGCTGTCCAATTCTGTTATGAAAAAACCTTTCTATACTTCCACAGTTGAAAAGATGTCCATTTCCATGCATTGCAAACTACATGGTTCCAGATCTGCCAGGGTTTACCTTTTCATTTTGATACTGTTCATTGTAGTATAGAGGTGTTTATTTTTATTTGCACCCCCCCCCCCCCTCAGCCTCTCAAAGTGCTTCAAACAGAAAACCCACCCCTTTAACCCTTTAATATTTTTTTCACACAGTGCACATAAGTGATCTAGTCCACTAGCAGCGCACTCAGTCCTTATCGTTAAAGGCACAGTAGCATCTGCAAAACGGGTGGCTCAAGGTTTTTCAGCTGGGCGGTGACAGCCACTTAGCAGGGCAGCCCCCCCAACTGAAAAGACATTCTATATGTCCATGGCAGACAACAAGAACCAAACAGCCGCTCCTGAACTCCTAGTCAAAGCTCATTGATTGCAAAAAATCATAAAACATGAAATAAAAACTTTGTTTTGCCAAGTAATTGATAAAGTAGTTCATCTTGTGCTTGTTTGTTATGTACAATGTTAAGTATTTATACAGGAAAGCAAAACAAATTGAGAAAAACAAATGCATACAGGAAACAGCCTCTTGTCTGAGTGCCTTGTTTAGTTGCTGTTATTAAATGTGCAAGTACACTCGGGTATGTCTGAAGTGTTCAGTGGGAATGATATTTATTGTAGTGCGTACTATATGCTGAACCTAGATTACCATACAGGTAGTAGAAAATTAATCATTCTGATCTGGTGTATACAATTCTCACTTTTTTTTTTTCCCTGCAACTAAACCTTCTCTTTTGTTTTGTTTTTTTTACATGCTGGCAACATCAAAGGTGGTAAGGTATTAGTTAATTTCCATGGTAACAAAAAGCACTTGTAGCTTCTTTTTTTTCATTTATTTTTCAGTACTGTTGTCACGGAAACAGTGTTTTTGTTTGGAGCCCCTTTTACACTGATTTACTGATTAACTACAAGTAGACTACATTGTGAAATAATTTGGCCGTTTACTTTGATTAATATGCAATATTATTCGATTCTAAATATAGAGTCTTTATACTTGATAAAGCTGAATTATAGAATGGTCATAGGTCAATTTGCTGTAAAGCTGTTTTTCAAGGCTTCAAATTAACATTGGCCCTAAAATTGGTACTGTAAAAACTACATGATAATAATTCAAATGTCTTGATTTCTAGAGTCTAGAGGGCACTGCATGCACTACATGTTTTTGTTTTAATAGATAGACATTTGTTTATCAGTCATTTCTGAATTTGTGTATTACTAACATTTGGCCAGACTAACAAAATGTTAAGGACTTTTTTGAAGTGTTTAATGTACTCTTAGAATAAACTGGGCTTTTAAAATTGAGAATAACTAGGGCTTCTGATTTTCGGTCTTAACCGATAAAAAACGATACAGCCTCCCCCCCTCCCCCCCCCCAATACAAAAAAAAAAAAATCAGTGTATAGTCAATAAACACTGGAAACCACCAGAAAAACAGTGGAAATGGTTAATCAATGCACGCTGACCACCCCTTTTCCATTAAAAACCAACTACTACTGCTACATTTCCCAGTGAAGCTGGGCACTGTCCCGCCTTCTTGACTTGTATCTATCATTGATTCGTTCTGAATACTTTAAACCCACCCCAGCTACTGAGTGACAGCACATTCCTACATTGCTATTGGAGACTCTGCTTGCGAGATTTAAAACAAGATTACAATTTGGAATTGCGGCTTGTTTGCAGGATTTAAAGCTGTATTACAGTTAAGATATGGAGGATTTAAAACAGAAATGTAAAAAAAAAAAAGTGCCTACACACAAAAACCCCTGAAGAATGTGCCCGTTACCATAAGGATTTTGTTGTGGAAGACAGCAAAGGAAAGAAGGTACAACTTAAGTGTGCAAGTACTGTCAAGTTACTACTATACACATTTTGACAGAAAAAAAAACACTCAAGCATTTTGGAAAGTAACCGAAAACACTAATTTCATACAGTATATAAAAATCGAAAGCCCCGGAAAAAAAATGATTTACATAAAACATGAAAATAGCTAAAACAAACAAAAAAAAGAAACACCGAAAAATAAAATGAAAAACAGGAGCCCTAAGAATAACCTAATAGCATATCTCTAAAACAGAACAAGGTTTTATGAACTGCTAGCTTGATTGAATTGATCAAAAGGTGCTTTAAAAATACTTTCCTTAAATCAGTCCTTGCAGTTTTGTGATTAAGGCCCTTGAACCTATAACATTCATTTCCACTTTACCAAATAGAATAACAATTGACTGCATGTTCTTTGTGTAGAGGAATAAGTCTTGGTAGATTGATGTAAGACATACAATGTCTGTCTGCATCCATCTTCAGTATTAGGTATTAACAAAAGGTATTAACAAAAGCACCTTGCTGTACAAATTAATTTAACCGATTTTGAAAACTGAATATTTTGTCCCTGCAAACATTTCTTGTATTACAGGCTGTATCTTCTTTGCTTTTATTTTGTCTTGCAGTGGTTTATTGTGTACAAAAGGTTCTTAAAAAATGACACATTATTAATACCTATTGTTCTTTTAATAAGGCTTTAATTGCATGATTTATAATTGGTATTTGATAGTGTGAAAATAGATTCTGCAGATAAGCACTCATTAAAAAAAAAAAAAAAAAAAAAAAAAAAAAACATAAAAAAAAACAATGCAACCCTGAAAGGAAGATTTCTGGGTCATCTCGTCTATAAATTAAATTGTCTCATTTTATCAAAGCTCTCCAGTGTGCAGTTTGTACCATTCTATGAAAAGAAGTGGAACTGTTACAAAATGAAATGTTCTGGGAGGGACTCCTGCCCATCTCAGTTGCTTATTCAAGCGATAGTACCAGTTGATGAAGACTCTACCGTGTGATAGGTGACTGAGATTGGAGTTATGCATCCCGAGCTGAGGCGAGGCAGCCCTTTAACCATTAGAAAATTATTTTTCTCATTATTTTCTTTAAAACAACACTTTGGAAATTGACAATTAGAATTGTATCGATAAAAAGGATTGTGATGAATTAAGTTTCTCATTTTACATTTTAAACCCTCCTCCACATCGTTTATTCCTTTGTTTAGGTTTGTTTTATTTTGTTTAACAAATAACTCCACTGATAATCATGTAGACTGAGAACTCATTACTCTCTTTTATTATTGAAATATTACAACCAATGTAATACCTGTATTAGACAAAGGTTTCAAATCTGCTTCCCTTGCCTCTCAATAGATGGTGACTTTACGCACTGCAGCGCCACCTAGTGCCGAGTTTTGCCAGGCAGTTTCTGACTCTTATCAGTCAAGCTGTTCTCACAAACTTTCAGAACACAAATTCAAACAGTTTACATGTTTCTGTATCCATAAAAAAAACAACTATTGAGTAAAATGGTTACATGAAATGAATACAATTTTATAAACATTCATACCTACATATTTTGAAATGTTGGCCCATTCCGAATAATGGAGTTATAAGTGTATTATCGTGTTTCGGAGAGCAGTTGTTTGGATTTCTCTTACTATTTCATAGTGTTTGCAATAATTGTTGTTGTTTGGAGTTCTGTTGCTCGAATATTGAGTTTTTACCAGTTTTCTCTACATCTCCCTTTACCTGGTTATAAGCTTGCCTGGAGAATTCTAAATGCTGGGACTAACGGCTTTCCTCATCCCATTTAAGTCATGTGACAATGTAACCTTTCAACTCAAAGCAAGCTCTAAACGAGGTAGAGGCAGATTTAGAGAAAATATTTGTAATTATTGTAATAACTCAATAAGGGAGCGACCGAACACAGAACCTGCCTGAATGATTGCAAACGCCATAAAATAGTAAGGGGAATTTAAGAAAAAAAAGCACTTGAATGACATTTGAATCTTCTGACCCAAGAGAATGTTTACGAAGACTCTTTAGAAAGCAATCCTTAAAATATTCCTCAAAGTAAACAGTGTTACAACATGTTAAAAGAGCAATGGGGCTTGCTGGTGTGTTGGAGACATTCAAACATGGCAAAATTGCTGAGCCATTTAACTTGAACATGTAATGGAAATTATTGTAAACTATTTGAAAAAGTCTAATTGATTGGATTAGGTGTTGTTATGGGCTACTATATCCACTAAGAAATGCAATCTTAAAATGTGTCCTTTTAATATTTATGACTAACTCCACTTGGAATAATTAATATCTGGTGAATGTAGGGGGTATTTTTGCTGTCTCCAGATGTTTGGGCTGTAGTGCATGGTTATATTGTGTTGAAGGTGCTTGCGTTTTTAAAGAAGTAGCTTTGAATTACATTTTAACATGTTTTACTGCCCTTTTACTTGAGTGGGTATGGGTGTTGATATTTCTGTATAGCTGGCTTTTTTTTACGTTGTTAGATGTTGCAGACTCTTTCAGCTAGGCTGGTGAGTGGTGAATAAGACTGGGTCAATAGTTATCAGTAGCATCCTCAGGTTTATTTCCAGGACAGTGAGAGAGAATAGTAAAAACTGTTAAGCTACATGCTCTAAAAGATTATTTTTTTGTTTGTTTCATTTTTTTTTTTTTAATAGATGTGTGTTTTTTCTTGGCGTGCAATTCTTGGAAGTCATTGGGGTCTCATTTTAATAAACCACACTAAAATTTACAACCTCGATTTTCTGTGAACCTCATTTCATTATATACTGTATATTGATTGTAGATTTTATTAAGTGGATCAAAAAATCACCCCTGTGAAAACCTTAGCTGGCTTAATATAGAGGTGAAGGGTGGTGGTATTTGATCTGCCATTATTGAGATAGACCCCATTGACTAAGACACTAAGTAGTAATAGTGATGGTGCAGTTTAAATACAGTCTTCTTTTTCTAGTCCCAGGAAGAAGTTTGTGATTTACTTCACGCAGCACCATTTCAAAACATCCTGCCCAGAGTCTACATAAAAGGTAAATTTAATTGTGTTTCATGTTTTACTTCTCTCTTTATTTTTTTAACCGTTTATAACTAAAAGGCATTGATCAACATGCAGGTATTGAGGTTATTAATAAACCCCACCATGCCATTCAATATTGACTAAGCTTTATAAAGTAGAATAACTGTTTTTAATAGAAATTTATATTCAGCTAAAATGATTGGTCAACTGCAAGTAAGGCTCCTATCTAAATAACTATAACTGTGACATGCAGACTTTCTGTTTTCAATGTTATGGAAACTACAGTACTCTTCACTTTGACCTGTGACCTGATATGACTCAAATGTAGTGTTCATGTGAATTTTTGGTTTCTGGATACTGTATTCTGCGATTCTCTCGGTCAAGTTTGATTGTGGTTGTCATACATGAAAAATGAACCCTTTTATGGTAGTACATTTTCCCCATAGGCCATGAAGAGCTGAATAATATGCAGTTGTGCAAAACTCGATATTCAGCTGTCCGGAGGAGTGTAAATAACTTTAATATAAATGGGTTAGTGCTCAAGCATAGGAAGTGATTCAATTATACATACATGAGTGTGCAGAATACTGTAAAGGCACACCTTACCCTATAACTGAGGAGAACAGCTTGACACTGTACTGTTTGACTGGGGGGAATGAGTGTGGGAATACTCCTAATTCTTTTCTTTGAACAGAGGGAGAGCGTTTAGAAGTCCGGATGAAAAGACTAGAGGCCAAGTATGCACCGCTTCATCTGGTTCCTCTGATTGAGAGGCTCGGGACCCCTCAGGTAAGGAGTCTGCAGTACCTGTAGTAAAGTAATGTTGCCAGTAGGGGCAGTAGTGATTATAAACTCACTTTCAGATGCTGTTGGTGATGGCTTCTTTGGCATGCCACTATTTTGGTGGATTAACCTTAGTTTATATAGAGTTACCTGTTATTGTTACAGTTCACAACATGTGCAAAGCTTGATTTAATCCCTACAAGTCCTGTTTTCACAAAGTAAGTTGGTTAGATCATTATCCTGCACCCAGTCATGAGTTTCAAAACCCTCCTATTTAGATGCATTATTGAAACAACCAAGAGAGATCAGATCCCTGCTAAAACCTCTTTCACACTGGCATGCTCTACCCGGGCCCGAACTTGCTCGGGTCAGGATCCGGTGTCATGCGGGTCGGGAACGCAATTTCACACTGCTTTTGATAAAGCAGGGTTGACCTGGGTGACAGATGCAAGTACACAATGTGCGTATCAATGCCCCGGAAGTAGCTTGTTACTGATGCTTCCATCCAAGTTTCTCTGGATTGAACTGACCTGGATGCACTTACATATCACAATAAGAGAAAACAGTCTCACCTGAGTTTGTCCATTATGAGTTGTTTCTGCAGCTAATGAGAAGGAACTATTTATTTAGCAGATTTCATATTTGAATCATGTAGAATACAGAGCACTGCACAATACATTATTATTATTATTATTATTATTATTATTTATTTCTTAGCAGACGCCCTTATCCAGGGCGACTTACAATTGTTACAATATATCACATTGTTTTTACATACACTTACATTATTTTTTACACATTATTTTTACATACAATTAGCCATTTATACAGTTGGGTTTTTACTGGAGCAATCTAGGTAAAGTACCTTGCTCAAGGATACAGCAGCAGTGTCCCCACCTGGGATTGAACCCACGACCCTCCGGTCAAGTGTCCAGAGCCCTAATCACTACTCCACACTGCTGCCCTTTGCACATTACCTACTAACTGTGACTCATACATTACATCATAACCCACCCCTTTGTAGCTGTAATATCAGAGGTATTGTGTTATACGTGCAGTTGAATTAAGTTTCTGTTTGGCATCCTCTGTTGAAACTTGATGCCCTGTTTATCATACCCTAGCATTCCTGTTTCACTTGACTTGATGCCCGCAGGACGTTTGGAGAATGTGGAATAGCGTGTTTATTCTGCCAGTTACAAACCCAGCAACTGCTAAGCCGTGAGGGAGTGAGGCTTTATCATACTGACTACTCCTCCATGAGTAAATATAGAAACGCTAACCCCACACTCAGTTTTGTTTCCAAGAAACGCATTGCACTTGCTGTATCCAGTGTTGTATGTACTGCAGTGATACAATGAGAGTTGCTGTGTTGTCACAGGAGAGAGCATGATCTGGATACATTAGGAGCTGCCTCGGACAAATCCTCTTCATTAAGTTAAGAAATGGTTTTATTCCCCAGCCGGTTTGTGACTAGGGTTTCTGTTTTATGCTTAAACTGGTAAACACAGATAAAGCACCTCCAAATCAAAAGAGCTTATACCAGTGTTTATCCTATAAACACTGAAAGAGCATAGCAGGCTACTGCTCATAATAAAGACAGAAATTCAAAGTCAAATTCATGGCCCATAACATATGAAAACAAATTGGGATTTTATTGAAAAACATATTGCTGTGTTACAACACGGGATACGGTAAACTAATGCATGTCTTGTAAACACTGCAGGGTGTTCTGCAACACTTTAATTCCAATGATGTTACAATTCTAAAATACAGGAGGCTCCCCTCACCTGCAACCAGTAATCTTAAAGAGCAACCAGGTATACTGTCATATAGTGTTTCAGTCCTTATATCAGAATTTTAAAACCTCAGATGCAACCTTAATAGATCTGGCAGAAACGTGTCTATCTCTTGCCCCCCTGCATCATTCTACCCCTAGTGGATTTAATAAATACTACATTTGTCCAATTACATCTTCTCCAGTTTTCATTTGAAATCAATGGTGGGGTAGTAAACCCTTCCTTGGTGTACTGGATATGAATAATAATCATTCATAGATTTGAAGTTGTATATATTATAAATGATGAGAGATCACTGTCTCTTCTATTGCTAGGGGAATAATGATATGACAACAAGGTGCTAATGGCTTATAATGGCCCTGAGAGACTCCTATTGTTCAAGGGTATCATGTAGGTTTCAGAATTATATATTGTAGCTGTTCCTGGTCAACACTAGAGTGGGAAAAGGTTTTGTATTTCACTGTTTGTTGATTCAATGGGCTGCCTGTCGTCAGTTATATAATAATAAGTTATATGATGTGTAAGCGGTACAGGGGTGGAGATGCTGAGAGATGGGAAAAACAACAGAGTCCAGGTATTCTTTCACTCGTCCGGTGGACGTTTGATTTACTCACAATGATTCGCTTTCCTACGAGAGACTAAATTAAAACACAAAGCAAAATACAATGCACAAAAACAAAAGCAAAAAGTGTTTGTTTGCCAAAGACAAGAGACCACACTTCACCCCTTTTACACACCTTCACCGTGTCACATGATGATGCATGAGTTCTTCAGGCTTGTGCTTGATATATTTCAAGCCATCTACTCCATTCATTATTATCCCTCACAGGTGATGCATAATATATACCAGGCTAAAGAGATATAGTGGAGGCACCCGTGTGTGCGTATGTGCATCTGTATGTATGTCATGGTTTAACATATACGTAGAGATCTGCTTATCCAATTATCCAGTACAAAAATACATACAAAATTGTATTTTTACACGGTGGATGATGTAAGATTATTATCATTATTATTATTATTATTATTATTATTATTATTATTATTATTATTAGAAGAAGAAGAAGAAGAAGAAGAAGAAGAAGAAGAAGAAGAAGAAGAAGAAGAAGAAGAAGAAGACGACGACCCTGGCTTTAAATACTTTAACAACCTGTAATTTCAAATAAAATACCACTTCTTTGCCACAATCTGTCACCAGATAAAGGGCTTAGAGTGTATCTGAGAGAGACACACATTTAGGCTTACAGGACAAGGCTAGGTTTGGGACGTAGCAAAAAGGATGTACGTTGATTTTCCAGGTTGTGATGCAGTCTTGGGTATAGACTAGTCTAGCACTCACTATAAAACCCATTTCAAACCAAATTAATCTTTGCTTCGACTGCTTTATGGGCAGCAGTGTGGAGTAGTGGTTAGGGCTCTGGACTCTTGACCGGAGGGTTGTGGGTTCAATCCCCAGTGGGGGACACTGCTGTTGTACCCTTGAGCAAGGTACTTTACCTAGATTGCTCCAGTAAAAACCCAACTGTATAAATGGGTAATTGTATGTAAAAAAAATAAATAATGTGATATCTGTACAATGTGAAATCATGTAACAATTGTAAGTCGCCCTGGATAAGGGCGTCTGCTAAGAAATAAATAATAATAATAATAATAATAATTTATGGCCTGCTTGATTATGAGACATGATGCAGCTTCTTTGTGTATTTTACTGTCTGCTTAATTCCCATATAAAGGGAGAAACAACCTACAGTGGCCTGTTTCGTGACGATCTGATTAAAAAATGACACTGTGGCAGATCAAGCTGTATAGAGTTGGTACATTATGTACAGTGACTCAAAAGCTATTCAACTGACCCTGCTGAGTTTCTTACAGAATATTGCTGGTGTCCCTGAATAGTCAATTAACGAGATAGCTTATTCACAGAAGCAGTCATACCCAAAATGATGTTCTAGGAGTGTGATGGACTGGGGGAGGGATACTGCCTGTTCACTCCATTAGCGCCAATTGGTGGGAAAATTGCTTTTCAAAAAATGTATTTCTGCAATAATGACTGTAATGATTCAGCGTTCAGTGCAACACCGGTCAGTCGCAGGGGGCCCGACACCCCATTGGCTATGCTGCGGCAGGTGTTTCTAATAGTTTGTCCAAACCCTGCGTTTTATTTTTGGTTTATTTTAGCAAATCGCCATTGCTAGGGAAGGGGACCTGCTGACCAAGGAGCGCCTCTGCTGCGGCCTCTCGATGTTCGAGGTGATCCTGACCCGAATCCGTAGTTACCTGCAGGATGCAGTGTGGAGAGGGCCTCCTCCCACCAACGGAGTGATGCACGTGGATGAGTGTCTGGAGTTCCATCGGCTCTGGAGCGCAATGCAGTTTGTCTACTGCATCCCAGTGGGGACCAATGAGTTTACTGCTGAGTGAGTATTGTCCGCATTTCAAATCATTCATTCATGTACACTCGTTTACACTTCATTTTTATTCGTTATAATGCAGTATCTGTCTGTTTACAGTGTTTGCTAAGTAGAACTTGTCATATCACACCTTGCCTCCCAAACACTCATTAATTGTGATTTAAAACTATAGAAACTAAATCTAGTAGACAAACCCCATTGGTACACTTGAGCTGGAATGACTTTTTTAAACTTTATTTAGTATTACCTCCATTTTCCTGCTTTGACCTACTGTATATGACCTCCCCTTCAAGTATGGACAAGTTCCCAGAACAATGGGGGTCAAGTGCCACCTGTTCATCTATTGTGAAAACGTGACATTTGCAAAGCAATTACACCTGTGAAGACCTAAAACAATTGTCTACTAAATGTAGTTTCTATAGTTCTATATAGTGAGTGTTTGGGATGTTTTGACACTGCAAAGTCCAATCAACACAAAAACAGATATGAATGCAACCTATCAATTTAAACACAGAAGGCATTAGCCAAAACATTTGCCAGCTGGACTTCACGTTTATTTTGCTGGTAAAAAAAAATCCAACACTACCAAAAACACTTAGAAAGTCAGAGTGGGAGAAATGACTCATGTACTCAAGGATTTATCTCATGTGCTCCTGTTTATTCCTAAATTGTACATTTCTTCTTTAAGAGAAAAAAAAATAATAATTTGTGAAATTCCCCTAATTTAAATGTTTAGACATTTCTCTTTTTATTTACCTATACTGAAGTGGCAACACAAATGTCTGTACAAAGACTGCTACAAGGGGATTAGTAGTTTACCTTGCTCATTTACCAGTGCATGTACTCAGTGTTTACTCCATTCACTAAGTCTTTAAAAGTCAATGTTTAGGCGGGGTAGTATAACATATTTTCATATTTCGACCTACCAATGGTATCACAATAAAATAAATACTGAAAGCACATCCACTACAGTCCTCTATAATTAGCAGATACGTCTTGCTGGTAATGCTGTGATCTGCTAAGGGTTGTACCATGTTCTGATACACTGGTATTACACTGGTATCACTCTGTATCGCACTGCTTCCACTCTCATGCCTGTGCTGATGCTGTGTGATTGTGTGTTTTCTCACAGGCAGTGTTTTGGGGATGGGTTGAACTGGGCTGGCTGTTCCATCATTGTCTTGCTGGGACAGCAGCGTCGCTTTGACCTCTTTGATTTCTGCTACCACCTCCTGAAAGTCCAGAGGCAGGATGGGAAAGATGAGATAATCAAAAATGTGGTATGTGGAGAAACTGACTCTCGGATAGGATCCTAACCTAATCAGGTTCATGTGTCAGAGAGAATGGAATGTTGCTTCCAAAAGTCATTGTACTTCTTTTATCCTTGTTGCTTGTAATGCCTGTTATCACCCATTGAGATAAGAACGCTGCTTGAAGTATAGAAAAAAATCAATCATTCATATTAGTTCTTATAACAACATTTATAAATGGCTGTTTCGAGTCCAGTTTTGAAATTATTATTAATTATTATTATTATTATTATTATTATTATTATTATTATTATTATTATTATTATTATTACTACTACTACTACTTCTCAACTGCATTTTCTTCCTGTTTTTTTAATTTGTTTTCATCATGTAGCCCCTGAAGAAAATGGCTGACAGGATCCGAAAGTACCAGATTTTAAACAACGAGATCTTTGCCATTTTAAACAAGTACATGAAGGCAGTGGAAACGGACAGTTCAACCGTGGAGCATGTGCGCTGCTTCCAACCCCCTATACACCAATCCCTGGCCACCACCTGTTGAAAGCGGCACACGACTGGGCTGTGAGATAGTAACCTGTGCGCCTGGCCTCCTGCAAGCTGGTATTGAGTGTTATACATGCCCTGTACATGCTGTTCAAAATGAACAACCTGTTTGCCTTGTGTGACAGACTGAGAACGTTCAACTGACCTTAGCATGCTCCTTATGAATTCTTTCAAAAGTGCACCATGCCCAAAGTCACCGTGGTATATAAAACGATGCCTCGCTGGTGTTTACAAGCAGTTTGTCATCGATACGGTCTCTGAAGAGATCAAGTATTTTCAAACTCATTAATCCTAGAATCCTGTTTAGCAACTTGAGGAATCAGATTTCTTTGTTCATATAAATATCTAAACGATAAGAAATGCTATTCTACTGTATATAATAAGGCGTGTAGAAAATGTGACTTGACAGAAAATAAGGCATTGTGCAGTTACAATCCCCGGTCCCCAAATGTAAGAATCCCTCTAGAATTAAAGGTAGACAGTAACATAAACTGCTTTTAAGCTGTATCCACACTGGATGCGAATACTTTAGAAGTCACTGCAGTCAAATGGGAGTATCCACACCAGCAGCGAGCGACGTCGCTTTGAGAAAATTTTTGCATTGCTAAAATAGAACCTGTTTCTATTTATTTATTTTTCGTCATGTGACTGGAATGAAACTGACCAATCAGAAGCAAAGTTAACACCCTTGACACACGTCAAACACACGCCTCAAAACAAGTTAATCCTGGACGACGAAAAGTTAATTTATGAGGTGCAGCAGTATCAATTATTATATGATTGCAAATTGAACGACTACAAAGACATCCAGAAGAAAGACAGTGCCTGGGTGGCTTGCAGGTGGTGTATTTAGCACCACAAGACTTTCCGATTATGCAAGTTGCATAAAAATAGGTTTATTAATAAGCACAAATAAACCAGACCATACATGCAGTCTACATATCCAGCATTTAAATAAAAAATGTGCACTTTTTTGCTGGCTTTTAAAAATGACAGTGTGGTAACCAAACAAGACCTGTTTTGTAATGGGGCAGCCCATCTCTAGTATGTCCAATGGGAATGCATGGGCGGGGTCATGTATTTATTTCAAGTCTTTTGGATCGTTTCCAAGTCGCGTCTGGTGTGGATTGACATTCAGCGAGTTCGCTCGCGTCGCTCTGTCCAGTGTGGATGCAGCTTTACTTTACTGAATGGCCTCAGATGATATTAGTTGCCTTCCGTGAATGAAGTGATGACCAAACCAGGGTTAGAAATTAGCAGTAACCTGGCACACTCCTAGCTCATGGGTTCAGAACGGCCCTCATTGAGGGTCACAATAAAATGATCGGTTCACAAAATGAGAGCATAATAGCATAGCTAGAGTTCACACTTAAGTCTTTAGGTCAATAATTGGTTACTCAGCAGGAGTGTCCCAGTTAGGAGCAGATCTGATTGCTCACCTGTTCTCAAGTCTACAACAACACTTTATACCACAGAGGTAGCATTTTCTTATTTTTTATTGCTGTGTGAAATTATAATTATAATTGTATGTTTAACACACGTATGAAATATTTCAGACATCTTCGGCACATCAATTTTGTTATTCCCATACATTGGGTACGGTTATACACTGAAAGATCAGGGGCTCTGGACCATCATTTTAAGTACATTTAAGTTTCAAGTACATACAAAACATTAGCAAAGAAAAAAAAAACAGATCTATCCACTTTACCAAGATATGGTTTTAATTATTAATCATAAGGATCTCTGGGAGGGGGTTCCTCATGAGAGAGTCATCCTGGAGCATTACCTCAAAGCAACTCCCTTTTGTGTTTTATTGCTTAATCTGTTTCTTTTAAAATGACAAAAGAGTTGCTTTACACCACCCTTTTCAGCACATCTGCATTAGAGACACAGAGAGGTAGCTGTGACTGACGCCTGAACCACCTAGAATGTCTATCTATCTATTGAGAGAACCAAAGGAGGGGGAAGATGGCTGTATGATTCTACCACTAACCACTGTTGACTGCTGTTTGTTTTTAATTTGTTTGAGTTTGTTGTCGGTGTAGGTAAGCAGAAATCAAGCACAGTAAATAGAGAAGTGTTACACGTTCAATTAAATGTGTTCTACTGATGGAAAAGGGGGGTTTAATTAGGCATAAGAATTAATCACTGAAAGACTTATCGTTCACATTGTTTTCTGAACTCATTACAGCTGTATCTTTCATATACCTTTCTGCCTAAAAAACGGTACCAGTATATGAAATGTAAACATTTTCCTCTTTAATGTGTGTGCGGTCATTCATGAAAACAAGAACAAAGGTATTCATTTTAACTCTTGTTAGCTTTTTTAAATTAAAATGGTAAAATTTACAAATAAACGGTTGCAAAGTAACTCTTCAGTTGTGTAGATGTGCTAAAGTTTACACTTTTTAAGAGAGAAAGCCAGCTGGGGCATCGTTGTGAAGCAAACGATTAAGGCAACATCAAATTAGAATGACAATTGGAAAACCAAACAGAAATGTCCTTTTAAATAGATACAAGTAAGAGAAAGCAAAAGGCAAATGTACAGGGAATAGGTCAAAAATCCCATTTTATTAGGTACCATTGACATTTAATTGATCATGTTTGTTCCTATTGTAATTTCAATTTAACTGTGTACATTTCACACATCTCTAAACATTACTGGTTTGTTTTAGTTTCACAAAACAATGTTGACCAAGAAGTGTAACCATCTAACAGCTTTGCTGAGTTTGTTTTTACCAACCAACTGTGGTACCATGGTAAATACATATGGTGTGTCACATTACCTCAATACCATTCCTGTTGCGTACTGTGGCAACTATTCAAACAATCCTCTTTCTCGTGGTCTACTATTGCTCCAGGTTTCAAAGCAAACATGTTTATCCTGACCTGTTCATGAACTGAATCGTTTACATCTGCATTCATAGCTTTTGAAAAATCATTTTTCACAGGGTATATTTGATACAGTAAGAATTCCAGGACCTACAAGTGGATGTCAGAATATTTAAAAAAATGAGACAGTGCTGTACAGCCACTGGAGTACTAAATGAACCAGTGGAATTGGAGAATAAAATAATGTGTTATTCCTTGCTGTTGAAATGGTTTTTTTGTGATTCGATCATGTATAAATATTTATTCATCTGGATAAACAGTTGGTTTATACAGCGGTATTATTAACAATCCTTTACTTTGTATTTTAGCAGTGCCACATAAATCTATATTTTTTCATGTTAAGTTTCAAAAAGCAAATGCATTTTGACAACTGGTTAAAAAAGTGACGGAATGCATGGCTTTTGATGTAAAATATTTTGTTTATTGCATTTTCTCTACCTTTTAACTTTTTTTCAGTTTAATGTTATTTTTGTGTATTTTGAATTGCTTAAACTGATAAACTGTATTTGTTGATACCGGTACATGAATCCATTGTACTTTTACAGAAAGACTGAACATGTTATTTAATTTAAATTTTCATACGATAGCATGGCAGGTGTAACTTATTGTTCTTATGATTCTAAGTGTGGCATACAGTTTTGTTCTTAATAATGTTGTATGAGTGCTAATGTTCTTAAGAAACTCCTATTGAAGGATAAATACAAAGCAATGTTGTATCTCCATTAAAT
The DNA here is from genome assembly GCF_902713425.1 of Acipenser ruthenus. Lineage (NCBI taxonomy): Eukaryota > Metazoa > Chordata > Actinopteri > Acipenseriformes > Acipenseridae > Acipenser > Acipenser ruthenus. The sequence continues at coordinate 21,049,621 of NC_081210.1, read as the reverse complement.
AAAATATAATTTAAACAAAGAGAAAGATTTTCTGTTACAAATATTGTGACATTATTATTGTTAATATCATCCATTAAATGGGTTGAAGTTCCTGGTTGCGTTGTTGCCTTTGCTTTCCTTTTGTGTAGCAAGTGTCAAGTGTCTAGCCTCAATCTCTGAAATCCTGTAAGCGACACATACAAAAATGCAATTTGGCCTGATTTAGATTCACAATGTACAGTGATGGCCAAAGGTTTTGCATCACCTACAATTTTAGGATTGAGACAGCATTAAAAAAAAACAAAAAAAAACAGATATGAACATAAAGCTGTGTCAGCATTGAACACTCTCTGTCCCAAATAGTATGAATGATGCTACTTGATAGGTTATAGATTAGAAAAGGAAAACATATTTTATTCATTTGTGAATAAAAAAGTGGAAGACATAATGTTATATAGATCATCTGAGTGGGACAATGAATACCCCTCCCCCCCCCCCCCCATTCTATAGCAAATGACACCCCAGGTGTCAAGTTTTAAAAATTAAGCCCTTAATGTATATTTATGAGGTCACATGACCTATATAAGCAAGATGAGAGTTGTGTGCAACTACTCAGCAACAAGCATGGGAAAGCATAAAGGTCTCTGTGACTTGGCATAAGGCATGATGTAGTGGGTGCCCATGCAGCCTGCTTGTCCCTGCGCTCTGCAGCAGTATTGACCAATGTGTCTATCAAGATAGTCTCCTGGGTGATACCAAAATGGCAACGCTTGCAGAAATCCATCCCGGGAGAAAAAAAGGATGTCAAGCCGGTCATGACAGATAAAGGCCACAGACATGTGCAGGTGTTGTCATAGGCATGCTGGCAGGTGTGCTAAAGTGGCCCAAATCACTGAAATCTTCAACAGGGGACAAGAAATACCAGTTTCCTCTCACACAGTGCTCAGGGATCTATGTGAGCTCACCTACAAAGGCTGTTTATTCAAAGTAATTTATTTGTATTGGGGTTAACTAGCTGCTATGTAGAACATTTTTGTTTTCCACAGAAGAAAGCAGGATGTAACCCATGATCATCTCTATAATTCTTATGAAACTACATCTATATATATATATATATATATATATATATATATATATATATATATATATATATATATATATATATATGATGAATACAGCCTGCAATCTGTAAATGACTTGGATTATACATTTATAAATAGGTCCTTTGATTATAGAAAGATGATTCAGCAATTTTGGTCTCGTCAGCAGTGTGAGTTTTTCATGACTAGTTTTGCAACTATTCTTTTTTTTTTTTTAGTCTAGTCCAAACAGGGTGTGGAAATGTCCTGAGACACCTGGAGCAGCATTGTATTGACAATGCAAGCAAGTCAAGGTTAATACAGTATAGATTTAGAAGATCTTGAAGCAGGGAGATACAGGTTTTATGAATTACACAGTATTGGACCAGGATTCAAAATGAAGTCTTTATGTACAGTGTCACACTTGAGCACAGATTTCACACAATGTATGTTTTTGCTTATAACTTAAGATCTGCTTATCCAATATAATTGCGTATGTATTTATGTTCTATAATTGGGATATTTCAGAGAATAACACTTATAGGGTATATTGAGGCTGTGTCCATCCATATGTGTGTGGCGTGTTATGTTTCTTTTACATTTTTACATTAGACGGATGTTAGTTATGGTGATCTACTTTTTCATGCTACTTGATAGCTTTGTGTTTACAGTCGTAGCAGAGAATACTGAAATACATGGTTTACAGGGAAACACAAGGTAAATGAACATAGGTTATAAACGAGGCTATTTTATTAGAGTGAAGGTGTGGCCTGCCATGTCTATATCAGGGTGCCAATCAAGGTCTTCAGGGCAGGGTGATATGACATTGCATTGCTCCTCGTACCTAGTACACACTCAGTTGTATCTAGTTATACTGTCTAACAACTGAAGTACATGAAAGAAATCAATATGGGCACATTAAATATTGAAGTAAAGTAGCATCACACTCTAAATTATAGTAAAATGCTTGCCCCAAAATCAATTGTATGTAGTTTTGTTACATGAAACTCAATGGAAACTTGCAAAGGGGGGATATTAGCCAATCTTCAGGTGGGGTCTCAGTGCTTGCAGCACAGGGAGTGAATCTATAGTGTGGTGGCAGGTTATAGGGACCTCACTGGAACCAACAGCTTTTTTTTTAGGTCATAATAACAATATTATCTAATCTTTTCCAAAATAAAAAAGCTGTTACAAAGCTTTGTTTACTGCTTGCGGAACAGAGCAACCCAAAACATTACAGTTTTGGAATTGTAAAGTAGAAGCCTTGCAAAAACGTCATCTAGGTAAATTTGTATTGGATGCATGATTTACTACTGGTAAACAATATTATGCAGAAACTTTAAAAAGGAGAAGTTTGGGTACAGGTGTTGCAATTCTTACAAGTACCAACTGTTTAGAGATCGAGAACAAATCTGATTGTATGTAAATGCTGTCTTTCAGGTTTAGCTGCAGTCTGAGGTGAGGATCATCTGACTCAGAACTGAGCCACTTGATTTTAGGGTTGGTCTCTTAAAGCTAGAGACATTCCCTTTTATAATGGAATAAACAGTACATGTGAATGGAGATCACAGCCACACAAAACACACCCTAGGCGGGGAAACGGGTATCGTTACAGATAACGCAGTTTCTATGAAATTGAATGTTTTACAAGTGTTTGTTAACTTAACAACTTGGAATGTATACAGGTTCAAGTACAATTTATAGGAAACTAAGCCAACAAGGCAAACGCACCTTCAATTAAACCAAAGCAGTAATTGTAACTGATGAAGGTAGCTCAAACGTTTGTGTACGTGACTTGGTGCAACTGACGATTTGGAATACAATACTTTGAGAATACTGCCGTTAATGTCTTATACATTTGAATGTACATTGTATTCTGGAGTGGTCTACGTTTCGGGAGAGGCTCAGAAATCGATTTGTTCCACTGCCACTGGAAACAGACTTTATTGACATTATAGAAATTACACTGTGAAATCGGCTTTGTATTGTGGCTTATGACTCATTAAAACAAAAGCTTTGATAATAAGAAATGTCAACAGAATGACTTTGGAAGTGTTTGATTTGAAAGGTAGTTATTGGGATTTATTTAAATAGAGTTTGCAACCTCTTAAAAAATAAATAAATAAAATGGGTCTCGACAAGCCAAAAAATATTACCGCCAATAAGTAATGGGCCATTTATTGTTCATTTTACCCAATCAGACCCTGTATATTCGCACTTTTACAAGAAAATTAGCATATAGACTGATTCATGGCACTGTAGACATTTTTACACTATTTGCATTTTAGCATGTTGGCCAATGGATGCGCTGTGGGGCTGGGCGGGGTTAAGGTTATCAGGTACAGCTAAACATATTCACCTGGTTTGGATGATTATGTCAGTAGACTAGAGGTTGAGCCGGTTGCAGCGCTCATACACAAAGGAAAAGGATACCATTATTATTTTTCTAAATTGGGTTGCTTTTGATTGTTTGTTGTGTGTCTTTTAGACGTTCAACCGTTGGCGATTATTTTGTTTAGTTAAAAAAAACAAAACAAAAAAAAACACTATATATATATATATATATATGTTTTCAAAAACGACCACCCGTGTATATAATGTGTTTTTAGTTTTGATTTGGAAACGTTTTTAGGGAGTATTGGAAATCTATTGGCCGAAGATGACAGAGGCTTCTCAAGTCACGAATCACAGTTGTACGAATGGTAAGTTTTCACTTGAACCTATTTATTTTGTTTAACATTTTATTAACATTTCAAACCAAAGTCTCTTTGAAAATGTTCCACTTGTGGGGTTTGATATAACAAAATGCGGGGCGAGGCTGTTTGCCCAGGGAAGTATAGTGCGATATAGTGAAACAGTATTGTTTTTCTGAGTCGGTCAAAAGTCCTGGAGAATACAACGTTTACATACTGTACTCCTGGAAACTACAGAACTACAGTTTGAACTTCATTTAATAATACTGTAAGTAAAGCGATTTAAAACATCTTTGCAAAACACAATGCAACATTTTTAAATCATGCGTAGGCTAGGCAATAAACCAATAGTTAATATACGAGATGTATGATAGAAATGGAATTCATGTCGTAAGTGTTGCATTCAAAATACAGGAACCCCAAAAACCTAAGACAGTGTTCAACATGCCAAGGCATTCATATATTGGAGCATATTGTAACACCCTCCAGTGTGTTATTGCAAAATGGTGACCCCCTCCAGGACCCCTCCCAAAGTGAACTGGTTGCTAAGGGAATGAGACAGAGTAGTTTAGAAAGTTCAATTCGGACGAGAATGCCCTCAGTTTGGGAACCACCGTTTTATTTTCTTACTTTTTTCTTTCTTTATTTTTTTAATTATTTATATATTTCTTTGACTTCTAGTTTATTTCGTATGACCAGGAGGACACACATTTATTACCTGTGGCACAACATTGCGTTTGCTTGACAGCTTTGCACACAGTACTCTCGTTTCTGTAAAATGTAAATGAGCTGAAAGGTGTGTCGCTCAGAACATTGTCTTATCTGTATTGTTGCGTTAGTCGGGTTTTTCTAGTTATAGCCTTGCATGTTGTTTATTACCCAATACCATTTGTATAGTCGTTTTCTCTTAAGGGTGCGGTTAGAGCTACACTTTTTTTTTGTCACCTGTGCCTCTAGTAAACGTTGTTATTTTTATATGTATATAAAAGTACTTGTATCCACTGATGGTATACCATGTAGTAGTCTGTTATGTTCTACATATTGAGGCATGCATTCTGGTAGACACCAGTAAGGAGGCTGTCTTGAAATTGCCATGTGAAACTGGGCCTGTTTAATGCTGCATTGAGGAGTAGTTGTTAGGAGGACCAATTTAACAACTGACGGAGGTGTTAAAGTGCTATTATTATGTACCACTATTGTTATTTAGACATGGGAACCACAATATTCCCCTTTGTAGAATACAGTACAGTGCTTTTATTTCTAAGGGAGGCTCCCAGCAGGTACAAAGTGCCTTCATACATTTCACTTTGTATGCAAGTTGCTTAACCAGTACCACTAAGAAGCAGTTTTGTTTCACCCTAAACAAAGCAGCACCCATAGCATCTGGGATTGATTGGGTTCTATGTACATTAGACTACAGCCGCTAGTTAAAGAGTGTATTTCTCTATTTACCTATAGATTAAAAAAAGGCATAGGGGCTCCTGTACAACTTAATTTGGCAAAAAATGTACATTGCCTTGCTTTCGGGTCAAGTATAGTGCATTGATGTCTAATGTAGTAAACAGATAGTAGACAGGCGTGTTTTGCTGTGAATTGTAACACGATTCAGGGTATTGAAAATCTTGTGTGTTTTTTTTTTTATATATATACATGTCTGTATTAAGGAGGTTTCACAGGATTTCCAGAGCTGCTCTTCAGGTGTAGTTTCCTGACATAATATATGTAACATAGCCTAATTTTAAATGTCTTGATATAAGCAAGATGACCAATCATTTTAGTCCGACCCAGGACATGCTAGTCAATTTTAACAAGTGACCTCAGTAACACTGACATGCCTCATCCAGACAGTATTAAATCACCACAGGATATGTGGAGATAACTGGAATAAGTGGTATGAAATTTCTCAGGAATAAATCGATTGTCTTTGTCCACATACAATATCTAAGGAGATTGCCAGTGACACAGAGGGGTCTTTGTATGTGTTGAGTTGGGTTCCAGCAGGCTTTACAGCTGCACAGCTGTATTTTTCCTATAGCCCAGTCTGGCTGGATTAGTAAGCTTTCTTGCCAAGACACTTGAGATAATAGCCGCCTTTTTATATAACTTGCTGCAACTTGCCTGTAAGATCTCCCTGCAAAAACTGCTTGCTGATTAATATACCAGTGAAACTTTGAAGTGCATCATTAAGGAGTTGCTTTTGAGACCTGTCATAAATATAGATTGCCATTACAGAAGTAAGACCCAATGCCATCTAGTGATCTGCCAGTTTGAGTTAAGTTTCCATTTGTTTTTCTGTCAATACACTGCTGAACACTAGATGGTGCTGGCGCTTACTCATATTAAGGCACTAGCTGATCTCACATGTTTATGGCAGGTAGTTGAACTGAAGAGCAGTAGACTGGTCTGCTGGACTTGGGTCCTGTTCTTAACTGATAGCATAGTGGTTAGCATTGCTGGAAGGTGGGACCAAGACTGAATGGTTTTGAATGGCAATAGAACCCCACAACAGAGTTTCAGAAATCTTCACTATCGATACACATGATACCTTGAATCTCTGATCAGGAATTGGCATAGTTAAACAAATTTAACATCACCTGATGGAATTGAACTTCCCTGTATTTGTTTTGGCAAAGTTGCTGAATAAACACATTTGTTATGTTCTTTAGTACCTGTGGTTCCTTTTTTTCTGGTAGCAGGAAGGATTTGTGTTCCTTTTAATGAGCCAGGGGGATATTTTTTTATCTGACTGAATTCTGTTTTTGTGTTTTTATTTTTTCTGTTACTTGGATCATTGGCAAAGAAAATATATGCACTATACAATCAAACTCTGACTGAGCAAAAAGGGCGACAATAAGTTGACTATCAGGAGTTCAGAAATGACCTGGCAAATTAAACTATAAACCACAGAACTGCTGATTTACAGCAAATGTTTTGCTATGGAAATATAATAATGTATTGCATTGATTTTACTGTAGTGTTCATTTATAACATGTATTTAGTCTGCTATACTGTACTGGTGGACTGGAATAATTCAACATATAGAATGCTGTAAACACACACTGGAGTTCTGTATGGTAGTGTTACTTTATGGTAGAACATTTACAGTATCGTGCTTGCAGTACAGGTCCATGCACATTTTCTCATCTAATGTGTTTCATTTCCACAAGTGATGCATGTTATTTATATTAACTGGAGTGAGAGAATCATCAAACTGCTTTGTCCTTAATGACCCCTGTATGTTCTGGCATGGACATTTCAACATGGTTTTCATAAGCAGGGCGTAAGGTTACCAGGTATTAAGCAGGTTTGACTCTATAGTTCTAGTTTTGTCATGAGTATTTTACGTGTTGGCAACAGGGTAATAGATTTAGGAGAAAGAAAATGAACTCTTAAATGACTGATCTTTTCACTGTAGTTGTGTGATTTCTTATACGTTGTGTGTTTTGGTGGGGAAATCATTGATTTTTTACTTTACTGAACACCTGACAGAAAGCAACAAACCAGTAAGCAAGAGGACCTTTACATAAGCCCTATTCTAAATGAACTGCAAACCCAGCGCACCGCTTAATGAAATTATTATCACTGCTACTGTCTCTTGTCTTTGAATTATTGAACTGGTTATTAAAGGATCAGAAAACAAACCCAACAACTTTATAACATCCAGATCTTGGTAAGAAGGGCTTATTTCAATGCTATGCAAACACTGTTCCCTGTGTGTACATTTGAACATTTCTTTCAGGTGTGTATTTGTATAGTATTCAGTTTCAGCAGATGTTTTTTCAAATGAGCTTTTCCATGAGATGTACTTGCACGGCAGTAGCAAGGGCCGATGGTCTTTCAGATTGTTTCCATTGTATTCACTTTTATGAGCAGTACTGGAACTAAGGGAGTAGTGGCACAGATTTATATGGATTTAACTGTTTTTATTGTAAAAACAGACAGATGAAAGTGAATGTAAAACAGGATTTAAATCCTGTTGACGGCCTCATGTTGCACTCAAATTATTTATCATTTACAATGCATCGATATATCTATCAAATGTAAAGGCATACATTTTTTTTGTGGTCTAGATTGATATTTCCACAAGCTTATTTGAGACCAGTTGTTTTTAAAAAAATAAATAAACTATGGCTTTTATAGAAACACAACTATTTTTTTTTTTCTGTACACATCAATAATCCTAAAGCTTACCAATATGAGCTACTGAAGGTCTTTTTTTTTTATAGGGAAGGTCAATGTAGATTAGTTTCTCTTGTGGCAATAATAGTTTTGAGGGCAGTTCTTATCAGCTTTGAGGTCTCATTACTGATAATTTTGTTGAATATGAATATCACCCCATAAATAAATCTGTATCTTTTTGAGGTGTTCGTTGGCACACGGTTGCAGACGATGGATGGGTTATTATTGGACATATAAAAGTGTACACCCTGAGCGAACACCAAAGCCATTCCCAAGGGATCACTGTGTTTTTTTAATACATGAAACTTGCAGTGCCATATATTTTGTAAATATTGAAAATAAATGTTGTAACAGCATACAAAGCAAGGAAATCGATATTCTCCAAGTTCAGACTGAACTAACTTCTACAATTATCTGATGTTTTAACAGCTGCCAAGCGTATACAAATAGTACAACATAACAATCAACCAATCATATATGCGCCTTTCGTAGTGGACCACCATCACAAAGCGCTTTACAAGATGCAGTAACAACAAGAAAATCCATAATACTTTAAATACAGAGATATGCATAATACATGCTATACAGTAAAAAAAAAGTGTACTACATTAAATACAGTGGAAAGTGAATAATGCATGATAGTAACATAATACATGAAATAGTAGCAGCAACACAGCAGCTAATAGCAGATACCAGGCTTAAAGAGCATGGAAAGCAAGAGAGAACAGGTGGGTCTTGAGAGTTGATTTTAAACCGAGCGATGGTGAGAGCATCACGCACCATGAAACAAGACTGAAGTTATTTTATATGTACGTGATTATGTAGGCATATACTGTGCTGGTGTGCTCCGGTAAAGGAGGAGAATACCTTCATTGTGATCTAATGTTTTTTCTTTATTTCCAGGTTCCCTTGTTACTTTGTCTTGCCTGTCACGGCAAGTTGTGTGCAGAGTTGTGAATGAGATTGATCTAACCATCTCTCTCAGCAACTTGTCGTTGAACATGTCTGCTTCAGAGCAGAAGTGGCGGAATTACGAGTTCTACATTGGCTTGTCCATGGCCATCTTCTCCTCTTTTCTAATCGGAGGCAGCGTCATCCTGAAGAAGAGAGCTCTACTCAGACTGGCTCAGACAGGAGGTACCCGAGCAGGTAAACTAACATGTTCATTCAGCCAGTTTGTAGCATACTCTTTCCTCTAGCAAACATTCTTGATCTTCTCAAATACTGCTCAGTCCCCATTCCAAGTCAACCCACCAGCTTTGGGTGCAGACTTCTGTGGGGATATAACTTGGATGATAAACTTTGACATACCAAATCCCTTTTAACAAAATGACAGGCCTATGTAGAAATGTTCTGCTGTTCTTTGTCATCGTTTGCTGCATTCTAAACATTTCTACTTTCTCCCCAAGGTGAGGGAGGTCATGGATACCTGAAGGACTGGATGTGGTGGGCAGGTTTACTGACAAGTAAGATCCAAATCTGAATAACCAGAGTCGGTCAACCCAACTCTGTCATTAACTGTGGTTCTCCCTGGACACCATAGTGTAACTGTATCTGCTGTAATTATCACACCTCAGGTTACTGTACTTCCTGATTTGGGACTGTTTGTGCAACAGAAAGGGAATGCATTAGAGATGCACTTCTATAACCTGTAATCCATTGTATTGTAATAATTGTAAGACACTTTTTAGGACACTATACTGTATTGGTAATTAAGATCATCCAGAGCCAGTCGTAAAAAGTGCTAATTTCTTGGCTTGTCTTTGTTTTCCAGTGGGTGGTGGTGAAGTTTCGAATTTTGCAGCTTATATCTTTGCACCTGCAACAGTAGTGACGCCGCTAGGGGCTCTAAGTGTACTTATAGGGTATGTATTGTCATTTTATATCCATTTTCGTTTGTATTTGAATACGTTTCCTGGAGTGGACATTGATTCAAGCTGGTTCACAGCTCACAGGAGGTTTCTTTCAAAACTACACAAGGTTAATGGAATAAATGCATTTAATCCTGTACTTCAGAATACTGTAATCTGCCAAGTGTTTAACCTGTAGTATTTTGTATTTAATCATATCCTGATGTAACTATCACTATTATCTGCTGTATTTGCTTACGATTGTAAGTCGCCCTGGATAAGGGTGTCTGCTAAGAAATAAATAATAAATGTTGTTAGCTACAACCAGAATGATCAGCATTATCAACTACAGATTTCATTGCTGTCATATCACCTGTGTGCAGCCCCTATGTATATAAAAATTGAACTGTTTTGTTAGCTTTGAAGGTTTAGGGAATGTCTGTTTATTTTGACAGCATTACATGTTTAAATGTAGGACTTTTTACCAATGATCCTTTCTCTCTCCCCTCCCCCTCCCCCTCCCCCTCACAGTGCAATACTGTCTTCCTACTTCCTAAATGAGAAGCTTAACATGCTGGGGAAAATGGGGTGCGTGCTGAGCATTCTGGGAAGCACAGTTATGGTGATTCACGCTCCAGAAGAGGAGGAAGTGAAAACTTTGGATGAAATGGCTCAAAAAATTCTGCATCCAGGTGGGTCATTTTCTAAAAGAGCAAGTAGTTTTGGCTTCTGTTGCACCAGTATTTTCTCATTTCTCTACCTGGCTTACGCCTACTTTGTCCTGTGTTAGCACTGAACAGACTTAATTTACAGTCAATAGAACAGACTCTGTTCAAATCATGTGACAATGTTGCCTGCAAACTGGCTAGCCCACATTCCAAGAATTACTGCCCTCTGATGTCACTCAACAGTGAAGTCAAAACACTACTGCCCTCTGACATCACAGGTGTATACTTATACTTCTAGTGGAAAACTGTTCCTCTTGAGTTGAAAAAGAGAGGTAGTGTTGGGGCAACAGTTTCCACTATAACCCTCAAAAGAATCACAACAACTGAGTTACATCCTTGCGATAGGGCAATTGAAGGCTGTATGTTAATTATGCATGCCATGATAGTGGCAGTTTTAATTTGCTATCCATAACCATGGAAGGGGGAGCTGCCTCTTACTAACAGATCCTTTTGTTTGTTTGTTTTCTACAGGATTCCTCGTATTTGCCAGCCTCTTGTTAGCCGCAAGTTTGGTGCTGATATTTTATTTTTCCCCGCGCTATGGACATTCCAACGTCTTGATCTACATCGCTATCTGCTCCTTGATTGGAGCGTTCTCTGTGTCATCTGTCAAAGGACTGGGCATCGCCATAAAGGGCCTGTTTGACAGCAAGCCTGTGTGGAAACACCCTCTTTCCTACATCCTCATCGTCACGCTGGTGGTGTCCATCGTCACTCAGGTCAACTACCTCAACAAGGCCTTGGATGTCTTTAACACTTCAGTGGTCTATCCTATCTACTATGTCTTTTTTACCACAGTGGTCCTTTCAACCTCTGTAATTCTCTTCAAAGAGTGGTATTCCATGTTCCCCATTGACATCGTGGGAACGCTATGCGGTTTCCTGACTATTATCACAGGGGTGTTCATGTTGCATACGTTTAAAGACATGAAGCTCAATATAGATACCCTTCCACAGGTCATTCAGCCAAAACAAGAGGAGCATCCTGTGACTGAAATCATCAGATTTGACGACAAGCAGATTCTTATCGACAGTATGGAGAACTCTGTGTTTTCTGAACAGAAGCCAAAACTGTTTGTGATCTGCAGTTAAGTAATTGAATGTGTGTATATACTGTATATATTTTAATATAGTGATGTATTTATTAAAGTTTTTTTTTTTTTTGCGCCGGATAGAGCGTTAGATGAAGTGGCTTGTACTATTGCAGTATTGAATTAAAATGAAAAGTAAATATCATGAAATGGAAGATCCAGGTTAGGATCTACCCTGCTTTTTTGTTTTTTGTTTTTTAAAGTTCAGGCACTGTTTTGATAGAGTTCTACATACTGCTTGTGCCATTGATGGGGGTTAGGCCACCAAGCATCTTGATGTGCGAGAGGAGAAATACTGCACATCTCTGTAAAACCAGTATAGTAGACAACTTCAGTATTGCCAGGCCTGTATTGTTTTAATCTTTCTAGGACTATTGTGTCCCTTGTTCTGTAGAATATTCCCACACAGATAATTTTCATGTTTGATAAAAAAAGGCGTGTTTCCTGTTTTTTGACTGGGAGTAGCCCTTGCTTGCTCATTCCAGTCACCCAGGACACTGAAATCAATTCTGAATAATGACTTTGTTTTCTGTCGAATGATGCGAGAGGATGGTCTTGGTGACCAGTTAGTAGGGCAGTGGGCTCTGTATCATGTTACTTGCCTTGTGATGTATAACAGTAAAACGAGAATAAAAATCTATTTTGTTTGTGAACAAAAATGATGCCTACCCCTTCTTTTGAGCCTTACCAAAGGCAGTGGACAACTCGCATGCAAAACACATCCTAACATCTCATGAAACCTAATCTAAAGATATGGTTAAGAGCACCTATAGAAACCTTAGTACTCTACTTCTGTAAGCGAATCTGGTACTTTGCAAGGGATGTGAATTTGAGAATTCTTTCTTTTTGATCGAAATGATTTCTCTTGAAGTTTCTTTTTTTTTTTTTTTTTTTTAAAGATCATTGTAAAAAGATTCTGTTCAGCCCTTTTGGTGTTCAAACTAGTGTTGCAGTGAGCTGAGCTCAAACTAGTGTGGCTTGAATTTGAAGGGGAACAATGATGAAATCTGTCCCACAACTGAGAATAATTTTACAACAAGGTGTAATTCCTTTGTTTGTTTTCAATGTTAATCTACAGTTTAGCCTTCTGCGCACTGTACTATCGGGTTAGTCTAGTTTATTTTTTACTGTAGTCCTGCTACATTGTGCAGCAGGGGGGCTCTAGTGAGTGATACTTTACAGCTTAAAACGACTGTGTGTGGAAGTATAGAATGTTCTTTGAGCTTCATAGTCCATCAGAAGGAGCCAAACAGATTTTTTACTTGTTTAATTTGTTGTCCTGATAAAACAGGAGGTTACAATTGGATGTTATTAATGTGTGTTTTTAAATATATAAATAATACAAAATAAAATTTAAAAACCAATATGAGGCATATCACCACATATAAGTGCTTCTCTTTGTTTGCTTCGTGGGTACACAAATAAATGTTTTTGGCCTTTTGTGTTGTTCAGGCAGCTGGCTCTGGGTGAGCTCTGCATATCTTTGGGTATCACACCACTGGGTTGAGGGTACAGGACCTGCAATATAAATGTAATTCTCACTGTTAGAGGAGACTGAACGATTTGGGGGGGGGGGGGGGGGGAATGCATTCAGTAACATGCTCTAGTAGTGTGACAAACTATTTAAATCACAAACCGTGTAATCCAGACAATGAAAAAGTACAATGATTTTTTGTGTGCTTGTGAATTGTGATATTTAAATTTTCTTGACTATATATACACAATCTAAGTTGCTGTATAATGTATTTATTAAGGTATTTTGACAAGAGCTTTTTTCTAGCTTGTTTTAACATGCCTGAATGCTATGAATCGTCTGTCTAATAAAGATTATTTTTGATCAACTACTATGTTCTAAGACCTGTTTTTGACTGAATGACTTTGTTCTACTCTTGCCGTGTAAACTCACAGTATATATTTCTACAGTTGCTAAAGAAAATAAATGGATTTTAATGTATTCTCATTTGGAATTAAAATAGGGTTATATATCCATAAAATTAGGCAGCGCTCCTATAATGCCGAATCATACAAGTACATGTTAGCAACGTGTTCCAAGTACACGGCTTCGATGGTAAGCATAACTCGCAAGTTTCATGTGTCAACACCTCCCATCATTTTAATAGAACCAGTTGGAAAAAATATATTGCCCAAGGACAGTACCTACCATTTTGTTACAGGGTAACAGGTACAATAAGAGAAGGTTTTATCTCTTCCTGTATCTTTTAGAAATAAACCTTTTTTTTTTTTTGCATGCCATTCACGTCCTGCTTTTTAGATTTGCATTTAATCTGAAGAGTTCCTATAAGGTACCCTTGAAATGTAAAATGCATGGCCTGTCTGTATGCATACCAACAGTAGTTTAAGCTAACATTAGAAAGTTGTCTGTCTTGTTTTTCCTATTTAACTAATTTTATACTGTAGCACCCTCTAGTGGAACTCGGTAACAGTGTACCAATAAACCTTACTTTGCCACAGCTGCAGTAACAAAATATAACAAAAAACTGAACCCAGTTGTGAACTGGTCCACAGTAACTGCTCCTCTGTCATTAAATCCGTTCTTCACATTGCCTGAAATGACATTCTCACCTGAAAATTAAAGCAACTGAAGTGGGAATTGGAAATAATATTGACTGATTTTCTAGAACCCAGCAGGTATACAAAAAGGTACATATTAATAGCAATTACATGAATATAGAAGTGCAGATAACAATTCTGAATCCTGACTTTAGGAAGTTACAGTACACCTAAACTACACACACAAGTCTAAAAAGGCAGTGAGATATTTACAATGGCAGACATTTAATACAACTTCAACAGGGTTCTGTTTTCAGAAATGAACTTGTCTATTTCCACATTTATTGTCTCCATGTTTATGGAATCCTCTGTAAGCCCACTTGTTCAGTTTTGCTAATTTAAAGGTAATTTATGCATCCATTAAAAAAAAAAAAAAAAAAAAAGTTCAGTATGCTGTTTAGCATTATAAGATGTGATCAATATTAAAAACATGATATTGTTTAAGATAGTACTCACATTCAGTTGGGGAATATGATGTTAAAATGAGCATTCATGTACTGGAAATATTAAAAACCAGACCTGCACTGCAACATTTTAAGTGTCAATAGAAGCTATTGCGTCAGTTGTATTTTGTTGCACAATTAAAATGTTGGTCTATTTTTATGTATCGGTTGATGTTTATTTCAATATTGTAAAACTAAAATGTGCATAAACAAAAGCCTTGTGAATTATTGGTGCTGCTTAAGTATAGATATTAAATTACAAAAACAGCAAAGGTCAATATAATCTCAACAGTTTTTTGTTGATATTGACTCTTGGGCTGGGTTGTTGTCTGTGACACTATAAGAACATTTCAAATGAGTGATGATGTAAGAGATCCTGTGCTAGTTTAAGACACTGCATTTTTGTTAAGGTACATATAATTGTTTGTATAAAAGTCTGTCTGCTTCAAGCTGTAACTGTCCCACAATACATCTACACTACAGTCTAGTGGTGTCTTTAGCCTCCTATCATATTTATAAGAAATCAGACTGCTGTCAGTCCACTTTATTTACATTACCATTATGTATTTTTAAATCCAGACACTACAACTTTAACTGTAATATTGTTATAATGTGCTTTGCTCCATATTTGTAGATGTTTATCACTGTTTCCTAATTAATAACCGATTAACTGATTATTGTGTAATTCCTGCCCCCAGTGGAAATTATATACAACTTGTATTAAAAGTCCAGATGTAGCCAGAGCCATTTCCTCTTAACATAAAGATAACTCAATTTACACACAGATACACGATACATACGTCCCGTGTGTTATTTCTCATTTTCTTGTGTTCAATACGTATTTAAACGGAACAACTAACTATTCTGATAGACAAAAATTGCCAGAACAGAATCTGCTTGACACCGACATCGTGTCTGCAGTACAAAACCAAAAAAAAAGTATTTTTTTGATTTGTAGAGAATGTTAAACAAGCCTTTATACGCGCCCTCCCATTGGCTTTAACGTTTACCCGTCTACTAAATCGACTACAATTGGTTAGATTAGACCTTTCCAGTTTCATCGTGCTCTCCGATTGGTTGAATGAAACAATTTTGAAGTCAAAGTTCCGGCTGCACAGTTTGAATTTTGTGGTGTTGAAAAAAAGACTGTGGATTTGTTTCGTTAGAAGAAGGAGGTGTTGTTCGTCTGGATTATAGTCCACATTATTTTTCTGGAAGATAAGAGGCCATTTAAAATTAATTAAATATAAAGTCGAAGAGTTTTCAGCATGTCTTTTCCTAGGGCTCCACTAAAGAGATTTAACGAACACGTTAGTAAGTAAAAATAATCTGATATTCTTTATGAAAGCTATGGGAAGTATAATAATAAAAATAAAAACGTACCTATTAAATAATATTGATCCATTCGTAAGCAAATTTGTGTTGGTTTTTGGTTTTTGAGTAAGAAAATCGTCGTTTTTTATGACGAGCGACACAATTGTATCAAAATGCTTAAAACTATAGGGAATTACTGGCAAATTATGATAGAATATTACAATTTAAATGGGTGATATCACAGACTTTCCTTATAGGCATAATATGATTATCAGTGAAAATTAACTCTTAACTCTTGCAGTGGCTGTATGTCTGGTTGTAGTCATTGTCTCTGCTTTACGACTAAATAATAACTTAAGCGCGAACTGCAATAAAAAGTAATAATAGCTTTATACATTTTAGAGACGAACGCAAATTCTTTATTTGTGGTAGTGTGCTGTAGCCACTCGTGTAACGTGCAGTATCCTGGCCATAGGCCACTGTTTGTTTACGTGGTTTTGGTTCTAGTCTGTATACACACTCACCTTGACTAACTGGAATTCGAGGATCGTCTGTGTTTTCTGTTTGTTGCTGTAATTTCCAGGTTTTGCTAAGTGAATAGTTCAGAAGATGTATTGCACTGAACTCTTACTCTGATTACAGGCTGTGCTCCTGCACCTGGAAGCTATGACGTTAAAATTACAGACGCTGGATCAAAAGGTCCAGTGTCCTTTGAAAAGTCTGATCGGTTTAGAAAGAAGAAAGGTGAGTTGATGCTGGACATATCAGTGTGCACCAGTTTATTCAATAAGGGACGTAAAATGAACAATGTAGTTTTACATGTAGTCTAGAGGTTAAAACTATTGGAATGATGGGGAATAAACCATTTACAAATTGTTACCATTTCCCTTAACTGTCCTGAGACGTTCTCCAGCCCTAGCTGGCCTAACAGATTTTTCTTCTATTTTTATTCTTATTTATGATTAAATCCACCTGTTGACATTTCTTTCTTTTTCTAGTTTCAGATGCTGATATGGAAAACGAGATGCTATCGCCAGCAAGCATCCGCAGGACCCTGTCCAATGGAAACCTAGTAAGTAATGTGTTTTTTTTTTTTTTGTTGTTTTTTTTTTACCATTCATATTTGATGTTGGTAAACTTTTTAATGGCATTCCTGTGGGAAAAGTACAACCTGAACTTTTTTATGCAATTTCATTATTTGAAAATGGTTCTGTTTAGGTAACTCGTTCAAGCCAAAACGGAGAAAAGGATACAGTCATTTTTAAAGAGTTGAAACGTCAAAAAGCGCTGGAGAGGGAGGTATGTCAATTTATGAATTGTTTTGTATAATGAAAAAGCAAATGATCTCTGTGAATGACTATGCTGACATTATAGTATGCAGCCCTTTAGGTTACAAATGTTGTATGCTGTCCTTATTTTTCAGAAATGCTTTCAAGTAGCTCTGTTTTATTTTAACAAATGGGTCGCATGTCAGGATTTGAAGTTATGTAAACACTTCAACACCTGAGTCCGTTTAAAATTACTGTTTATAGGGCTGCCCATTCATTGTGTTTAATGCAATGTTACAGCTAATTGCCTGATGTGGGGATCTCATTTCTATACCAATACTTCTGCATGTGATGTCAGAATCCTACACTTTGACAGTCATTCACCTGACTGTCTGTAACTTGCGTTTCCTTTGCAGGTTCGTTTGCTGATTCAGCAGCGAGGAGATCAAGACAAGAAGATTCAGGCATCAGAAGAGGAATTAAGAAAGGTGGAGGCAAAGTTGGTGGTAGCTGTGCGAGAGAAAACTGGTCTTGCTGCCAGCATTGCTTCACTTGAGAGGCAACTTGGAGATTTGAAGAGAGCAAATGATCTTCTGAAAACTAAGGTAGAGTAACTGTTGAAGCATATCTGGGTAAAAACTGAGGAATGATTTTAAGAACGCTTTACAGGGGGAAAAAAATGAATAAATGCTTTGCTAAAACTGCATCTAGTTTTAAGTGGATATTAAAATAGGAAAAGGCCTTACCCTAGTGAGTGGATACACAGTATTTCATAACTTTTAAACTAAAATACAAAACCTTAAGAATAAACCAGGGAGAATTCTCTCGTGAGTTCTTGCCCATTTTATTAATTCATAGTTCCCTTTTTATCTTGTGTATTATTATTATTATTATTAGTATTATTAAATCTATTACACCTTCTTAACTAAACAGTTTTCCGAGGATGGCACAAATAAGAAATTGAATGGGCTCTTGTTGGAATTATCGGAAGCAAAGAATAAGGAGGATGCAAAAGCTAAGGTGAGAATTTGTGCATCCGAACAGGCCAGTTACTGTTGCAGAATATCAACAGATTATATTTCTGTAACATACAAGCTCTGTAATGTATTGTGTGCCATTTCATTAAGTACTTGTCATAAGTATTTTTAATGAATGAATTTACCCTATTGGTTAATATTCTAAATAATTAAGAAATGTTGTCTGACAGTGTACATATTTTAAATAACAGGAGCTCAGCTATCTGCAGATCACCTTTGAAGGTCAACTCAAGATCCTGCAAGCTGATTTGGATGCCTCCAAAGCTGAGCTGGCTGCAATGCAAGACAGGAACAAGTCCCTGGGTAAGCTTTTAAAAATCAAGTATGGAATAAAGGAAACTGGTTTAGTTTTGTAATGCACTAAATTAAGCATCTCAGCATATTTTGACTGAAGTAGGAAGCAACAATGAATGAGTCTTCACCCAAACACTGATAACCTTTTTGAAATGTGAATGTAATGGTATGCAATGTTAGTGGATGTTGATGGAGGTGAAAGTATATCATTGTATGTTCTTAATGACAAATAAGCAACTTTGTTTTATCTGCAAATAAGGATTTAAAACTAGCTTGTTGAATAGTCTTCCACTATGTTTTTTCTCTTTGTGTAAGTATTGTGTTATTGACAAACACAATCCTTACCTTAAACTTTGTTTTGTTCTTTCAGAGGAGTTGCAGCAGCAGACCACATCACAAAATGAAGAACTTGAAAATGAAGTTGATGAATTGCAATGTAAGAATTTGAGTAGTTTTAGCTTTACCACTCCTACAGT
Source organism: Acipenser ruthenus (assembly GCF_902713425.1). Taxonomy (NCBI): domain Eukaryota; kingdom Metazoa; phylum Chordata; class Actinopteri; order Acipenseriformes; family Acipenseridae; genus Acipenser; species Acipenser ruthenus. The sequence continues at coordinate 21,030,620 of NC_081210.1, read as the reverse complement.
ATTAGATATCCCATAAATGTAATAACCACATATTCGCATTGCTAAAACCTATGTGATTTGTGTTTCAGCCCTGATACAGGAGTCACGTGAAGAGTACAAGGTGTTGCAGGGCCATCTGGATGCTGCGAATGCAAACTTTCAGGTATGTCTACAGATTTGTAGATGCTGTTAAATCTGGCATTTACTGTTTATATGAAAGGTCTTGGATTATCCTGCCTGCTCCAAGTTGCTGATCAGGTTGTGGACCCACACCCAATACACACCGCTTCTTAGTTTTGGTGGGTGAACAGAGGTGATTCCTCAGCGAATGGGTTGAGGGGTGTGAACAGAGCACTTGTTATACTTTTGATCTGTGTACATAATTTAAAATACAAATGACCCTCTGAACATGCAACAGATTGCAGTTTTGCATTTTCTAGTTTGCCAGTGTTGTGACATTTTATTGCTACTTGTATAACCAAAGTTTTTTTGTTTTGTTTTTTTACCTTCTATTCCAGAACCTGCATTTGGAATTTATATCCAACGAAAAGGAGTACGAGACTCAAGTTAAACTGATGTCAGCTGAAGCAGAGGAAAAGCGCAGGGTGCCCAACTTTTTAAATTTATAGTTGTTACCTGTAATTTGTTTGTGTTGACATGCCTTGTTTTCTCAACATATCTGTATTGTTGCATTTTAGGAAATGTCTGCAACACAAGAACAATCTGAGAAGCAACTTGTTGAAGCTCGGAACCATTTAAAGCTGTTGACTGATAAAGTGGAGCATCTTCAAAAACACCTGTAGGTGGTTCATTTGTTTTAAAGTGTTTTTGGGAAACATGGATGTTTTAGCTTTGAAATGGTTCAATTTGACTTTGTATTCATAATTGTAGATGAATATTCAGACCTGTAGTCTGGACATTGTTGCTAAATAATTTGATTTAATTTTAATTTATTCTGTAGGCAATCCACAAATGTGAGTTTGCTGTTGTACCAAGTAATACTATTATACACTTGATATACTAAGGGCTGCATACTTCTGGTTATTGCAAAGTGATACCCAGGTCAAAAGCACAGATTTATTTTTAAAGATTACAGTGTTTGTATATAATTGTTTCATTTTAGATCTACAGCAGAACAAGACAAAGAGAAGTTGGTGCTGGCACAAACTGAAAGTGAAAAAAAGCTGTCTGACTGCTTGACAGAACTAAGGTAAACCATTCAATTTTCGTCACTATTCACATACCAAGTCCACAAACACTAAATGAACTGTTGGCAAACAGGAACTTATTGTATTAGTCTGGCTATGTATTAACAAATAAACAATGACGTTAGTAAAGGTAGTAATGAGCCATTACAGGTAAAATAAATCCTGAGTGGAAGCAAATATTCAGAGGACAAATTTAATGATATGCTCCCCTGGGTCAAAAGCTATTAAGATGTTGCATGGGCAACAGTAAAATTGACATCCTACTTTTTTTTTGTTGTGCTCTCCAGCCAATTACATGAACAGATGGAGAAGTGTAAACAAGATCTGAGTGAGTCGGAAGGCAGACTGGGGGAGAAAGAAAAGGAAGTCGTAACCCTGAAGGACCACCTTAAGAACAAGGGGGAGGAACTGAGCCAACAGATCAGATACTTGAACGACAAATACCAGCAGCTTGAAGAAGAGAAAGGTAAGGTGGTCATTCATGGCATAAGCCATATCGTTGTGTGATGTCTTAATTGATTCATACACGGTCAGACTAAATTGTAGTTGTACATTGCTAGTGCCTGCTTACCATTGATCTCTTGTTTTGAAGAGAAAGCATATTTGAGGAATAAAACAATTGTACAGTATCAAACTAGCAAACAATTTGATTGCATCCCAGAGCAGTTGGGTTATTCTGGGTAGTTTTATTTTGCTGTTCTTTCAAAACTGAGACCTATATCTTATTTGTCTAACAACTCAACATTATTTTCTTAGTCCTTATGTACACTACATGCCTTCTAGCATTCAGTTCAATTCTTCCTAATTGTCATTGGATAACCCAAATGCTATTGTTGTAGGTAAGTTGGAAGAAGAAAGCAAAAGGAGAGAAGCGGGTTTAACTTCAGAATTGAACTCCCTGAAGGAAAATATAAATGAGAAGGATAAAGGATACCAAAAGCTTCAAGAAACACATGCAGAACTCACTGAAGTCATTAACAGGGAGAAGGTAAGGGTACAAATTATTGCTCCGAATGTTCTGTCTTGTTGTGTTTAGAAGCATATACGGAGCAGATGTCTTGCAATAAATAAAATCGACTTTTTTTTGCTTATGCTTTGTAAGACACTTTAAACAGAAGAAACGTATGGTAGCAAATCTCTTGTTTTAAAACAAAGCCATGTGTGTTGATTTAGTATAACATTGCACAATATCTGTGCTAACGCTCTGTGCATGATTCCCAGGAGCTGTTGGTGAAGCTGCAGGAGGAGACGCTGGACGAGCGCCTCCAGCTAGAGGGAGAGCTGGAGGAGGCGCTGGAAGAGCTCAACCAGCTTGAGATAAAGGAGCTGCAGGCAGTGGAAATGATTCGCCACCTGGAGGAAGAGAATAAGCAAAGAGACCAAGAGATCCTTCAGCTGCAAGCCCAATTAAATGGGTAATGCATGTTTCAATTGTGAATAGTGCTGCAACGAAGAACTTTATTGGTTCAGTGCATCTGATGCATTTCTGGAAGTACGTCAACTTTATTTAGTACTTTGTGTTGGGGGATTTTTAGAAATGTGTAGTGTGCGTTGAGGAACCGGTGCAATTTTTTTTCTACATAGTAATGGATTGGTGAAAAGGAAAGTGCACAGATTCTGTAATGGTTATCCAAATTGGACTGTCCTGTTTTTGTATTGTAGAAATGGTATATTATGGATGTGTTAAATTGCACTGCAATCATCTGTGTTTTTTAGAAAGAATGAAGAGTTGGAGAGGATGAACAAGACTCTCAATACAGATGTTACTAAACTGAAAGAAGAGCACAGCAGTTCATTAAGGAAGATTGGAGAGATGGCAACAGAGTTTGAAAGGTAAACATGCCTTTGTGATTCAGTAAACTGATGTTCACCAACACATCTAAAAATGTGTTCCTGTTTTTTCTGTTTGAAAATGAAGAGAAGAAAAAAATCTTAGACAGAATTGATGTCAAATAGACTTTAGCGAAGCTCTGTATTCAAAAATAGGTGCACTGATTACACTTGCTTCAGATGACCCTATTTTTGCTAAGCACTGGTTGCGTGAATTGCTTTACAATGAACTGCATCAGCTATGTTTTGGATCTGGGTGTGTGGTGGTTGAGTGGAATACAGTGATTGTGTTTTATACTGCTTCTGTCTGACCTTTTTGAATGCTTTAGTTCAGTTCGTGAGATTTAACACTCATAAATTATTTCCTACATATTTTCCTAGCAACAGAGTGTCGATGGCTGAAGAGATTGAGTGCCTTACAACAAAAAATGCAGCACTTCAAGAGGAGATCACCCAGGTCAGACAACAGTTTGCTGAAGAGCAAAAACAACTTGCAGAAACACAGCAGTCCAAAGAAAAAGCAAAGGAGGAATATGCCAGGTACTGAATTCATTAGAAGTGTGTGTGTGTGTGTGTGTGTGTGTGTGTGTTTTTTCCCTCCACTTTCCATTCAAACAGTCGGGCCTGTCTGGGTAAACTAAAACATACTTTTATAGACCATCAGCTCTTGGGTTTATTCTGTGAAGTGGTGCTTTACAGTTTAATCTTGCTCTCTAGTATAAAGTGGTTTTCTATATCCATATGCTGAATGCAATTAATAGTTGTCACTGACACTTGTATAGGACTACCTGTCTAACAACTGACTCAATTTTTGTGGCTTTCATCGGCAGGTGTGTATTACTGCACATAACTGAGTTGTCACTTTATTTAAAGTAGCATACTGTGTTTTGTTTTTTTTTCTGTAGGATGTTGTTGGATGCCCAGACAAAACTTGCCCAGAAAGAATCTGAGTTAAGAAAAACAGAAGAATCTTACACTGTGGAATTAACCAAACTTCAGGACAGGATAGAAAGTAGAGAGTACAAGGAGCAGCTGAAAAAGACTGAATGTCAAAGGTATATGATTGGCAGAGTATATATTTTATGGCATACATCTACAGTTACAACAAGTCTTATCAGTGTATTTTCTGTAAAGACTTGATAGACCTCTTGTTAGTTTGTCTACATTTTATTACAAATGTTCTTTACTGCATTTATGACTGAAAGCTGCATGAGTGATTAAGTAGTTGTACCAATATCTCTTAAGGGGCATATTTAGAAACATGAGCGTTTAGTGCTCCAATATGAGTGCTCCATTAGCTTGACAAACTTTAAGTGAACACAGTTATGTGAATGGGGTTGTTGGGTTAGTAAGTACAGAATGCCAGCACAGCCCTGAGTGTAGAATTATGGGTGATCAACTTGTATTGTGCTGTACATATACTGTAAATACATGGCAGAAACTAAAGGCTATGTGTGTGCTTTCCAGCAAACACATGGATGAAGTTGAACTCTTAGAACTAAAAACTGAAGTAGAGAAATGGAGAACGCTGTATGAAGAATTATACGGCAAAGTCAAGCCTTTCCAGGTGAGTGGATAACTCTAACAAACATTCAGCAATTCCCTTTTGAGCAAACTACAGAATCCTATAACTATGCTTTTTCTAATCAGTCACAGTAGTAAACCTTGTATTTAGGGATGGCACAATGTTTGTTAATTTTGTTTCTTGCATGTTTTGCAACAGATTGTTTAAATCTGTTTCCATGTCAATAAAACAATATGCTTCAGGTTAAGTTAAAATAATTTGCTGATTTAAACACAATGAAGTGGGCTAATGTGCAATTTCTTTATTTTATTTTAGCAACAGCTCGATGCATATGAGGCAGAGAAAAATGCCCTTCTGAATGAACACGGAGCTGCTCAGGTGGAGCTGAATAATCTTAGCGATGCTTATGCTAAACTGCTGGGCCATCAGAACCATAAACAGAAAATCAAACATGTTGTGAAACTGAAAGAACAAAACCACCTTCTGAAACAGGTATGGGGCTTTATGTACTGGCTCATTTTAAGTATGTCATTAGTGCAGGGCAAGAAGTTAACTAAGGCCATAGTGAGGATTTGCTACCTGCATGGAAAGTAGGTAGCAAAATGGTCTTATTCGGTAGTGGTTTATTCGACTAACAACTATATAAAAAAATAAACACCTACCTACTCTTAAATAGACTGAACATCCCAAACTACCACATAGTAGGCCTACATTTAAATCAAAGTATTTCTTGAAACCACCTTGTGCTCAACTAAGTAATGGAACTAATGCAATTCACTGTTAGTGTATTTTGTTTTATCCTTAATTTCTCCAAGAAAGCAACCATATGTCATGTAAGCATTTGATATGCCGTCAGTACGGTATGCCATGTTTCATCTGTGCAAATTAAGTGGTACGAAATGATCCTTATATGTCTTCAGTTGTTGACTGAGATTTCATACACACCTATAAAGTAACACCTACAACTGAGCTGCTTTGAAAAGGAAAGAATTCCAGCACGGTACCGCTACATTTAAGATTCATGCAACGTGTTACTAACTGGTTTGTTCATAAATATGTATGCTCGCACCCTGCCTTTTCACTGCATTTTTAAATGCTGTACAATTTTGAACTAAGCAGTAATAACAGAACAAGGGATCTCAATCCAAGTTGGACGCTGGGTTTGTTTTATTAAACAGTGACATTAGTTCGCTATGTGTGTAAGTTATAGTTTGACGATGCAACATATATAATATGAACATTTTGTGTTAAAGGACACATTTCACTAGTTACAGGAGAAGTACGCAAGGTAGTGATAATCTATTATAAAAAGAAAACGGATACATTAATGCACTTCAAGATTGTATTTCTCTTATTCGTACTGATAAAACAAGGAAGCCGTTGCTTGGACCATGGTAACGTTATAGCTAGCTTATTTGCTCCCTTTTTTTTTTCGTAGTCAGAATTTTTATAAAGTAATAATTATCTATCTTATGTGTGCATTTTTAGCGTGGTTAAAACCACGTTTAACATTATAACAAAACTGGACCCGTCGTTCTCCATGACCGATTTAAATTAGCATTTTATAGACACTGAATAAACTTAATATCCTGTATGGTCATTGCTTGTTATCTTACAAAATTGTAATGTTTAACAGTTATTTAATTTTACTTTTGGTCTAGAAAATAAACTTCATACCTTGAAATTGTATCTGGTACTGTAGGTGTTTGTACTCCACTGTCCAATACGATTTGCATTGTGGGCCTTGCATGTATCTACATGGGGTGGTAAAAACCTGTCATCTACAAATCAGGACGCTTAGCAATGGTTTCCTGCTTTATGAAAGGTACTAATAATGTACGTGCTTTTAAAAAAACAAAAACAAAACTAAAGCCCCTTTCACACTGGCACGTCTACCCGGGTCACAATCCCATGTAGTGTGAAACCATGTACCTGGGTCGTACCTGGGTCGGTTGACGTGCTTTGACCCAGGTTGAGCGAGACAAAATTCATGACGGACGTTTGTCAGCTGACGCAATAACAAACAGGGTTTTGTTTAACTTTGTTAATTGTCTGTTTATGCTTTTTTTGCAAAATAAATAAATAAATAAATTGGGTACAATAATACCTGCAAATTGTAATCTTTTTAAATAAAGGTAGCCGGCACAAATATCGTTTGACAGTGGATCGTGCCATCGCCGGTTTATTTTGAAAACCCTAAATTAAATATAATTAGCAGTCTTGCTGGAGTTGAACCAGACCTTCATTTTGTACAAATTAAGACCATGGTCTAAGTTGGTGGAATGTTGCAAATGAGCTTGTGTACACTTTAACCTTTATTGGACCAACTTGGGTGTCAAATAGAAATGTAGAATTAAATTCTGAAAAGTGTACGAACATGACAGAATCTAAAATGTTTGTGGTAACTTATTTATCTAGCTTAAAATATTACAACACTGGAAGCATACCAGTACAGTTAGAACATTATATTTTTAGTGTTGTACCACATATTAACAGCATCTTTTTTTGGTAAATCCTTGAGTTTGGAAAGTTACTGGACATCGATTTCCCTTTTTGTCTCCTGTGCATAGGAAGTTGCAAAACTGCAGGGTCTGTTGTCCAAGAATTTAAAGGAACATCCGGTCCAGCCTGGTAGAAGGTTTGATCCATCTAAAGCATTTAAGCATGGTGGCAAGGAGAATGCTTGGCCGGAAAGCCCTCTTGGAAGGTAGACTTTCTTAAACTCCTGTATTCTATTGTAGAACAAGTACCCTTAAATTAGAAGTGTTTGTGTTTCTCCTGCTACCGCAAACATCTGCAACTCGAGTGATTTTTATTTCCTTGCTGTTTGTCTTCTAGGAAACCTCCGATGACTCTCCAGTAATGTGCACCTGCTTGATGAAGAAGCGTAAATGAAGCTGTTGTCCTTGTTTTGAACAATCATCAATGTTTGTACTATTTCACCTAGGGAAGCAAGAAATGGAAATACGTAAAATAAACTATAAATGGGTGCTAGCTTCTATAGGGTTTTTAACTTGGATTGGTTGGGTTTAATTTTTTTTTCTGTCTTGTTCTGACAGGGTTTCCTATACTTAGCCTTCTCTAAAATGCTATTGTGTTTGGCTGTAAAACTTAATTGTGTAAGAGAACTGTTATACTGTCACACTTTAGTTTGTACTACTTTTATAAACATGACTGCCTATTTACTTGTTATATTTTAGATTAGAAGACATGGATATGTAATATCTTCTTGTATTTATCAAGTTACATTGTTCGTACACAACCTAATTTACTATTGTAGAGACTGTTCAGGAATAAGTCACTATATCCTTTAATATGCGTGCATATGGCTACCGTAGTGGCGATATGGCTTTTTGGATTCAGGCCATGTTAATGGTGGAAACCTACATTGAATGGTATCTTCATATTTGGTCCACAGCTCTGTTCTACATTCTAATTTTTATAGTGGCATAATTTGTTATAGCCTCATCTCTGCTGACAATTTCACATTCACTGTATTTAATAACTTACCTTTTACCTACTACGGCTGCCATATATATTTATGGGACTTATTTGTTTGAAATGATCCACATCCACGCACTTCAAAGGACATTTATTGATTTCAAATTCTTCAATCTAAATAAACATGTTTCTAACATACATTTTGTTAAACTATATTTCTTAATGCATCTAAATTGCATTGGACTGGATTTATTTCATTTTAAATTTGCTTTTTAGTTTTAGTCAACAATAGTATATCTACATTTTTTATATATATATAAATAAGAACTTCCACATTTGTAAAATGATGATTTTGCATGTACTATGGAAGAGTTGTGCTGAAAAGGAGAAGGGGTATGTAGATACATATTTTGTATGTACACTGAGATTGAATTGTACTGTTGTATGTGTGTGTGGTTTGGGGTTATAAGTCACCCCACAACATACAATCTGGGGGTCACATGGAGTGTGGTTTCTGCTGGATAATAGTACTGTGTATCTTTATAACTCATAGATTAACTGATAGGGGGGCAGTCAGTCACAGGGCGCCATACTACTTAAACAACATCACTTCCTGCTTAATCTGATTTTTAAATCCTTGGAGATCGTACCAGCCGTGAGAGCAGATCACGTCGTAAAGTTAGTCAAAAATCTAATGAAACTTTTTTGTCGAATCGTTTGCTTACTGTCCACATAACACATGAGCTTTATTGTCATTTTAAATACGCCATCCAAACGCAATTTAGAGCAGTTTTTTTTATTTGCTAACCCATATGCAATTCGAGTCGTACTGGAACAAACGCTTCCTACCTCCTTTATCTTAAGACATAAAACATATGTCAAGCTTAACCATTGTCTTGCAGGGATGGGAAGAAACCGTGCCTTTAATTGTAAAAGGACGCTTCTTACACAATCAGTCACTTTTATGATCCTTGCTATGTACGTACATTGTAGTTACAAAAGAACACTGTCGTGAGGCTGGTTTCTTACAAGAACTTTTCTGCCTCCCCGAAAATGCCAGAATTAAGCCAGGTAAGATCTGATTATTGGTCGAAAAAATATGATATCGTTCTGTGTGTAAAACGGTGAGGGGAAAAGGTCACAAGTCATAGGAATGGAGGCGGTGAGACAGTAGAGAGGGTGCATACTGCCAGGTTGTCCTTGACATTACCGATTGTAATCCTTAGATAAACAAATATGCTGGATGAAGTGTTTTACATATTTTTGTTGAAAATAGAAGTTGCAGGTATTATCTACTGACGAGACAAAATGAAAGCATATATATTACATAATGGGTAAATAGAAAGTAGCTAAATAAATATCGTGGTCTATAATTGTTCAATAGGTCCTGCAAATACACATCCCAAATTATTGAGAACCGGTTCTTTTGTGTGGTCTGCACTTTTCTATCCACGATGTTAATAATATATCGCATGTTGGTTTGATAAATTGTCATGCAAATTGTATACTGTATTTTTAAGTCATGTGTTCCTGACTTGCACGCCGTACTTCCGCAGTAAGCTATCGACGATATAGCAATTTCCGGTGAGCGCAAGTTCTGTGTTTGTTGTTACTACCGCTGGTATATATCTTTTAGCCAAATTTTCCTCGTCTCTTCTCGTCGTTGATATTTACATGCTTTTGTAGTGCCTGAAATACAACTCATGGATTTTCTCTCAATAATTAAACGAACAAATACAAAAAAAACTATTTTAAAACCGTTCAATACAGCAAAGGAAAATATACAACCAACAGAACTCCACGTACACTGCTCATTCGCCGGAAATTGAGATCCATGACCTGTATCCTGAAATGTGACGTCACCTGGTGCAAGTGTATACGCTTTCAGCATTGGAACGTAGCTCCAGGAAATAGTTACTTCAGATCGACTGTACTGACTGACCCGGCTGTAGGGCATTTATGAACCCGTCAATGATTATTCCAAAGGAAGAGATGGGAGGGAGGGAGAAAGAATTGAAAATACATTTTACGCCAGGTCATGTGGAAGTTGCAGAGGTAAGATTCAAGAAGATAATGATATATGTCACTCGTGTAACATGCGTATAATTTCGGATACAAGAATAGTGATGAAGAGGTCTGTCTTGTAATTTGTGTTAGTGAATTATGTTGTTTTTTTTACTACCTATTTGAAAAGCACTTTGTTGTTGCAAACACCGTCGCCCTATATATATATACAATATAAATATTATGTAGGCCTATGTGTGTATGTGTACTTTCAAAGAAGCGTGTTTTATGAACTGTCATAAATGAATTTTGTGCTTGGTTTGCATGGTTTTATTGCGTCAGTACATGTTAAGTTAATGATGTTGTGTTGTTTTCTATACGTTTATTAGGACCAGGCTGGCTATATATTTCAAATTAAATTCTTAATATGCCAACGTTGTTTACCTTTTAGGTCTGCGTATACAGGTGGTAGGCCTATAGATTGGGCATTCTATAGATTGGGGGGGGGGGGGGGGTGCTATATATATATGTATTGTCTTCTGTCAGTCCTGTTCAAAGTGCAGGAATTGGGGGGCAGGGGGCAGGGGTAATGTTGTTGTTTGGAGTTGAATCAATTCCAACATTAAAAAATGGTCACAGTTGGTGAAGTTGGGAAACACCCTGCATATGGCCATACACTGCAGTAGCGCACCTTTTGAATTGAACCATGGTGACGTTTTGTATTGAAGATTTCAAGAAACTGAGGCTAGACACCAGGAATGTTGCTGGAGTGGTGGTGAGAAGGAAACCGCACTGATACAGATACTGGACCCTCTGTTTCTTCTGTCAGGTGCCTGGGGGAATGTTTCAGTGACTGAGTGCTCAGGACAGGTTCCTCTGCTTCATGAATCAATGGGTACTTTAAGTGAAAAATCTAATCATTTAAATTTAATGACAACAGAAAATCAATTACAAATCAAATTGTGTGCGTGTGTGTGTGTTTTTTTTTAAATCTACATCCTGTGATCTTTTATCAAAGGGTGATTTAAACATTGAATGTACTGTAATCCCGGCAGTTCACAGTAAAGGAAACATCTAACAGCATGTTGAATATTTAGCAGTGACTGTGCTTAGTACCCAGACAGAGTATCTCCATTGGTTGTGGTCTCTGACAGCAACGGAAACAGGAATTAAGTTCCATCGTTTTAATCCTATCTGGCATGCTCAGTTATTGGTTCTGCTGTGTTTTGCAACATCTGGAATTAATTTTTTTGTCATACTTTATTATTAGTTTATTTGGCAGAAGCCTTTATCCAAGGTGACTTACAGGTGTTACAGGGCAATACAAGGTTACTACATATGAGGGTGTCACATGTGTACAATAAATAACAACCTGTTTCGATTATCTACATCTACAAATAATCGGTATAACAGTTGTAAATAACTGAACCAGGTTTTTATTAATTTTGTATGACTATGGCTATAAGCTTGGTACTGGGTCCAGCTGTCAGTTTGAGAAGTGCTACCCCATCCCTCATGGTGTCCTTGAAGGGGGCCTGGCAGAATTGTTGGGTCATTTTGGATCTCGATGACTGTTAAATTTGTTGTATTTCCTATGATTTGGTTTGACACAAGCAAGTATACGTTTTAAATTGTAAATGCAGCTATTGTAAAATAAGTTCAGTAATTAGATGTATTTACTTTCCATTTTTTTATTTTTGTTTTGTAGGAAACGCAGGAAGCTGTACTCGCAGAACATTAAAATAAAAAATAAAAAAATACTACTACTAATAATAATTACATTCAGGACTTGACACTGGCTGAATTCAATTGGTTTGTTCACGGTTCATGTCCACACAAGTTTTAGGAACAAAAGAAAAATCTTGCTGCTGACTTTTCTAAGGTTTCTGTTGCACTGCATCGTAATTGTGTGTGCAGCGTCAGAGATCAGGGGCACTGCATGCTTGGGTACCTGCTGCACAACAGCCAGAATGCACATGGCTATAACAAGTAAAGGCGAACATTTCAGAGTGTTTCTTTGTTTTTTAACCTCTAGTATATTCTGTTACAGGAGAATGTTCACGTCCCATTCAGACGTGTCCTAGTAACCGGGGCCAAAGGGTTACTAGGGCGGGCAGTTTACAAGGAGTTTCAAGACAATGACTGGTATACCGTTGGCTGTGGGTACAGTCGTGCCCGACCCAGATTTGAAAAATGCAACTTGCTGGATGCTGACGCTGTACGAGCGATGATTCAGGAGTTTCAGGTGAGTACAGTGATGACTGTTTTCCTAATCCAGGATGTAGAAAAAAATATGAGGCTGGGTTCCACCGCGGGAATTTTAGAGAATTCGTTAAATATAGGGAACCTAAAGCACACAATTAATGCAGCACCTCCTCTCCGGTTGGTTGCTGCTGCCTTATGAATTGCTTTATGAATTGCTTACATCTCTGGGACCTAGGAATTTCAGTGTAGCACAAACCCTGGTGAGTGTGTTGGGTGCCCTGGCTCTTGACCTGGCAGCAATCTTGAAAGATGGTTGTCGATTACATACACAGATCTTGAAAACCACTCTTTTAATTGGTTAAAAGCTAAAAATCACTTGCACCAGATCACTTTTTTGTTTCTTCTAAGTTGATTTTGTTTCTTCTGTCTGTGTGTTTAGCCCCATGTTATAGTGCACTGTGCTGCAGAGAGGAGGCCAGATGTGGTAGAAAGTCAGACAGATGCTGCGATACAGCTGAATGTATCTGCTGCAGGAAATCTGGCCAAGGAAGCAGGTCAGCTGAGTTGCTCTTTCTTTTGAATATTTGATTCTGTGTTTTTGTTAACCATTGTATGTTTTGCCACGGGGTGGTTGTTCTTAGAATTTGAGTTCTAAAAGACTTGCAAATGATGAAACTTAACTAAGTCACTCTTCTGTACAGTAAAATGTGTGTTTTATTACATTTTTTAATAGTTATTTATAAATTCTGTTTTATTAACAAATACGAACATGGTCATTTTTCCTCAACAAATTCATTTCAAATGTTTAGTTTTAGTTTTGTTTACAGCCTTCATGTTGAAATTAAATTGTTTATTTTTTTTATTTTTTTTTTCTCCAGACTTTAAACAATTCATCTTTTGTTTTTAGGTGTGAGTTTTGTGATCTACATCAGCACAGATTATGTATTTGATGGAAGGAATCCTCCATATGACGTTAATGACACTCCAAACCCATTAAACCTGTATGGAAAAACAAAGCTGGAAGGAGAAAGAGAGGTCCTGCGAAATAATATGGGCAAGTCAGAATAATTAATAGATTTAGTAATACAGTAGAGCATCTCTGGGAAAGAGGAGCTTGTATGTTTTGGCTTAGACAGCAGAATTATTGCTGCCCTGCGGCAGCCCTACATTCCATTAGGAAATCATATAGGTCTTGTCCAGTACAGAGCAAGAAACATTAATAAAATTCCGCCTGAGGTCCATTGATCCCAGGCACCTTCCTGTTGGAGAGCTACGTGATGGGGGCAGTGAGCTCCTGGAAGGTGAACGGGATGTCCAGACTGAGACGCTCCTCCTTGCTCAGGCTGGGGAGACTCTGGTGCAGCTGCACGGTCTTTCAGGTCACAGCTCCCAGTCTTACAAAGGAGTAAAACTCCACTGCTGCCTGCCTGAGCTCTGCAGGGCTGGAGACCTCTCTCCCGCAAGGCTGGAGACCTCTCTCCCACAGGGCAGCTTCAGGCAGCACATCTGTTTACGCTCCGCTGTCTTCTTCTCCAGGCCGATGAAGAAGGCTGTGGGAGCGTCCATGTCCTTGAGCTCAGTAACGCAGGCTCTGAGCTTCACCTTCTCCTCCAGAAGGCTGCCCAGGAGCTGCCTCCTCTCCTGCAGCCCCGATACACCACTCACTGCTCTGACCATCTAGCTGCTTCTCAGACTCCACCATCTCTCTCCAGCTCAATGACCTGGTGACATATTGAGTATATTGCTGTCAGAAGATTTGTTATTAGTATTTTACCAATACTCCACCACTCTCTCAGACTGGTATAGTTATTTTTTTTAACTAATTAATGAATTGGTGATCTTGTAGCAGTTTTGTGTTAAAATGCCAATTGAAAAGATGGTCAGAAATAGGGTTGGGTGAGACACTGCTTCGAATTAATTCATTTATTAGATTTTTTTTTTTTTAAGCATAAAAGCGATCCAAACGTGCCCTCCTGACAGCTGATTTTGGTTTACTTTAATCAAGGTATATAGTTTGTCTGTAGGGTGAAAGTTCCTCCACATGTCAACCAGGTCAAATGTATTTAACACAGCGGTCAGCTCCCTGACAGACTGGGGATTGGCTTCCTCGTGGTATTCTAAGAGTACTGTGTCATAGACCGTTCTAAGATGGAGTTCCAATCCTAAAAGTATGCATTTTTTTTCCAGGTTCAGTCCATAGGGGAAATTTTGGGGTTTTAAGTAAAAACAGACCGGGACTTTAGGCATTGTGCTTATGTATTTTCAGAATACATAAGCACAATGCAGACATGCAGTCAGACATGGTGACGGTTTGTGTTTTTGTTTCGGGTAGTACTAGACTAGAAAAGGTTACCATTTAAATATATTTTATATTTTATGTTAATGTTATTTAAACTGAATCTTTAACATGAGCTCCCAAAATGTTATGTGGAGACCAAATGCAACCTGTGAAAATGAGGATAATTATTTAAGTGTTAAACTAGGGAGATGCAGGTTGCATGTATGCAATTCAGGGAGGTGAAAAGGAGACACATTTATTTAGATGGGTCTTGAATTTATTACATTGTAAAAGTATTAACAACAGAGCTGAATGAAATGACACTAATAGTGTTTGAGATTTAATTACTATTGCAACAAATGTGTTCTTTAAGCATAATAGCAGAACTGTCACAAGCAAAAAAGTATGAAATTACAATTGAATAAGGAGTTAGCACAGGTATTATGTCTGGCTTTATTATAATTGTGTTGTATACACGCACAGGGAAAACATTGGGCCAAGACAAAGCGGTACTGTCTGTACAGACATTAGTCACTGTTGCATTTACGCTGCTCTGCTCGGCATTTTGCATTACTTTGGCAATGATGTGATGTTAGCACCAAATAAATCAAAATAACATGGACAACGGCACAACCACGTCACGTAAAGTATTGTCCATGTTGGGCATGATGGAAAAAGTTTTTCCAGAGAGTAAGTCTGCTCTAGTAATCGGCAAGAGAGCTGTGTGCGTTTGGAAAAGTGCAGTGTGAAACCAATAGAACTCTAGTCTCGATGAAGCAAACAAACTAATGCATGTAATTTTTTTTTCTGGTGTAAAATGAATCGAAGCAAACTTGACAAAAATGTGTTTGTTTGCAAGTGAACCACAATTCGAATCACTTGCAAGTGAACTAGGTGTGAAAGTGTCCTTCTTCACATTACTTCATCAAACTATCAGAGGTGTCATTTCCCCTTACATTATGCTTGAGTATTAATTTCTACCTTATAATTATTCAAATATAAGCTTGTGTTGCATGAACAGCAGTGTGGCGTAGTGGTTAGGGCTCTGGACTCTTGACTGGAGGGTTGTGGGTTCAATCCCTGGTAGGGGACACTGCTGCTGTACTCTTGAGCAAGGTACTTTACTTAAATTGCTCCAGTAAAAACCCAACTGTATAAATGGGTAATTGTATGTAAAAATAATGTGATATCTTGTAACAATTGTAAGTCGCCCTGGATAAGGGCGTCTGCTAAGAAATAAATAATAATAATAATAATAATGAACACTATGTGCCTAGTTATGGTCATGTAATCTGTTGATGGCCTAGAGCCCTAAATCCTGTTCTTGCCATGTTTTAAATGGATAAGTATAGCCTAACACAGTATAAGTAGTGGTTATATAATGATTGGTTGAGTTTAATTGGTAGCAATTCACCTGTGAAGCTTCTAGTTTAGACTTTTATGGCATCTTTGTTAATTAACTCCTTGATTTGAATTCCTTACTGAAATTTGATGGTGAAGCATCCAGATAACTTTTTTTATATATATTTCCTAAAAATGTATAATATATTTAGTTCTCTGCATGTCTCCAACCATACATTTAAAAAATATATATTTAATGCAACATCCTTGTATAGTCTAGTCTTTCAAGAGCCCTGTTTACGAGGATGTAATTGCTTCAAGCATATCTTCCAGGTCCTTTAATCAATTAGTCATCAACAATAAATATTTCACTGCGTTTTTATTTTGTTGTAAGGTGTATATGTGAGTCTGCAAATGAATAAGTAGTGGTATTTAGATCTGCCCTTTTTAAGATCATTAATATAGATCCCAACGTGCTAGTGTGTTGAGAGTTAATGTTGTCTTTTTTGTTGAAAGGAGCGGCAGTTCTCAGAGTTCCTGTTCTATATGGAGACGTTGAGAAGCTCGAGGAGAGCGCCATAACTGTGATGTTCGATACAGTTCAGAACTCCACAGATTTGATCAGCATTGACCACTGTCAGCAGAGGTTCCCCACCTATGTGAAGGACGTGGGTCGAGTGTGCCGCCAGCTAGCAGAGAGCCGGCTCCAGGTGACCCCTTCACTTTATTTAGAAATCCGCCTCTTTCGGGAGTGTGGTTTGAGACCTGCTGGGATAGTATCTTGTTGTTAGTTTAGTTTTCTTTCTGCTTGTTTTGTAAAACTGTATTCTCACGCCCAAATAAATATAATAAAATAATAAACAAATTGGATCAAGGTAAACATGTGTCGTTTGCACTGAAGGCATTTTTTTTTCGGTAAAAGCTTCAAAATCTGAAAGAAATGTCATCAAAGCTCTGGATGATATATTGTGTTTCAGTTGAATCCACTGTTTTTTGGTGTTTTCTCAGGATCCTTCTTTGAGAGGTATTTTCCACTTCTCTGGTAACGAGCAGATGACCAAATATGAAATGGCGTGTGCAATCGCAGATGCCTTCAGCCTGCCAAGTAGCCACCTGAGACCAGTAAGTGCCAGATCACACTAACAGACTGACAGACCTGCTGTGTGGAACTGATTGTGTCAGAATTATGTAAACCCTAAATTGGATAGTTCAATTAGAAGGAAGTACCAAAGGGTCTATTGATAAAGTACTGAAGCCAATCATTATATCACAGGGCTCTTTGTTTCAGGGTTATGAAAACTCTTACGTGTATTCAATTATCTTAAGTAAATACTGGTCTTTAAAAGTATGTTAAATACCATATACGACCCTATTCTATTCTAACAGTGGTGGTATTATTGTGTATCAAGGTTCTATTCTTTGACTTCATATTTTAAGTTTTCCTCTGTTGGGTCGTATTGGAGAATCCAGTGCATACAGCTCTGCATTTACAGTGTTCTCTTTTGGAGTAAACCTTAGAATACTTATTTTGATTGCCTTTGCATCAACCACCTTGTGTGCTTCACAACACACATAATCTGGTTTCTTCTTGCTCTATTAGTAGTAATACTTTGAATTTGAATTGCTGTTTAACTGGCGCCGTCCTGTTTTGAATGCAGATCACTGAAACCCCGGTGGAGTCAGGGGCTCTTCGTCCACACAATCCTCAACTGGACTGCTCCCGTCTGGAGAATCTGGGTATTGGACACAGGACACCCTTCAAACAGGGGATCAAGGAGTGTCTTTGGCCTTTCCTCCATGACAAGAGATGGAGACAGTCGGTCTTCCATTAAGAAACCACTGAGGGCAATAATCACCCCCTCCCCCCTTTTAGTTTTGCTTGTATTACTTTTTTAGCACAATGAAAACTGTGTACAGTAACAAACCAATAAGCTTTTCAAGTCAAAATCCAAACTAGTTCATTTGTGGTCAATGTTAAGTACGTGACACTTTAAATGAAGATTAATAATGGTAATAATAATAATTTCCTTTGAATGTTAATAGCATTTCATGGAAGGATAAAAGCTTGAAACGAGAGGGGGAAAAATACCTCTATAAAGAACCTTGTTCCTTTTTGATTATAAGAAGTATTCCTAGTTGCCTTTTATGTCATTTAATTTTTAAATAAACATAATTTGTTTGAGATGGCTACCTGTTTTAAATACGTTCCTAACAGTGACACTTTGCATTCATGCCATCATTTATCTGCCTTCTGTATTTTGCCCCTGTTGACTTGTTTTATGCAGGTGATAGTCACATGAAGCACAATGTTGGTTATATGTTTTAAAAATCTTAAAGGGGCTTGTAAAAAGTACAAATTTACATTTATCAAGTAGATGTTATGTAGCTGAAGCAAGATAACGTCTTTGCACTTTTTTATTAGGTTATTTTGAAAGGGGGTTATTTCCCAAAGGCTGAGCCCTGCACTGCACTTAAAGGTATATTCAGGTTTTTTGTTTTGAGACGTTAAGACATAATTTCACAATTCTAAAATAAATAAGATAATTTTGTTAATTGTATGAATATGTTTGAAATCAATAATGACGATGAGTGATTTATAGCAAACTGACTACTGTCTTAATGGATTATTGTGGATTATTAGTGCGACTTTGCTGGAAAAGACCTGGCTGGTTTATCGAGATTCATGAGGTTTTTGTATGTGTTAACTGTACCCCATTGTGTAATAAAGTCTAGTTAAGCACGTGGATGTCAGGATTTTTTTGTTGAACGTTTTGGTTGTAAATGTATCCAGAAATCTTTAATTAAAATGTTATTCCTAAAATCCAGTAATGGTGTCTTTTTTAAAAAAAAAAATATTAAGACTAACTGTGTAGCAGTAGAATTTTAATACTGGATTGTCTAAACATTAGGGGCCAGATTTACTCAGTCTTTGCTCCAGTATAAAGTTTGCTTCATTTTTTCTAATAACAAAATAACTGCAATGTAATACTTCCTGTGGAATCCCCAGCGAAGATCTGCAACTCCACACAGCCAGGATGCAATCTGCAGGAATGATTTAGTATTGCAAGGTAGTTTAGCCAGGTAGGGGTTATTTTAACCTTAGTTGTCAAGGTGGTTAACAGATGCAGGATTATCTTAAACTTGTTGTTTGAAGTCTACAAAGAAATATAAAACAATACATTTTAATGCAGTATAATACAAATGCAATATTGATGGGAAATGATACTGGAAAACTAGGAGTTAAATTATGTTGTGTTTTATAAACTGACATGTATTGGAAATGGTTTACTATCCTTAGTAGAATGCAGGAGAATGACAAGAGAGGGAAACTACAAAATGTGACAAAAACTTTTTTTTTTTCCTCTAAATTTTATAGATATTCGATTTTTTTTATATATATATATATATATATATATATATATATATATATATATATATATAAAATTAGTAATTGTGGACTGGAGAGGATGCTCATGGTAGGGAAACTATGGCCCCCGAGGGAAGAACTAGTTATCAACACGGGATTATAATTTATAATGCCCGAAGCCACAGGTAACTATAGTTAGCTGCAGCTATAGACTAGCAGTGTTCAGAAATAGGGAAATCAATGACCGGACGTCATATCACGTGCGCCATATAAGAGGCCAAAGCAGAGAAGCTTAACGTTGTTTTAATGCTTTTATATCGTAAATTGGCCGAATTTATCATACTCTGATAAGTCTTAATATCTTTTAAGGCTGCCCTTGCACTGTCCTATGTTTTACCAAGTCGAACAAATGGAGCCATGTGGAACATCGCTGTCTTTAACAAATGTAAAGTGTGCAACATTGTTTACGTAATACAGCACTGCTAATTTTGTATTTTTTCGTGTTTCCTCAGACAGCAGGGCTACAACAACAATAGTACTGATGACAAATCTCTAGACACCTGCCATATTCAGCACACACTTGTGCAAGCTGGTTGTTTCCCAAATTATCGGTATTAAAGCTGATAGTATCTGTATCCAAGACCTCCCAAATTCTTGGTGTTTACTGAAGATTCATAATGAGCAACCTCCTTGGCTTTAATCACTTGTCTTGTTTCCAAAATGCATTTTGAATAAAGAAAACATTATATTGGACCATCTTTAAATAAACCATATTTTTAACTACTGTATAGAACACAGCATTTAATTATATTATTACATGTTTAAGTGCAACATCACTATTTACTTGCAGTACATTTATTTATTTTGTGTTATTTTTTTTTAACTAAAAAAGTAAGTACTGTTATATAGTTTGATAGGGGCTGATTATAGGCCAAGTGAGTCCATGCTGTATTAAAATAAATAAATAATAATAATAATAATAATAATAATAATAATAATTGGTCTTTTGTTAAAGCCCAATTTGAAGCCAACCCATTTCCATTGATTGTAGCATTCTGTGTTGATACATGGATATATTGAATGTTTCCAGAAGTGTAGGTATGATGTTCATTATGAAACTGCAATTTATAGCAGGAGCACCTGCCAACCTAGCCCCTAGGAAATTGATTTGCTTTAGGTGAGTGATATATAATTTTGGAATTATTTTATATAATTGTATGGCCTGAATTTACTGCCTTGAATATTTTAAG
Organism: Acipenser ruthenus; assembly: GCF_902713425.1. Classification (NCBI taxonomy): domain Eukaryota; kingdom Metazoa; phylum Chordata; class Actinopteri; order Acipenseriformes; family Acipenseridae; genus Acipenser; species Acipenser ruthenus. The sequence goes on along the minus strand of NC_081210.1, from coordinate 21,010,192 downwards.
TTAAAATACAGTCTATCTGAAAATCAATTTACGCAATCCCATATGTGGTTTTCCAGGTAGCTCTAATTTGCCAATTGCTCTTTTTTCTTTCTTTCTTTCTTTCAGCTACACAGTTTGAGGCAATTGCTTTGCATAGTTCTGTGTGCCAGAGCTTTTACATGTCTTATTAACTGACAGAGATAATGTAGAATATCCACCATGTTCGTATACTGTCTTTCATCATCTGGGCATTGCAGTCACAGCAGGACATCATGTAAATGAACCTGTAGCTGTCACTTTGGTACAGTTTGGTGCTGATTTAAAAGAGTTTTCGCTGCAAGAAGCAGTATAGCTTATGACTGCGCACTCTGTGAAATGGGTAATAAAAAAAGAGCTTGATTCCAGTTCACATATGCTACATTTATACATGTTATATTGTTGTTCTTTTCAGTGCTGTTCAAATATGCTGGTAGCTGTCCAACATTGTATCATCCTATAGATAGCTTAATCTACTTTGTGTAAAGAGCAAGCAACTTCAAATGTCATTTTAATAGCTTTTTACATTGCCCTTGCTATTTTACAGTGTTTGCAGTCATTCTGAGTCGATTAGGCTTGTTCTTTTTCGATTTATTGTTCAGAGGCTCACTAAATAATGAATCACTCACCTTTTGAGAGTAACTTTTGAGTTGGTTATTAATACTGTGTAATATGTAGTTCCCTGTGGAAAATTCCCATTTCTGAAAGAATTGTGTGATTTATTTATTTATTTATTTATTTTTTACTTACAAATTAAATACAGTAAAATGTTTGCCTTTTGATGCACTACCTGTTGCACTGCATTTAGGAGCCTGGCAGCCAGTTTAGTTTGGTTATGGAAAATGATTGAACACACTTCATAGAGCTGCATGATTTCTTTAAAGAGTAATCGCAAAAACAAAACAAAAGAAAACAAACAAAAAAAACATCAGCTGCATCATCGATTGGAAACATTTCTGCTAAAGATCGGTCTGTCCAGGACAAAAACGGGGACTTTTTATGTGCCTGTTGTTATTTTTACATATATTTATGTTTCTGTTGTGTTCTGATAATTCAATGATAGTGAAAATAGAATGTGGATATAAGAAAAACAAAATATTCTACAATTTAGCATTTACTAAGGTAAGCATTTAAATATTTAGGAACATTCTGCTTTAATAAATATTATGTTTAATCGTGAAATATCTTGAAATACCTATTTTTAGACCGTGAAATAAGTCTTTTTTTTACAGTGAAAAAAATACAGCCCCAGCAATAATGTACTCTAAAAGGTGAGTGTTTTGTTTTTTTATAAAGAGTGTGTGGGCTAGCAGAGTTGAGAGATCTGTTCACATGATTTGAATGGAATGAAGAGGACTGTTCAGTCCTGGCACTGAGGCTCAAAGCCTGGTAACTGCAGATTGCAATTACATTTTAGATATACTATTAAATAGTACTGTATACACACATGCCAAAGTGACCAAACATAAGAAAGGCCAAAACTATGTAGTAAATGGTTACCCAGGGATCATATAGTACAGAAAAGGACACTGCAGCTTTTAAAACCTTTTTAAAGATCTACTCTAAAAGCCTACAGTTTTGTGAAGGCAGGCTCAGCTGTGTAATCCAAATTGGATATGGTGTACAACAGATAGATAAACCAGACCCTTACTTTTGAAGGGATGGGGACTTTTCAGGGAGTTTCTTTTTATCTGACAGAGCTGATTTTTTTTTTATTATGTAGCTCCATCAGTCTCAAATCTCCTTATCTAACGGTAAGATTTAACACACAGGTTATCCTATTGCGGTTTCAAATGCCCCAACCAATTGACTTTTGCTGCTCCCCATGTTCAATCTGAAAATTGAAAAAAGAGCCATCTGTATCCCAGCTGTCTGCTCCTAAAACTGTGCCCCAGTGTTAAGCAATCTTGCAAAATTTCCTATCAAAGTGTCGCTTGTTAATTGAGTCTGTGCTGCATTTACTTCTGCTGCAGTCACCTTGCTCGGGCATCTCGGTGGATTTTTCACATCAGCATTTATTTTGAAGTACATATTTATTCACCTCTGTCTGTCTTAAAGATTAATATACTGAACAGTGCTGGCATAAAGTGGCTAGTGGTAGATCCAAACATGCAGTCTAGCTGACAAAGAGCATTGCATTTTGTTCCTGGTATAGAATAAGCAAAGCATGCCTATAGATGGTGCTGTTAAAACTCATATCACATGGTTAATTAACTATGAGGGCTGGTATATGGGTGGGACAATGGGATTGGAGAGTAAAATGTTCTGCTTTAGTGACCCCTACTGGTCTGGCAGTGACGTTCCAGGCTAGGCCTCTGTTTCCAGTTGCTTGGCAACATCCATTGCTTCAGTTCAGCGGGTGAAAAGATGTATTTGGCTTGGCAACGTGAACAAGGGTTGCACTTTTTTTTTCAGTTCTTCTGAATTGTAAGTGGGGTTCAACAGGGACATTTGAATTGGCCATTTTCAAATTAGGTAGAAAACTGGGTGAAATTCATCAAACAGTTGAGATTGTTACAGTTCAAGGTGGCTGTCCTGTTCAAACACACAGCTCTGTGTTGCGTGTGTGGAGATTCTCAGCTGTTACAAAGCTTTATCGGCGCCAGGCCCACACTCGGGAGGGGCCCATAACGACCTAAATATGTTTAAGTCTACACATCGCGATACATTTCAATAGAAAATGTGTGTTTATATTGTTACGACCTAGGGAGGGCTGGCGGCCCCTTTAAGATCGTCGTCGGACCTCTGAGGAGTGTTTTGAGGATACTAAACCGATGTATATTGCCTGTGCATGCACTGTTGCAGGCGCAGGTGAGAGGCAGAGCGGGAGAGTAAGCATATAGGAAGAACTATAGTGACTAAGAAAATGATGAAAAAACATTTAAGCGGTGCTCAAAAACGTGATGCGTCAAAGACAAATTCTGTGTCTATCCCCTGTCTCCTACAATGGTTCCACAAATGGGAGCCCACAAATATGTTTGGTGCCAGGCCCACAAAAGGTTAATCCGGCCGTGTGCAAAAATATTCATTAAGTGTTTTCCTCTTGTGCCCCATTTTCAAATCAAACTAGTAACTGTCACCGTATACCTATAACAAAAGCCTACCTACACCTTAACTTGCTAATTTCAAAGTAGGCACTTTGAATTATTATTATTATTTGTTTATTTAGCAGACGCCTTTATCCAAGGCAACTTACAGAGACTAGGGTGTGTGAACTATGCATCCGCTGCAGAGTCACTTACAATTACATCTCACCCGACAGACTGAGCACAAGGAGGTTAAGTGATTTGCTTAGGGTCACACAATGAGTCAGTGGCTGAGGTGGGATTTGAACCGGGGACCTCCTGGTTACAAGCCCATTTCTTTAACCACTGGACCACACAGCCTCCCTGATGACAGGTGCTGTAGCTGGCAAATGAAAGTGCACAGTCGGTGCAGGTCACGATGATTAACAGTCATTTAAGCAAATGAGAGCATTGCAGCACTGCTTCAGTCAACGAGATCTGTCAGAACAGAGTGAAATGACATGACAGTGAAACTACAGTACTAACGGACCACTGTGATGATTGACAGCGACCCTTAGCCATTTAGAGTGGAAAGGAGATGGCACAGTAAGTATAAAAACTACACAAACTAGAGATTGTTTCTAAATGATTTTTTTTGGTAAGAAAATAAAAAATAGTGAGTGGTCTTACAGACGTTTATCCTATATAAATGTATTTGTCGAACTCATATTTTTGGGGAGTTTGATGTTTAACTAGCATTACCGATTAATATCAAATTAGGAAGCCTATTTATAATTACATGTAAAATCAGTTTTGTATGTGTTTCCTGTAAAAAAAAAAAAAAAAAAAGAAAAAAAGAAGTTACTGGAATAATAACTGCCAAGCGAGAAATGTAATTGTCTTGTTTGAGCTGTAATCAAGGTAGAAGGTGTTGTTTATAACCTCCCACTGCTGCAGTTCCTTCTCTTCATATACTAAATTACTGTATATATCTTTATCTTTCAAACTGGCAGCCTTGCCTGTGATATTTTCTATGTCCACATGATGTCACTGTTTCCACATCGGCGTGAAAGAAAAAAAAAAAAAAAAAAAAAAACGAGCTACAGAGATGGTACTAGTTATTTATAACAGAGACCAGTGCAAGTACAGAGGGTCCTCATCATCGCCACATTACTCGATTGCTTAAAATTGGCACAATCGACAGTTTGAGAATATTCCCTAAAACCAGTATGAAAGAGGAGGCTACGATCAAAGCCAGTACAACCGATTTAAAAAGAAATGATTAATACATTAAAAGGCTATGGTGTCCACCAGACACAATTGCATATTGCACATTTTGAATGAGACCCTAAAAATGGAATGTCTGTCAAACTGACTTGCTCAGGAAAAAGCACCTTCTATATTTTACAGAAATTACATTTTCATGAGAAAAAATGAATCAGATAATTCACAAAAGTGTGCTGCATAATGCAGCATTTCATGTTTTTGTGCATAAATATGTGGCAGTTTTAAGGTGTACAGTAGGTAGCACTGGTAATGATGATAGATGTACTGGGTACAGAAGGGCTAAATATTCTTTAAGGACCATTGTGTTTCTGGCACACTATAAAAGTAAAACTTGGATAATTGGATATTCTGTGTGTTGCAGTGAAACCCTGTCTCAGGAAGGTACGTGATAAAGGGATTTCTCATTGATTTGCATGTTCAGCACAGTGTCAATGTCAAACTATTTATTCAGTGCAGCTGCAGTACAAGGCTTCCAGCAAGGCCACATATTAAAACGAAATCCTGAGGATTTTGCACAAAACTGAATTACATGTTTGGAAAATACTCTGTGGACGTTCTAAGAGAATCTCCAAGGTAATATGAAGGTGATTTGATATTAATAAACATTTGAATCTCTCCCTGTGTGCTTCTGTACAGTGAATACTGAAGAGAATGAGAACTCACACACTACCTTCCAAGTCTCTAACAGGTATTGGGACACTACAATACTTAATGGACTGGTTAAGTGTCATAACCATAATGTATTGTTTTGGTACGGTTGTAGTCTCTGTGGTAATCCAATTACCTTTGTGACTCAGATATCTTGGTATCCCAGAAGAGAGAATTATCCTCTTTTCAGGGTCTTCTGGAGTAAACTCACTTGTCAGACACGCACAACCATAGTGCATTTTTTGAATTGCAGTTTATTTGCAAGTCACAAAGGAACAGAACATCCCAAAGTGTTCAGAGTTAGGTCTCCTTTCCTGGCTACCATCAGTCACTTCTATGGGAAACAGGAACATACAATAGACATATAGCTAACTCATTCATGACAGCGGAGACCCACATGTATGATAGGGTTTATTACACTGTGCAAGGATGTGAAAGCTGTCCTTCAAGCGGTACCCAAAATGTTTCGGAATGCAAAAATAAACTGAAATTTATTGTTTAGTCTAGACATCTTTTTCAATGTCTTTTTTCAAAGACTTCTAGTCAAAATGTTTGTTATTGAATTTTAGTTTAAGTGCTTCTAAATTCAACACTGTAATTAAGAGCAGGGATGGAAATAAGACTGCTAATTCATAGCAGTTTTACCCATTCCAGAATTTACTGGGAGCTTGATTAGCCACAGTGTACAGCTAACATGCTCATAGTAAAACCAGGAATGGACCAAACTGCTATGCAGTGGGTCTTATTTCCTTCTCTGACTGTGGATGGTACCCAAAATGTTTTCTATTTAATGCTAATGCAGTAAAATGGGCTTTCTGGGAGACCCACTGCATTTAAGAGACATGACATCTTTCGCATAATTTTTTTTTGTATGTTGAGGAACGAGATTTAGTGAAGGCTCCTTACACAGTCGGGTACATCTACAATAATATTGTATTGAAGACACAACACACAGTAAGTTTGTCTATAGGCTTTAATGGCGATCCAGCAACAACAACAATACCACCTTCCGTTCTCATTCTCCTTCCTTACTACATTCGACTGTAAGTAAACTGCGCCATCTATGGTAACTATTTGTAATACAACTCGCTATACCACAAATACACATTGTGCAACTGCTGGTTGTCAAATTGTGTGGTGGTTTTGTGATGTTGATTATTGAGTGCCAAGGGCTAGTTGAAATTGACATTTTTTTCTACTCCATACTGTAGAGAAATTAGATGTTTACAAGACTCACTCTGCACTCCAAGCGCTATTGCTTTTTAATATTTCATCTTTCCCTTGCATCACTCAAGACATCAAAAATGGTCAGTCCACAACTAACACTGAAATTTGCCGAAAGCTTGTTGGCAACAACAAAGTAAGTTGGCTCTGTGGGGTATACTGTATTTCAGATTGCAGAGTATACTGTAGTTGTGAGGAGCGAGGAACATCTTATGTGTATACAGTGTACAGTACTATGCATAAATCTGTATATAAAGTGCCATGCAGATATAAAGATAATCAATTGCAGTATTCATTTTATATTCCAATTCTGTAACAATTATGTAGTTTAGCCTATAGATTTTGATTTAGAAACATGCAGAACAATGACTGGCGCAGTTGCATATGATAGGGCACCAGGGGGGATGGATTGCCCAATGACTGGCGCAGTTGCTTATGATAGGGCACCAGGGAGAACGGGTTGCCCAATGACTGGAGCAGTTGCATATGATAAGGCACCAGGGAGGACGGGTTGCCCAATGACTGGAGCAGTTGCATATGATAAGGCACCAGGGAGGACGGGTTGCCCAATGACTGGCGCAGTTGCTTATGATAGGGCACCAGGGAGGACGGGTTGCCCAATGACTGGCGCAGTTGTATATGATAGGGCACCAGGGAGGATGTGTTGCCTTGTTAGTAGATGTGACAGGACTGAGAGCTCCCCTGTCTCCCAGTCCGCATCTATAAAAGTGTTCTGGAAACGAGTACTGTCAAAGTGAAACTTGAACATGCTTCAAAGGCATTTCAGTTGCCGTTTGGTCACCAACACAGCACAGAGCTCTGTGAGATGCATTTGTAATTCCTAGTTACGTTGGGTAAGCTTGGAGAGCAGAACGCTGCTTCATTGCTGTGTTTAGTCTTTGAAGTAAACTCTGGATTACTTGTAATTCTACAGATGCACTTTGGTCCTACTGAGTACCCACTTTTAAAGTCCCTAAATTCAGAACAAGGTGGCCTTTAATGAAAGTGTCCAATATGGTCTGAAAATGCTTTTAAATGTTGGTTTTCATTGAAGGAGGCCTTGACTAGTTGTTGAAATGAACTGGTTGAGATCAATGGCTAATGATATGCCCCATCCTTGAACAGAAGATTATGATGATTTGACTTGAAGCTCTGTCAAATCCAAAGAAGGTCATACCAAATTTACGCTGGGTGTAGGTCATTATGACTTTACAAAGTATATTATTCTACATATTTATTTTGGATAATGCTACAAAAACAGGTATTTCATGGAAGGGCTATGCTTTGAAGTGATTCACTAGTAACAGTACAGACTGCTAAATGAATGGTTGAGTATTTTGGAAACCACAGGGTTCTTATGAGCAGCACTGTATGCCGTGAAGTTATCTGTTTGGAGGTGTTTCATATACTTTGTTGTGTGTAATAAATGCTGAAGATGGGTACAGGAGCATGCTTGGGCGAGTCACTGAATCACATTGTGGAAAGGAGGTTTTAAGGGGAGGGATCTTGTGTCCTTACAGCTAAAACTTCCTTTGTTGACTAGTTAAAACCCTTTCAATATAGTCCTTAAAAATATCATTTAGGGCAAATTCTAATGTCAAATGAGAGTTGAACACATAATAGAAAATACATCGTTTGATGCTTGTCTATTTTCTTTAGCATTGTATTTGAAATGTGTCTAAGCAATCTGGCTTTATTACAAAAGTTTACTGCTGTGTTTTTGTACAGAAATGTCTTAATGCTTTCCCCGTGTTTAAATTATGCATTTCGCTTTTTGAGTTTCCTGTGTGGTGTTTTTTTTTTTACATTTTTTTTAATTATTTATAAATAATATGCTTTACCATTCGGCACTGGGCTTTAAAACGCTTACCTATGCTCTTATTACACTTGGTTGTTCTTCTACTATGATAAACTTTTATAAATGTTAACATTGGTTCTATGTGGTAAATGACCTGAGATTTGATGAGCTTTTGTGTCAGATAAAAATACCTTGAGGACATCTTAAAATCTTAGCTCATTTTAAACAAATATATAAGCCGGGTTGCTTAGCCAAGTTTCAAGTTTAATGCGGCAGAAAAGAGACAAGAATGAAATGATTATTTCCTGCTTTGGGCTATCAATTGACATGAAAAACTGTTTAACACAGATAGTATTTATCAGATAGTATTTATCAAGCCAGACAAGTGCTATTTTTGAAAATATCCACAAGGTGTCAATGTTGTCACATTTAAAAAAATTACTGTAAGCTATTTCTGAGCTTTTTACTGATCTTGGTCACCTCTGCTGAATTAAAGAGATCAGTGTTACATTCATTAAAAATAGCCTTTCAAGTGTAAAAAAAGGCAGACATTTTGTTATAGAAAGTAGAAGAAACTAATCAAACTTCCTTTGAGAAACTGGTTGGATTTAATGTAACTGGTATTGCAGATTCACCTGGAATAGAGAATTCAGTTCTAACATAATAGAGCTCCTTTGTTAGTTTTCAGATAATTACCTATGTACAAATGCAGGTAATATTTTCATTAGATTAATGCTGTTTCCTCTTCACAGAAAATTATGGGTTTTCATTGATGTCTTCCTAGTTAAGAAGAGCTATAGATAAACTTCTTTACAATAACTTTTCTTTTTTCCCAGATTTGGTAACAAACAACATAAATTGGGGTAAGATTCATTTTTGAATGCCCAGTGTTCTAAAGTATGTGAGCATGAAGATTAATAAATACATTTCAAATCAATATTTAACTTATGTACCCTTTGAATTGCACCCTTAATTACTTTAACTTTTCAAAACGTTTTAGTTTTAGGGTACATTTTCGTTATAAATAACTGTTGAGTAGGTTTCTGATGTGTTAACAAAATGTGACTCTGTATTAGTTAATTGGTAGTGCAAAAGTAAATAACTAATTCTTTTTTTTCATTTCTCTTCCTATTTATGGTGTTTGTAATCATTGTGAGTGGTTTGGGTTCTGTTGCTATGGTAATGGTTTATTATATATATATATATATATATATATATATATATATATATATATATATATATATATATTATATATATGTTTCTATAAATCTGCGTTTACCTGGCTTTGAGCTTGTCAACAGACTCATAAGTAACTGACTAGACTGAAAAACTGTCCTCATTCCAATGAAATCATGTGACCTGACCTTTCAACTCTATACATTTAGAGTAGGCAGGGCTTGCAGAGTTGAAAGGTCACATTATCACAGGATTAGACTGGAATAAGGAAGGTTGTTCATTTCCAGAACAAACAAAAATGGAAATCGCTTAAACACCATACAATAGTAAGGAAAATGTACTGGAGTATTGGAGTCCCGTTGCTTACTGGCAAACCAAATATCTATTAACAGAAGCAGCAATATTATCACTGGACTCCCTTTCTTCCGTTGAAGATCTCTTTGTGTTAAAATTCACTGCAATGATATAGGTGCAGTCAGACCATGTTCAGAACAGAATGCAGGAGTTTATCGATAGGATTGGAGTAAGTAGCTTCAAATAGCTTTTCTTGGGGTTTTCACTGATCCATTAACTTGTTTTATTTATTTTGTTATTTTTATTTTTTTTTGCAATCATTCCAAGTGGTTCTTATTGCAATTATTTACTTAGTTTAGATGTCTGTGTAGGTTACTTTGACTGAGTTCAGGAGCTGTTTTTCAGTTCCAGATAGACATCTGTAAAGTAGACTAGATCAGCCAAAGTGGCTTTATATTAGTGAGCACCAGCGCCATCTAGTGTACTGCTGTGTATTTCCAGCAAAGCAAAAGGAACCCTGATCCAATGTATAAGATCACTAGATGGTGCTTGTTCCTACTTTTGTAAAGACACTTGGCTGATCTAGCCTAAGCTACAAATATCTTTGGGAGGCAACTGCAACTGAAGAGCAACTCCTAAACCCAGTCTTAGCAAAAATGTTAGAAAATGGGCTTTAAAACAATGGTTTGCATTTCATTACTTAAGTTCTAAGTAGATTCTCGGTCCAGAATATGTGCTATATGTTGTCCCCACAGAGGTCTGTCAAAGTGCAGAAAATATATTAGCAATGAGAAGTTTAACAGCACAATTAGAGCTGTGCAAACAACACTGACACAAATGAACGGTGGGAAATGGATTTTAAAACCTTGTAAATGATTTAACACAACATGTATATGTTATGTAAATGACACATTTGTTTATATGTGGAGCTTGTTAATTTGATGTGATCTGTGAAGTGTCTGTCTGAATGTCAGATGTGTAAATTGATTTGTCTGCTTTAAAATGGATGTTTACTTCCTTGGAGTATCCTGGAGAGTGAAAATTGAATGAATAAATACACTCGTTTTTAACCCAAGCTGTGATTATCAATGTGATTAGAGTAAGTTGTGTCCCCACATACACAAGGAAACTTTTAAATATGTAAAACAAGTTGCTTGAATATCTTCTCATTGCTTCTTGTGTTGGGCTGAGATGAGGTAACACAATGTGGGCTCAGTCCTTTTGTATAGTGGTTAAGATGCTCTGTATTAATAAGGTTGTAATATGTACTGTTGGTCTACAATGGAAAGATTAACATGTCAGTAGAACTCCACCCCCTTTTTATATATTAGTTTGGCTTCCCTGAGCTTTCAGTTGGCATGTGTAGCCTCCAGTTTAGTTCAAAGCGGCAGTGAGAGGAGAGGGGTACCTTGTTTTTTTAAGACATGTAAACAACTGGGGCACATTAAGAATCTACTTCAACATGTTGTAATGAATTTACAGTCAGAGCCCTTTGTAGGGCATTGTCTGGATGTAGAGTCAAGAAGAAAATAATTGTGCTTCTTCAGAGATGGAAATAAGACTCCCATTACATAGCAGTCTGATCCATTCCTGGTTTTACTAGGAGTTGTTACCTCTACACTGTGGCTAACCAAGATCATAATGAACCCTAAAATCGGTGAAACTGCTATGCAATAATAGACTTCTTTCAAACATTAAAACTGTTCTGAATGGTTTGCATGCAATTGGGGATGGGTTGCCTGGAGGTCAAGGCAAGCATTGCCCCACAAACATGAATTGGGAGCATTGGCTGCTCTGGATGATTTGAATGTAATTGTGGAAAGATAGGAAACCCAGAGATTCAGAATATTCGGGTAAGTGCTAGAAAGTGTACATTTTATTTAAATGTTCGATCAAAATAAACCATGAACAAAAAAAGTGTTTTAGCTAGCTTACCATTGTTTTTGTAATGAAGGTCCAGAGAAAACAAAGGGCACAGTTTTTGTTCACTCATTGTAACCGGGCTTTCTGGACTTTCCCCACAGCTAGCAGTGTGGAGTAGTGGTTAGGGCTCTGGACTCTGGGGTATACTGCTGCTGTACCCTTGAGCAAGGTACTTTACCTAGATTGCTCCAGTAAAAACTCAACTGTATAAATGGGTAATTGTATGTAAAAAAAATAAATAAATAATGTAATTGTATGTAAAAATAATGTGATATCTTGTAACAATTGTAAGTCGCCCTGAATAAGGGTGTCTGCTAAGAAATAAATCTATCCCTGCGTGAACATTTGAATAAAACCTGTCTTAATCTAACAGCAGATGATTCTTGAAATAGACAGGTGAATAACAATACCAAGGTAATGAAGCACCTTCTTCAAAATGAATGCAGGCAGGGCATGACTTAGTTAAACAATGTCACATGAGGATCTTTTTCTTGTTGTTCTTATGACATTTGTGCTACTGTTTTATTATATTGCACAATAAAAATCACCCTGCAAGGCGTTAAAACAAAACAGACAAAAAACTGCACAGTTACACATCACGTGTCCAGATAAATGATTTATTATTATAAAATAGACGTTATAACCAATGCCGAGCAGCACACAGTGCCTGCACTCGCATGTCGCACAGCACTTGCAACAGGGGAAATAGGTGTGTAAATGGGGCTGAGAAAGAAGAGATGCCTGCAAAAGAATGGGTGCATTGTGCTGTTGTGCTCATGATACTCTGAGTACTCTGAGAGTACTGGTTACATTTCAAGTGATTGCCAAGGCAACCACTTATACAAGATGCAGGAGATGTTTCAGCAGAGAAGTCCAGGGACCCGAGACAAAAGTGATTCGTTGTTATAAAAAACTGAGAAGGCAAAGATTATCTTGACCTTAATTGAGCAAACAACATGCACAGCATTTGAAAGTGAAATATGCTGTCAGGTTCCTCTGAAGAACAAAAATGTGCATTTATAAATAAAATGCGGTTTTAATGCAAAGATATTTGACTTGTTTCTACTACAGCAATTCTTAAATGGGCCAGTGTAAATGTTACCTTACCTGTCAAGGACTTCCCTTTGCTATGTCCACGATTAGACATTTTTGGAAAGAAACACATGTTATAGCAAACATGTATTTTTGTTTTAAACCCTGATATCAGGTACTGCACTACACTACGTCAAAGGAAATTCCAACTTTGCTGTTTTACTTTCGCGTTATTTTTGACCTCAGCCATGTCTTCAGAATGGAGCACATCATGTGTCAATCCTACCTGTCAAAGGATTACTGTAATATATATACCGGACGGTTTTTCTCTAAGATTATAATTTACCAAGGATGGCACAGGATTGGCCGCATTCCTCTTAGCACAGCAGTGAAAAGGTTAAGAATAAACTGCTTTAGATTCTTTTCTCCTAGTTTTTCTTGTGGTGTTTATAATCATTCTTAGTGACTTGTTGCAGTTACACAAATTTGTATCTTTTTTGATAGGTGTTTAGGTGCTAAGACTATGAGTTTAACAGTAATTATATATATATACAGTATATATATATATATATATATATATATATATATATATATATATATATATATATATACTATATATATATATATATATATATATATATATATATATATATATATATATATATATATATATATATATATTCAGTGTCATACTGGATGAGCAACAGAATGCAGTCTAATGGGAGGGATGGCCTCACCGTCACAGTTGGTGCTATAATACCTGTGTATTCTCCAGTGTTTTAGGACTATGTTGGCAGATAGCACACCCATGTGTTCTGTAAATATCCATCCTTATGCAGTGTGCCTTCCCCGGAAAACCTTGGCAGCTTCCAGTAGGTCTCTAGGGAGCACTTGGAGGTCGTGCACCTAGTGGACCATGATGATGGATGTCTCTTGTGTTGTATGCAGAGAGTTGTATGTTGTTCATATTAACTGATGATGGCTGTCTGTGGATGCTTGTGCTGCCTTGCCCCTTCCACTGCTTGTAAGGGGGTGGGAATGCAGCGCTGGGGTTAAAAATTGCATTTCCCTGCTTTTTTGGCGTTTTAATATCAACCCTAACTGATGGATTACCAAAGTTTTTTATAAAGAATATATAGGTTGAAAATAGGTATTAAAGTTTCATGAAAAGTTATGCAAAATCAAGGCAGCTATCCTGTTCACCATGAAGAGTGTGACAGACAGCTAGATTGCTGAACGGACATGATCAGCACAAGGGTCTACATTCTTTAAATGTATTTTAGTGATTGCAATAAGAACCACTCAGAATTATTCATCATAAGAAGGTAAGCAACGTTTAAAAAAAAAAAAAATGAAAAGCTACTTACTGTTTAAGCTTTTACCTTTAAAAAATGACAAGGCAATGCAGTGGAGTGGAAGGATGGACAACGATTGATCTGAATTTGTATTATCAGTACACTTAATAAAAAAAATGTACAGCAAATGTAAATTATATTTATAATGTTAGTTTTGTGTATAATTAAGTCAAATATATTCAGCGGTAACAAAGAAATATAGAAACGCTGTCGTTAGCAGCAGCTTTGTTCCTGCATCCTACCAAACTGAAGTCGTCCTATCGTTCTCGATACTGCCAGCGCAGACACATTAATGAAACGGTGGTATATTTAAATGTGAAAAACAGACAGATGTAAAGATGATATGAAAAAGAGATTTGGAAAGGTGTCAGTCCTAATACTATGAATAATGCATTCTTAGGATATCAATGTTCTCCACCCTCCACAGACACACATGCAAGCTTCAGTGCAGGCTCAAATATTCACAGGCTTTACAAGTCAAAATTTGATCTTGAAATCTCATGACAGATAGATATAGATGAGAGTGGGGAGTGATGACAGGTGAGAAAATGTCTCTGTGTCACTGCTCAGAACTCGTGGATGATGAAATCACCAGACGCAAGTTGGAGAAGGTTGACACCCTATATGGGGGAGAGGGGGGGGGGGGGGGGGTTAGATACAAAAAAGGGATATTTCAATGGTAACATGTTATTGATCCAGACAACCTTTCAAAAGAAATTCTCTACCACTGAGGGGAATAAAAAAATAATTTGAAATCTAACTTAGTTTCTTTTCATTTTGATAACATCTAGGGAAGATAGATTCAGTGCGTAATCCTGAAGCTTCTCAAAAGGATTTTTTCATCTCAACTGGGGGGGCCATATTTCTTGGTAGGCAGGCCATGCTTAAACATGCACCTCTACTGTGTATTTGTGATGGCTTCTTTCTGGACAGGTTTGCTGGTTGCCTATAACTTTTTAAATGAAGCAGGATATCCTTTTTAAACAATAAAGATGCTCATTAGGGGTAGCTGGTGCAGGAGGCCAGCTTGATATGCTTTTCACTTCTGGAAGCCTGTGTTCAAATGTAAGAAAAGATGGCAAGTAACATGAGTTTGGTAGCCTTGAACTGTCATACCAGACACAAGTCCACGTTACAAAACCACCAAGGTAGACAACACATTATTTGAGCAATTGGAATAATTACAAGCAAACTCGTTGTTCTGTATTAAGTGTATCAACCTGGCTATTTCTTTAGGCCCATAACACATACATTTATCACATACATGTTCGACATCAAAGTTATGAGAACTTTTTAAAATGAGGACAATTTGTCTACACTCTATGGCGTTCATAGCTTCTTACATAATTAAGGAACTGGAACAGAAATTGTTACTGTTTAGAAACTTTTTAATAGTGACCTTGGGTGGTTTATTTTGAGATGAAAATGCGTTTTTTGGTTTTCACAGCCCTTATTAGTATAATAGCATTCAGTGACAACCTGTAGGGACCACCTGAGAAGATGCTTCCTTTTAATGAGGTTTCTGCACCACTTATGAGGAAAGAAAAAAAAGCCTTTTTCAGGATCTATCTAATTGACTTCCAAAGAACAGGCTTGACATCATTACAGAGATTCTAACTAACAAGGGATTTTAAATGTCTGCCTTCTCATTGATTGGAGAGAAAAGGAAAGCGGTTGAATTCAGTGTGTTACCAGAGTCACAGTGATGGAATAAACACATTCAGTTGAATTCAGTGTGTTACCAGAGTCACAGGGATGGAATGAACACATTCAGTTGAATTCAGTGTGTTACCAGAGTCACAGTGATGGAATGAACACATTCAGTTGAATTCAGTGTGTTACCAGAGTCACAGTGATGGAATGAACACATTCAGTTGAATTCAGTGTGTTACCAGAGTCACAGTGATGGAATGAACACATTCAGTTGAATTCAGTGTGTTACCAGAGTCACAGGGATGGAATGAACACATTCGGGTCAGGATTCTAACTTCAGTCCAGGTGGTCTTGGCCTGTTTTGTTATTTATCGATTTAACTGACAATGCTAAAATCACAAGTAGGTTTACAGGATTTCTTTCAAAACTGTATGTTTCACACCTGCTGTACATAACAGTTGGAAGTGCACACCAACTAGGATTTATGGAATTATTTGATATAATCACTTTAGGCCCCTCATTCTGGGAACACACTTCTGACCTTGTACTGCAAACCATTGAAAGTGTTTTTTAGTTTTGTGTGAAACTATACTGTGACAGGGATACCATCGCTGGTACCCTAGTGGCAGCTTATTGTGTTGCAATTTATAATTGTTAAATAAATCTCGGACCCCATCAGTGTTTCAACTGCGATCCTCTGTCTCTGTGTTCTGTCATTGGATCCCAAGACTCTTTTACAGGCCCATTTTCATAGTAAGTGGCTAAAATGGTTGGTATAGAACAGAAGTATCAAACAGTAGCTTTTTATGGTTATATTACAATAACTGAATGTCTGGATTTTTTTTTAATAGTAATTGCACTTTGAATAATCTATTAAAACTCATAAACAATGATGTGCACATCTTTTTACTGAATTGTCACAATATGGTCATGATGCCACTGTCATATTGAAATTAAATTTGGGGCCTTTTTAATGACGTTTGCTTAATAAACATCAGTCAAGTTGTAGGT
The DNA here is from genome assembly GCF_902713425.1 of Acipenser ruthenus. Taxonomy (NCBI): domain Eukaryota; kingdom Metazoa; phylum Chordata; class Actinopteri; order Acipenseriformes; family Acipenseridae; genus Acipenser; species Acipenser ruthenus. The sequence goes on along the minus strand of NC_081210.1, from coordinate 20,993,771 downwards.
GTGGAAGTCTTAAGGAGACTGTACAGTCAGAATTGTAAATGGACCATCTGTTTGCATGTTTACATAGTAGGATTCAGTTCCCAATGATTCATTCAGATTTACTCACAAAGAAAAACTCATCAGGAAAAATGTCAGCTTCTTAAACACATTCTATTATGATTTATGGAGCTGTATACAATGAGTGACGATCTTTTCCTCTTGTACAGTTTTGTAAACACCTCTCTCTCTCTCTCTCTCTCTCTCTCTCTCTCTCTCTCTCTCTCTCTCTCTCTCTCTCTCGACCCAGAAACACTTTTTTTCTTATCAACTGTCTTACATTTGCAATTTTACCAGTTCAGGAAGAACATTTTACTAGATGAACGAGCAAAGTTGACTGGAATATACTGCACAGTCCAAAACCTCAAATTTATCTTTTATTAAAAATAAATGTACATCACATGTGTGTGTGTGTGTGTGTGTAATATATAATCTCAAATTATTTGTGCTATTTTATTATTACAGAAATAAAAGACAAAACAAAACGAAAGCCTAACTCCACTTCGGAGCGCTAACTAAAACTTGTTCTCTGTCCCTAACTACGTGCTGGATGGCTAAGCCGTTTTTCCAACAAACAAAACAACACACTTTTACAAACACACAGTATCTTCTTCAAGTCTCTTCAACAGCTGGCTTGTGCTTCTTCAGCCAGTCTGCCTATGGCTGCTTCTCCATCAGCCCTGACTGCAAGGCTTAATTGGCCTGAGGTACTTCCCCTTTCCTCTGGCATTCTGGGAATTGTAGTCCTGTAACCCTTCTCGGACTACAATTATTCCCTCTTCCTCCCCTACTCTGCCACACAACCTATATACAATGATTTCATATTTTGAAATATATAAATTGTTTAAACCTTCTATGCCCACTGTTCATATAATCCATAATGATATTGGACTTTTCCAACTATCTATATTCATGAAGCAGCAAAATGTTTGTAGCATCAAAAACATTTAACCTGCCCCACAGTTACAGTAAAGCAGGGTGTCAAAATTGATCTATGTGGTATTGAGTCCAAACACAGCCACTGTTTGCATAGTGCCCTTTATGTAACATGCATATGAAAATCTAACGGTGCATGTGAGAAATATGTAAAATGCTAGGAAGGGTTCTTTATAAGATGTCATTGTGGTATTATTTAAGTTTAATGTGCCCAATTACTTTAGCCCTGTTTTTCTCCTGAATTTATAATGTTCCCTAACCCAGCAATACTCCACAACAGCTCAAGAGAACTAAAGGTCAGTGGGTGTCACTGATCCCACCAGCATGCCAGTTGCCTCTTTATTCATGGGAGCTTGTAAAACCATGTCAGTGAGCTGACCTGAGGATGCAGTGAGCTGTCCTGGCCAGCAGGGCCCTCTATCCATGTGTCCCTGATGATTTTGCTTTCCTAAGCCAGGGGAGCTCCAGAGCCAATACAACACCCCCTGTAGAATCACAGCCACATTTACTGACTGCACAGCCACACTTACTGACTGCATGAATAACCCTGCACACCACATTGCACTGTGGCTTTGCCAGCTGGGATCCCCATAACTGTGACATTTTAACTGGACAATGGTCCTGAAAATGAAATAGATTCTTCCATTTTAAACTTCATTTTTATTTGGATATTTAAGGTCTTTAAAAAGAAACTTGGTTTTCCCCTTGTTTATTCCCTAAAGGCTGGATCAAATATGCGAGTCAATTTTAAAAACATTTCTGCGTATTCACACTCCCCTGTACAGTACTAAAGGCCAGAATAAATCAATCCCCTGGCCCCCTCCAGCTCTAGTCTGCTGATAAGATAACAGCCTCTCTGGTTTCCTAAAGATAAACTGCTGGGGGAAGAGCCAACACTGAAAAGGTCACAGTCACTTTGCAGGCTAATGAGGGAAGCTAGTCCAAGCAGGGGTTCATGACTTTATTGGGTTCCCTGATAGGCCTATCAATAAACATGAATTAAATATGCACTGCCGTCTTCAAACAGGGAGAGCTGATTGACTGGATATCTTGCCACAAGTGCCTTTGGGTTCACATTGGGTAGAACTAAATAGCATTTCTTGAAGGCTTTAACAATAGACCAGTATCATTAAAATTCAATCTGAACAGAAACTGAAAAATGTAAAAAAAAAAAAAATGTATCCAGTAATTTTGATTAAGGCATTTGCATATTGACAATTAATGATGATTAGTAGATAACAATGGTGTAGAGTTATATCTGCAAGCAAAGGAAAGTCACAGATATTTCTTGGAACCTACACAGCTGAAGCCCCTGAGTACGCAGTTGCCAAAGAACAAAACTACATACAAGTAAATATAAACCATACAAAACATGCATGGACAGAACCGACAGAGGGTTTAAGTAAGTCACTCCTGGTGTCTAACATCACCCTGGTAAGTATTTTCCCATTCAATTCTATGCCATTTTACTGTGAAACTCAAAAGCCAAGGTGAAACGGGACAATAAGAAAATCACGGCACAAAAATAAAACTGGGCATTCAAACCAGGATGCGCTTTCCAGTCATGTCTATTGGTTCTGCAATGGCACTAACTGGAATGACTGATGGAATAGCAGTGGTGTTGTGTGAAGGCTAGTACAACTGAAAGTGGTGGCCCTGCATCTTCAGTTAAGGGGTGGGGTTTTACAGACCATGTTGGTAACCTCTAAGTATTCAGTAAATGTGCTTACTGGTCCCCTGCAGGGATAGCACGGATACTTAGCCCACCTTAGGTTTTTATTCTGTGTAAGAAAGAGACTTGAAAAATATTGTTGATACTCACATCCTGCTTTCACACTTGGAATAATTCATGTATCATCATCAAACAAACCAACAAAGAAAACCAGTGTTTACATATGGTGCCTTCAGAATCAACAATCAGTTACAGCACCACACAAAAGAACTGTCTACCTGTCTAAAGCAGCCCATATATTCACAAGCATCACTATTGAATGACATGAGATAAAAGAGTGATAGCTTAGTTGTCTTCAGTCTTCACAATTAGGTGAAACTGGGAAAATAAAGGGTAAACAATATATATTTAATAAGTGGTAAACAAAAATATGTTTGTGTTAATTTAGAATATAACAGTCAACTGAAGACATTAGGTTAATAAAATCAAATGATTCATTTTTCACAATAACTCATAAACCACAAGGAATACTGAACCTGCTGTATAGCAGACACTTTTGTTATGCAAATCGCGTCTCTAAAATATATTCGATAAAACACTAAGATATATAAAGGATTTATCCCAGAAACAAATCCTTGTGACTTAATCAAAGCTGATGGATCATTCTGGAGAGCGTATTTACTGTAGATTTCTATAGTTTCTCAAAAAGGAATTAATTGTCATGAATCCCTCTAGAAAAAGGGTCTCCAATCCTGGTCCTGGAGGGCCGGTGTCCCTCCTGGTTTTTGTTCCAACTGTACCCTAAATTACTTAATTGGACCAATTAAGTGCTTATTAGAAGCTTAATTGTCCCAATTAATTAATTTAGGGTGCAGTTGGAACAAAAACCAGGAGAACACTGGCCTTCCAGGACCAGGATAGGACACCCATGCTCTAGAACAATTTAAACACTTTGATTCAAAACATCACATAGACTCCAAAGGTATACACTTATTTATTTTATTTTTTTAAGCACATCCCTAGTAATATGAAGTTTTGCTTAAATGTGTTTCCATTAATACTCATTTACTGTAAAAGAATTCATCTGTATATGTTACCTTCGGTTCAGATACCCGCTAATGAATGTGCCAATGTAGTAGCAGTAATTAGTTCAAATCTAATTTGAATTGATAAACATTCATATGGAAAATGTTAGTTATTGAGAAATGTATTCGTTTTGAAAAGGTTTTGCAAAATTATAGCTCTTTAGCATAATTATGATAGACACGCGAACAAAAAGAATAAACAAAAGAACCTTTCCATAGTTTTATTAGCTTGTCTAATTGCCTGAGGTTCATTGCCTAAAGCTAACTATCTCAGGGTTTTGTACAGCTGTGAGACAGTAGGAGGCCTCATATTTGCAACAGCAAACTGAAAAATAGGACTTACATCTCAGAATAATATCAAGCTTATTATGTGGTGATATTTATATTCACACACACCAGGAAAACTGCATTAAGTTGTCACAGCTAGCTTGTTTTTAAGAGGGACCCATAATATTATTGAATATGAATTAGCAATTAAGTGTTTAATCACAATTTGGTAAGCAATTATCCAGATTAATGCACAAATGCAAGTGACCAAGTGTCATGACAATTGGGTAAGCAGTTAGGGTTATGGATGAATGAACAGACAGACAGACAGACTTATATCTTCACAAGCTGATATTCTCAATAACTTACACTAGATAATGTTAATACCGAGCTTGATGACATCTGGATAAGCGATTCTCCAGGTGATACTCGAGTTCTTTGAATTTGTTTTAGTTATTAAATGTTGTCACGAGGTGAAGCTCAGGGTATAATGGCATCCCATTTGTTGTATTACAACCATCACTATCTTCATGTGCTGTTTTGAATATGATAGCACGTGACTAATTTGGATTGGGTACATCTGTCAGGTGTACCACTCTGATTGGCTCAACAGACTTTTGGCATTCAATATATACAGTGTGTGGGTTTTAGACTTTTCAAAAACCTCATCCCACTTGAGGACATTTAGGCCTTTGACTAATTTGTGACCTGTCTGATAGCTAAAATACACAAAAGGTGAAATTCTAAGGCTGATTTCAGCAAGTGGTAATGATAATTGCCACCAACAATCCTCATTAACCACCCTGAGAATTTTCATTGGCATTCGTATTGTTTCTGGTTACTGTACCCTTTTATTGGACAGTATCTTGTTCTATACAGGTTCCTCAACATCCAAACTGTGTTAATACATCCCTGCTATCCTAAAATCTCTGCCTGCAAGTATATCACTTAAAACATTGGATAAATGAACAATCAACCCCGGTATTTGCAAAGGCATGAAATAATACACTGTTCTTGCCCCTGCAACTACAGTGATGTGGAAAAGTCAAGCCTTTTCATTTCCATAACAATTACATCTCTGACCCCTGAACAAAACCTTCAAAGCAGAATAAACACACGAGTTTCTGCTTTTGTGACTTGCAGTACAAATTGAAATCAGGCTTTATATTATTATGAAATGGTTTTTTTTTTTTTTTTTTTTTTTAATCACTGCATTGCCTAAGCTTTTAAGAGAGGTGCTGCAAATCTTTTTTCCAAGGGGATTTTCAGCTTGACTTCTGGACCATGAACCTGGCCGTTTGCACATAAGGTTCTTAATTCACTTTACCTAACCAACCATTGAAGATCTGCCATTTCCCCTTGATGTGCAGTGGGTTTTTTTTTCTTGCGATTTTACGCTGTGGAACTCCAATCCAAATGTGTTATGACTATGGATGCCCAGTACCACCGCCTGTCTTTTTTGACACTTTATAGAAAGACAACAGGCTTATCCAATATCCTGATTCTACTATCAAGTCCTTTTTTTATTTTATTTTCTTTTGCTGTGGTATGAAATATGATTTGATTTTACACCTATTGACAACGATAAGTTAAAGATAAAATATGGTTATTATATTTAATCTGTTATTCAAATATTTATTTAAAAAAACACATTACTGTATTAGCACAATAGATTCAATTATTCTGTAATGCAATTGGCAGAATGCACTGGCTACAGGAGTGTATTTCTTGGTGGTCTCTTGTTTCGCATAAATAATAATTTCAGCTTGACAGTTCCCCCTCGCTACCCCGCTGGCTTTGACTTTGCTTATTGCTTGTGCCCTAAGGAGGTATTTTGAGCAGTTTTATGATGCAGCTTTTCATGCCAGCATAATTACAAAACGAAAATCAATAACTTGACATAGTACAGTGACTTGTACAGAAAAGTTAGGCAGCATCAGCCAATCATGTTTGTATTACTAACACACAGAAGAGATGTAATCAGGAGAGCATTATCCCTATTGGAAAAAGATAGTTATCTTATCTGGCTCTTACTTCTATACAGACTGTCTGATCTTGCCTATGATTATATACAGCTCTGGAAAAAATTAAGAGACCACTGCAAAATTATCAGTTTCTCTGGTTTTACTATTTATAGTAAATGAACATTTTTGTTTTATTCTATAAACTACTGACAACATTTCTCCCAAATTCCAAATAAAAATATTGTCATTTAGAGCACTTATTTGCAGAAAATGACAACTGGTCAAAATAACAAAAAAGATGCAGTGTTGTCAGACCTCGAATAATGCAAAGAAAATAAGTTCATATTCATTTTTAAACAACACAATACTAATGTTTTAACTTAGGAAGAGTTCAGAAATCAATATTTGGTGGAATAACCCTGATTTTCAAGCACAGCTTTCATGCGTCTTGGCATGCTCTCCACCAGTCTTTCACATTGATGTTGGGTGACTTTATGCCACTCCTGGCGCAAAAATCCAAGCAGCTTGGCTTTGTTTGATGGTTTGTGACCATCCATCTTCCTCTTGATCACATTCCAGAGGTTTTCAATGGGGTTCAGGTCTGGAGATTGGGCTGGCCATGACAGGGTCTTGATCTGGTGGTCCTCCATTCACACCTTGATTGACCTGGCTGTGTGGCATGGAGCATTGTCCTGCTGGAAAAACCAATCCTCAGAGTTGGGGAACATTGTCAGAGCAGAAGGAAGCAAGTTTTCTTCCAGGACAACCTTGTACTTGGCTTGATTCATGCCAAAGCTGCCCGATTCCAGCCTTGCTGAAGCACCCCCAGATCATCACCGATCCTCCACCACATTTCACAGTGGGTGCGAGACACTGTGGCTTGTAGGCCTCTCCAGGTCTCCGTCTAACCATTAGACGACAAGGTGTTGGGCAAAGCTGAAAATTGGACTCATCTGGGGGTGCTTCAGCAAGGCTGGAATCGGGCAGATTTGTCTTTGTGAAGGACGCATGAATCAAGTCAAGTGTTCATTTACTATAAATAGTAAAACCAGAGAAACTGATAATTTTGCAGTGGTCTCTTAATTTTTTCCAGAGCTGTATATATGACAACTAGCAGTGAAGAGCAGCTCATTAACTCAAATGAAAGCTCTTAACACAGACTTATCAAAAGTAATTGCAATAACAATCATCCACAGGTTGGAAAAATCATAAAAAGTCAAGGGAAATTAAATGAAAGGAAATTCAATTTGAAACTGGTCTAAACAGTAAGATCCATCTTCATATCCATTAAAATATTCAAAAAGTGTTTGACGAAAGAGGGTCCCAAGCAAAATTCTGACACATTTTTGTGGGACATGCAACTTAATGGAGAGCAAACGCCTTTTATTTGCTGCAAAACCCCATCAAAATATTTATTCATGCTCCAGTTATTGCTCTTTAGTCTTGTAGCGCTATCACTCCAAATCAGCAAACCCACAGGTGCGTCAGCTTTATTTCTTTCACCAGATCGATGAGGGAAAATTGCCTTTCATCTGTCACATTTTTCAAATAATCTGGGGTAAGTGGGAAGAGAGTGATTTGCAAATGACTGGCTGCTGTAGGTAATGAGCAGGGATACAGCAGTTCTAAATGGGTTCAAAGTCGTATATCTGTTGTGAACCTTTGAAGAAGCATACAGCAAAGCGTTTCTTCCTGTTCTGTTTTTTCCGGCAGGATTATCTCATCAGGTCTTTAACCCAGTTAAAAATGCATTATTGTGACACTTGTCTAACGATGGCACATTTGTGACCAGGAAGTGACATTTTTGCATAGGCGGCCCTTCTATTTTAGTTACTGCAATTAAATGTTTTTCTTCCTCTTACATGTCACACACTAAACACAGGGCCACATGTCACAAAATACAGTGCAATCCTTTTAATAACACTTCACAGGAACTCTGCAAAAATGCTAATAAGTGGAGCTGACTTGATAAGTTCAACAGCAGCTTGGCAAAATAGGCTTTACAACAGATATGCTATTTTGCAGTGGAACTCAAAATATACTACATTACTCCCCCTTTATTATGCTGCAGTTGGGAGCCATAGGCAAATCAGCCATTACATAGAGGGAGCACTGCACTAGGTATTGCATTGATTGTAATACTGTTTGTTAAAATATACACTTTTAAATATATGGTCAACTATACTGTAAAACACATTGCTGACATGTACAGTATAGTAGACTAAGTAATTGAAGTATTTTGTCAGCTTGTAGGCCACAATTAGACTTTTAAAAAATTTGAAAGAAAGCTGTAAATACTCAATTCAGTGTACTGTGTATGCTTTATTACAGTACCTTATATGCTGGAACATTTCAATACTGTACAGAAAGCTACAGATTTCAATCTTGGAAATAAATGTGCTTTTATTTCCCAAAGCGTGGCCCACTTTGCTTTTCACAGCTCAGTGATCACATCCCCAGGCATTGCCCCCTGCTTGTTCAGTTATATATCAAGTAAGTGTGTCATCATCCCCAGTGATATTATCAGTATATTTCAAGGAGGGTGATGTTAACAGGAGTGATATTAAGCAAGTTTGATCATAGTCAATTCAGAGATGTAACCACAGGAGAGTTTATTGCGTGTAAGCAAAAACTGAAGGAATTCAGGGGTTTTATCTGTTGGAAGGAACTTGCTACTCCAGACTTGTGGGCTGTCAATGGTGTGCACCCATCTTTAGATGGGAAATTGCAAGTCAGCTGAGAGCGTAAGACAATTTTCTCTTAGTAGCTAACTTCAGAAATCTATAGATTAAAATGCTCGCTGCACTGAGAGCTAAATGGTCCCAATGCATATGTTTTTAATGGGATTTAGAGGTCAAAATAAATCCTGTTGTCTCTGTGTCATGTTAGATATACACTCTGTGGAACATTTTAAAAAGTGTCTCTCAGTTGAATTTAGCGGTTGTATTCTTTTTCACTTAAGCGATAACTACAAGGTGCATAAAGGATTTGAAATCCCAATGAAAGGGAATAGCTGTGAAATTCCACTGGTCCACTCGTATGACCATGGATGGACACCATTGTATAAACAAGCTGCAGACAGACCATGTATACACCTCTTTAAAATGTAAATGTGGTGTGCTTCATTTCACTATGTGTGGATTTTAAATTCACTGACATTATTGACTTGAATATACTGTATAAAAACCCAGAGGTCCACTGAGGGGATTCATTAATATTGAGCACATGCTGTTATCATCTCTGTCAGGGGCTTCCACCCCTTATATTTTGTTTTTAAACCATTGGAAAAGAAGTGTGAAGCGTTAATTACATAGAACATACTGTAACATGATATATATACTGCTGTGCAAAAGTCTTAGACATGTTGCATTTTTCTACTCTGATGCATTATGAGCATCAACAATTTACTCAAAGCCTCCACTAGTGTTTTCTACTATTATAACAACCTTGACTTGCATAAAGAAGGAAAAACATTGAGTGAAGTAGCTCGCATCACTTGATTTTCAAGTGTGGTATCAGAAGCATAATCAACAAGTACAGAGAAACATCATCTGTAATTGACAAACCCAGGACTGGAAGACCCAAAAAGTTGTCTAACAAGGATGAGCAGTACTTGAAGATAATATCCTTAAGGAATAGAAAGAAGACAAGCGTTGACTTGACAACAGAACTGGCAGAAGGCACAGGCGTCAAAGTAGAAAAATGCAACATGTCTAAGACTTTTGCACAGCACTGTATGTACAGTATGTGTGTGTGCTGTTTTGTTATAAAGCTGAATCTCTGCTTTAATTGATATCTTTCAAAGAACAAATAGAAATGATAGAAATCACTTTCTTTGCAGTTACTGTATTGTTACTGTACTGTAAATATGTTTTAAAGAAGCTTTAAGCCTGTTTAAAGTATCCTAAGTGTCATTCCATTCTAATCATGTGTCAGAAAAAGAGAAAGATCATCACACTAGCAGAGTTGAAAAGCCACATCCTCACATGATTTAACTTGAAAGAGGAAGTCTGCTCAGTCCCGGCAATTCAGAAAAGAAAGCTCAAAGGCAGATTTAGAGATGATAACTGAATATGAGGTGAGCAGAACCCACAACCCACAACCCTGATTGCAACCACCAGAAAATAATCATTTTCTCCAGGCTGCAGGAGGGTCAGTTCATCAAGCTTGGCCCACTTTGCTCTTTGCAGATCAGTCACCCCCCCAGGCATTGCCCCGTGCTTGTTCAATGCTGTTTCATTACTTATGCATTGCTGCTCTGTATTTTTTAATACAATCTCAACTGTTATGATATTTCTAATCACAGCTTGGGACATTAATCTGGAAAATGCAGCAAACATATTCCAAAGACTGTACTGGCAGACGCTGTTTCCCTGGTATTGTATCTAAGTAAGCGTTCCAGTTCTGACACATTTGACACTTTGTTCAGCCAATTTAAACCCAGCGTTATGTTAGCACTGCTGCCATGGATGGATGGGATGGGGTTGAATGTCTAAACTAAACTCAACTACAGTAATTGCTCCACTTTGATGTTTAAAACAATGACAAGCGAGGAATTGTTCGAGTTGAACAGTTGCTGTATATTTTCTCAGTAACAGCCAATTATGTGCTTGACCCAGTTCAGTTAATTTAGAATACAAATACAGGCATCTTTTTAGCTCTGTTATGTAATGGCATTGGACAGATTGAAGCTGATCCCTTTTGTAACCAGAGGATTCTAGTGAATTTGGAACTGTCGGTGTAGTTTCACTGTTGTTCGTTTTTTTTTTTTATTCATTATATAAAATATATTATTTCACTATTACTTCACCACACAGTCAAAGCCTTGTATCTCATAAAACATTTGAGTGATCGACTGTATTTGCAGGGTTTTATAAACCCCCTATGCTAAATGTGTCAATCACCATGCAATTGACCTAACAGCTGTCATATTGAGGTCATGTGACTTTTGAAGTTACAGCTGCATAGATACAGTAAAACTGGAGTTATTGTCTTAATGTTTGGTACACAGCTGCATTCTTTGATTTACTTACGTTCCATTACCAGCGTTGACCAGTAAAAATGTATTAATAATGCAGACCATTATTGTAATTTGACATAGTGTCTATATACATACATACATACATACATACATACCAACAGTCCCTATATGGGTCCCAATTTCCTAGCAGATTTCCAGATGCAAAGAAAGAAAATCTCTCTCTCTCTCTCTCTCTCCTCTCTCTCTCTCTCTCTCTCTCTCTCTCTCTCTCTCTCTCTCTCTCTCTCTCTCTCCTTAGCGGTTGCTGATACTTATGCACTGTAATGTCATTTAGATTTTATCAATAAGAGAAAATGTAGCTTCTTTAAATATCTGGTGGCCATCTTGGATTTTTTTTAGCACCGATTAGAACAGTGCAATATCTGATCTTTGTGTGGGCCACGAATCAGGCTTTCGAGGGCCTGGGACCACTGCCTTGTGCTTCCAGAGATTTGTTTTTGTTCACATAAACACCCATTTCTAGATTGTAACATTTTTCTGCATTCTTTTTTCCTAATCTTACTCTGCTTTACTACTGTGCTATGCTTTTACCATGGGGAAATATTAACGGATGCAACAATGGGTCTTAATTAAAATATTAATCAATGAACCTCCAAAGTTAAGCTTTCACATTTTTGGTTTAGTTTAATTAATAAAAACAAAACAATTAACTGATCATTCAGATGCTCCGATTAATCTATTAAAAGAAAAGCTCAAGAAGAAACCCTCTATTTTTTTTTATTTTTTTTTACATAGTAACACACTGAGCTGCTGATCTCTTTTTACAATGCAGAACAGGGGATCTTTAATCATCTCGCCTCCCTCTCGGTTTTATTTCTAGCTCAATATCTTCCTGGGGCCAGCTTCAGCAGGATGATGCTTTAATTGATTTTATTTGGTGCAACCTAAATTATAATTGGTAGTTTTAATCAATGGTTGGAAATATGATTAACTGGTGTGAAACACTCCCCAGGGAGTCGCAAGGCCTTTTGGGAGCTGAAACTCAGTGGTTTTAAGTCAGTGTGATCCATCTTGAGTGACCACTACCTGCTAAATATTTCATGTCTCTGTGTTTTTGTTTAATCGAATTAGATAATTCTATTAACATCCTGTTGTGAGGCCTGCTTGTACATATATCACAGTTCCCGGAGATAGTTAATAATTAAAGAAAAGATTTATTTTAAGATTGTGCCGTTGCGTTTTAACACTTTCTATTTCAAAGCCTTCTGGATGTAGTATTTCCTATATGTAGCTACAAACGTCTTCTGAACACAGGTGAAAACACATTAACACAGAGCTGAAGAGCAGCTTCTGAACAACAGGCGAAAACACATTAGAAGCTGCTCTTCAGCTCTGTGTTAAACACAGGTGAAAACACATTAACATACATTTTAATCCTTTTTGAACATGGAAGATGTTTTGTGTCACACAAGCATTTTCAGTTTTACACTCAGTGCCATCTTTTTACAACATTCAGTCACAGATTCGACAACATTCTAGTTAACCTTATCCCTTTAATAGAACATCTCAATTCAATTAAAAAAAAGTTAAATTTAAACAACACTTTTATGTTTAATTGCAGTTCCTAAGTATGATATTAGTTTTTGTGATCTGTGTAGGGTCGTGTATTGGGTGTCTCGTAATTTAACAGTTTGAGAAGCCAGTTGTCCAACCTGCACAAGATGGCATCTCTCTCATACAAAAAGAGACATCCTACACATAACGATGAAATTTAAAGTAAGAATTTGGTTTCACAGTGTTCACATAATAGTAATGATTTCCAACTGAACACATACATAGCGATAGTTATGGATAAATACAATTTCGAAATACAGTACTTAAAAGATTGAGAAAATATGATGCAAAATATATTAATAATGTAGTCTGTTTATTGGACCCTAAATCACCCCTGAAAAAAAAAATAATAATTAAAATCTACACAAGAGATTCATATAGTGTTTTAAAGGCATATTTTCTCTGCTAAGATCATTAAAATAGTCCCCACTGAAACGACTAATTCATTATACTTGGGTACCGTAGCTAGTATTTTTGACTTAGTAACTTACTTGCATTCTTCTTTCCTATCAGACAAATGTATTTGTGCTTGCTGCTTGGGCTAATGTAAAGTGTTCTCCCCGGAATCGTGAACTTGTGATTTTCCAGAAAGGGCTGTGTGGTGTGCAACAGATACACTGCAGGGTCTTTAGGCAATGATTCTATCCACTGGATACTGGCTTTCCACTTCTGTCATTCTCTCGACTGATTAAGTGAACCGCTAGCCTGAAGAAGTACTGCCATGACCTCCTCTTTTTTCTGACATGTCTTTGCTGCTTGAGACATGTCTCTCAACAAGCCTTCAGTCCTTGTAGTCAGACAACATTAACAACTTTTTCTGTACTGAAGAGATGCCCTCCGCCCCCACCCCCATTGAAAATTAGAACACTAACTCTTCTACAGAGCTTTTTGTGTTGTGTCAACTCCATGCATTACTACAGTGCCACCTGCTGGGTGCATTTTCCACTGCTTCTCAACATTGAAAACTAATTGTGTAAATAGTAGACGCACACTCCCCATAATTTTACATTACAATGTTATTTTCTGCAAATGAGTTTCTATGTTATTTATCAAACAGTTATACATTTTGAAATCTAACATGAAATACTGTACTGCTATTATGGCTTCCGGTAGACTTTTGCGATATAATTTTGTAGGTTCTTTGATTACACAATGTTAAATAATAGCTGCAGATACTGATGCATATCGTCTGTGATAAATGTTTGAACACCCAGAGGGGAAGAGATCAAATCAGTAACTAAACAAGAAGGGCTTTGTTCTCTGGCTTTAGCCTGTCTTTATGATATATTGAACTGCATGCAGTGTTAACATCCCGTGTCTTGAGCTAATTAATAGAGAGAAACTTAACACAGTATCAGGGAACTGTTGGAATGCATATTTCATGTAAATGTGAGTGCCTGATTCAGTGTGTTACCCTTTATTAAAATACAAATCTTATTAAGAGCTTGTGGGCGGAGGGGGGGTAGAGACATCATGACAGACCTAGAAATCAATATCCATTTGAACTCTTGAAAATCAACAGCCTTGAGTCTGAATACATAGGTAAATGCTTTAACAGATGCTTCATTTGTCTGGGGAATAATTCTCTAATAAATAGAATTTAGCTTATTTTTTTATAGGCTATGCTCTTACACACACACACACACACACACATACACACACACACACACACACACACACACACACACACACACACACACACACACACACACACAGGAATAAACTGAAATTGAGTTAAAAGTATTATTTATCCTGTTTCTTTTCTCTAAGGAGTTGTTTTTTTTACTAAAGGCATGTTATATGGAAAGCAGGTTGGTGGGGTCCCCAGTTTACTTAGTTTTTTCATATGCTGCCCGCTTGCTTCTTTACATGCAGAACACAAGCTGCTGCTCAGAGCGCTGCTGGCTGGGTGCTTTGTGGTTTGTTAGTGAATCCTGTTTGCGAGTAATACGATTCAAGATTTGAAAAGATTACCACAAAGATGCAGTCCAGCATCTGTAGGGTAATGTCATAAAAGAATAATGCAACTAGGTTAACAAGACTGACATTCAGCCACCCAGCGCTGATACTGGGTATTGTCTCTTTGTATCCAAAGTCCATAAGAAGATTGACAAAGACAGCTTAAGACAATGATCCACCCCATTCCAGACATTGGATAATACTTATTATTTGTAGACAGTCCAGTCTATCATACTGGTAGCTCTACAGCTGTGGCAGGGGGTGTATGTTACTGACATACTTGTTGAAATCACCATTAAGAAACAGCTTTTCTTGATAGTTATGTTCTTCAGTAGTTCCAAATTACCAGGGAACAGTACGCTAAAACTCCAAAGCTGTCAAGTCTAGTTACATTTCAAGGTTACCATTCAAGACAGTGGTTACAAGCAATGTTCAACCTTATGGTGTCATTAATACATTTTGAAATCATGAACTCCTGATACCTCTTCCAAAATGTTTTGAGGCCATGTTAGAAACTGACACCATGTTGAGGCTGACATTTAAGGAACGTTTTAATAACTGTCTTGAGAAAAGGGTATTATTGGAGACTTAAAAAAATGATTTTACTTTTTTATTTTGAAATGTACCTACCAACTGTTGATGCCAAATAATATAATGGCAATATATTACCAGCATGTTTCTCACTTTGATTTCACATTATTCACTTTGCTCCACTCACTACTTCCCATGCTAAAGCTCTCCGTGCTGATAGCAGTTTGATCCAACAAGACCGTCACACTTTGCGCTGTACAGCTTAGTAACCATGCCCCAGGGCACTGCCCCACGCATGCTCAATGCCTTGCAGACTACCAGAGGTCAGCGTGGACATTCACATTGCTGGCTCTGCTGCGGAGTGCTTTGGTAGACAATTATCTGCAGCTTAAAAGAGATTACTATTAAGAAAACTATTAAGATTGTCCGATAAACAGGGGTTTATCCCACATAATCTTATGATGCAGGATATGTGAATACAGTGATTATGTTGATAAATATCCTCACGATAAGAACAATACAGGATGTATATATAATTGAGCAGCAGCTGTTGGTTACTATGGAAATATATACATTTGTCCGTCAGTCAAAGGCGTCCAAGAGTAACCATTCCGAGGTTACCTGGTGATGGTGCTCAATATTTTCATTTATGCAACACTGGATATTAAAGTTTACAGTATCTTCTATCTGTGGTT
Source organism: Acipenser ruthenus (assembly GCF_902713425.1). NCBI lineage: Eukaryota > Metazoa > Chordata > Actinopteri > Acipenseriformes > Acipenseridae > Acipenser > Acipenser ruthenus. Next base: position 20,978,031 of record NC_081210.1, on the reverse strand, counting down.
TAAGAAAGGACAGAAGTGAGCTCAGCTGCAGCTGGTTCAGTGCAGCTATAGTAGCCTAGATTGAACGAGGCAGCAGGAAACTTCCATAACAAAATCAATATGTTCTTTATCCAAAGTGAACCATGGCATATGAGTTGAGTGCAGTTCAACTGTGATGCAAGTTTCATTGGGGGCTGTGCTGGAGGTATAACTGCATGGCTATAAACAAACATTTTTGCAGTATAACTATCATTGAATGGGCTGGATGTGTGCTGTTGGTGAGTAAAAAAACAAAAAAATACTACATTGAGCATGGCAGCAAATAAGTGTTTGTTGTAAACACTACATGGTTTATATTAGTTCATATGCTAGTTACCAGTTAATGAACAGGAAAGTGCCCATCTAAACTACTGTATTGAAAAAAATAACATAAAGGTAAATAACCAAGTAAAGAGCATTTTAATTGAGGTTTCTAATGAAAGCACTGATGCTACTTTACTTATTCAGAGTTCACATCATACTCTCCTTCTAAACTGCTTTGATGAGAACCTACAGGTGTATGGGCGGAAGTCTGTGGAAGAGCTGTCTAATTGAAATTCTGTTTAATTTCACTTCAAACGGTCTTTTTCAAGAAGCAGTGATTGAATATTCCAAACCATTTTTACTTGTGTGGAGCTTTTCTTTTAGCCCCCAATTAAATAACAAGGAATAGAGAATGAGATTTTTTTATAGAAAAAGGGAGACGAAGGGGGATGAATATTTTAACTACCCATTGGTACAATTACAGAAACATGTACTACTTGTTCTTATTATAACTACAGAGGTATTTTTTTTTTGCCACGAATATTGGCCCCTGCTGTTTAAAGGCTTATTACTTTGATTCGTTTTGGCATTGCATTTCTCTCCAGGCTAATTGGTCTGCTGTAAAGAATCGGGTAAAGAAAAAAGAAATGCTATTTCTATTTGATTGTGACCTGTCTGAACAACAAAGATAACGCCTGAAACTATTTTGTTCTGAGTGCTGTTTAGTTAAGGAATATGTCCTTACAGTATAAGGTGGGATGATAATAACATTTTTCAATTATGGATAATCTGCTGAAAATTATCACAGTAATCACGATTATTTAAACTCCCATTAATTGTGACTTTCTCACACACTTTTTGTCTCAGTCTCCATTTCGCTTGTTGGATTTTAAACTGCTCTCTCTCACGACTGAATAAAGTGATGCCTGGTTTATTACAGAGCACATAACACCCCCCTGCTTCTCTTTATTGAGTAGGAGAGGGTTCACAAAACATATCCAGTTCTGCTTTTAATATACAGGCTCCCATTATGCTTTTAAAGCTGTTTTTGGCTTATTAGGCATTGTCTCTTTAAATGTAGCTTACTCCTTTCTCCCATGATGTAGGAATGTTGAGCCTTCCTAGAGCAAGACTGTGCCAACGGGTGAAAAAGCGGGTAGTTATAATCAGCTGAGACTATGGAATGCCTTACCCCATGATGTCAGAGATGTTGGACCTGTTTTGATATTCTGTTTAAAAACATATCTGCTTTAACATACTTTTCTGTTATTGAAATTGCCTTATTGGGAAAATGGAACAGATTAATTAATGACTGATATACTGTGTTTCATAAGATTAAATATTTAAGCGATAGTTCCCGTCAATGTAGACTCTACCGTGTGGTCAGTGGCTGATGGTACTGAATCTTTTTCTAATTCTTATTAGCAATAAGTCCCTGTACAGATACTTCCATTTATAAGGTGTAAGGATGCAACCTTGCTTATTTGAGCTTGCTTATTCCACTTGATGATACATAAACCACATTGTGATGGAGAAAAGTCTTCCAAAGTTGGTGTTAAAATGTGCATTCAAGAAAGGGCTGCTCCACATGGCAAAAATGTATCTTCAGTATGCAAAAATTTCCATTTTGATGACCTTAGACCTCTACACGTGTGGGGTGCATTAGTTTAATTTTAAAGCTTGTTTAAAGAACTATCCTAAAAATAAAAAAAATCATTGACATAATCCCTTGACACAAGGGGTTTACTTGAGCTTGAATGGACCTCCTGTCAAATACAACCTCATTTTAGAGTAGCCTGCTAAAAATAAGCTCACTCCAAATAATGATGACTGACATCGACACTTTTGGCTGCATGTTGTGCAACATTAGAAGTACCCAAATCCAAGCACAGCATCCCTCTCATTTGCTGGCGCTGTTGTCTGCTTCAGAACTCATTATACTTATGGCTGCTTGTAGGCATCTAATCGGAATACAATTTCAGACACTTCACAATGGGATAGCAAAGGTTTGCAGCTGCAAGGAAGGTGCATTAATCCAGTACAAGACTTGGTCCCCATGGGGTTTTTCAAAGTTGCCATGTCTCAGTAAGTTACCCATCTTCAACTATTAGTCTTTGGGAAATCCACCCTTAGGCAAGTAATGTTAAGCTTTCTACATTAGACTATGTTGGTACTTTATTACGTAAAAGAAATCAGCACAGCACTTTTTATGTTACACTTTCGAATGGTTCTGCCAATTCATATTTTCTCCTTGGCTTCAAGAGTGTCTCATCAATAATTTGCACTTTTTAATGGCAAACCGTTTCTCTATTCTCACCATGCGTTTTCCCTATGGGGAAGACACAGTTGCCTAGTGCTGTTTAACACCCCTAGGTTGAGGGAATTGAAATGAATTCATCATCAGAAGCATTATATCCATAGATGTACACACAGATAAATTGCTTTTGTGGCAGTTTGTCAAGCCGTTGAGCAGAATAGCAATGTAGTATATGATTTGCTTCCCTTAAACACCTCTGTAATGTGAGATGCTGATAGATATGTGTACAATGCTGAACAGATAATAGAGAAAACTGAACTCTAAGATAATAGCTTGTCATTTTCAAGTTTTCTAATTTTTTTTTTTTTAAATTGGATTTCTTCTCAGTAGTTTTTTTTTTCCATTTTGTTTTCATACCCCCCTTGGACTTTTCCACATTTTGTAGTGTTACAACATGAAATTAAAATGGATTTAATTGGGATTTTTATCATTTGATTTACACAACATGCTTAACACTTTGAAGGTGCAAAATATTTTTTATTGTGACACAAAAGTTAATTAAACAAAAAAAAAGACATTTGTTGGTTGCATAAGTATTCACCCCCCCGAGTCAATACTTGGTAGATGCACCTTTGGCAGCAATTACAGCTGTGAGTCTTTTTGGGTTAGTCTCTACCAGCTTTGCACATCTGGATCCTGCAATTTTTGCCCATTCTTGTTGGCAAAATTGCTCAAGCTCTGTCAAGTTGGATGGGGACCGTTGGTGAACAGCAATTTTCAAGTCTTGCCACAGATTCTCAATCAGATTGAGGTCTGGGCTTTGACTGGACCATTCTAAGACATTCAGGTTCTTGTTTTTAAACCACTCCAGTGTAGCTTTGGCTATGTGTTTAGGGTCATTGTCCTGCTGGAAGGTGAACCTCCGCCCCAGTCCCAGGTCTCTTGCAGACTGAAAAGGTTTTCCTCTAGAATTTCCCTGTATTTGGCTCCATCCATCTTGCCCTCAATCCTGGCCAGTTTCCCAGTCCCTGCCGATGAAAAGCATCCCCATAACATGATGCTGCCACCACCATGCTTCACCGTGGAGATGGTGTTCTCAGGGTGATGAGCAGTGTTGGCTTTGCGCCACACATAGCGTTTTGCGCTAAGGCCAAAAAGTTCAACTTTGGTCTCATCAGACCAGAGAACCTTTTTCCACATGTTTGCTGTGTCTCCCACATGCCTTTTGGCAAAATCCAAACGGGATTTAATATGGGTTTTTTTCAGCAATGGCTTTCTTCTCGCCACTCTTCCATAAAGCCCAGCTTGTGGAGCGTCCGGGTTATAGTTGTCCCATGGACGGTTTCTCCCATCTCAGCTGTGGATCTCTCCAGCTCCTTCAGAGTTACCATTGGCCTCTTGGTTGCTTCTCTGACTAATGCCCTCCTTACCTAGTCACTGAGTTTTGGTGGCCGGCCTTCTCTGAGTTTTGGTAGATGGCCTTCTCTAGGGAGTCGCGGTTGTGCCATTTTCTTTCCATTTTTTAATAATGGATTTAATGGTGCTCCGGGGATGTTCAAAGTTTGGGATATTTTTTTTATTACCCAACCCTGATTGGTGCTTCTCCAGAACTTTATCCCAGACTTGTTTTAATAGCTCCTTGGTCTTCATGATGCTGTTTGTTTAGATATGCTCTCTAACAAAATCTGGGGCCTTCCAGAAACAGGTGTATTTAATCTGAGATCATGTGACACTTTAATTGCACACAGGTGGACTCCATTCAACTAATTATGTGACTTCTGAAGGCAATTGGTTGCACCAGAGCTTATTTAGGGGTGTCACGGCAAAGGGGGTGAATACTTATGCAATCAAGACTTTTCAGTTTTTTATTTGTAAATAATCTTGAAAAATATGTAGATTTTTTCCCCCACTTCGACATTATGGACTATTTTGTGTAGATCAGTGACAAAAAATCCTAATTAAATCCATTTTAATTCCAGGTTGTAACACTACAAAATGTGGAAAAGTCCAAGGGGGGTGAATAATATGCAAGGCACTGTAAATGTAAAATAATATATTGGTGATGAAACCTGTCTTTCCAGAAACATACCATTTAAACAATTTGCCTGACCCTAAATATCTTCCACCTGTTTAAATGCCTGCCTTCCTTCATAAGTGGCCTTCATTCAAATACTAGCTTAAATACACTTAATGGAAAGTGTTCTGTGGTAAAACACCTCAAACATCGAAGAAGTGAAATCCCTGTTTTTTATTTATTTTTTTAATAAGGATTCCATAATCCTACAAAATAACAGAGAATAATGGTTCTACGTGGGTGTAATGATATGATACTTAACCAGCAGTAGACTCTAAACAACTGTATTTAGAATGCACTTAATGAACACAGGCATATGGCAAGAAAGAAATTATGTAGAGCCAATTCCATTTGGTTTCTCTCCACGAATACGAGTTAATTGTCTTAATCCAGCTGTATAAACCTGTAATTGGAATATCTATGTAGTCTCATTCTTTACCTGTACACTCATCTGCTGAGGCCTTAAAGAGCAACTTGATAGGGACATGCAATATCATGTATTTTAACTAATGTATTGTTCTTGTTTTAGATTCACTTTGTATATAATTGTCTGTCATGACTGAAATATAAAAAGCTAGTGAATATAACAAATAGGAAGAATACACTAGATAACGTTGATAATTCATTCCTATATCAAGCTGCTGTTTTTGTTACCGCTCCTTTATCTTTTCATGATGTTTTGCATTGTGATTACTCAGTGGAAGTCTGTGTTAAGGTGCTTTGGCAAACAGCTGCTCTTCAATTCAAGTTGCCAGTCATAGATATGTAATGCAGGTGGGATCAGTCAAAGTATCTTCATATCAGCATAGCACAATACAGTACACAGCAGTTTATTGCCGCAAAACTTAAGAAACTTGTTTCCAGACACTCTGGCTGACACTGGCAGAGTTTACTTGCACAAGTCATGACAGTTTTCCTCACAACGTGTTTGCCGTACTTTTCAGGAAATGCGTTGCTATGCAGTTCTGATTTAGGAAAAAAAAAATCGTCCGTACCAATGCAGATTACTCACTTCGTAGTCATTTAGGGGAGGGGATATTTAAATGTCCGTGTCTGCTTACTAAGTAGGAAAAGAATGACTCTGAATATCGTGAGGAGAGCTCATGCGTTGCCATGAAGATAAAAAACATTTAACAAGAGAAATTCATTCACGTGTTGTCAAGCACATTCTGAATTACGCTGCACATTAGCTACTTGTTTGTCTGGTTACCTTTCCAACACGCACGCAGGCACGCACAATTATATAAAATATAATTTCTATTAAGTACTACTTAGAATTTATATTTGTGTGTGTGTGTGTGTGTGTGTGTGTGTTTGTGTAACATCTAAAAGTTACATTTCATTAACACTAGAACTACCTTTTACAATACATGTTTTTATTTTGAATGTAATCTACAATATTCTATTTTTTTTTTAATATACAAGGCTGTTGTTATCTCTACTGGACCTGGCATCCATCAATTCCTTTGTTTTGTACAAGGAATGCACCAGGGAAAATATCAGTAGGAGAGATTTCATCATGAAGCTAGCCACAGCAGAAACATTTAGATCAGAAAACTGCAAAGCTGTAGGCTGCAGCAGCTCAACCTGGCACACACGCAAGATAAATCATGTTACTTTTGTTTTGTTTATACCTGTTTACACACTAGTTTCTTTTGAAATGTTTATTTTATTATAGTTTTTCATTTTCTGAAGTAATGTTTTATACGTGGTAAGTTAGAAAATAAACCCTTTTATGTTTAATTGTTCATTTTACGTACAGCGTTTCAGCTGTTGTATCTGGTAGTTTGTCTTTCATTTTAATATTGATGATGTTTAAAATGTACCGTGATAATGACTGCCGCCAGCGGTTGTAGGTATGAGTATAACCGTGGAGGTTCTAGTGTTAAAGTAGTCCATAAATGTACATTTTGTGTGTGTGTGTGTGTGTGTGTGTGTGTGTCTGTGTCTGTTTTGTACAGCCTTTCTGCTGTAGATTACATGAGATTAAGTCAGAAGAACTGGATCATGGCTGCTGAAACCTCGTGAGCCACAAGCACGATTCCTACTCCGGTTTACATGGGTTTTTACAGCTATTTTTATTGTGAGAAAGCGATTGACCCTGCCCTTAAAGTCACGCTGTCAAAAGGACGTCCTTTTTATTATTTGTTTATTTATTTAGCAGATGCCTTTATCCAAGGCGACTTACAGAGACTAGGGTGTGTGAACTATGCATCAGCTGCAGAGTCACTTACAATTACGTCTCACCCGAAAGACAGAGCACAAGGAGGTTAAGTGACTTGCTCAGGATCACACAATGAGTCAGTGGCTGAGGTGGGATTTGAACCGGGGACCTCCTGGTTACAAGCCCTTTTCTTTAACCACTGGACCACACAGCCTCCCTTTTGCTGTTTCACGATGTATTTGCATGACGTCACACAGTCATGACTGAAGAGTTGATTTTCACGTGCATGTAAACCAAGCCACTAGAACAAGATCAACTCCATAATTTATCTGAAAGCATTTTTAAAGATCTCTATGGTGAATACTGATCCAGTTTGGTAAATGATCTAATTTTAGTGGTCAGATGCCACTGTCACATATTCACGTATTAATGGAAGATGATGAATTTAAATTTTTAATACTTAATACTACCTCCTTACACATGTTGCACGAGAGGTCCTATACTGAGTCAACTGGGGACACAATACCAGTAATACTGATGGCTTAACACAATACATGTACTGTAGGTGTTGGATACGATTACAATTAAGTCTTGTCATCTCTTGTGGTCTTATCAGGGTTTCAATGTAGTACTAATTGTATCCAAACATCCCAGACCTCTTGATGCTATCAGAGCAAGTCTGGGGATAATTGCTTCCTGATTGTGCATACATTCCATTTGTTTGAAAAGGTTATACAATGCAGTGTTATGCTTTTGAATAAAAGTAATAATTAGTTTCCTGAAATCCAAAGATCATTGTTCATATTAATTTAAAAACATGAAATTTGGAAGCCTGTGTAATTATCTGTCTACCAATCTCTAATTCCACGAAACATACTGCTTTCCCTAACCAAACATTTTTTCAATTATGTCACGTATGACCTACAGTCTTTGTTCGTTTAGATGAAAACAATTTGCTTACTGCGGTAATCGTTTTCTATCCTTCAAGGACGATAAAGTTTCGATCCCATGCATGATAAAAATAAATCTTCTATTTGTCACAGAAGTTCAACATTAAATTCTCCTCCGATTCAAGGGGGCTTTTAGTTCATGGACAATCCAACCTGACAATTTGTCATCTTTGTTCTCCATTGAAGACCTATTCAATTTTCAGTTGCGACATGATGTTTTCCAACTGGACCAATGCAACAGAAAAACGGAAAAAACCAACATCCTCCAAGTAGCCGTTTTATGGTAAGTTAGGGCAAGACTCTGTTATTGCACTAAAATAAAAGATGCATTATCTGTTTAAAAAACATAAAAACGGTATAATATATATTACACGGTTTGCCATGATCACATCATGCCATAGACTCATGGTATGACTTTATGCAATTGTTGCAGAGGGGTAGACCGTGATGACCAACGGATTGTTCAAAGTCTTTCAAAACATGCTCGACTGGATTGAGGTCTGTGAAATGTGGTGGCCATGGAAGATGACTGCCATGCTCTTCAGTCCTGGCATGGGGGTTGGCTGCATTTTCATCTTGAAAGCAACCATCACCATGAGGGTACAAGTGCAACATCGCTGGGCCAACATGATCCACAATAATGCTTTTGGCCCAGAGTGATCAAGAGACGCAGTATACAACACCAGGGCCTATATTTATTAAATGTAATTCCTTCTAAACTGTGTGTACACACATTCCAACAGAAAGCATGTGATTTATCAACACAGAAGTTTGCGTGAGAATGTTCGTAGACTCATGCACGCTCTGGACCATGCGTACGATCGCTTCCTTGTGTTAGAATGATGGTACTGCAAGAAAAGATCAAACTCCTATTAAACTGGCTAAAGATCTGCAATCAGTGCACTATGTAAAATAATAACATTCTCATTAGGTTTCGCTGAAATTGCGATGCTTGTCACATATTCTTTCATAAATGATTGCCACGCAAAACTAATTTGTCAATACATATAGGACTATGACAGTAACTACACTGTTAGTGATTTGCGTTCCAAACCACTTGGGTTAAGCATACAATTATACCAAATATGCTATTATTAATATTTCTTAATAAGCAGAAGGTAATGTTTTTGTGACTCCCTTGTTTCAGTTGTGCACTGGTAATTACAGAAGACATTCATATGATTAGTTGTAGCATGTGTGTAGGCTATTAAGAATTTTTTTCTTCTATAAATCACATACGATAATAAGTCAAAACATTATTTGAAAATGGCTAATCTCGCACTTCTGGAAGTCCTGCTAATGCTGCGATGAGAGAGTGTGTGTTTTTTTAGCAGCAAGTACAGAATAACTTTTTGCAAAATACTACTTTTCAAAGGCAGTCCTAATGGAAATGTGTGAGATGTTGGGTCCTAGGTTGCACAGACCAACCAAGCGCACACATCCTATTCAAGTTCTGTCTACTATTGTTTTTTTTGGCCACTGGTAGCTTTCAAAGGCAGATCAGAGACATAACTAGCATTTCACAAGCTTCTTTTAGTACACTGATGTCTGGGGTTTTGGACTCAGTCATTTCCCTCGGCCCTCTGCACATTGCAGTACAGCAGATTGGGGTAAAAAGGGATTTTCATTCAATACGATCGGTGCTATAGGCTGTACTCATTTAGCAACGAAAGCACCAAGAGTGAATTAATTTAATTTTGTGAACAGAAAACAGTACCAATCAATGAATGTGCAGGTTATATCTGATGCCTGTCTACCTCTACTAAAAGTTGTGGCTAAATGGCCAGCAGGAACCCATGATTCATTAATTCTTCAAAACAGCAGTGTGGGCACTCGCCTAAGAAAAAGGAGCAGTAACACACGACTACATTTTCCATATATGGCTATATAGGGGTGTTTTAAAATGCACATTTCCATGTGCGAATAACTTTAGTGACATTGCGATTTACACCTATTACTTAAAAACATGCATATGAGTGTCTTAAGCAAAATTGATCAATCAGGATTTAATTATGTGTGTGACAAAAACTTTGTGTACAAACTAATCAAGCCATTTTATTCACACATGAATGATAAATATAGGCCCAGAAGAACATGGCCCCCACCAGTGCGAGGCCAATTCCAATTGGTTAAGCATGTCCTTATAGAATATACACTGCATTTCTAATTTAATTAGGCAACAAACGAGGCAATTATATTTGATATTGTTGGGAATCAAGACCACTAAACATAAACTGTAGACCAAGAACAGGCCTTATGCTTCCTCCTTCTATATAAAATTCTGCTGTATTTTGAAATATAATACGTTTTCTTGCCATATGTCTGTTCATTAAGTGCATTCTAGACCGTGGTTGTATGAGCTGGTTAAGTACCATATAGTTTAGTTTCTAAATTGATACTTTTAAGTTATTGCCACTATGCTAAAAAAACAATTATGGTACAAGTAATTTTTAACTGTGCATGTTATGATATTCATTTTAAAACACCAATATGTACAACTCCAGTCTGATTTGTACAGCTAACAGGTAAACAGGTTTAATTGTACTTGAAAGATTAATGTAGCAGATTGTGCCTGCCAATTCGCATTGCAACAAAGAGCTGTTCACACAATTTGAAATGGTTTAATTTGGAAATCCGTGATTGCATTGAGCATTTTTTTAAATGGTAGAACATTATCTAAATGGCACTTTTATTTAAGTATAGTACTTTTTACATAATGGATTCAGTTTGAAGTTTTATTTATAACCAGGTGTGATAGGGTAGAGTTGCAATCAAGGAAAGGGGCTAGAACAGCAAATGGAAAACTGCAGTTTTTAATCACTTGCTGCACACATTTAGAACAAAACAAAGAAACAAAAAGGTTAAACAAAAATCCAAATCCTAAATAAACTAGACCAAAATAACAACAGCGAGACCAAGCTGCTGCTCTTCAGGGAGCTGTCTCCTGGCTGCTCTTTCATGCAGGCATCAGCCACATTCCAAACTTGAATTCAACATGAAAAAAAACTTTATTTATAACCAAAAACACACAAAAAATATCAGAGATTTTATTTGCAGTGGTCTCTTGACAACACCAATCAATACTCATCAAAACATACAGCGTGGGCTCTAATGTAAAACTATAATTATTATAACACACTAAAAGCATAATTTATTAATGGATTGTGAGTTACGTCCAAAGGTCACCTTTGAAAGGAACTTTGAATTTAGTGGAGGTGAGGGAAAGCTGTGAACATCCTTGAACCCAGATTACCGTAACTATTTTCACAATAAGAAAAGATGTACAGAAAGCCTTATAGTGACCCATGGTATACATGTTTTTTTTTAACAGTTGTAAGCATATGTTGAAGAGTTTTTTGAGAAGTCCAGGGCACATCAGTTGCTAAACCCTAACACTGCACTGCCTTTGGACTGAACTGAGGATCAGGCATCTCCTGCTGTGAGCGCAAAGAAAGAACAGGTACTGGGATTCCTGCAATATCCAAATTCAGGTGCAGTGTTTAGCCTGTAGATAGCAGCACCAGATTATATAAATGTAATAACTGCAATATACAGAATATGAAATAACTACAGAAAAGTATGCTAGGTATTTCTAAATAGACATTGAAAACCCTTTAAGTTCCTGTATTGTATTTGCATATATTAAGTCTCCCATTGTCTTATATTTTAGTATGGAGCAGCAGAAAAGACAAACAAAACAGTAAATGTATTTAAATACTGGCTTTATTGTTTGTGTTAACAATAAGTCCCAAGAAGCTAATGCAAGGCAATTTGGTTAGCAAGAAATGGCATTTCTTTTTATCCACTGTCGAGTTCTGTTCTTTTCATACAATGTGGAAATAAAGCACCATTGTGTTGTTTCTAGTTTAATTATGAGTTTTGACATTACACAGTTGGGATAGAAAATAATAATAATAATTTTTTTAAAATGTGCTGATATTAACATAAGTGGAAGTCTGGTTGTATTTTTTGTGTATTTTTAATGGAAGTACAATGGAAAAGCCATTATTATTTCATAACTCCTGACAAATGCACACTGGTTTATTTTAATCCCAATAGCCCCTTTTACACTGGCACTCCTACCTCGGTCCGGACCCAGGTTTTGGCTACCCGGATCACAATCCCACGTATTGTGAAACCATGTACCTGGGTTGTACCCGGGTTGACCCGGTTCCCAGCGACCCACCTCAGGATGTGGGTCGACACACTTTGACCCGGGTGGAGCGATACAAAATGCATGACGGACGTTCTTAAGCCGACGCAATAACAAACAGCCACATCTGAGTGAAGGTTTCACTTCTACAAGGAACGTTTTTGTTTATTCTGTTTAGCCATATTTTTGTTGCTTGAGACACACTATGAGCCAGATTGCAGCAGGGATGAAGAAATATTTGCTCTAATCAACATTTGGGCTGACGGTTCAACCCAGAGAAGCTTGGATGGAAGCGCCCGTAACCAGCTGCTTCCGGGGAATTGATACGCGCATTGAGCACTTGCGTCTGTCACCCATTTAAATGAGATCACCAGCATTGTTTTATGAAGGAGCATGTGTTAGAGTGTGGTATTTAGAAAAATCTCTTTCTCCCGGTGAATGTTCACGAGTAAAAGTTAAAACAAATATAAAGGCCAGATATTCAAAGATTGTGCTAATGTATGCAACTTTTATGCAACTCTGCTTGCATTGTGAATATCTTGCAGAGAATTTACAAGTCTGTGAAATTCAAAAGAGTTAAATGGCTACTTTTGCAAGGCTGTGGAAATGAATACATTGAAATGAATATAAACAGGAAATGAATCACAACTCAGACTACCCAACTGTATTTGCGTACAAGGTGAGACAATGGCTCAAACTGTTCAAAAGCTGGAGAGGACAACTTTACTGACGAGGAGATTATAATGATAGAATGATGATAAGAATCCATTGTTTGTATATTTAACAACAGTATCTATTCATGTTTCTGTTTTTTTTCAGTTTCCGCACCTCTCTGAACAACTAGAACTAAAGTTAATTTAAACACAGCTTAGTGAGCTCTAAGCTCCCTCTTGATAGGAGTAAGTCGTATTGAAATAGTATTTTAAGCTTGTATGCAAATTAGTCAAACACATGCAACACATTTTCCCACAACATTTTGATTTGTGTATTTTTTTTTTTAAGTTTTGCACTTGTCGGTGGACTTGCATAACTACCTATTCACAACACCTCCTACTCTACAGTTGAGGAAAAAACACTTACGATTAAAAAAAAATAAAAAATAAAAAATTTCACTCGCAGGCACAACTTTTTTCTCAAGGCAGAATTGAGGGGGGAAAAATCCCTGCAAGTGCCCTTGTGAATCTTACATCTGTTCGAAATACCTGGCCTTAATTCCCTGGTTTATTTACATATTGGATGAATAAAAAAATATATAAAAAATGAAAAAGCTGCAATATGGACAACATGGAATACAGTAACTAAAGTGTTTCTTGTAAACACTGCAGAGTTCAGTAACACTTTTACATGGTACAGTTCAAATAATTTACTATTTTGAACTTTAAAAAGCAATAAAATCTCAAAATTATAACACAACGCGGAATTAGTATTGATGTGCAATCCATAAATGGAGTTATTATTAAGGACGCAACCTTTTGACATGTAACTTATTCTGCTATTTAGCTGCCCTGTCTTGTCACACTGTCCGCTACACTTCTTTGCTGAAAATGCTCAGGTGTAGGTATTATTTTACACACTTGGATTGAAATTATGCAGCCTTTATTAAGATTAAGTTAAAAGCAATACATTTGTCACACAGCCGAGTACAAATTAGGATTTTGGCTAACGCCAACTTTGAATGTACATTTCAGTACCTTGTCTGGTGGCAAATTAGTTTTATAACATTTGAGTTTATTCATTTTTTGTTGAACAAATATGACAAATGGCGATATATAGGCAGTGCCTGTCTCTCCATACCATTTGCATCATAGTGATTGCTGTAATTTTGCAGCAGTTATAAGGCCTTCAGTCTTCTGTTGTATGTAAAAAAAAAAAAAAAACAGAATAGCAAATTGTGTATGCAGACCTTACAGTATGAAAAAAAAAACGATAAGAGGAAATAAACCAATTTAATGAATCAATTGCAGTGTAGTTTGGGGATTTAATAATAATATTGATATTGTCTATTGAAATGCAGATGAAATTAACTTGTGTGCTATCAGGTAGAGATAAAAAGGTACTTCATTTGGGATTTTTAATAGAATACTTAGTTTTCATCTAAATTAATGAAGAAGTAATATTTTAAGTAATCCACAAACGTGAATGCAATAATTAATGAAGTGGTATTTCATGGGAACTGCCTTTTACTAATAGTGCTTGACTAATAAAACTCAATAACATTTGGGTTATGGTTTTGTAGTAGTGTTTTGTGCTGTTTCTTCCTGTCTATTGCTGAACACACTTCAAATTTATTTTCTAAAGATATTACATCAGTGAAAATGTAAACCTGCTGATTAATAATAATAATAATAATAATAATAATAATAATATCTGTATTTTTATATAGCTCCTTTCATAGTGGACCACCATCACAAAGTGCTTTACAGAGGTAGGCTGTGAACTGTGCATTATATGCAGAGTCACTTACAATAGGAGAATATAAAACCAATTCTTACACATTTAAAGATAATGTTTTCAGAAACAAAAACAGTATGGATTTTCTTTTCAATCAAGTAAATAAAATACATATTTTAATATACGTATACAAATCAGTCTTCAAATGTAATATTATGCTGTCACAAAGACGGCCGGAGTGGGTGGCGTCAGACCAGAAGCAGGAAATAAACAGACAGAGAGGTGTGGTTTGGTGGAGCTGAGCGAATGGTTTCACTCAGCATTTAATAAACAGCACAGAAAATAAAAAGGTTGAACAATCAAACACAGGACACGGCACTCGAGCCAAAACAAAAAGACAAACAAAACGAACTAACACTTAACAAACGGTGCACGGAGACAAACAAACACGGTGAGAACAAACACTTTACGTTTTATTTTGCTTTTCTTTCTCCTTCTCTCTCTCTCCCGTTCTCCACTCTCGAACACCCAACCCCGACTGAATGAAATGTGCATCTATATATACTGTTGTGCTGGGATTCAATTACTAATTAATTATTCACTTGAATCCCAGCACGTGAATTAATTCTGTGCAACCCTGTGCTCACATATTACATTTAACCAGCACGTGAAGTGATTTGTGCCCTCCTCGTGCCTAAATACAAATCTACATTTTTAAATCACACGTGAAACACAGACCCGTTTATATCCCGTGTACCAATGACTATACACCAACATTAACACACGCACGCAACATACAACACATAATATGCACACAGGGGCGGGGCACATTGCCACATATGCTTATAAAAGTATTAGATTATAGGCATTGTTCACTAATTACCATACCTGTCAACAATGTAATATTGTATACAGTAATTCAGAATACATTTGCTAAGATGACAATACAATGGTTTATTGCAGATAGGCAGGAATCCTTGACTCAGATTTACTTGGACAAGATGTTTCATAGTACCGCTGCACTGGAAGTCCCACAGACCGAGCTGAAACACCTGTAGGGCTGTAGAGGGGTTTAATACCATAGTCTATGACAGGTAGGATTCTACTGTTTTTACATCAAATCAGATACACGTATTCAAGAAACCTGAAGAATTACAATGATAAAATAACAAGTTTAAAGGTTCTAATTCTACTGTGTATTCTCCAATGTATTCCACGAGAACTGTTTAGTGTTTCGCAAAGGATTAGGAAAATCATGGTAAAAGTATTGAGCAATATATTCCAGCTGTTTACCAATTGTAAAATCAGCTTGCCTGTGGTTCTGCATCTGACTATTTGAGATGTGACCACACTGCATTATACATTATATTGATCTGGAGATATTTTAAATCTACCTAGGTTGCTTTAGAATTATTATGAACAAGCAGGATATTTAATTGAACTTGTTAAATGTCTCCACATGGCAATTGACAGTTTTTTTTTTATTCAAAGTATAGTTTGGCTTTGATCATCACTGAAGGTGGGCGTAAGACCTTATTCTTTTTATATTCATCAGCGTCAGTTCTGTATTTTTCCATTTGTATTATTTCCCAACGCCTGTGGCACTCGTTCTAGCCTTTTTCACTGTGATAATGTACTGACTGGACTGTGGAGACGCTTTTAAAATAATCCTTCTTTATTAAAGAAGTGAAAGCATATGGAAAGCACTTCTAACATGTAGAACTGGTACATCAAATGGTCTGTCTCTGTAACTGCTGCTAAAGAAGCTTCTGAGGATGCATTAGTGTTCGGAAAACTAGACGATATATCTGTTGATTTTTCATTCAAAATTAACAACTGAAGCAAACACAAACAAAATGACCTACTGTAGAAGAACTTGCCAAACTGCAATCTCTATTAAACTTTCTAGCTAAGAAAGTCATATTACAAATACAATATTTTCAAAATTTGACCATGTTTTTGTGTGTGTGTGTGTGTTTGTAAATGTTGTTCCAGTTTATGTTTTGAAACAAATGTAGGCAGTCCATATATCACATTTCATACATTTTTACATACATCTGGAAAACCTCTTGTCCAATTGAAATTAAACTGGATATTAACATTATTTAGCATAAGTTAGTGAGAGTATCATATTCTGGAGATACTGGGGGCTTTCTGTCTGTCCGTGCCACCCATCCATCTGTATGTTGCACATATTTTTGCATATATTAAAATTAATATTGTAATACTGAAGCTGAAACCTACATGAAAGATAAATACCAGCATGTAATTGAATAATGGCATGAACTGAATATGTGATCTGAAAGTTGATAGCTTTTTTTTCTATCCAACTCATGCACTTTCCTATTGTTTGCCTGGCTATACCTGCCCCTTATCACATTATGTGGAGAGACCAGACAATCAACAGATTTCATAAGAACCTGAGTCAGTTCAGAACAAATTCCTAATAAGGTGAGAGATTTATTAGTCAGTTGGGCGCTCTTTTAAAAATAAACAAACACATTGAGCCTTGCTTATAACGTAAGAAACTGGCTCAACTGCACATATTTCCTTATATAAAGTACTCTGATGTAAGTTAGTCCTTTACATGTCCTAAAAGTTTCTAAGGTGGAGTTAACCTTTTTATTTCTTTTTGATTAACTATAGAGCTTTTAATCAAAACCGCAATGTGGTTTTCACCTCACTATATCAACACTTTGTTTATGGTGGAGAATGTACTACTCTATGAGGGAGTAGGAGCCCTTGCTATCTATGTAAAGCCCTCAGATATATTATACAATAAATGGAACATGACATTTTTCTGAATTTGGAGGACAACCAAACTAATTACTGGAAGGATATTGCTGTTCTTAAAATGAGCAAAGATAATATTGAAAATGATCTTCTGGAGTACCTTTGAGATAATTAGTTGAAGAAAGATAGACAAGTGAGGGGTCGCATGATTTATCTATTCGATTGACCCAGCTCCTACCTAAACAAAAAGCGCATGCCCTTGAGTTAGATTGATTATATACGTGTCTGCAGAAATAATTAGCTTCTGAAATGTCATCAAGAGGAGAATATGAACTTGTTATAAGATATCCAAAGTTTTATTGTGCATGTTTAAATGTACTGTAGAACACCCCACATTACATCCCACATTACCCATCCAGACTGACACATGAGTACTCTATGAGTTCCGGGGTTGCATGCAGAGATCAGATGAAACTGTAAATTTGTGTCCGGAAATTGAAATGCACTCCAATATTGCACTCAAATGACAAAATGGACATTCCCTTATAAAACAATGTGAGTAATGGACTGTGAAATACCCAAGGCGATGGTATTTACACAGGACATGTGGTCTTTGTTCTCTGTGTGTAACAGCACACCACAGACTGGTTCCCTGCCGCTTTAAAAAGCTCACTTTATAATATACAGGATTATTGAAATGTCACAAAAATTACTACTGTAGTGAATTGGGTTTTGATTTCATTTATTGATATCGTAACATTCCCAGAAATACTGTATAATCCATTACCCACATTTATTAGCTGATTGGGATTCCAGCTTTGAGATTCCAACAGAGGAAGGGTACCCAACAAATTCTTTTGACTACAAAACAACTGTTCTGTAAGCCAGTGTGTTTAATATGCATACCCCTGATTTTGAGAATGCAGTTGAGAGAGGTGCTTAAAATTAATTATAATGAAGGCTTTGACTTGCATTGATATTATGGCTTAAAGGTGTTCAAGGTCAGGACAGCAGCTTTGCATGTCATCACTTTGTCTTGGCAGTGGTTTGCACTTCATTTTGTCACTTTAAAACATTAACCTACAGCAGTGTCCATATTGGAAATGTTTTTCAGCAATTCTTAATAGATTCACTTGTTTTATTCACATAAATGTGAACTACAGTAATAGAAAGATCATTTTGGGGATGTCTTCATGGTACGGGGATAGAGAGTGGCCTATATTGCCTTTGTTTACAAGACAGTGATCAAGAAAATGTGTGTGTATGTGTGTGTGTGTGTATACTGTATGTATATAAACATTTCTGACAAGCATGGGTGATACAAGTCTCATAATGGCATTTATTTGACTGTGTGTTTTAATGAGTAATTTGACATTTTAATCTAAACATGAGGCAAGTGTATAAATGATTTTGAACAGTGAAAACAATTAGCGGCATTTTATAAGTTCAAGAAAAAGCCAAGAAGACTGGTGTGTTATCAAAGCTCATCCTAAAATTGTGTCATTTCAGTAAATTATGTGCTCAACATTTAGGTATCCTGTGTTTATTCAATGGATTGAGGCTGGATTGCAGTAAAAGCTGAGAGGGGTCAGGAGAAGCTATTTACTGGCAGGATAGCGTCTCAAAGAACACATATAAAATGAAAACAGAACAGGGTGCAGGGCATGTGGACTGGTGGATTACCTCAAGAGTAATCACTAACTGTGTTGTGACATGTTTTAGTAACTTGTAACTGTAATGGTTCCTTTTTCAGATGTGGTAACGGATGTGAAAAAATAACGTAGTTCGGTTTTCGTTACATTTCTAAAATGACTACAGCTAATACATAATATGGAAATCAGAAACGCTTCAGCAGTGCAAGTCAAACTTAACATGTCACATGAATGCACTTTGCATATCATTTTGCTAGAAAATGGCATCAGGAGAAAACGAGCAGGTTCAATAGCTGGATCTTCAAAGAATATTTGTAGTTGACCAAACTGAAAATAAATCTCTGTAGAATGTACTGTGCCTGAGAAGTAACTAACTGACACTAGTTATTTTCTTTTCAAAGTTTTAAGTTACTGTATTTAGTTACAATTTTGTTCAAGTTACTTGTAACATATTACTTTTTAAAAGTAACTTCCCACACACTGATCATCATTAATAAATACAAAGTCACAATTATTGTAATGAAGAGGAACTCAACATTATTCTTTGACCACAAGTGTTAAAGCATGTTTGTGGTGTTTTGTTGAGTCATTTGTTCTCTACTTATGGTAATGAGCTCCAATTAATGAGCCAATATAATTGCCTTCTTGAAGGATGCTGAAAATATTTATTGTCCTTCAATCCACTGCATTCAAATTCTGGTCAGAGGTATACAGTGGAAATGAGAGTCTGTTAAAATGCATTATTCTGGAATAAATATTTACTAAATTGTTTTTGGAGAATGCAAAGTATATATTATCAAGAGTCAAGTCTTGCTTCTGATTGACTAAATGTATGCAGGTAGGTACATTGTATGAATAATGTGGTGAATCATTATATGATTAGATATTGGAGTGCTTGCTTATTAAGTCATTGCTATAAGTGAGAAATAGTCTTTCACATAACCACACTTGGATTATTGAAAATTAGACCCATTTGGATTGCTGTTTGAAGCGTGGGCATTTCAATCATTTCAAAGACCATATCATAACAGACAAGAAATAGCTTTTACCAATAAATACGCTTTGATTGGATGTTCTAAATGTGCACGCTTTGGTCATTTCAGTACGTTTTCTAACTTTTTTTTCTTCTTTTTTATCACTTTATAAGATGATAATGTGTGACTTGTTAGTTCTCTTCAATCTTCTTTAATATCTGTGTAACAAATGTAAGTGTTGGATGCTGCACATTTCGGGTTGTGCCTTTGGTTTAGTTGGCGTGTGTCACCTCCCATCTTTCTCATGGAAGGTGGGTGCTTGCCAGGTGGTGTATACTTGGCAAGTACTCATTGATTTGTTCTTGCTCAGCATCGGCAGCGTGACAAGTCACTCGAACATAGGCTGAGATGTCCTTTGTAGATAGAGAGTGTAGCCTGTTTCTGCAGCTTGGAGTGTACCTAACAGGAGAACTGCTAGAAGCTGTCATTCAGAAAAAAAAAAAACATTTTTTGGCTAAATTATATATTTTTTAGCCCTAAACAGAAATTGACTTGTAAGAACTTGACAATGCTTTTATTTAAAGTTTGATATCGTGATGAATCTGTCAAAGTGGCATTCTCTCGCGGTCAAATTCAAAATACAGCTTTTGAGTTTGTGTCTTCATCTGTGGGAAGGTTATACATTATCATAATATATAATGCATCATCTTGTTTTATGTAATTGTAATGGTACAATTTTCAAGAGAGATAACTGATTACTGTGGGATGGCTCATATGCTAAAAATATTAATGGCAAATGAACTTTTATTCAAGTCTTTCTCATTGATACACTGCGTTTTATAATTGTACCATATTAAGTTACCTAGCTGTGCTAAACCTACACTTATAATGCATACATGTGTTTTGAGTCACAGCAACTAATCATACCACATAGAGTTCTCATATTGTGATTAAAGGGGCTATAGCATTAACATTGTCATGTTGTGACACTGCGGGCTATGTTTTCAAAGTGTTTACTCCAGTCTTTAATGAACTCCTATTTATTAAAAAAAAAAAAACTACTGAAAACCCCCGGTTTTTGCTGTTTTAGATATCCACTGTTCAGCTATATATGTTAAAAAATAAGTTTTTGACCATGTGCTGTAATACAAAATAAGACTTCTTACTTCTAAAGTCTATTTAACAAACAGAACATGCAATCCTTATGGCAAACAAACACTTCCAGCTTCAGTAGGCTTTGTTAACTCCCCTGATTATGTGTTCCTAAAGCAGCGTTTCTGAGAAACCTTGGCTCCTTTGTTTTGACTCAAATATTGTATCATTTTCAGTTCCTCATCAAAAGGGTAAAATAACTAGAAGTTAAAACAATGACACTTCAAATGTGATGTAGTTTAATTGAGATTAACTGCTGCTTTGTGGCGATTTATGTGTGGCTGCTAAGAAAACAAAACCAATCAGTGTCTATAAAGACAATGCCAGCTTGACAAATTGTTATTTAAATTGGCCTGAGCATCAATATATTTTAACTGCAACATTATATTTCAACTCTGCAAGAAAACACACAACTAGATTGAGTGTGTACTTTGTTACTGGATGACTGATACCCATTTAATGCAAATTGTTTGTTCATGTTTTTGCATTAGTCTGATCTAATTGTATTTGATTCAGGTACAAAAAGTGGGCAACTTTTTGTAAACTTTCTCCCACTTTATTTACTTTATTTTTAAGAAGTTTGACAAACCCAGAATGTCCCTTGATGCAATTACCAGGTAATGGTTTCTCTTAATTCACCAGTACTATCTAAAAATGATTCATTAACGTTAAACTTAAGGAATACCGTCCCAAGATTGTATCTCTTATCATTAAAGTCAGGGGCCGGTTTTTCAAAACTTTGGTAATCGGATTTCCGCGTTTGATCTGGATTATATTGTGCAATTGGGTTTTTCAAAACTTCAAAATGGGATCGGGATTACTATGATCTGGATTTCGTTTTGGTAATCTGATTGCACTTTTAATCACGATTAAATGTTGCAATTGGGTTTTTAAGAATTTAAAGAGGAGATCAGGATTACTTTGATCCAAAATACCAGGATTATTGTGAGCCTACTGTGGAGGTGGATTTAGCTTTTAAATGATCATAGAACATCAATATTTTGTTTGAATTGTCATAGCAAACACACACACCCTATGTCCAAATAGAGTGTTAGAATATTAGGGCAGCAGTGTGGCGTAGGGCAGCAGTGTGGCGTAGTGGTTAGGGCTCTGGACTCTTGACCGGAGGGTCATGGGTTCAATCCCCGGTGGAGACACTGCTGCTGTACCCTTGAGCAAGGTACTTTACCTAGATTGCTCCAGTAAAAAAAAAACAACTGTATAAATGGGGAATTGTATGTAAAAATAATGTGATATCTTGTAAGTCGCTCTGGATAAGGGCGTCTGCTAAGAAATAAATTATAAATTATAATATAATATTTACATATTTATTTAAGATTTGAATCCATGCAAGCAAAAAGGAAAACAGGTATTTAGTGGTAAAGCTTTAATAAAAAAGCATACACATACGCCTTTATATACGCCTCCTTAAAGCTCGTCTGAGAGATGCTGGACTCCCGACCGATGAGGAAGACGATGAAGATGTCTAAAAACACATATCCTTTTTTTCAAAAGTGTTATTTATTTTTTTTAATTTAGTCGTTGCCAATTAGTTTTTATTATATTCTCACCAATTTGAAATGCCCAATTATTTTATTATGCTCAGCTCACCGCTACCACCCCTCCGCTGACTCGGGAGGGACGAAGATGAACACACGCTTTCCTCCGAAGCGTGTGCCGTCAGCCGCCCGCTTCTTTACACACTGCTAACTCACCGTGTAGCCGCCTCAGAGCTACAGCGTTGGAGGACAATGCAGCTCTGGGCAGCTTACAGGCAAACCCGCAGGCACCCGGCCAGACTACAGGGGTCGCTGGTGCGCGATGAGCCGAGGACACCCTGGCCGACCTAACCCTCCCTCCCCCCGGGCGACGCTCGGCCAATTGAGCGCCGCCCCCTGGAAGCTCCCGTCCACGGTCGGCTGTGGAATAGCCTGGACTCGAACTCGCGACGTCCAGGCTATAGAGCGCATCCTACACTCTAGCGAGTGCTTTTACTGGATGCACCACTCGGGAGCCCCCCAAAAGTGTTATTTTGATTCAATTTAGATTTAGTTATTTAATTTCTGCTAAGTAGGCATACATAAAATAACCATTATTATGTGCTACATTAAAAGTGATTTAGATTTTGTTAAAATTAATAATATAAAACAAAATAAATAAAGTTGTATATTAATCATTATTACCACAATCTTATTTATTTTGTTAAATTAGGTTATATCACAAATAAGGCCTCTTGATGTAAGGGTTAACCTTTAATTGAAAAAGCTCTATTGAGAATGCAATCACCTGGGCTTTACCCTATTAGAGAGCCGTAAAGCATGTCTTGTTGCTACTAACAAGTTTGCCATTCATTTTTCAATAAACGATGCACAGTGTATTGGAGTTTGTGAGTGACAATTGATTTACTGCCAGGTAAATTATGTTTTATTGATTTGTATATACTTCTTGGCTACTGCAAATCTGTTTCATTTTAATTGGATAGAAAGTGTGAACCTTTGTCATCCCTGGATGCGTTTTTTAAATTTTTTGTCAGTTAGTTCTCTCGTTATTCGCATACTACTGCATTTCTCTGTGTTTTTTGAAACTCCTTTCTCACTGACTGCTCCAGCTTAAAAGTTTTTGAAGAGCAGACAAAAATGGTGAATGAAGTAATGACTCGTATTGTGTTTTGAAGGCAGGGTGACTTGTGTGATAATCCTTGTGTGGTCTTGTGGGTTCAACAGAATAAACAGGTTGAATTCATCACTTTATTTTTGTAAATAAACCATTACAAGTCCTTGTTTGTATTAATAATACACTGTTTTTTTAAAATATGAAATGGTGCCCCTTATTTTAAATATGAAGTTTGAATATATTATAGCTCACATTCCTCGTAAGCATGTTTCATCTCAAAGTGAGAATAGACTCCACCAGAAATCGAAACAGACCGCTCTGCCACATTTATCCCTAACCTGATAAAAGCTTTAGAGCAGTAAACTATATGACAATGCAGCCACAAGGAGATTGGCTGAGATCACCAGAACTTATTTCACATAGGTGTTCCAGGTCAGGATTGAACCTGAAAGTGAATTAGTAATTTATTATCAGAGGAGCATAATATAATCAAGTTTCATTTGAAAAAAAAAACATACAACGAAATTCTTCTGAATAAAAAAGCCAAGCCGGAATGTCTTTAATTATACAGTAGGCACATCCCTTAGGCACATTATAATTGCTAGGAGTTAAATTTTAAATCAGATTAATGTAGTGAGATAGCTCTGAAGAACACGACATGCTTATGAAATTATATTTGTCTGTCCCTTTGGTAGGTTTCCGTATTGGCATTTAATTATTTAGACTTTCATTTCAAAGAATATGTTTATGTGAATGAGTAGACATCTATGTTTAGGGAGTTTGTTTCCTCTACTTTACTGCTGAGCCTTTCCTTCTGGAATTCGTAATCTTATGACCCTCTGGTAGGGTTTGTACTTAAAATTATACAACGGTGTTTATTAAAGAATACATTTCATCATATCTCAGACCAGGCATGGGCAACTCCAGTCCTGGAGGGCTGTTCTACACTAGGTTTTGATAGTTATAATGAAGTACACTGTTTTATTATGGTTCAATTAAACATAAGACCATGGTTGGAACAAAGACCTGGTCAGGAGGCCAGAGCTGCACATCCCTGACATCCCTACCCTGATAGGTCCAGTGGGTTCGGAAGCAAAGCTCTGGAGGCAAACGAAGGCTATGGAACCATTTCTAAAGCTGGAGTTTTCATTGTTTTGAATGTTCTTCTGTTTCCTTTGTGGAAATGTAAGGCCTGCAACATCAATTGCATTGGAGAACAGAGATTATGAGGTGTATTTGATTTAGAGTAGTTTAAAATGACATTTTCTTTCACTGTCCCTTTCCTTTTTTAACACCAATCTGAGTTCCTCTTTCGAGTATTACAATATTATACTTTAACTTTTTGATGTAGTCTGTTAAGGTGCTGCCTTTCAATTCTAGTTATATACTGTAAGCTTGCTATCGACTTTGATCAGCCAAAGCATCAGCACCATCTAGTGCACAACGATGTATTGTCAGCAATGCAAAAGGAAACTTGATCAAATATAGCTCATCATCACTACATGGTGCTGGCTATAACTTCTATAGAGACTTTGTTACACATGTGTGGTGCAGGCAACAAGAACTGAAGAGTAACAATACCTGAACAGAATTGTATTCAAAACTGAAAAACACAAAACATTATTTGAGCAAATGCAATATGAACAATTAAGAACTATTGTACACTTTTTAAAAAGGTAAGGGAACAATTGAGAAAATTTAATTTCAAGCGCACAACAAAATGTATGCAAGTAAGGGGGGGCGGCATATACAAAGTTTGCACATCACTGATCTAAACCATGGAAGAAATAAAAAGGTGATACAACTGGTTTTCTCTAATAACTATCTTACATTTTTCATGCATGCAAAGCTTTGTTTAATAAAAAAAGTAAATAAAAAATGAGTGAACAGGGCCCAACAAATCATCATAATTATTGTATATGTTTAATTATTCATTATTTTCTCCATGGAACTAATGCTATGTCCACACACAATAAATAAATAAATACATAAGTACATTTGTTTATGTGAATAAATACACTGTATTATAATATTTCATGGACAAATACTGGAAAATAAATATTCAATTACAGTGTTTACAATCTACTTCTGTATGCTAATTCAGTTGATTACTTTAAGCATTTTCATAATTAAATTACATTCACATTGAGATTATAGAACAATTGCGCAGAGAGGAAAACGATTGAGTTAATTATCTATTTCCTTTCTTGTTTTACAGTTTAATTTCCTGAATAAAATAGCACAGTGATTTCTGTACCATTATTTATTTATACAGCATCAGCACATTACAGCTGCACCTGTTTGTGAGAACTCTGCTAAGATGAATAGTGAAAGAGCTTAGTATGCTAGTCCATGAAGCTTCTGTCTAATGTTAATGGCTTCTAAGGAACATGCTTTAATCATATTTAAGGTGGATTGTTTTAGGTCTTAAACATTTAAGTCAAATTTTAGGTGGTGCATTAATATGTATGTGTTTATTTAAGGAGTGTACACAATACCATAATAAACCACTTACTACTGGAGTAAAGTATTTGTTGAAATATATAGCGAAACCTGTTAATTATCAGGTTTTGCCATCTAATGCGATAGCAGGCAGATATATGCAGGTAAACAATAGGAAAGCAAATTGGATTCAAGTTGGTTTTAAAACGTATCTGTCCAATATGCCCTTACATGTTCCTTGGATAATCTAAAGAAAGTTCAGAACAGCTATTTCAAATACAGTACTGTTTTAATGTTATTCCATGCCCTACTTATTGGCACCATCAGGGGATTCCTAGGCACGCTTCTAAATCGCTGTAAGTGCGACGAGGAGAGTGTTAGACATGATTAACACCCAGATTGACTTCTTACTCTCTTAGCCATACTGGGATGCCCTGAAATGTCTTATCCTAGGTCACACTATTGTATGCGTCTGTTCACATTATGTTTAGTAGGCATGTAGCTCAGATATTGAAACCCAAATCAAATTTTCCTAGTGAAATCAACATTATCTTTCCTTTTTTACATTTTTTAACTTGTTATAGATATCCAGGCAAGATAAATAGACTCTCAATGAATGTGTTAAGAAGAAAGCATGGCAGCTTCCCTTGCCGCATTCCACCAGTCCTGTGCATCTCTTCATACAGCACATCCACGAGGGTGACTAGAGGGAAAGGATTCCTGCATATTCATTGAATGATGACAAATAGATACACTGATGCCACATTGAGCCATTAGGTTTCCGGACTAAGACTCCAGTCGATCTTTGCACTACAGCTTTTCTACAAAATAAATTGGGGCCCTGCTTGTTCTCATCAATCCTCACAGAAGTTAAATTGGACACTGGGAGCAGTGCCACTGACCTCTTCCAGAGCTGAGAGATGGGGCACAGCCAGACAGCATAATCCCTGACATTAACTGACACATCAAGAGCCTTGCAGACTGTAAGATGCATTTATCTGCATTCACTGTAGTTTAGAAATACATCTCAAACTTCAGGTTAATCTAGGATATTGCCACAATATAGGCTGTTTCAACATATTTCACTCACATGTGAAAGTTTATAGTAAGCTTAATTGGGTTGGTCCACTTAATACTGTCAAAGAGGAGGAGTAGTATATTATTGAAACTTTTTTTTTTTTTTCACAATTCGGAACAAAAAAAATACATTACACAGTCCATGGTGATGTACGTTTTTTATTACGTTGTTTTTACTAGAAGACTGCCCCGGCGAGCACCAACTTACTAGCTTTTAAGTGCCCACAATTGCCACTCAGGAGCATGCTGAGAACCATTCTTGTGAAGCACCACGCTCTTGAGCTCTTGAGTAATCATATCCACCAACAGCAATAAACCTGTGAGTAGAATTAGAAGTTAGAAGTAACACAACAAAAGTTAAGATTTTTTCTTCTTCTTCTTCTTCTTCTTCTTCTTATTTGTTTATTTAGCAGACGCCTTTATCCAAGGCGACTTACAGAGACTAGGGTGTGTGAACTATGCTGTGAGGGAGGAGACCCTCACATTTGTCTCAGTATGTATCTGGACATTTTCTGCAAATTGTTTTTTAACTGTTTGTGTATTGTGTTGCTGAACCTTGGGTCTAGTAAGGAAAATAATAAAAACAAAATTCACTTACCTGGGGTATCAGGACTGGAGGCCTGTGGTTGGGAGTGTCCTGAAAAACAAAAGAGAGGTTAATCAAGAGTGCTGTTTAGACAGTTGGTTTGGAAGGGTGCACACTTCCAGAACAATGTATTGCAGTACTATTGTTAAGCTAAAATGAACAACAGTTATTTTAATATGCATGTTTTTGATATGCAATGGTTTAGGCAACCTGAGTTGGGTGTGGTGGTATGGTCCTCCATCTTGACAGGAAGTGGGGAACCAGCCATGTTGGTGGGGGAAGCTTTTATTGACTTCCCTGGGTACTGACTTCCTGTAGCAGGGCAGTACCTGTAGAAGATATTGAAAGGGGGGATAGTTGATTTTAATTAAGTTTCCCTCTGTTTGTTTTAAAGCATAGTATTAATGCATGTGTTAGATTAATGTTTAGTATATATACATATTCATTGATTTGTTTCTTTTTGAATACTTTATTTATTATTGATAACTGTTTGCTGTTTTGTTCTTATATAACCACCTGCATAATGGTTTATTCTGGGGGGAGGGGTAGGCCTGGAAAGGTATAAAGGCTGTCATTTGGTTCAGTCAGGATCTTCCTTTTGTGTAGATCAGAGAGCAGTTTTGCAGCTCTATGGCTGGACTCATTTATTGAAGTCAGTACCTGTGACTAGGTGACTATAAATAGTTATTTTTGGTTTCCACTTTTTCTTTCTTCAAGTTGTTTGATATTTGGTTCAATTAGCTTTTTGTTTAATTATTGTTCTTAAATAAAAATAATTGGTTTTACATCAAACTTCTCTGTGCTCTGCGTGCTTCCCTGCGAATCAACACCAGCCGCTGGCTGCACTCTCCAACATTTGGTGGCAGCGGTGGGATGCATCAGTGGCCAGCAGGAGGCACTCTAAAATTACATCAGCACAGAAGAGAGGTGGAAAGCAGCAGAAAGTTTGCAACATGCCTGCAAAGCGGAGAAGAGAGAGACCAGAGGATTCTGAAGAAGGAGCCATGGCAAGTGGAGTTGCAACTTCCCAAGCTGCGGTGCAACCAGTATCTGGCGGTGATCAAGTGGTGAATGAACTAGCATTGATGTTCAAAAGCTATCTTGAGGTGCAGAGAGCCAGAGAGGAGCGAATAGAACAAGAGAGTGTCAGACAGGATGAAAGATATCGACATTTACATCATCAGTTCACCCAGCTTCAAGGAGAAGTGCATCACAGCCTTCAAGGAGGAGTCCTTGAGAGCAGCAGTGAGGGCAGAAGAGTAGAGGACACTTCTGCTGATATTAGGCAAGGTTGGTCCAGGGGCTGGAGAGAGCCAAAGCTGCAGAAACTAGAAGACTCAGATGACATAGAGCACTTTCTAACCACATTTGAGCGCATGGCGGTGGCTTGCGCATGGGAGAAAACTAACTGGGCTGTGAGGCTGGTTCCACTTTTAACAGGGAAAGCCAGAAGCGCCTTTGTGGCTATGCACCCTGACGAGACACTTGACTATGAGAAAGTGAAAGCTGCTATACTAAGAAAATATAAAATAAATACAGAGACGTACCGTCAACGATTCAGAGCGTTGGAGGTCCAGGAAGGGGAGACCCCAAAAGAACTCTATGTGCGTCTCAAAGAAATGTATGAGAAATGGATAAAACCAGACAATCACACAGTTCAACAGATCGGTGAAACTATCATCCTGGAGCAGTTCCTGAAGATGATGAACCCAGAGGTTGGCACCTGGATTAAAGAACACGACCCATCAACTGCTATGGAGGCCGCCCGTCTAGCTGATGTCTATGTCTCGGCTCGGAGAGGAATGAAGGCCTACCGTTACACCAGGGGGTCCATAACACCAACACTGGGTAAGTCTGCAGGGTGGAGGAAGGGTTGTGGTCCATTTGTTAAAAATCAGTTTCTACCCAATCAGCCTGGTAAATCTGCTAGGGAACAAGTAATATGCCATCACTGTGGTCAGGCAGGTCACTATAGACCAGAATGCCCATTGAGGAAACCTAAACCATCAAACTTGTGTTATGTGCCTAGACCTACTAAACCAGTGGAGGAAAAGTGTGTGTATGAGAATTTAGTGCAAGTCTCTGTTAATGGTAAATGGGTTCAAGCTCTTCTAGACACTGGGAGTTTCCAGACTCTGGTCGTGAGTAGTTTGATCTCTAGAGGGAGTTTGAATGAGGGAGCTAGCATTAGGATCCTCTGTGTGCATGGTGAAGAGAAAATGTATCCGACAGCAGATGTTTATCTGGTTATTCAGGATCAGACATTTTTAGTAACTGTGGGTGTGGTTGATGAGTTGCCATACAGTGTAATTTTGGGGAGAGATAT
Organism: Acipenser ruthenus; assembly: GCF_902713425.1. Taxonomy (NCBI): domain Eukaryota; kingdom Metazoa; phylum Chordata; class Actinopteri; order Acipenseriformes; family Acipenseridae; genus Acipenser; species Acipenser ruthenus. The sequence continues at coordinate 20,948,205 of NC_081210.1, read as the reverse complement.
ACCTATACTAGGGGAGTTGCTGGGAGTAGCTAGACCCTGTAATGTAGTGACTACTAGAGCACAGAGTAGAAAGCAACTTGAGTCTCTGAATCACTTGCCATTTTTTGATGCAGAGATTGAAACATCAGAAATAAGGCCTAAGAAGTCAAGGATTCAGAGGCGCCAAGAAAAGTTGAGAGGAACCACTCGGTTAACGCAGAGTGACAAGTTGAGTCAGAACCAACCTCCTGTGTCTGTGGAGTGGGAAGTTCCTGACAACCTAGAACAGTTACAGAGAGCTGATGGGACATTGAAGTCTCTGTACACGAGATTGTCTAGTATTGAGGGGGAGCAGGGAAGCCATCATTTAAACGATGCTTGGTTTGTGTTAATTAAAGGCCTACTGTACCGTCAGAGTAAGGAAGGAGAGCAACTGGTCATTCCCGAAGCCTTAAGAAGGAAGATTTTGACGTTGGGACATACAATCCCCTGGGCGGGTCATTTGGGGAAGCAGAAAACTCTTGCCCGTATTGCAAGTCGTTTTTATTGGCCAGGCCTATACACAGAAGTTGGGGATTTTGTTAAGTCTTGTCCTGAGTGTCAGTTTTCATGTGCAGGGGGGAAGGGGATTAAGGCCCACCTCTCACCTCTTCCTATAATCAGTACACCTTTTGAACGCATAGCCATGGATGTGGTTGGTCCATTGGAGAGGAGTAGATCAGGCCATAAATATATACTGGTCATATGTGATTATGCAACTCGCTATCCTGAGGCATTTCCCTTGAGGAATGTCAAGGCTAGGCCAATAGCTAATGTATTGATACAATTGTTTTCAAGGGTAGGTATCCCAAGAGAAATTCTTACGGATCAGGGTACAAATTTTAGATCGAAACTATTACACCAGGTTTACAGGCTGATGGGAATTAAAAGTATTAGGACCACACCTTACCACCCTCAGACAGATGGCCTGGTGGAGCGTTTTAATCGAACCCTGAAGGCGATGCTGGGAAAATTTGTGTCCACGACAGGAGGAGATTGGGATCAATGGATACCATACCTTCTCTTTGCCTATAGAGAAGTCCCTCAGGCATCAACTGGGTTTTCACCTTTTGAACTCTTGTATGGCAGGCAGGTGCGAGGGCCGCTGGATATCCTAAAAGAGACCTGGGAGTCGAGCCATGCGGAAGACCAAACGGTTGTTAGCTACGTGCTGCAAATGCGCGACCAGCTGCAAAAGATGACGACATTGGCACAGGAAAACATGGAGCAAGCACAACAAAACCAGAAGGCCTGGTATGACAAATCAGCACGTACCAGAGAGTTCCAGCGTGGTCAAGATGTGTTGTTGCTATTGCCATCTCAAGAAAACAAGCTGCTGGCTAAATGGCAAGGTCCATATAGAGTCTTGCAGAAGATGGGCCCGCTGACTTATGAGATTGCCATGCCAGACCGCCGCAAGACTAGGCAGGTTTACCATGTTAACCTATTAAAACCATGGTATAGTCGTCCTGAACAGCCTCAGCCGCATCTCTTGATTAGAGCTGTAGAGGAGGAGGAAGATCGGACTGAGCAATACTTTCCTACAGATGAAAGGTCACATGGCCCAAACTTGAGCCATCTATCAGCAGATCACCAGAGAGAGATCTCTAGTTGTTTAATTCCTGGCTTGTTCCAAGAAAGACCAGGATACACTAGACTAGTGGAGCATCGGATCCCATTGAAGGATGTTGACCCCATCAGACAGCAGTTCTACAGGGTGCCAGAAAAACTGATTCCACGGTTGCGTGATGAGTTGGAAAGTATGAAGTCCTTGGGAGTCATAGAAGCTACCAGCAGTGAGTGGAGCAGCCCCGTCGTACTTGTCCCAAAGAAGGATGGCAGCCTCCGATTTTGCATCGATTTTCGGAAAGTCAATGCAATGTCTAAATTCGACCCCTATCCTATGCCTCGAATTGACGAGATGATAGAGAAGGTTGGGAAAGCCCAGTTTATCACCACCTTGGACTTGTGTAAGGGATATTGGCAGGTTCCCTTAGCAGAGGATTCCAGAGAATATACAGCCTTCCGTACTCCTTTTGGGCACTATCAGTTTACGGTTATGCCGTTTGGGCTTCATGGGGCCCCTGCGACTTTTCAAAGGCTCATGGATCGAGTTCTACGAGGTATGCAAGACTTTGCAGCAGCCTATCTGGACGATGTGGTTGTTTATAGTACTTCCTGGGAAGATCATCTGACACATTTAAAAGTTGTGTTTAAAAGCATCAAAGATGCTGGACTTACCATCAATCCTGCAAAGTGTGACATTGCCCAAAGAGAGGTCAAGTATCTTGGATACCACCTGGGTAATGGGGTCATCAAACCACAAGTGGCAAAGGTGGAGGCAGTTCAGAACTGTGGTCCACCCAAGACCAAGAAGGAAGTGAGATCATTCCTTGGCTTAATAGGATGGTACCGTAGGTTCATCCCTGATTTCTCCACCAGAGCAGCTATCCTCACTGATCTTACTCGGAAGAGTGAACCGAAGAAGGTTAATTGGACTGTGGCCTGTGACAAAGCATTCCAAGATCTTAAGGAAGCTTTGTGTAGGGAACCTGTGTTGCAGAGCCCGGACTTTTCTAAGCCCTTTGTTGTGCAAACTGACGCTTCCAATGCAGGACTTGGAGCTGTATTGCTGCAAGGGGAGTCAGAGAACTTGAGACCAGTACTGTACATTAGCCGGAAATTGTTTCCAAGAGAAACTCGTTATTCCACAGTTGAGAAGGAGTGCCTGGCAATCAAATGGGCCCTTGATTCACTACGGTACTATCTGATCGGCCGTGAGTTTACTTTGGAGACAGATCATCGAGCGTTGCAGTGGCTTGGGAAGATGAGGGACTCCAATGCGCGTATCACTCGTTGGTACCTGGCAATGCAACCATTTCAATATACAGTAAAGTACAGGGCAGGAGCCTTGAATCAGATTGCAGACTTTCTTTCTCGTGTCCCTGTAGAACACGGGAAAGCTTAAGGAGGGGGATATGTGAGGGAGGAGACCCTCACATTTGTCTCAGTATGTATCTGGACATTTTCTGCAAATTGTTTTTTAACTGTTTGTGTATTGTGTTGCTGAACCTTGGGTCTAGTAAGGAAAATAATAAAAACAAAATTCACTTACCTGGGGTATCAGGACTGGAGGCCTGTGGTTGGGAGTGTCCTGAAAAACAAAAGAGAGGTTAATCAAGAGTGCTGTTTAGACAGTTGGTTTGGAAGGGTGCACACTTCCAGAACAATGTATTGCAGTACTATTGTTAAGCTAAAATGAACAACAGTTATTTTAATATGCATGTTTTTGATATGCAATGGTTTAGGCAACCTGAGTTGGGTGTGGTGGTATGGTCCTCCATCTTGACAGGAAGTGGGGAACCAGCCATGTTGGTGGGGGAAGCTTTTATTGACTTCCCTGGGTACTGACTTCCTGTAGCAGGGCAGTACCTGTAGAAGATATTGAAAGGGGGGATAGTTGATTTTAATTAAGTTTCCCTCTGTTTGTTTTAAAGCATAGTATTAATGCATGTGTTAGATTAATGTTTAGTATATATACATATTCATTGATTTGTTTCTTTTTGAATACTTTATTTATTATTGATAACTGTTTGCTGTTTTGTTCTTATATAACCACCTGCATAATGGTTTATTCTGGGGGGAGGGGTAGGCCTGGAAAGGTATAAAGGCTGTCATTTGGTTCAGTCAGGATCTTCCTTTTGTGTAGATCAGAGAGCAGTTTTGCAGCTCTATGGCTGGACTCATTTATTGAAGTCAGTACCTGTGACTAGGTGACTATAAATAGTTATTTTTGGTTTCCACTTTTTCTTTCTTCAAGTTGTTTGATATTTGGTTCAATTAGCTTTTTGTTTAATTATTGTTCTTAAATAAAAATAATTGGTTTTACATCAAACTTCTCTGTGCTCTGCGTGCTTCCCTGCGAATCAACACCAGCCGCTGGCTGCACTCTCCAACATATGCATCAGCTGCAGAGTCACTTACAATTACGTCTCACCCGAAAGACGGAGCACAAGGAGGTTAAGTGACTTGCTCAGGGTCACACAATGAGTCAGTGGCTGAGGTGGGATTTGAACCAGGGACCTCCTGGTTACAAGCCCTTTTCTTTAACCATTGGACCACACAGCCTCCTCTTACGTCTGGGATGGGGTACACCCCGCCCCTGTGTTTATTTTGTATTATTATTATTATTATTATTATTATTATTATTATTATTATTATTGTTTTGTGTTCGTTTAAAACAAGGCTTTGTTATTATTGATTGACAGCATGGATAGGGTTAAATTCCCCAAAAGAAAGAGCGCACCAGCGACTTGGCCCCGCAGTACTTGTGCCTGTGTCTTCCTGGTCTGACATCCCCACCAAGCCATCCTATCACAAAGTCTTTTCCAGTTCACTCAACTTGCCCTGAGAATGCTTTACTAACCATTCTGGTTCAGACATAAACATATCTTGTTTCAGAGGGTGGGGAGGGCAATCATTGGAATAGTTCTGTGTAGGGATTTGCAAAGGAGCCATTATTTGTATTCCTATTGGTATTCATACTCAGAGCCAACCGACTCTTACACAGATAGTACTGTTAGTGGCTTAATGCATTCAAATCTGTATTTTTTAAAATTGTATTTAGTACTAATATAGTACTAGTACTCATAATAAGCTTTATCTTCATGTATTATTCATACTCAGAAAAAACACTATACTCATTAAGGATGATTGCTTATACTAATTACTCGGCACACCCCTAGTTTTTGTGCGTCTCATGGTTCAGGATATTCAAATGGTTGAAATAACATTAATGTTATGAAGTAAATATCTAATCAATTGGGAGAAATAAGTAGTCAAAAAGTGGGGAAAATCTTCTTAGAAAAGACTAAAGTAAAAGTAATGTTATCCCCAATTTGTATAATGTCTCAGCAGAATATATTGTTATGAACAGCTAGGAAGGCATATCAATGTCTTTAACCTAACATAGTAGGGAGTGACTAAGTACTGAGAGCCAGGATCCCTTGACTCAAGCAGTCAACTGAATTCTGTTTATTACAATGTTTTCAAAAGGATTTCCCCGCTCCCCCCATTTTTTTAACGATTGAACACTGAGATCATATCCATTAAGATTTTATATTACATCTAGCCACATTATGAAACATCCCCGTTTTGTCATGTTACTATATTCATGATACCATCCAAAGGCTTTAACAAGAAACTATCAAAATGCTGCATGACAAATTGTCCAAGTCTTAAAGATGCGATCTCATCAAATCTGTAGACAGCCATCTCTGCAAAACTACAGCTTTACAGTCCTAAACCCAACCTTGATTACAAGAGGTGTGTTAGCTGATAACATGGGTTACGTGTGCTCAGGTTTTAGATATATTGTGCCTGAACATAATGAACATGTGCAACACAGTAATAGAATAGCTGGAGATTCTAGTGAGCCTTGGCTGCAAAGTAGCAGCAGGCAGTTTTAAAAAGAAAACCAGACAGAGCAAAACTGCACAGGATAACAAGGATATGTAATCTGGAGCTCACACACATAAGATATATAGAAATGGGTAAAAGCATGTGTTTTAAACAGGCTACAGATCTTCGTTCTGAATTACTAGATAAAAGCATTGTGACGTGTCGTAAAGCACTGTAAGGGGAAAGTACAGGTATAATTTATTGGTAATGCTAATAGAGGATACTGAATGATCATTATACAGTTTTTATTCCCTGCAGGAGGAGGTCCCAGTGAATCACAAGCCCCGACAGGGTGAGTGCTTTATGTAAGGACATACTCCTAAGGGGAATAAAAACAGTATACCACAAATGATCATTCAGTCTTCTGTTTATACCACAAGTATATATTTAAAATAAATAGCAATAACGTGCACATTTTATATCTTAAATCAATTAATTCAGGGATTATTTTACCCACTAGATCTTTACTTTCATTGTCAATAGACTATGCTTCGACTCTTATTAATTTCTACTGTCTTTAGATAGAACCTTGAGCTCAGTCAGTCAATTTACATCCTCTCTGTTGTTTCCTGCCTTTACTGGTGTTAATGAAGGGGCTACAGGCTGCTCAGATAAGTCAGATGCAGTCAGTTTGGTAACTGACATTTTTTGACTAAACTCGTACTCAAGGAAATCGGAGTCCAAACAACAATAGAAATTTGAAATTATTTCAGTCATTTTAAAGTTGTGTGGCAGAGTAGGGGAGGAAAGATGTTGTCATGGAGGGTAATGGGACTACATCCCCCAGAATGCCACGGGGTGACCATTAAACCAGAAGTGGAATAACCTGGCTCTACATTATTGAGGGACACCTGCCTGGGATTAAGGTAGTCAGGTGTATAAAGGCAGGTTGAAATGTTTGTTGTGAGTCTTTGTGAAGGCCTGTGAAGAGATCTGAGAGGGTGATAGATATACCCACTCTTGTGGTATAAAGAAGTTTATTGGCACAGTGTTTTACAGTTTCTGGTAGTATATTGGACTCGCCATTGTCTGAGGAAATCCCAATAGGGAAAGATTCTTGTATAAAAAGAGAAAGATTTCCTCCATAACCCTAAGATTGTGAAGAGCAGACAAACACACAATTGCATGATTCCCCCTACAGCAGTGCCTTTACCAGATGACATTAACACATTTAGTGAAAGCCTACTTTGGAGATTTGCAATTTAGTTTTTCAACTTCAGAATTCAGCACTACATGGCAATGCCTAGAGGTTGGAATAATGGCAGGATGCACCATTTCTCCACTGGCTTTTACCATGGCAATGGAAGTAATCATTAGGGCATCAAAATGGGTAGTAGGAGGAGAGCGCTTGGCTTCTGGAATGCGACTACCACCAATTCGAGCATACATTGATGACATGACAACCATGACTACAACAGTTATTGGGCAAATTAACCAATAACATTGAATGGGCATAAATGCAATTCAAGCCAACTAAATCAAGGAGCATCTCTACAATTAAAGGCAAAGTAGTAGATAAAACATTCTTCATTAATGGTGAGGCAATACCAACAGTGTCTGAGAAGCCAGTGAAGAGTCTTGGGAGATGGTAAGACGGGGATCTAAAGGACACAGTTCGTGTGGGAGAAGTTAGACAACAAGCAGTGGAAGGGTTGAAGAGCATAGACAGCTGCACTCTACCAGGCAAACTAAAACTCTGGTGCTTTCAGTTTGGTCTACTGCCGAGGTTGCTGTGGCCACTGACTGTGTACGAGGTTTCTTTGACAACAGTAGAGAAGCTGGAAGCTTTAATCAGTTCATACATCAGGAAATGGTTGGGAGTTCCACGCTGCCTCAGCAGAGTGGGACTTTATGGTAAAGGAATACTGCAGCTACCAGTCTCCGCTCTAACCGAGGAGTTTAAGTGCGCCAAGGTCAGACTGGAAATGACATTAGTAGAGTCACGCGACAAATGCGTAAGGGAGGCAGCACCTGTGTTGAAAACTGGAAGAAAGTGGGCGGCAAAGAAAGCTGTGGAAGATGCAAAGGCTGCCCTTCGAATTAGTGATATCATGGGGCAAGTTCAGCATGGAAGAGGGGGTCGGTCTCAGTTCAGCTCCTCCTACATGGCACAAGGCAGCCCCAGCTCAAAGGAGGAAGCTGGTAGTCAACGAGGTGCAAAAGTATAAAGGCCATTTCCCAGGCCAAGCAGGGAGAATGGATGAGATGGGAGAGTGTGGAACAACGCAAGATTGGCTGGCAAGACCTATGGTCAATGGAACAGAGCAGGATCAGTTTCCTCATCAGGTCAACATATGATGTTCTCCCATCACCACAGAACCTAAACCTCTGGGTAGGAGAGGATCCCTCATGTCCTTTGTGTTCATCACCTGCAACATTAAGGCACATTTTGACAGGATGTAAGGTGGCTCTTAGCCAAGGACGGTTTACTTGGCGCCATGACCAGGTGCTGCGATGTTTGGCCTTAGCATTGGAAGACAAGCGTAACATGACCAATAAGTTGTCACCTGTTCCATCAAAACATTACACACAAAAGACAACATTCCTCCGCCCAGGAGAGCAACCACCAAGAAAAGGTGTTAAAACCAATCCTCGCCCAGGACAACTGGAAGCTGCTAGAGACTGGAAAATGCTGGCAGATGTTGGTCAACGGCTTATTTTTCCACCTGAGATTGCCACCACTAACCTTTGACCAGATATTGTCTTGTGGTCTGGATCAGCACGCCTTGTTCACCTGGTATAGTTAACAGTGCCATGGGAGGATGCTGTAAATGAGGCGTATGAGAGGAAGAAACTGCGGTATGCTCAACTAGCCACTGAAGCGGAACAGCGAGGATGGAGAGTCTGGGTTTACCCAGTGGAAGTGGGTTGTTGAGGATTTGTGGCACACTCTACAACCCGGTTTCTCAGAGACGTCGGATTCAGTGGCCAAGAGTTGCGTCGCACAGTGAAGAACTTATCTGAAGCAGCAGAGAGGAGCAGCAACTGGCTGTGGTTGAGACGGTAAGATTCTGGCTGGGGATCTCAAGCACAATAGAAAGAAAGAAACGCTGATGTACAGGTAAGTAAGCTGGGCTGAGTTGAGTGGGGGACGGAGGGGGGTGATGCTGGGACGCCAGAATCACCGTCGAGCCCTCTTGAGGTGTTGTGGGCTAGTCGTCGAAACACTGAGGATGGAAGGTGCCCACTTGAAGACCCCAGAGATGTACCCTACTTAGCTCAAGCCAGACGGTTGTCATGCTGATGCGCTGGGGAGGCCGCACTGTGGTTGATCCCCGGAGCCAGCATCGCAGCCGTTGTGTGTGCTGATGTGCCAGGGAGGCAAAATAAGCTGATCCCTGGAGCCAGCATTACACTTCAGCCATTAACACCAGACAGAAGGATATCTACATCATCATATGGAAGGAAACGTAAATGGATGGAGACACATATGGATCACATTAGTTTACTGTAAAGCTACGTCTTAGTTGGTGCTTATCTTGGCGAGAGCCGAGTTCAAATTAGCATGAAGTTTTAACATATACTCTCGTGTAATGGAAATCTTGTAAAAATATGGCAAAATGTGTGCTTTTATCCAGATACAATTATGAGAGTTGACATTCATAATGGGAGACCATGGGCAATATTCCCAAAATGCCTTGGAGCTCCTGGTCATCTCAAGCACCTTTTGAGGTTGTCAGTTGTTCATAATATCAATGATGCAAAACTTGCACCCAGTCAAATCCTTCATGAATACTCTGTGCCCCTCCCAGGTGGCTGCAGTGTATCATGTGCTTGTCATTATAGAAGCCTCAAGGTGATCTGGGGCCTGAACAGTTTCATGCTGTCTGAAGCATCAGAGAAATAAAAAAACTTTGTTTAACTAAACCAAACAGTAATGTAATTTTTATTATATGGAAAACGGGCTTACATTGATTTGCATGCCGGAAATCCATAATGACAAAAGGCATGTTTTATTCCATTGGAAGGGCTGAACTGTGTTCACTTATTCCAAAATCAATTGGTCATGCATAGGTGCCTGTCTGGTTGTGTGAAGCTCATTAATTGCATTCCAACCTTTTCACTCAAATATGAACAGAACAAACCAGTGGATTAAGTTTGATGGTTAAATTATCTTCTCTTTATGTTTCTGGCATAAAGCAGACATGTTCTTGAATATAACTAGGTAAGTCTTACAGTAATACATGTAACATGGTATTCATTGCAAGATATTGTTATATTTTACTACTGCCCTGAGTATTTACAGTATGTACAGTATATATTTTACACTAAATAAGAATCCTTAATAGTTTAACTTGCTCTATGGACTCTGCATCATCAGAAACCAGACACTACTGGCTTTCCAGTTTTGTTTACATCCTCTATGGATATTTTAGCTGCTGGCGCACAAACTTCGTCCTTCCCTAAAGTGTTCTAGGCATTCTTTGTTAACTAAATAAAACCATAGGTTTAGAAGTCAAGAAAGACAATGGTGCTCTGTGTTCTGTATCTAAGATTCGTTTGACTGCTTATTCAGTAAGTACACATTTTTTTGGAGGGACAGGATGTCTCGAATATTTGGAAAGATGTTGTGCTATTGGGTGCTGTGAGAGGGTGTGGGTGATTCACTAAGACACAGGAGTCAGACGTTTTATTTGAAATGCCACTTGAGCGCATTGTTTTATTTATTCCACAAGATGGCAGTCTTGTGCTGTGGCTCAAATACCGACAACGGTAATTCTGTAGTTCCTTTCTTTGTACAGTTACCAGGGTGGTTACCAACAATGGTAGTAATAAAGACAGTTCATATTGCACTCACAGGTGCTGCAAATAATATTCAAAACAAAAGGCGAAAAAAAGAGAAAATAAACACTGATAATAAAACTACAAAAGAAAGGTGCGGATAGCAACCATGGCTCGGTGCTTCCCCTAATGTTGGGAGCCCTGACTGAAAGTCACTGTTCTTTTCCCTATCTAGCTCACTGTGGAATGTTGAAGTTCCCTTTAAATATTCATTTTACACCTGGTACCTGCTTGGGCCGTTGTCCAAAGCACCTTTTGGCCATTGTTCCATAGTCCAATTTCTGTGTTCTTGTGCATATTTTAACCTTTTAGTCTTGTTCCCCTTTCTTAACAGAGGTATTGTTACTGCAACACATCCTTTAAGTCAAGAGTGACCTTCGTACTGTTAATTTGATGGACAACGACACCTGTGCCTTCTGCATTCAACCCGTGTCTTTGTTTTACTTAAGGATATTATCGTCAAGTATTGCTCATCCTTGTTAGACAGCTTTTTGGGTTTTCCAATCCTGGGTTTGTCAATTACAGATGATGTTTCTCTGTACTTGTTGATTATGCTTCGGATACCACACCTTGAAAACCGAGTGATGTGAGCTACTTCACTCAATGTTTTTCTTTCTTTATGCAAGTCAAGGTTGTTATAATAGTAGAAAGCACTAGTGGAGGCTTTGAGTAAATTGTTGATACTCATAATGCATCAGAGTAGAAAAATGCAACATGTCAGACTTTTGCATAGCAGCAAGACTCAGTGGGCCACTCTGGAGTGTAGATTAAATGCTAGTTTACTGGTGCAAGACAACATGGCCTGGTGCAGGAAACACTCAGATCCAACACATTTTTTTTAAATGCATGAATAATCTTGCTGAACCACTAGCCATATGGTTTGGGGGACAGTTTCACAAATTTGTAGTCTGGCAGTTATTACTGCTTATCTTTAAAGCACAGCAAGACTGCTATGTTAAACACAATGTGTACAGTAAGCCTTTCACTGCCCACTGCGTTTTCTGGAACATAATAATAATAAAAAAAGTCTTTGAATAGAATCACTCTAGCTGTAAATGTATATAAAAAAATAATCTTTGCGGCATTCATGAAAATTCCTGCCATTTCTGTCTCAGATTATACAGGGTATACAGTGAGCGGTATGTACACTGTGTGTGTGTATATATATATATATATATATATATATATATATATATATATATATATAGCGCTCCCATAGATTTATTGTGCTACAACACATGATAAACTGAATTTGCATTTCTAAATCAAATCGTTGCAGTGGTTGTGTTTTTTTTTTTTTTGGCCAATCACAGCATTCGGTTTGTCTAACCCTTTTTATAGTACAAGCTTGGAAACCACAGGAAAGTGTGTTTTGTAAACCATACTTAACAGTGATAAAGCACAAAAAATACATTTAAAAAATCCTGCTAAATTAACGTGCTTTAAAGCAGTGGCAGACCCGTTGGATATGTGTTGAACTCAAATCAGTTTTTTCCCTATACTGTGCCCATTTATGTGTTGTGTGCTGCCCTTTCCTCCTCGCGATGTTGCCACAATGATTTGAGAATGTTCCAGAACTTGGTTCAAAGACGAACACAATCAAGGTGCAATTTAATAAAAACAAATACAAAAACAGGAACAAAAGTAAAAACAGGACGACGGCCAAAATAAAAGTTTTAAACAAAAGAATAACTTTGTATAGGCTGGGCTAAACAAAACAAAAGTCACAACACAAACACCTGTGATTGCTGGCAGGGACAGATTTAACCCCATCCCTGCCAACCTACATTCTCTACACAAACAAAGCTTGTGCCCTGCCACAGTGTCAAGTAAGAAAACATTACTGTAATAATTTAATATATATATATATATATATATATATATATATATATATATATATATATATATATATATATATATATATATATATATACATAAAAGAACCTGAAACTTGCCAAGGTTTCAACCTTATTTAACAACAACAACAAAAAAATGCTCCGAATGGTCATCTGTTAGCAAAAGTTTTGCTCTTGATAAATAGGGTCAACAGGAAATAATATAGATTGGGTAGAATTATCATCTTGGTTAAAATGAATACATTTAAATATGCCTTTTTTGCCATATTAGAATTGAAAATATATGCAACTTTTTTGCTTACATTTCTTCTGCTGGTCTGTGCTTCGTTCTATTGCAGAGATTGAATGGCTGTTATAATAAGTGTATTCAGCTGATTTAAACGCCGTTCTTTTTCAAATGAAAGCTCTCAAGTGAGCTCCAGCAGCAGGTCCTGAGAGTGATGTGAGCTAACAAAACAATGCAGCATTTACTACTCTGCTTTAGCACAGCCTCAGGTAACAAACTGACGGCAGGGCTTTTAAATGCTCACTTTAAATTCCCACACTATATATAAAGTGTCTAGCATGATCCCAGGAAGGGAATGGATGTTTTAGCAGGTTTGTATACTTTGTTTTAGATTTTTTTGTTTGATTCATAAGACACTATGGGAATATTTGGATACCTACATGACAAAGTAAACTAACCAACCTCACTATTGAGTATATAGTAAGCCTTGATGGTTTTAACCAAGGCAGTACACATTTCTCATATTCCAGCATCAGTGTTCATCATTACTGATGTTACCTTGACATGCTTTGATATGCCTGCCATATTCAGGTCATGTGGACTTTAAGTTTATGTATGGTAGAGACAGCACACCTATCTTCTGTGATTCTTTCGGTCAACTGTTTTGTGCCCACATTTGTTTCAATCACCCGCAATATTTCAGAAATGGTTAGTGACATGTACTGGATTTTTACTCTTCTTTCACTTGACAACCACTGATTTTACTTCCCATGATTTACATTTTTTTTTATTAACTATCCATGTTTACAAGCCCTTACAGTATATCTAAATGTTATAACACACTCTGCAATGCAACTGTAAACCCACAAACATTATAAAATGCCAGGACTGACAGGAGCAATCTCATTGGCTCCCAAGGGTTCCAACCTGTGCCAATATGTCACCATACCAGCACAGCTTGGAACTTTCAGAAACATTCTGCCTGACTGATTTGACAACCTTTGATTCACTTTGGTAGGTTGGGGGGTGCCATTTTATAATCACAGTAGCACAATCCAAAATTCACCATGTCAGGTGGATATTGGACAATATTTGAACACCAGTAGTGTGTGAAAACCTGTGTCATTAGGGTGTTTGTATGCATGTGAAAAACTGTGTCTTTAGGGTGTTTTATATGCAGTGCCATTCCAGCTAGTTGCAGTATTTATGGTCTGTGTTCAGGCATGTATTGGAAGGCATTCTTTTTCCAGTACTTAAATTCACTTTAACATGTCTTTGACAGATTCAAACATTTATAAACCCATTGTGTTTGGTGGTATATGGTGAGAGCTCTTGAACACTAATGAGCGTTGCTTTCAAGCCTGTCCACAGGGGAGCTTCTGGAGGGAATTCAAATTCATGTTCCCCCTGAATTTCAATCACTTAAATAAGACTGTTTTCGTAATCAATATGCATATTGAGTGACTTGCAACATACCGCAGGTATACTTCCCATTGGGAGCATTTAAATTCAAAGAATGAAGAGACTGTCATTTAAAATTGTGCATTTGCTTTTGTATCGGCTTGCTGATATCTTTCATGTTGATCGGTGTCTAGTGAATACAGTGTTATTCTTCATAGTTATCGAAAAAGTTATACAAATAAAACAACATTTCTCAGAAAAAAATATAGAATTTTGAGGGTGTGGCAGGGCAGAAAAGCCCTGCTGAGGAGTGTATTATTTTGGGGTGTGTTTAAAATTATTTGTTGTATTTAAATGTATTGGTTTGTGTTTTTGTTTATTATTGTTTGGCAGTGTGGATGGGGTTATAGCTCCATCCCTGCAAACTCATACAGAATGGGAGAAATGGTTTTCTGTGATTTTGTATTTTGTTAAATCTTGTTTAAAATAAGAAACATGGCAATGCCCTGTGCCATGCGTGCCTTGATTCATTTTGATCAGCAAAAACACTTTGAGAAAAGAAGAAAAAAGAAAAAATATTAAGAACTAAGAACTCAAACTTTATTACTTATAAAAAACGGAAGTCACGTTTTTGGCTAGTCTCTTAAAAATAAACAAGTAAATAAATAAAATAAAACCCTTAAAACAATGTTTTCTGCATACCAATGAGAAATCAAACAAATCCCTTCAGTAGCAAATCTTGTATTAACATTCTATTAGCTCCCTATTCCAAACACATGTGGCACACTGCACTGGTAACGCAGGAAAGCTTTATTTTAATACTACAGCATATCAGATGTTAAGATGTGTTATTCAAATGCAGTGGTGTGTTCAGAGCTTCATTGAATAGTGCCATCAAACAGAAAGGGCTGCTGTATTCTATCGCCCATGCAATGCAACTCATTTCTTTCACTTTAGTTTACCAGCAAAGCTATGGCTTGTTGTACAATGGAGTCAATAGTGAAGAGTCAGTCTTACTGAACATCACACTCTCACAAATCCTACCTGGTAGTCCCAATTGACCAATAAATTGAACCATGCAATCATAATGAAATGCCTATCTAAACAAAACTTCAGTAATGATTGTTTAAAACGTTTACAGCTGTGTCTGTTTGATTTAAAGGGTTATTACTAACATTAGATGACATTTATATGAACGTTCGTCTTTGAACCGCATGGTTTGCGCTTCACGTCCGGCTCTTTCAGTTAAATGCAATGGGATCAGATGCCAATTCATTACAAAGGCAGTATTGCTATGGTATTGTTTTCAATCAATACTCTGAATAAATCACTAATCTGAACAGTGTCCGGTTCTAACTGTGTTTTTTTTTCTTCTTTTTGTTATTCCTGGTAAAAGGGTCATGGAATGAAAGAATTTTGTTTCACTGGAAATTGTGGAAAGATGCTGTTGTAGTAAGGACACAACTACCCTTTTGTCATTATAATGGGCTTTTCGCATGGATATGTGAAGTTTTGGCTTTAAAAAAAAAAAAAAAACTATATCCAGTAGAGACTCAGCCTGCTGTTTCTACAGTGTGCATTTCCTTGCCAATGCAGATGTTTCTGTTGTATTATTTACATTCAGATGCACCATTCTGTGAACAAAATTGTTTCTCAGACTAAATGTATCCACCTCCATGCTGTGCTGCAGACCTCAAGTCTTGTATATTCTCTTTGTTCTCTGGATATCTGAGAGATGAAAAAAGTTGCTTGCAGCAAAGCACCTGTCTTTCCTGGCAAATCTCTAATACGGATTGTGCAGAACCCCTGGTGGTATGGGGGTGGTGAGTGGGTGGTCTTTAGTATTTAATCCATATTTTACAAAACGCTTAATAGCCCATGTTCTTAAACTGATCAATGCTTAATGAGCCAGTATCTTCAAATAACGTTTGAACAGATGTTTGTTTTTAGTCTTCATGGCTGGTAGTAGCGTCCCTTTAGTTTGATCCCTCGCTCTTTTTAAAAAATGGAGCCCATGCAATTATTGCTGTAAGTTAATTTGAATTATACTTGGACAAGTCAATTTAATTAGTGATATCATAACCTTGTGTTAATAGAGTTAATAGAGTCTATGATGCTATGGTGATTTTCATCAACATGTATATTTTTCAATTTTCAAGTATAAAAATTTTGTATCGTATACTGTGTACAAACATTCATTCAGGTAATTCAGATAATAATAACACCCTAAACCTTTGTTACAAAAATGTGTCCTATGAAGTAAAAAGCTGAAGTCACACCTGTTAATTAAGTCTGTAGACATCATTTAAAAGTGTGTTGAATTTACAGATACAAATAAAACTAAAGATGCAAAAATATTGAAAAAGAAAAATAAAGTGTTAGTTGAGGTCCCTACCAAGAACAAACCTGGAATAAGCAGTGAATTGGGCAAAGCTGTAAAAGGGAATGCGATGGGCATGGGAATCCTCATCCTCATCCGAAAACAACTTGATAGTAATTTGAGGAAGACCGTGCATGCTACCCGGTTAAAAAAAGGAGATTCAAAGGGCTGTTGTAGGCTATCGCTGGGAGTTGCTGGAAGCTGCTTTACAATAAACCAGTGGCTTCTCTGAGCTGGTCAGTTTATTTTTATTAAGCAAGTTAGTTTCATTTACTATGCATGGATTGGAGACATAAAATTAGTTTCATTTGTCTGATTACTTTTGCTGCATTCTATTGGTACTTTGATTTAATTCAAGTATAAGGGCATAATTAAAAGTCATATGTAAAATATTTTAACAGGTTATAATAATAACAATACAATAATAAACCAGCATATTGCCAAGAATGTTTTTTGGGGGACTGGTGGGTGACCTACTGGTTAGTTCAAGAGGTTATATTTTTTAACTGCAAAAAAAAGTGCAGGAAATATGATGAGTTTTCTAATTCGATTTTGCAATGAAACTGAGTAGTATTATAATACAGTATAACAAAAAAAAAAACACAATTCTCTGACATTAGCAATGAACAGTATTTTCATTTAATGGTAAGTCGTACTGTATAACATTTGCTATTCAAATTATTACCCATGATATACACTATTATGTTTTATTAATGAATGCCAGGGGTAAAGTTCTGCCGGTACTCACCAGTACTCTGCGTTTCATCCAATGCGCATGCATTCCATCCACTCTTACACAGTCCACTATCGTTCCCTGCTGACTAGCAAATGTGTTTAAAAAATTCTCCTGAAAGTGTGTGGCGAAGATGATCACGACATGACGTAATGACGCAATATCATTTTTTTATAGCACAGTTGTTTTTTTTTTTTAATATATAATTTGTTTTATAATATCAACTCTTTTTTAGGATGTCTTGAAACAAAACTCCCAGCCTACAGCAGTTACTGCATAGTGTAATCATTTTTAAAACTTACCATTTAAGGTTTAACTTTAGTGCTATATTACAGTACATGACTGAGTGATACATGCAGAGGGTACAAAGCTTTCAGTATTTTCTGCTTCTTTGTTTGTGGTGAATTGGTTATATTTTATCAGTTATTTTTTAAGACTTATTTTTGTTGAGAATTTCACCGCTGATGAACACATTTCATTAGAAAGGTCCAAGAAAAGTTTAAACATATACAGTACACTTAATGTAAGCTTTTTGATTCTCCTGTGTTAATAACACATTTTCAAACAGGGTTTTCTCAACCAAAAGTAAAATATCATAAACTCTGATAAAAGTGACATCTAGTTGTGTGCAGTACTGCTTCAGGAAGGCCTGTGAACATTTCACGCTCTATAAATAGGGTTTCCTACCCCCAACTACTCTGAATAATGTGTAATAGCATAATTACATCTAGTAGAACAAATGTGGTGTTTCATACATCCATTCATGTTGTGTTGCAGGGGGAGCAGGTTAATGGTTACACTCTGGTGTATCAGCTGCACTTAGAGAGAAACACATATTTGAGAGATCTATAGAGACCACAGGGGTGCTTTTAACTTCTGGGTTTTTTAAAGTCACCAGGATATGATTACTGAAACAGAAACATTCAATGGAAAATGATTCTAACCAAGAAGAATGCATTAACTACAAACTGGTAACTTTGAAAGGTTTTATTTTGTATAATGCAGCATCATTAACAGCATGTAACAGCAACACTAAAATATAAATACATACAATATAAAGCATCATTGTTGGATTTACAGAGTATGTGGTAAACGTTTTATGCAAATGCAGCAATTATTTTCTCTTTTTAAATTGTTTTTTTGTTACACAACAGCATGAGAAAGTTCATGTTTTGTTTTTAGCACGGAAGAAATGCCTGTGCTTTTTTAAAGATAGCTGCGATTGAACCCACCTTCATTTATTTTTCCAGTTAAAAGTGACAGAACACCACAGGGGGACTGTAAACATAACCTCTGAAGCATTCTGTGAATACTGTACACATAATTACTTCGGTGACATTAGGCACAGCATGAAAGATGAAAACTTTCCCAGCAGCAAGCACAACATACTAAGGATCCTAGCAAAAAGAGAGAAAAAAGTCATCCAAACAATTCTTGTCTTTGTTATAAATGTAATATTACAGATCGCTGTGCTGCATTTTTTTTTTATTATGTTTCTAACTTAAGGAAGGAACACTAAATGAGGTCAAAGGGTATAATTAAAGGCATGATTGCACTCCCGTTTGTGCCCATCTAGCACCCTAAAATCAGGAGCTAACAACCTTTGCCTTGGTGTTTAGTCTCTTGCCCTGTGATCAAAATTAATCTCTAAATGTTAAATGAAAATGTATAAGGCAATTTCAGAAATTTCACACATGAACCCTTATTGGAGGTCATTACTGTCAGGCAGCTGACACACACAGGACGCAATACGATATGTTGTAAGTTGACACAATGCAACACTATCAGTCAATCAGCAACATCCATGCAATTCAATGTAAAGTTATTTATTTTTAACATATCTATTTCTATACTTTATATCAAAGACAACCAAGAGTTTAAGGGTTAATAATCACATAAAATACACTGTATCTTGGCAAGATAAATCTTTAGTCTGTCTTAATCAGATTGTATTTAGTGTACATCTGCCTTAATGTAAGTGCAAACCACAGACGGAGCAAGTTAATCGACAAAGCAGCAAGGCAAATTTATTACCAGTGATAAATACTCAGGAACGTTGGGTGGAATTAGTGCTTATATCAGCCTGTGCTGGAAAACAAATGTTTCCAAAGCCCTTTAGTGCTTAAGCAAATTAGAAAACGTTCTCTGATGGCTGATATAATTTATGGGACAGTGAAATACTTTTACTAAATAAATCACTCAATGAGCTAGGTCATGCATTACCTTTGAATAAGCTTGACAAAACACAAGGTAGAGGGAGAAAGGACAGGATAAATAATGTCATGCATATAACTGTGAAGCATCTTGAAATCCAAGGGTTGAGTTTGGATATGTTTGCATAGGGGAGACTGCATTAGTACTCGTTCGAGAACCCAGTTACATTAATAAAAATGTATGCCTGCTCTTGGAAATTGCATAAGAGTAAGATTTAGATTTAGTATATAACCAGTCACGTTGAATGTTCTCAGCACAATACCATAACATTTAATAAAATAAGGATTGTGTCTGAGATGCCTTTCTCACAACACTGTCTGTATAAATAGCTATTACTGAGCTGTTTTCAAAGCTGTACTAAGCAGTTTAGGTCCTGAATGAAAACTTCCAATTTCATAACACAAAATATATCATCACACTGGAAACTTGGTTGCAACATCAGAACATTAAAAATGTTGTGTATATGTGACAGGCTGGCTAAGTGGTGACGTCAGACAGAAGCAGGGACGGGAAAAATACTGACACCAGGGACTGCAGTTAAAGTAAGAAAAACGTGGCTGGCTGCCGTTTTTATTAACAAATAACAAAAAGAAATAAAATATTTTAACAAAAAGAAACTGTGCTCACAGAGTGAAAACAAATATGCAAACAAAACCAGTCTCGAACACAAAAGTAAATAATAATACAGGTCAGGCTGTAGCCTTCACTGTTCCTGTATCTGTTTTTAATTTTAGTTTTCTCTCTCTCTCTCTCTCTCTCTCTCTCTCTCTCTCTCTCTCTCTCTCTCTCTCTCCTCTCGCTCTCTCTGTCTCCGCTCCTAAAACACCCACCACGAGCTGGAGAGCTGCAGGCTTTTTATACCGAGGGGTTTAACTGCCTAGTAATTAGTCTATTACCAATCGGCCACAATCTGCACGAGTTTATTAATTACTGTTGTGGATGGGACTACCCATCCACGCTACAAAATAATCGGCTACGTCGTCAAAATACAAAACAATAACAAACCCCGCGGCACTTCGCCGTCACAAGTACACTTCTAAATAAATACAAATAAACACACGGCGTCTCGCCGTCATCAATATAATAAATAAACCATAATACTAATAATAATACTAATACTAATAATAATACAAAATAACACAGGGGCGGAGGGGGACCCCGTTCTAAAAATAAATAAACAAAACAATGTACAGGGCACCTCACCCTGTTACAGTATATTTTATGTAAAACATTTTCACAGTGCTTTTACCGATCATGTTACTGTTAAGGCAATAGCATGCTAATATTTTAACAGAGCACTGTCTCCTTGCTTTAATGCCACGTTCTTCATATTGCTTAATTCACATCTTCTCCTGCTTAAGCTCACTGGGCTTCAGGCAAGCTCAGTAATCATGCCCACCTGGCATGCCCTCACCTGTATCTCAGTGCTGTATCTGCTGCAAGGGGTATACACTGTACAGGAGGTGGGCACTGATTATCCAATAACTGGTGCTGCTAGGGGCAGGCTTTGGGGACCTGATTTATTATTTTATGCAGTGCAAAAAAATGAATTCGTATGCATAATAAAAACAGCCAAATGTGCTGCAGAAATGTAATTAACTTTACAGACCATCTACAAGTTTGCAGATGCTCCAAAAAACGGAACTTCCAGGGGTTTTAACACAGAGTCATTGTTGTAAAAGGGACCAACTTGGAAATAGTCAAAGATACAGTCGGTGAATGCAAATATGACATCCAAAGACTTTTGATTTCACGTAACATAAGCTTAAGTGACAGACTGATTTGACATTCCGGTTGCAATTCTTTTTCTATGTGCAGCATGAGACTCTTTGATCTGAAATATCTTTTCACAGCATGGTTCATTGCAGTCACTGTCTTGTAAACGGAATAGTTTTATTTTTAACACTAACCTGTGGTATGAGCACTATAAAACACTATCATTTAAATAATAATAACAGTAATAGAAGACCCACATATATATATATATATATATATATATATATATATATATATATATATATATATATATATATATACAGACGTGCTCAAATTTGTTGGTACCCCTCCACAAAAAACGAAGAATGCACAATTTTCTCTGAAATAACTTGAAACTGACAAAAGTAATTGGCATCCACCATTGTTTATTCCATATTTAATAGAAATCAGACTTTGCTTTTGATTTTTTATTCAACATAATATTGTAAATAATAAAACAAATGAAAATGGCATGGACAAAAATGATGGGACCGCTAACCTAATATTTTGTTGCACAACCTTTAGAGGCAATCACTGCAATCAAACGTTTTCTGTAGCTCTCAATGAGACTTCTGCACCTGTTAACAGGTAGTTTGGCCCACTCTTCCTGAGCAAACTGCTCCAGCTGTCTCAGGTTTGATGGGTGCCTTCTCCAGACTGCAAGTTTCAGCTCTTTCCATAGATGTTCGATAGGATTCAGATCGGGACTCATAGAAGGCCACTTCAGAATAGTCCAATGTTTTGTTCTTATCCATTCTTGGGTGCTTTTAGCTGTGTGTTTTGGGTCATTATCCTGTTGGAGGACCCATGACCTGCGACTGAGACAGAGCTTTCTGACACTGGGCAGTATGTTTTGATCCAGAATGCCTTGATAGTTTTGAGATTTCATTGTGCCCTGCACAGATTCAAGGCACCCTGTGCCAGGCGCAGCAAGGCAGCCCCAAAACATAACCGAGCCTCCTCCATGTTTCACTGTAGGTATGGTGTTCTTTTCTTTGAAAGCTTCATTTTTTCGTCTGTGAATATAGAGCTGATGTGACTTGCCAAAAAGCTCCAGTTTTGACTCATCTGTCCAAAGGACATTCTCCCAGAAGGATTGTGGCTTGTCAATATGCATTTTAGCAAATTCCAGTCTGGCTTTTTTATGTTTTTCTGTCAAAAGTGGAGTCCTCCTGGGTCTTCTTCCATGGAGCCCACTTTCGCTCAAAAAGCGACAGATGGTGCGATCAGAAACTGACTTACCTTCACCTTGGAGTTCAGCTTGTATCTCTTTGGCAGTTATCCTTGGTTCTTTTTCTACCATTCGCACTATCCTTCTGTTCAATCTGGGGTCGATTTTCCTCTTGCGGCTGCACCCAGGGAGGTTGGCTACAGTTCCATGAACCTTAAACTTCTTAATAATATTTGCAACTGTTGTCACAGGAACATCAAGCTGCTTGGAGATGGTCTTGTAGCCTTCACCTTTACCATGCTTGTCTATTATTTTCTTTCTGATCTCCTCAGACAACTCTCTCATTTGCTTTCTCTGGTCCATGTTCAGTGTGATGCACACAATGATACCAAACAGCACAGTGACTACTTTTCTCCATTTAAATAGGCTGAATGACTGATTACAAGATTGGAGACATGTGTGATACTAATTAAAGAAACTAATTAGTTTGAAATATCACTATAATCCAATTATTTATTATCTTTTCTAAGGGGTACCAACAAATGTGTCCAGGCCATTTTAGAATATCTTTGTAGAATTAACAATAATTCATCTCTTTTCACAGCTTCTTTGCTTTATTCTATGACATACCAAAGTATACATGATAAAATAACTTTTAATTTCATCACTTTTCAGGAGGAATGAAGCATTATTTCAATGAGCTGTAAGGGTACCAACAAATTTGAGCACATCTGTATATATATATATATATATATATATATATATATATATCTTTTTTGTGCATCCTTGTAAATGAATCACACGCTTCAGTGTGCAAGAAAACATGTGGTAAACTGTGTTCATCAATGCAGTTTGCATATCACTGCAGCTTGCAATTGAAAATTATATTATGCTTTAAAAAGTCCACGTCATAAAACCACCACATACCACATGCTGGTCCCTTTTGTGAGTTCTCCTTACTCGTGATGTAGTAAGTGGCTTTTCTTTAAATGAAAGCAATTACTCTTGTAACTGTGAGAAGGTTGAGTGCCGCTTAAAGCCACTTTCCATTTACTCTGTCTGAAGTAAGATGTAGCTATCAAAATGATTCTATAAATCGTACAATCATTATCAGGGATCCTAGGAATCCGTTTCCTGCCGAATAACGTGGAAAATCACAGAGTTTCTATGCTGGTGGAGAATTTTTAGTTTTACACTTGAGGTGGGGCAAAAAGCATGCTTTTTTTGTTTGTTTGACAACCAAATCAATACACTTCAACACAGGCAATTTTGCTTTAAATTTACGTAAACGTACTTGTTCAATAGAACTGCTTCTGGTGTACAGAGGTCAAGGTTGAACGAGGCGCACTGTGACATTCATGTTGAAACGTAGCTGCAGTTTACGTCCATATACACTGCATTGTTATTACTGAAATAGCTGCTTAAAGCTGCTGAAAATGATAAAAATCACCCATAAGATCGGGTCAGTGAGTTTGGCAATAGCCATCCAGATAACAAAGACTAACTCAGAGATAAACTAATATGAAATACTATTTTTATTTTACTTTGTATTATTAAAACACATAAGTATTTGTAATGTATAAAGTAAAATGGTACGTTTGTTTATATTATTGATTGATGGTGGTGCACTTGTAACTTCCTTAGAATTTAAAAGTGTACCAGTAAATACTTCCTGTGTAAACTGTCATTCAGTAGTACTGTTTGTGTACCTTATAATTTTAGCCTTTTATTTTAATTGCGGAATAACATTTTATATTAATAGTTTTTTAGCTGATAATTTTTTTTTTTTTAATTGCACAAAACTAGGTCCCTGATCATTATATAGGTCGAAAATAAAACACAAAGGAACACATTATATATATATATATATATATATATATATATATATATATATATATATATAAAAATCTCCTTGCAGATCATGGTTTCAGTAAGAGTTGCACTTGCTTGGTCATTTGACCTGGATAGTAAATTGTCCCCATCCAGTCCCAGATGCTGAGAATAAGGCATAGAAACTAGTGCAGAAGCTTATATGCTTTAAAATGAAAACATGTGTTTGCTATAGCAAGTGTTTCTTTAAAAACCTCCCATTTACATCCAACAGTGTGTGTACATAACATAAGTGCGATACAGGTAACTTTTGTGAAATTATTTTGTTAACTACAATTACCTTAGCACAATTTCTTGATTTCTCATACATTATTTATAATTCCAATAAACAGTTGTGGAACTGAAGACAATCAATTTCAATTTAATAGTCAAGACAATTTCCCATAGTTAGGGCATGATGTACACTTGGGGTTTGACTTTCACTTGCTGAAGGTCATTACTAATTGAATAGCAGCTCTCAAATGCTATTTTGCACAAAGAGAACCTACTTAACATGTGTAATATGCATTGTGCATAAAAAAAATCGAATTGCCATTCTCTTTGAAACCTTGAACGTTGTTATTAAAATGTTATTGTGCAAATTCAAATTTAAGATGAAACTGTAAGATCAAGAGTCAATTTATCCACATAGCTAACAGAAATAATCTCTTGTGACAGGGTGATGGAGCAATGTAATGTCACATTCTTTTTTTCTGAAGAGGTGGATAAAAGGGTCCATTCTTATTAACAGGTGGTAGTTAACATAAAGTCCCAAACTGTTCTCGTTGTCTCATGTCTTATGATGTTTTTTCTTTCTCTAGATTCCACTATAGAGTTTTGGAATCCAAATTCCTAACCTTTCTGTGTGACTGCAGTGCAGTCGTGCATTTCCTCATTTTTTAACATCAGAGGGTGCTGTGCTGGTTCTTTGCTGTACATCTTATATGATTCTGTCTGGAGCAGTGAATTGTATTGCTAATCTATTTTGTGCATTGTACAATACAAAGTAATTAGATTGCCAATCTTTGTTGGGATTCCAGAAGGAGAGTCACATTGGGCAAACAGGGACAAACTTACACACACGCCCTTTTGCTATGAGTAATGATGTTAATTTTCTTCACCTTCGTACAGTGAGATTTGAACCAACTACAGTAAAACCTGTCTAATGCAGCCCCTCAAACCTACCGGTATTCTATATAATTTTGAATAATGTTTGGCTCCCGACCAAATCCCTATTGAAATGAATGGTGTTATCCCCTCTACAATCCAGAACCTGTATATTCAGAAATCCGGCATTCTGCTTAAAATCAATGCAAGTCTGAATGTGCAGTTCCGCACTAAGTCATGACATTTTAAATTTTTTCAAGTTTATAATCAAGTCTGTTGCATAAATACGCACATGTCTCGTGTATATGGTAAAACCCTTATTTAGATAATGGAGAAGTAACATTAAAGTTCATTCAACTATGAATTACAGGGTACACCACTGGGTCTTCTGTGGCTGCACAAAAACCTGCTGGTGGCCGCATTTGAGAAATGTTGTCTTCGGCTATGGATCAAAAGACTGAAGACTATGAATCCAGCATGGGCAGAGAGAATAGCATAACTCTTCAATGTTGGTTGCCTGCCATAGTCATCTATTACATATATAGCCTAGATTATTCAACATGTCTTTATAGAAGGAAGAGCCTGCAGAATCTAGTGAACAGCTTATTTGCATGCAAGGTTTCAATTATGTTGCTGGCAATACACAGCTGTGCACTAGAGGTTGCTGGTGCTTCATAATACAAAGACACTTTGGTGATTCTAGTCTTCGGTTCAATATGTCTGTGGAAGGCAACTAGAACAGAAGAGCAGCTGCTGAAACCGAGCGAAACCACCTTAACACAGAAAACACAGTATTTGAGTAACTGCAATAGGAATGACTCAGAATGACCGGATCCATCATAAAACACTAAGGGAACAGTACAATGAATAACAAACTACTTAGTTTAAATGTGGATACCAACAGCCTCATCCCTTTGTACTTTATTTCCATCATAGATGAAAAAAACAACCCAAAAACACCTGCTTCCCATCCTGTGTTTGTGGCAGCTTCCTGTCTGGTTCCCTCAGAGCAGAACTTTTATAGTTTCACTATGATGACTGTTATACATATTTTTGACTGCTGTGAAATCACACAGTGCAGCACTTATAATATTTGTTTTGCTTACTGGCTTGACAGCAGTCATACTGCCAAAAAAACAACTTTAAAATTACTTTCTGTCTCTGCACGGCAGAGAATTCAAAACCTAATGTCCTTGGATAACTGATACTGACGTATGTATTCTAAACAGTGGCAGGTCCTTGAAATCATTTAAATATGTTTATTTTTTCATATTTTACTGACATGTAAATTCAAGGGACTAAAATGCACTCCTGGATGTTTGATTTTCATAACCTTTGTTGCTTTAACAACCATTTAAACAGTGGCGGTATGTAGATCCATCACTGTTTCAATCAATTGCATATTTCTCTACTGGTCTTCCATAGTTAAAGATCTACAGCTAATGAAATCATTTGATAAATCTTAAATGTCATGCACTTCCATTCACTATATCGAGCACTATATTGAGCAGTTTTGAAAGAAACACATTTTATAGCAAATAAGCGTTTTCAGTTCAATTATAACTTGTACCATACCAAGTAAAAGAATGTTACTTTAAATAGTTCTGTAAAATTGTCACCACAATCCCAGTGCCTTTTTCCCTTTCATTACCTAACAATCTGTTTCCTCTAATGAATTATAGGAATCCAGGGGCAGTTTTTTCTAAACTACCAGTGATATCTGGTGGTCCTCTTTACTGTTTAATTTGTATATTAATGATACGGCAACCATTCATTTAAAAAAATAAAATAAAAAATACCAGCATTATTATGCTTGCAGATGACGTTATAGAAAACAGTTTTAAATCCAGTAACAGATACAATAGCTCTTTAACATGATATTAATCGTGTGTAAGATTGGTTTGGAAGTAATTATTTGAAACCGAACATTTCCAGAACTAAATGCATGACTATTACCCTGTCTAGGAAACCACTTCAGTGATGTCTTTGTCTTTTGGGGAGTTGTTCATTACAAGCTCCTGGGGATTTTAATTTCTAATAACTTGCTCAGGGCACCATCTGTACTTGAGATGATCCTGTTTGAGTTGTAAAGAAACCATAATTATGTTTTTTTTTTCTTTTTTTCTTTTATTGCTGTATTATTATATTTTCTATAGTATGGACTATTTATGTCTCTATTGAGATGTATCTGTGCTGGCCCTGCAGGCACAGAGTGAATAAACTAAACCAAACCACCAGAGAGTATGCAGACTGAGACCTTTCTTTACTCAAGTATGGTAACAGATATCCTTTTTTAAAATAAAAAAAAAATATGTGTTTGCTAAAACATGTACTTCTTTCAAAGCTGCACATAGAAGAACTACTTGGCAAATGAAAGTGTGTAACAGGTAACATTTATGCAATGCATTATTGATCTTTAACCAGTATATGGCACAGCCAGTGATGATCAGTGTTATGTAGAAGTCAATCTGTGTATTATAGAGTAAGAGTGAAATTTAGTATCACCAGTAGTTTGTGCAGTCTTAAATAATGGAGCTCCTACCATCGGCCCACTATTAAAAAAAACAGCTGACTTAACAGGGAGATGCAGATTTGGCACATTTCAGAATGCAAGCAATTGTTGGTTCTTATTCAACAGCTCTGTCCCCTTATGGTGTTTAAAAATCCTTTCATGTGCACTCTCAGCACAACTAGTTCGGGTTTTGCTTTTAAAGATCCCTTTGTGTGTGCTCACAATCCTCTGCTGATACTCTTGGGGGCAAGGTCACAAGGCAAGAGCTAAACCAATTCAGCTCTGCACTGTTGTAAGTGTTCAACTCTAATGAACAGGTAATGTACTTCCACTGTCTCTGTGGACCAGTAAACCAGTTATCCTGCTACTTGATTTTAGTGACAGATGAAACTACACTGATGCCAGTCTTTATTTGTCAGGCTTGATTATTATAATTTGTATTAACAAAACCTTTAAACAGAGAATAGCCAGAAGGGGCAGAGTTGGTGAATCAGTAGGATTTAAACTAACCTAGCTTCTGCTGCCTGTGGTGACAGAAACTGGGTTATTGTGTCCATTGCACAATGAACAATGAACAAAGAAAGTGGTGTGTCTACAACAGCTAAGACTGGGACTACATTTTAAAGCTCTGTTCTAGCCAGTGGGTGGGAGTTTTCCGTGATTGAGGGAGTGCTTTGATATGACAATCTGCAATAGTGTGTGTTTGAAGACGCATACACATTTTCAAATCAATCCTATGCGTCGTTCACACACTTTAAGAGTCGATTTCATAGAACAAAACATCCAAGAATGAACAACCTAATATAGAAGTCTGAATGAGATGGCAATAACTACTGTAGACTGTAGTGTGGTCCCATAGACCTTGCTTAGTACTGATCTTGGACTACCTAACTCTACCTCATCCAGCTGTGCTGTTGCAATACTGGCTAGCAGTAACAATTAATGGTTTTGATGTACTGCTATGAATTAAAAAAATAAGTTTAATGTAAACTGTATAGAAAGGGTTAAACAACATGTGAAGATATAGGCAAAATACACCATTTTATAATGTCAGATTTCGGTGACAGTTTTTACGATGTAGATGTTGTAATGTGTGCAATAGTGCTTTATTTGAAATTTTTGGATTGAGCTCTCCATAGAAATGAGGCTGTCCAATTGATGGCTCACAATATAGCTTTTTAGTGTCCCATTTCCAGCTGACAATGTTTTTTTTTTTTTTTTTCAGTTTCGTAGTTTTGTTGAACTAAACCTACAGCCTGAAATGTTTTACTTTTTATTAAATTCGTTTTTGTGATTTTCTGGCTCTTTAGGAGCCTGCTGGTCATTGGTAACTGCCAGTTCGTTCATAGAAAATGAATGATTCATTTGTAACACCAATAGATTTAAAGGGCATTAACAGACTTTAATGATTATTTAGTATTTGTTGTATTACACGACAAACCTGACTGTCCATAGTCTTTTCTTCTTTCCATTAATTCAATGTCATTACATTAATTCATCAGTGCACTAATGCTTTATGAATTCAGCTCATCCTTTCTACAAAAAACATGCTTTGTATGCTGTGTGATTATCAGATGAAGCATGCATATTCATACATACATACATACATACATCTATATGGACATTTGCACTCATCTGCCTTTAGGGGGAAATGCATTTCCTAATTTGGTGCTGGAGTACAAAGCCAATTTATTTTTCTGCACTGTGTAAATATAGACACATTGATAAAATATATATTTACAATTCTGTGATTCTTTAAATGTGTGAATAACTTAGAATTTGTTATTTATTTTTTTTATTAGGAATTAGGCTGAATCCCTGAGTTAATTTAATCTAAAGCACGGCCTATTGCCTGAAGGCAGATGGGGAACGGTAAACAGAACGTGTTGCCAGTGTTGATTGGAGCTCAGCATTCTTTGCAAACCTGTGCTGTTGCTATTATTTCAAACTATACAGCAGACACTCTGACACATATTTATCTACAGTGATATATGTGGGGGCTTTCACACTTTACACAGAGGCACAACAACATTTTCAATGTCACTTAGAGCTATTTTAGTTTTTCCCTGGGTGAAGATCATCACTGTCCTTCTGTGGCAATGGGCAACGCTCTGACTTCCCACCATGCTATACAACAAGATGCCACAAAATAAAACTGCAATGCGAGGAACTGCAGCATTACTGCAAAATATCCATCACAACGTGTGTATGCAGTACTTTTACATGGTTCTAATTATTAACAGTTGTTAGAAATGGAGCACTGCTGCCTAAGGTGAGTTGGTGAGTTGGTGTGTGTTAACTTGGTAAATACAAAAAGACGGTATGTTAAAGTGTGTCTGAAACTAAACCAATGGTTTGGAATAAAATACCTGGGAAAAACACAATCCAGGATAGTTTTTGTATAAAATTATTTTTAATAGCATTTTTTAAAAATAATTCTCACAGATATACTCAAATATTACACTTTTGTTTCTTTGACGTCCACCGGCGTCTGCACCTGTTTAACAAACAAAAAAAGTTACCGTCAAAAGTTTACATAGATATTTGTAGGGATATTTGGGGTATGTACACTTTTGACGACAACTTAATAAAACATAGATATTTACAAATACTCCCCAATATAAACAGTTAATAAATTCAAATATTCAGGACGCTTGTGTCTCAAGTCGTTCTTCTCTTTTTGTGACGCTGCAACGGCACTGCAGCTTCTTCCTGTTTAGATTCCGTGGGGGAGGAGCCGAGTGGCACTCACGTCGTGCTTGAGTCGTTCTTAAGTCAGGTGAGTTTACACGGCCTTTCGGACGAACCTAAGCTGGTGCTGAGCCATGTCTTTAGTTGCCCATTTTTAGAACAGCTGAGAGTAGGCCGGGTGCGTTTACACTGAAGAAAAAAGACCAGAGACGGCCCAAAGCCGTCCAAAAATCGCCCACATGCTCATAAGTGCAGCACACTGACATGCTGAGAATTGGTAATGACAACACTGGTTAAAAGGTCAACATTACTAAGCAAACATAAAATACATTTGTTGTACCCTAACTCCCTTTTTGTGCAGACGGCACCAGCCAAACACATTTAAAATAACAGCCCAGGGTGACATTTTACTTCTTAATGTGGCTTTGAAGGCTTTGCCTGCAAGCTTTCTTAAATTATGATTTGGTTTTAATTAGAGTTCTGGTGTATTATCATTTATTCAGAGATTTTGAAGGGGTTCGTCAACCGATGGAGCTTACATCCCTTAAGGCAAACTAGCTGAAGGTATTTTTGTACAACCTTTTTGAAAAATACACTGTAGAGCATTTCATTGTATTAATATTCACAAATATGTGAGTGCAATTTAAATACTGGGAGAGCATAAAATATGAAGTTTGACACAACACAGTTTTCAATTTTTAACCTATTCATACCTCTTGTTCACAATTGTGGACTTTCCTTCCCAGCTATTTAGCCCAGAAATAGAACACAATGTATACTTTTTGTATACAATTAACCTAGGAGTATGCAATACAGCCCTCGTATTTTGTCTATATCGGGATTAGAAGGTTCTGGACATTCCTGCAGTAGAGCACTGTAAGCAGTCACCTTTTATGCTCAGATATGTTTGCCTGTCTTGGAAATTCCAGGAATTGCCATTGAGATGGTATGTGTGTAGCACAGCCAGTGATGAGCAATGTTATGTAGAAGTCAGTCTGTGTAATACAGAGTAAGAGTGTAATCCAGTATAGGACAGTGGGATCCAGGGAAGGGGCTGTTGAAGAAGGGCACTATACCTCTATTACTTAGAAGTCTTGTCTCTGCTGATTCAAATCACCTCTAATCTATACGAATCCCAGAACAACAGCAAACTTGCAGAACCCATGAGACCTGCTCGAATATAAGCAGCTCAGTGGTAATATTGGGCTTATCTTTAATATTATGTAAATTATATATATTTGCAATTTCTGTTTGTTTAAAACAAACCAAAAATAAAAATGGATGGAACATACTTGACTTATTTAAATGTTTTATCTTTTTCTTAATGTTGAATGCCAAGTAAAAAAATAAATAAATAAATCACAGCTGATGGGTGGGAACATGATCAGAGAATATACATTTGGAAGGTCATGATCAAAACATTATTCAGTGTGCATTCCAAACCTAATTAGCATGAAATTCCGAGGGTTTCAGAGCTCATCAAAGGGGAGTGGAATGACAGACAGTGCTGCTGGATGAAAGAATCTGGATTTCCTTTCACATGTTCAGCTCTGCTGAATTTTGAGACTTGTGTGTACTTCAATATTGAAAGGTGGGTGTGTATGTTTTCAGGGAGTGCTTATATGTTTTTGCTTTATTGCTTATAAAAGGAATATCAACTGGTATATTGGATTATGGATATTGGGCCAGAAATATGTTTTCTTTCAAGGCACACACACTTTTCTGGTATGTGAGTTTAATATCAAGTGTCTTACATCTGTGATGGACATCGATTTGAGATACTCAGATTAAAGTGTATTTTATAAGCAAACAGCTATGGTTAGCAGATGGACAGCAAATATTTCACCAGGGGACTATCATTTCCAGTATGCTACCTGAGTTATGCAAATGTCTGTTCTAAAATGGATATATTGTAACGCCTAAATGAGTACTGACCAAATGAAGATGGACTTCACATAGACCACAAAGTCTGGGAGCAGAACAATAATTTATTTAACAGAATGTATAAGAAGCACAGGGAAAGGGAAAGATAGGGAGTATGAAAGAACTGTAGATTTATGAAACAATTAACACAGATTATACATTAAAATGAGAATATTTAAATAAACTCAATAATTATCTTCTTGGAACAGATTGAACATAAATGAAACTTATGAAGAGGCAAAGGAATGAATAGAGCAGGATAGATTGTTATATAAAAACAGTGTGTGTGTGTGGGGGGGGGTCCCAACCTAGATTATTAATGCCAGTCACCAAGACTTATTGTGGTGTGGGCAAATAAAATAAAGGGAGTTAGAAAAAGGTGGGGGGACCAGGATGGGAGTAATATGGAGAAAAACCACTCCTAGAATATCTGTAGAGAGAAATATCCCTACATTAACAATAGAAAGGAAAGAATAATTGTTTTCTAGGAAATAGAAAATGTATATCCCTAGCCTTTAACTAAACCTAAATATTCTACCCACTAAATAAACTCTTAAACTGAAATTATAAAAGTGAATGATTATTTACAATTATACAAGCAGTCTTTCTTTTAGTCCCTGAAAGGAAGGTTCTTGCTTTAGCCAGCAGGTGGCAGCACGCTTCACACACACACCTAGGCACTCATTACACTGCCCTTGCCACTGTCGCATGTCTCCCAGTCCTCCGAGGATGGCCCCAGACGGTTTGACTTCCGCAACCACATACAGTTCCACAAATACTGATGGTTCAACAAATGGTGAGTGTGGAAACAGTACTGTGAGCTCCAGTTTGGGGAAACGTTGGTTTTCCTGCTTCTAGGGTGTTGTCTCTTTCTTTATGGCCTCTGGGACTTTGGACCCATGCTGTACCTGGAGAAGCTGAGGGGCCGGTCGCCCCTCTCCCAAAATTCTCATCAGCCCTGGGCTGTTCTATTGGTACTGCTGAGGCTGACTCTTCTACATATTGTTCATCTACAGGGAACCCCTCAAAGGTGGCAGAAGCTGAAGTGTCCCAACAAATTGCTTCAGGGGAATCAGTAGAATCAGTACTTATTTTCATTCCTGTAGGTAATGGAGTAATCCTCCCTCTTGGTTCCAAACCATCCCCAAGTGGCATTGAATAGCTGCGGTGCCGCACATGGGCTGCTCCTATCATCCTCTCTCTCGAGTTGCTGGATCTTTTGACAGTATATGGTCCCCTCCAAGGACTGTATCTTAGGAGACAAACCCTGTATCCGGTTTGGGAAATGCTAATTTTCTCCCAAGCTTTAGCCGTTGCTTCATCGCCCTGACATAGTCAGAAAGTCCTCTTTATTGGCACTGGGAAGCTCCCCATTCAGTGTCTACTGGAAGCCTCTTCCTTCCTTCCAAAAAGCACCTCATGTGGTGACATTCCTGTCAATTCCTGTGGGCTACTTCGGAATGCTAGCAAGGTATAAGGGAGTTCTCTGTCCCAGTCATGCTGTGAATTTTTCACTTGCATGGCCAACATTTGCCCTAAACTTCGGTTATATCGCTCGACCCAGCTGTATGATAGAGGGTGATAGGGGGAGGTCCGTGTTTTCCTGACTCCTAGAGTATGGCACATCTTTAAACAGTGTTTCCTCGAACTGGCACCCCTGGTCAGAATGAAGTGACTCTGGAACACCAAACCTGCTGACCCACTGTTCAAGCAATGTCAGTGTGAAGGTCTTGATCTAGCATTATTTGTATTTGCTGTTTGGCATGTGGCCTTCTGGTGAGCAATTTTTTCAACAGGGTCATCCAATTGATATTTCCGATATATCACAGCCGTGTGATACAGGAAATCCGTTCTCATTAATACCAGCAACAGACCGCTACCCCAGCGCAAGCTGTCAAACTGTCAAGCTGCAACACATCTCCTCAATTCTCTAGTGTGCACTTGATAAAGAAAACCCTCCAGATCCCTCCAATTCCAGTGAAAATCAGGTAGATCCAAGAGAAATGCAAGTTTCCAACATCGGAACTACCTCAGCAACAGCCTCTCTGCTTTCAGTCTTTGGGCCAAACTGCTTTTTCCATGAGGGAGTCATCATAAAAAACATCTATAAATCGGCCACCCGAAAAAATCTCCCATCCACAGACGAAGATGCTTTGTAATACACTGATTCCGACTAAAGGTAAACAAAACCACTTCTCACAAAAAGGTTCACAGAAACGTTAGCAAACACAAACACCCTCGGAACAAACTGGTAAACCTAAAAATGATAAAATGTTAAAAGTGCTTCATTTTAACACTCTCCCTAACCTTTTTTTCAGCCTCCTCGAAAAAAAGTTGCCACGGAAACCTGATGGCAGAAAACAACAGAAGTGGCACTCTTACTGTTTCACATAATGCAAAACATATTTAAAATGTTGTTCAAGTTATCAAAGTTGTTACTATTTTAAATAAAGTGATTTATGCAGTTCACTCTCTGTCTAATAACTCGCTGACATAAACTAAGTACAGTAAGCCCCCCCACAACAAGCAACACAGAACTTTAGAACCCTGGCAGGAAAGAAATTGCTCACCAGAGATTATATCTAAAATATAAAAAAAAACATCCGGGTAGTGTGTGATAAATGGGAATTGAATGTCCATCCTTTGCCCTCGTGCTTTATGTACTGTCCCACCCCTCGGGTGTGCGTTACATTTTTATATCACAAACTATCCCATGCAGTATTCTGATTCTCTCTCTCTCTCTCTCTCTCTCTCTCTCTCTCTCTCTCTCTCTCTCTCTCTCTCTCTCTCTCTCTCTCTTTCGAAGTAATACAAAACAAAAAAAATCTTGCTAAATAAAACTTACCATATTATATTTGGTACCATACTAGGTTAAAAAACTCTATTGTCATGCTTTACTTTTACATAGGTAGCATTTCCTAGGTCGTTTGAATCAAAGCCTCTCACTGGCTGCAAAGAGTGCCAGTTGTTAAGGAAAACAGCTAAGGTAATACCAGGCAAGATCTAAAATGTTGATGCCTGCAGAGAAAGTATCTCATCCAAGATGATCTTAATGGGCTTTTGATTACAATACTGCTGGAATGACCCTAAATGAGCTTTGGATCATTCCAGCAGTATCTGTCCAAAGACAGCTGGCTTACTGTAATTGCCACTTGAAATCCAGCTGCGTTGTAGACAAGACTATCCACTAGATTGGGACACTAGTTTATATTCTCATTCCAAGATGGGTATTGGATTGACAAAGATCCTCTTTATTTATTTATTTATTTATTTATTTATTTATTTATTTTATGAAACCCCAGAAATAGATGATAATATTTGGCCCATTTGACATATCATGTGGTACACTTTGCTTCTCCACTTTACAAGGCTGTTGAGATAGAAGCTTTACACCTGCACATCTCTAAATATAATTCTGTCACTGTGGCCAGAGCTGGAACATAATAAAGGAAACATGCTGCACTCGTGTTTCTGTTTTTAATTGTCTGTCAATGTGTATGTACCGGCTCAGTTACAGCACAAGATAAGCTTCAACAAGAATCCAGGATTAAGTTTGATCTTTGTGCAGTGTCTGTAAAAGTAATGAGTATTTCCTATTGACTTCTCGTGAGAGTGATGGATTCTCAGATATTATATAAATATAGCACCGCACTAAATGGAAAAGCTCCATACAAAACCACACCCCTAGTGGAGACAAGGTAAACATTTGGTGACCATTTAAAATCCAAGGCAGTTGTCGTGTTCAACATGTGTAGAGTGTTGACAGATAGACAATCATTTTGAATGAAGATTTTGAAGAGGAAACTCAAAAAACAGGTAGACATCATTTTTGTTCACATAATGTTAGCGATATTACAATTAGCGCCTCGCTCCACCAACACAACTATTACAGAATGTCCATTGCTACAACCTTAGGAGATCTAAACTGTATTAATTATACTGTAGATATGCCATTGGGCTTCTGTTTAGTCATGTGTTTTTTTACTGTAACAGACTAGATTATCTAAGGTGTCATTATGCACTAGAAGTGCCATTTAGTGTTCTGTCACTTTTGGATGAAGTTTCTTTTTTTTTCTGGCAATACACTGCTGTGCTGCTGATTATTAATATTATTATTATTATTATTATTATTATTATTATTATTATTATTATTATTATTAACAATAACAACACTTTGGCTAGCCAAGCCTACATTCTAGATGTCTAAGCAGTCAACTAAAAATGAAGAGCAGCTCCTGAACTAGAAACACCCTGACACACAGACACAAAATAAATACACACATACATATTTGAGTAATTACACTGAGAACACTCGAAATGATTCAAAACCTCAGGAAAAGGTAAGGGAGCAGTAACAAAAAAAAACATTCTAGCCTTTCTATTCTACCCACCTTGTGTCTACTTCCAACTTCACTCTTTTCTTCTACACTAGCTAACAACCAGAATGCTTTAGTGCTGACAAGCATAATACAACTGGAATGGATGTCTAATTTTGTTTAAACAGCTTTGCAAAATAAAACGTAAGAGGATTTGAAGTTTATTACACAGAGTGATGGGAGCAAGCATCTCACTGTGTGAGAAACCTGCTGACGCTGATACAAAACGGCCAAAATCCCTTTAGTAATGAAAGGTAATAAATTAGTCTGAGGGTGTAAATTAGCATTATTGAAAGAACACAAACAATTACAAAGGATTTGTGTAGCAATAACCTGACCATGATGAGCTATGCGCGGAACAAGGGTACACTGAAAATTGCTTCCTAAATGTAAAACAAATAACATAGCTTTGGAGTTGAAACTCAATTAAACTTGGCTTGCTGTTACAAAAAGGTTAGGTTTTTTTTTTCTTTACAACAATACATAATAATCAACAACCATGCAATACAGACCCTGGCCACCAAATGCAGTTGTCTAATTCATTTGTGCTTGCATCAGGTTTATTATTTACTGAGATGGTGCTTTCCTTTCCATCAGGTTTTTGGATTAGAAGTGCAGTATGTTTAGAAAGGAGATAACCAAAAGATTTGAATTGAACAATTCTTTATTGCATTACACAGATGGCCATGCCCATGAGGAACGTAATATATTTTGGTCCATGGCCATGTCCATTGGAGCTCAGTAGCCGCCTCATGTGCTGGCTGAACTGTGATGTAATGATTATTGATTGATGACAGCTATAGCCAGCGGGCAGGACAAGTGGCACTCTGGGCCACGTTCCCCGCCCCATGTGCTGGCTGAACTGTGATGTAATGATTATTGATTGATGACAGCTATAGCCTTGGCAGGACAAGTGGCACTCTGGGCCATGTCCCCCCGCCCCATGTGCTGGCTAACTGTGATGTAATGATTATATATTATAGACAGTTATGCCAGCAGGCAGGCAAGAGACACCCTGGACAAGGCACACTGCAAGATGGAGGCATATACTTGATGAAAAACTGACAAAAAATGAAAAATGTGACCTTTTGTTTGTGGGTCGACCTTACTGGTGAGTTGCTCTATATACTTACCATGTTGTTTGTGGGTCACCCTTTCCTGTGAGTTGCTCTGTTTACTTACTGTGTTGAGGCCAGTACACTGCATATCTTCGAGGGAAGCTTAAATTCAGTGCTAAGGGCCACATAATGATAGTGTTTCCTTTACTAGTCCTATCATGTCTGTGTCATTTATCTTTACCTACAAAACCATTATTTTTAACACCATTTCTTTTTTTATTTTATTTTACCTTGTATGCACAGCGGTGACGAGGTCATTAGTTCTTATAATCCAGGAGCTACAGGTCTGTTCTTAGACTACAAGCTCCATTATTATTTGTTCACTGCCTTTAATCCTTGCAGTGAGAAATGTACACAGTTCAGTAATCTTTCTTCCTATAAGTCATGATGAACCATTACATGTCTACTACATACAAATGTCTTTTAAAGTGCATCGCTTCAGCCTATAACTTTTTTCAAGATTATTTTTGTGTGTTACATTTACATTTCACCTGATCGGAACCTTTTTTTATTCATTACTGTTAATCTCTCTTGTCAGAAAGATTAAGATAGGTGCTTATAAAGCCATTCAGATTTATTGGCAACATTTGGTTAAACTTTACTCCTAGGTTTTTGATTTCTCCACTCATGTACTTTACCCCAAAATATAACTCCTGGGTGAATGTTTTCTACTTTCTTCCTTAGGTTAACCTTCTGTGCAGTGTGCTTCATCACATACCAATCTCTTCTTTCATAAGTTTCCAAATAATGTCAATCTGAAACTAGCGCTTAGTTTTAGTGAAAGAACACTGTATATACCTTCATTTGAGAGTAACTTGACAGTATCATTTGTAGTATTAAATTAGCCTTTACAGGGCCAAAAGGGTACTTAGAAAATATGTTTTGCAATTAAGTGAACACAAGTTTAAACATACAGTTTATATGTAACATAATTAGAAACGATGTGTGCAAGACATGAATTGCTGCATGGTTTGTATCAATAGCATGAACTAGTATCGTGGCTGAATTATTAGGTCCTTTCTCCACTCAGTAATGGCAAGAAGGATAATGTTTTTATCTGTATACCAAATGAGAAAGCATTTCGAGAAATGATTTGGAAATCATCCCTAAAAGTGAATGCATGTTCTCCTCTCTAAATTTCAAACAGGTATTGCATATTTGTGGGAAGCAGTATAGTTATAACAATAAAAATGGACACCTATTGCTTCAAATGCCATTTTAATGCATTTTTTGTTGTACCCTTTTATGATGATTGCAGAATTATTCATTTTTCTGTGAAGCTGTCATTTTCAGCTCACTTGAAGAACAATTATGTTGAGTAGAGAATATTAACTATCTGACTGCATGCAGTTCTGGGTTGTCAAAGTCTGGCAATTTTTTTAGGTGATTGACCAACCACTGCCTGAAATCATGCCTGCAATCTGCACCTGTTGAGAAAACCCAAAAATCCAAATCATTTCGTAGTACAGGATGAAAATGTAAAATATGCTGTCACCAAAATCCCCTAGCGCCTAATTTCTGAAAGATAAAACATTTGTTAGATTCTAAAAGTAGTGATGCTTTATTGAAATGATTCTGGCTTGGCTGGAACTTTTTGTTCTCTACGGTTAATCGCAGAAATTCCATTAGCTGAACGGCTAGCGGGTACCCGCTTTTGACCCGGCCATATTTTATTTTTCTTTCTAAATAACATGCAAATGTGGGCATTGTTTCAAATATGCAAGCAACTCAGGGTTGTCAGAAATTAAAATATGTTTATAGCCCAAAGTCAACCAGTTTTTTTTCCAGTTTCTTGCTACATTTTTATCTTAAGGAACTCAGCAGTGCACAAACACACACACACACACACACACTGTGTAGCTACGGGTAGCAGAGTGGTTAGTGCATTTGGAACTGCGTAAGCAAAGGTCATCAAAGGGGGAAAAAAACATTTTGTAGCCAGGTTTAAAAGACTAGTAAAGCTACACGGCTATTTTAATTGAAAAATACAGTTGCTTTCCCTATTATAATGTATATTATATATCAATAAACCTTAAAAAATATCTAACCTACCTGAATTCTGATTACAGATCTGTGTGAGAAGGCTATATACCCAAGAATGTATGTACAAACAATGTAAAGGAAATGTCCTTTATCTATGAACTGAAATGTAAAAGTCTTTAAGCTTCCATTAAACTCTGCACACTTGCAGTCACCTTGAAATTGTTTGCATTAGCCGTTATACACGCTGCCGTCAAACTCTGCCAGCAGCTCCCGAGGAGACCCACTGTAAATTAGGCCATTTCATTGCAGTCCAAATCAAATGTGGAGTATGCGTTTGACAGCAGTTTTAGTCCCATTCTAATTCAACTGTCATCTTTAAGAAATGACATCTGAAAGACCACTATCTACGTTTTAATTCACCATCAGATTCCCACTCTTTTTTTATATATATATTTTATATCTGTGTATATCTTCTGTTAACAGACACACTCAAAACATACGCTACCCATAATGGAATGTATGTCATATCCATAGATCTTGATGCGTGTCACTGTTTCAATGATTAGCAACAGTGATGTAAGCACTAAAGGTTGTGTATCATCTACCTTACTATTTTGCTTACGAGTATAGTTAAGACTTTAAAACTATTAAAAATATATCAAAATGTAATACCCGATCAAATTATTTATTATTATTATTTATTTATTAGCAGACGCCCTTATAAAAGGGCGACTTACAATTGTTACAAGATATCACATTATTTTTACATACAATTACATTATTTTTTTTACACATTATTTTCACATACAATTACCCATTTATACAGTTGGTTTTTTTTTACTGGAGCAATTTAGGTAAAGTACCTTTCTCAAGGGTACAGCAGCAATGTCCCCCACCTAGGATTGAACCCACAAACCTCTGGTCAAGAGTCCAGAGCCCTAACCACTACTCCATACTGCTGCCCAAAACTACTAAAATACAATCCCAATTGGGTGTGAACCCGCCCAGTCTGGCAACACTGAAATAAGGAGGTCAGGAAAGTTTGTTCTTGGAAATAAAGCCAGTCAGAACACAGGCAGCCATTCATTTATTACACAACAACATCACAAATCTGAACCAAACCATGTAAATATTCCCTCGACCATGTAGTACATTTTAATATCAATAGTGTTGCATGTGTTTACATGTAAATATTCCTTTGGTAACAATATTCCTTTGGTAGGGCAGCAGTGTGGAGTAGTGGTTAGGGCTCTGGACTCCAGACCGGAGGGTCATGGGTTCAATCCCCAGTGGGGGATACTGCTGTTGTATCCTTGAGCAAGGTACTTTACCTAAAATTGCTCCAGTAAAAACCCAACTGTATAAATGGGTAATTGTATGTAAAAAATAATGTGTAAAAAAATAATGTGATATCTTGTAACAACTGTAAGTCGCCCTGGATAAGGGCGTCTGCTAAGAAATAAATAATAATAATAAGAAGAAGAAGACACTGCTACTTGATTATTCCATAATCAATTAGCAGTTTACATTACAATACTTGAGGT
Source organism: Acipenser ruthenus (assembly GCF_902713425.1). Taxonomy (NCBI): domain Eukaryota; kingdom Metazoa; phylum Chordata; class Actinopteri; order Acipenseriformes; family Acipenseridae; genus Acipenser; species Acipenser ruthenus. The sequence continues at coordinate 20,907,086 of NC_081210.1, read as the reverse complement.
CATTTCAGCCAATCACATCTGTTGGTCAATAAAGGTCCCACAATAGGTATTCACAAACAAAATCCTTAAATGAAGTCTGGTCACTTTCTAAAGGAACATCGTTACTATAATGATTACTTGAAAATAACTGAATAGATGCATCAAATAACCATTTGTATTTAATAATTTTTAGCACTGAGAGATCTGCACATTCCAGGCCATCTGATGTTGTAGCATAAATCCCACTGAAACCATGTAACTACACCCTCAGTAGTGCAGTTATAATACATCCACAGATGATACCTGCACCTCACAATTGAATTGGATGCTGTTTATGTTCCATGGTTCAGTTGAAACACAGAACATCTTGGTTTTGTTCCTAAAGTTCCATACTGGTCACAGAGCTGCCTCCTTCAACCTGAGTAGGCTATTGTTGTACAGGAACTGTGAACTTTAACATCCACAGTCCATTAATGGAAAAAACAAAACAAACAAACAAAAAAAACAGCAGTACCACCTGGCACCCTCTGGAATGATTACACTTGGACAGCTGAGACACTTCTCTTCGGCTTGTTTTTACTAATGCTAGCCGCTTGTAAATATTCCCTTGGCAACCAGCCGTTGCTACTTGATTAAGCTCTATAGAAAAGCTACATAAGGCACACAAAGGTTCTTTTCTGTTATGAGAAGTAAGCTGGGCACATTTTGCTGATATATTCCTCAATTTGGTCTCAAGGCAATTTTGGAGTAAGCTAAAGAGAAAAATGTCAATAATAAATCTTAATTTTGGTACTTAAATCCACCCAAACATCATACAATGGCATATATATACCCTTTATTATACATATTATTGCATGTAAATTAGACAGTTTGCTATGTTATACCCTGTAGGTTCTCTTTGGTAATCGTATTCACCTTGTTACATATGTGACATGTTTTTAGCAAGTCTTTCTACTTGAATGATGCTAAATACAGTTTTTAAAGAACGTGTACACAGAACCATTTTATCTAAATTAAGACTGCACTTGTAGTCACTCAACACTGAAGCGTATTTATGTAAATTAAGCCTTAAATTCATGGCCTTCTGATCCTGACGAATATTAAACACACTCACATATACATTTAACATGCTGTATAGGATTGCATTTTAAATTATAACTGACAATAAAATTGATTAGGTTCCTAATATACTGGCTATGGGAAAAAAAGGATGAGGAAGAAAGTAAAAGACAAGGGTTTGGTTTAAAATGAGTGAAAACCAGGATCGATGCTGATCTCCTTGGTCATTTGAAATAATGTGCTAAATACTAGTAAATGGTATCATAACTACAGTTTAGATACATGTAGTTAATTCACCTGTAATATAGTTTAATTGCTATACTATAAAGGTCCATAAATTAGGTAACTGCATCCACCCATTCACACACACCCGCACACCCACACTATTAAACTGCTACACTATGAATCACAGCAGCACAACAAATAAGCGTTGCTTTTAACAACATCATTATTGCACTGCAAAAAAAAGTTTGTATAAATCTGTTTGTTTTACAATATCGGTCGTGGTCCGTAGATAATCCCCAAAAACAAGATCCACAAATTCAGAGTGATTTAAACCCGTAAATACTGTGGCTGTACTCGGATCATAACAGTATGTCTTATGATTAGGGCATTTGTTCTGAGTATGATACATGTGCTAATACTCTTTAATTTGTTACTTGCAGCACACTATTTTTCTGATTGTCTGTAGATTCCAGGCCACTGTGATATCATACTGTTGAGAAAAGTACACAAACATTTGAAAACCTTCCAGAACTGTGTACGCTAACATTCTGGAGAGGTAGTTTCATTCAGTAGGTTGGGGTATTAGAATGCAGCCCTGGATCTGCTTTTATAGGTTCACACTGTCTTTCTTAAGCATTTCTACACAGCTCTGCCCTTTACACAAACATAATCCAACAGACCATTCAACTGGGAAAATAGAATACATATTGGCTCTGACACTTGTTAGTTATCAGGCCTTCTGTCTGATCTACCACTGAACACCATTAAGTATCCTCTATGTATACAACAGATATTACAACAAAAAGATTTCCAGTGTCTGAGATGCACATTAATTTGCTAAAAGGCCTTGGCTAATTAATGAAAAGTACAATCAGATAGATATTGCACATGTCAATGCTGTTGAAATGGTTTCCTGCTGATAACAGGACCTCAAAGTGCAATGTGAAACATGCTTGGGTTTTTCACAAGAATCTTTTACAGTTTTGTTGTAAGAAGGTGCTTAAGACAGGGTGCAAGTCCCTGTAAAAAATATATATTTGTTGTTATTCCAGTTTGGCAGAGATAGGGTTAATACGATCCTTGCCAAACACACGTACAGTGGCTGGGACTTAATTGATTAATTATCAATCAACTAAGCCCAGCCACAGGTGTATATAAGGAGCAGTCTCTCCACTAGTGAGGAGACGAACCCAGGGCAAGGAGCAGAGCACAGCAGCCAAACCAAGGACCACTTGTTTCCATACTTGCTGTGCCTGGGCTGCATTGTGTAATATTTAAAGATGCTGTACCCTTTATTTGATGAACATTTATTTTGTTTTTTGTTTGTAAATCAGTGCTCAAACTGTCTACTTTCACCTCTGCCTGCTATTTTTGCACCAGAACGCTGCCCGTTCCCAACGCTGTACAAGGCAACAGAAAGAGGTAATAAATGGCTTGGGTACAGAGATCTGGCAGCCATTAATAAATCAATTTGTGGGGAAGTTGTGAAGGACAAAATGGTGCAGGCAGTGAATGTCAGAGTTGATTTACCTAGATATTAATATTACTAATATGATAAGTGGTCCAACTGTAATACATTCCTTGTGTATTTCTAGAGTCAAAGACATTTTGATTTTAGAGCAGTCACACTTATCAGATTTGGTTTGGGTTTCAATATGCTTTCATTTAGAAATATGCTGGAGAATTGTGTTTTCCCTGAATAAATCCAAGTACATTCAAGTTCAGACTGATTTTTTTTTTTTTTTTTGTATTCCATGCTTACATCTATTGAACAGATTCTTCTGGAAACTGAAAATTCTCTTACATTGTTAAACTATACAGAACATAATTCAACCAGAATTTAGGTGACTTTCCAAAAATACTTCTATTAATTTCAATTGTAGTTCAACACAATGAGTGTAGATAATCTTGTTGCATTACTCGAGCGGGATGTGCATGGTACATACAATGGCAGTCAAGTGGTTATTAAACAGCTGTAGTAGAAAGCTATTTATTTCTGATCCTCCACTGTGGCAGGCACCCCACCACCACCACCACATCCACAACCATGAATCAGATGTTCTGTTTCAGATTAACTTAATTTATTTAACTCAATTTTAGAAATAGCATTAACTCCAGAGTGCTGAAGGACGACTAATTAATTCAAACATAATTCCTTTAAATGAACTCGCTAATAAACTATTAGAATGTTTCAATGTGTTGCCCCAGGACATGCAAATGGCTGCCTGATCTTTTGAACAGGACTGGTTTGAAAACTTTACTTGACAGTAGGCAATGCTGTGCAGCCTTGCCAGCGTGACTATATGAATAGAGATAGCTGGTGAAGTGTTCAATTACTGAGGGAAATCAATCACTCATGCAATGGATACGGATTCCACCTCTCTGACTGGCACTGATAAATCTGTAAAGTAAAAAAAAACAAACATGAATTCCCTGTTTGAAAAATGCATCGCGCTGCTCCTTGGGAATTCAAAGGGATCACCTTTCCTTGATTTAGTGGATTAAGGTTTAATTACACTGCTGTTCCCAGACATCTAATACTTTAACAACTAGAGGTGAATAGGGCTGATGAATTGGTATGCTCACAGTCACGTAAACTGCAGTAAATGAATGCAGGTCTTGACTGATCGGAAAAAATAGTCCGGGTATTTGTTCCTGAGACATACGCTGGTATAATTGTAATATAAAGTAAAGTTGAAATGTAAATAAACAGCTATCTTATGTTCAACAAAGAAAGGCTATATTCCGAAGACATAGAACCTATCGTGAACAGTACCTAAGGTAACATGAGGTAGTCCACAGAGCCAATTAGGGTCTGTGAGACCAGACATACACCAGATGGTCAGTAAGGCAGTCATGCAGAATGCTACTCATATGAGTCAACCTGAACAAAACTGTTCACTGCATTATAATGCACACTGATGTCTTACTGTAATCCATTGAACTTTTTATGCCATAGTCTTGAAAATATGAACCTAAATTTGTAGTTTTTTTTTTCTTGTATGCAGCCCCTTTGTTGTTAAGATCCAACACAAACTGTCTCCACACCGATTTCAGACCCTGCAGTCCAGCTGAATTTGATACTTCAGCCCAGGGCTTTACAGGAACTGTTGCTGTGGCCATAGAGATAGAGATTTTTTACAATTCTATTTAATTTCTGTTAGTGTTTGACTATAACAAATAAAAAAATAAATGCTGAATATCTAAGTGGCCTAAAGTCCTTAACTATGGTGGCAAAAAGTTTCAAGCCGAAGTCATATCAGTTTACAATAGACCATGTGTAGAGCAAGAATGTATGTGGAGCATATAGGCAAGGGTGTATTTTTAATTACCCCATGCCTTGACCCTTTGTAACAATGTATGCCTAATAAGAAAATAAACAGTATCCCGGTTTCTTGTTTTTAAAGTACTGTGCATCAATTCCTTCCAAATAATTGCATCTTATATTTTACTCCCCACCACTGTGAGTAGACCAAATTGCTAAAGCAGATGTCCTCACAAACCATAGACAGTGTGCAGCAGAAATGTTGTGTTTCTGCATTCAATATCGAGTCATTCATAAAATTACTGAGCCTCGATACAATTGTCTTATAGCATCTCAGGCGTCCGTCGTTCACTGAAAGGGCGTTGGAAGTGCAGAAATTGAGAGTGATTCCAAAACGTTAGCAAAAATATGGATAAAAGTCCAAACTGCAGTAGAGAAACAATATGACATTTGTATTACTCCCAGCTGGAGTTTTGTTCTGTCTTGTGATCTGTAGTTTTTAGAATAAACAACATTGCACAACAAACAACATTGCACATTGCACATTGCACAACATTAAGACACTCATGTTCTAGGCCAAACATTTGCAATAGTGGAAAGAAACCCCATTTTTCAGGGGTTTCAAAATACGCACCGTTTCTTAAAATACAATTTTTTTGCGACGGGAGTTTGAACTGTTACTGCACTGCAGGCTACGGCGTTCTGACTGCAGAGAGCAGCGAAGCAAATCCAAACCTAGAGAGAAGAGGAAAGAACTGAGAAATTGCTTAAATCTATCAAACAAAGTTAGGACAGAGTTGCTGTGAAATATAGTGGTGCTGCACTGAAAGAGGATCAGATCGCAGTTCCCTACAAGACAATTACATCAAACAAATTATTCTGGCAAAAAAAAAAAAAAAAAAAGATGCAAATGTTTAGTGCAAAAACAAAATCTGTATTCTGTTTTATTCAGGGAAGAGGAAACACAATTCAGTTTCAAAGATTCTATGAAGTTTTGTAAAGAGAAAAGCAAGATAAAGGGATTTCTTCAGGCTTGATTAATACAACTATTGGAAAGGATGTTGGCAAGTGGAACTAAATGCCTCAGTTTCATTGAACTAATCCAGGCAGCCTTTCTGTGCAAGTGGATATTTTGAAAACTGATTGCAGCTGGCAACACAAATAAACCTGATGGAAAGCATTTCTTTGACATTAACCTACGTGTGCCCAAAGCTCTGATCAAATTCCATTCAACATTATTTTTTGACTGCATTTTGTACATCAGTTTAAAACAGTAATATATTGTCTTGATTTTACACACAACTGTATACTTGAAAATTTTATTGGAAAAAGGCCGTATGAGCCATAATTAGCTTGTTTACAACGGCGTCCAACAGCAACAAATTACAATCACATAAAAACACACAGAATACACATTTAAAACTGTACACAACATGATACACATACACAGGGCTTCAGATAATGAAACAACACATTTTTAAATTGACGATGGGAAGTCTCTGATCGAAGTCCCATCGGCAACGCATTCCAATCTGAAACTGCAGATTAAAAGCAAAAGATTTCCTTCCACTAGCACTTTTTACCAACGGTATTTTAAAACATTTGGTTCCACAAACATTTCGTAAGCTGAAATCACAGGTAAACTCCTGGAATAGATTACTCAAATAAACAGGCAGTTTGTTAAACACCCCTTTAAAAAGAATCGGATTCCAGTGAAAGTTCCTTCTGTTGTCCAGTGACAACAAGTTTAACCTGGAATACAAGGTATATATATACTATCATTTCACAAGTTACACATAACAGTTAACAGTTTCGCTGCCACGTTATTTTAATCACTGGTCACCTCAATGATAAAGATCACACACTTTTTCACATATCTATTCTATGAACCATTCTATTAGAGATAATATTTCACTTTCATTGGTACTCTGGGGATTTTTTGTTTTTGTTCACAAAAAACAACACATTTTAGTTTAACCTGAATGGGTCATTGAAACTTTAAATGAGGATTCCAAGGAAAAAAAAAGCTATGATTTTGTGTTCATCATTCACTCTCTTTTATGTCATTGAAAATATAGAAAACAAGTACACCAGGGAAGTTTAATGAAATATAACTGATCTGAAGGAAAAACAAGTTAATGTTACATAATTATTACACTAGAGACTAAACACTGTAGCTCAAAACATTGATTTTTAGAAACTCTCAAACAAACTACAAAACTATAATTTCTGCGTTGTAGTGGCAGAGCAGAGGCAATGTATATAACATTGGTGTCTAATAATTTTGAGCTTTACCACCTGGGGGGATAATGATTTCAAGACAACCTTATTAGAGCAAACCTGTGCTATACAAAATGGCTATAAGGTCTTTTATAGAAAGCAAGCATCACATTTGTAATGTCAGATAAGAATACTAGAGGATGTCCTTCTGCTTTATTATTCATACATGTTCTGTTTATTCAATAAAAAAATGATTTAAATAGTTCTATTATTTATTAGTTGAGGACATTTCAATGGGAGGGGGTCCCACCAGACCACAGTCACTTTAAAAGGGTTCTATAATTCTAAGCTTAATATTTAGGTTTCCCATTTTAATGGTTCCAAATGTGAAGCATCACTTTATAAAAAATAAAAAATAAACTCCAGTGACTCAGTTTATGGTCCTTTTTTATACAACCATATTACAAAATCTCTTAAAAGCACCAAAGAACCATATTATGTGATACAGACCACCAATACCCAGTTTTACAGTATATGAAGGCAGTTAGAGTCCTTTATTTTCCAAAGTAGAATTGGATGTTTTAGGTTGCTATTAACAGCTAGGAACTTATGGTATACCATCCCTTTAAGGCAATTTTATGCCATTAAAAGAAAGAGACAAAAGGCCAGTTGCTGGGAAGGTTGTCTAGTAGAGGGGCAAATGATGATTAGATGTCTTCCATACTAGAAGAGGCTAATGACCTGTAAATTGATTTCAGACACATTGCTTTAACTGTACACATTAAAATGAATGTGCATTTCTAAATAGGAGGTATTTAGCACTTATTTACCATGCCCATGAAGAGACCCCTTCATTCAGCACATGTCTGTGGTTGATTATGGTCACTACTGCATCAGAATTGATTACAGCCTTCTCTTAAGGTTCAACTAGCTTTTAAAGCCACTGTGCATTTTACATGCAAATTGTGCTACATTATAACACAAATTAACCAAGACGACTGCTTAAAAAGATTGTCTGGGCTGTGCATCTCCTCATACCTCAGACCTACTTTTGTTTCAGCCAGTTACTCACTGAGAAAACGATCTTCAACAAATACTGTATGTGTGCATTTCATAATGTATATACAAACCTGTAGTGGGATCTTATTGCATGTATCTTTTAACTTTACATATTCATAATTACAATATGAGTTACAATTTCATGTGAGAACAATAACTTTGGAAAACTTAGGGGGTGCAGAGTGCACTGGAGGGGCATAGACCACCCATGGATACCCCACTGGTTTTGCAACCTCTGTAGTCCTGTGAAAACTTATTTGGCAACCATTTTTGACCGGGTACAATATTGCAGGAAAGTAGGGAAAATAGATTGAGATTTGGCACATGCCTCAAATTCTTTTTTTTTTGTCCCTGTGGCAATGTGCCCCGCCCCTGTGTGCATTTGTGTGTTGCGTGCGTGTGTAAATGTTGGTGTATAGTCATTGGTACACGTGATATAAACGGGTCTGTGTTTCACGTGTATTTAAAAAGTGTAGATTTGTATTTAGGCACGAGGAGGGCACAAATCACTTCACGTGCTGGTTAAATGTAATATGTGAGCACGGGGTTGCACAGAATTAATTCACGTGCTGGGATTCAAGTGAATAATTAATTAGTAATTGAATCCCAGCACAACAGTATATATAGATGCACGTTTCTTTCACTCAGGGTTGTGTGTTCGGTGAGTGGAGAACGGGATTGGAGACGGAGGGAATTGTAAAAGTAAATAGTTAAAATCTGCTCACCGTGTTTGTCTGTGTAGTACGTTTCGTTTGTCTATTTATTTTGGCGAAAGTGCCGTGCCCTGTGTTTTCTGTTTGTTCAACCCTTTTATTTTCTGTTCTGTGTTAATTATTAAATGCTGAGCACGATCACGCGCTCAGCTTCACCAAAACTCCAAGTCTTTGTTTATTTATTTCCTGCTTTTGGTCTGACGCCACCCACTCCGGCCGTCTTTGTGACAGTCCCTCATTATATTATTTGTTTATTTAGCAGACACCTTTATCCAAGGCGACTAACAGAGACTAGGGTATGTAAACTATGCATCAGCTGCAGAGTAACTTACAATTACGTCTCACCCAAAAGATGGAGCACAAGGAGGTTAAGTGACTTGCTCAGGGTCACACAACGACTAGTAGTTGAGGTGGGATTTGAACCGGGGATCTTCTGGTTACAAGCCTGTTTCTTTAACCACTGGACCACACAGCCTCCTTTATGTATACTGTAGTTCCTTGCAATATGACCCACTGCAACTAAAGTTAGGCTACAATGCATTAAGGTAATTAACGAACAAATACATTTCAGCAGAAATTGTACCCAAAGTTTTCTTCTAAAAGTTTTCTTCTCATTTGATACGTATATTTGTTTAAAATGTTTCTCCTAAAACCACTATTGGTAAAACAAAAGAAGGAACAAATTAGGCATATTTCAGAAACTTTAGCACTAAAAGAGCTGCACATATCATTTTGAGTAAATATCCACCAAATTCAGAGGGCAAATGTAATTTCTTTGTAAATGATCATATCAACATGACTCACGCTTATCTCTCTTTAACTGCTCAAGTTTCTGAAATATGTCATTCGTTTCTACTTTTGTTTCTCCAATAGTGGTTTTAAGAGAAACGTTTCAGACATATCAGATTCAAATGAGAACAGAACGTGATTCTCCAGCATTTCTCTGAGAAGAGAGATGCGTAGTACGTTTTAACACTTACAGTGTTTTAACGTGCATTACAATGCTATGACCAGATATTGTGTTTTTTATTCACAAAGCATTTGAACCTGTTCCAGCAAGTTTTGTGCACCCTCCTAGCTGAAGGGAAATATTCCATGCAACCTGTGAAAAGTCAGCTTCTTATTTGGATGTGTCAGATATGCAATACTTTCCTGTTACCTTGACACACCCTGGGGGGACCTTAACCAGGGAAAGTGATTTGCCTTACACAGTAAAATGCATCAGAGTTTAGAAGCCACTTTAACTGTCAGTGCTCAGCTGAGGCTGTGCTGCACAGGTTAGGTTCAGTCCGTTAGGAATAGAGCAGAGCTTGCATGATTCTGAGGTGAAGTAAACATCCATGTACACATATAGTAATGTACTGACACACTCTTGTCTTTATAATGCAAAATGATCCATTTCACATTGATGTTATTATTCTTTGTACCGTAGCTGAATTAATTCTTCACTGCAGGGTTCAATTAAAAAAACAGTACAAACAAAAAATCCTTTCAGTGCAGTTTTATTAAATCGTATTTTTATTTTTGATTATGTTTTGTATAGTACATCCACATATACTGTAGTACATACTGTAGATATACGTATTTCATAAATGGTAATAATATCAATGTGATTTGTATCATCGTACTTTTGGGTCACTATTTCTCCACTATTATAAGTGTTTGGGTCTGTAACCAAACTTAAAAGAAAATAAACTTGTTCATGAAGGAAAAGTGTATTCAAATTGATTTGTAAGTGAGTGAAGAGCCATCACACTCCTCTCCCAGAAGTTAGCTTTGTTAGGAAGCACAATATTGATCCATTGAAAGAAGGATTGAGACAATCTTCATATAAATGTATGACTGGATGGAGAATGAAACATTCATTATTGTGCAGTGGATTATATTGGGTCGATAGCACATTATAATAAAATATGTGGAATTTGAGGGCAATCTTGAAGTGTCTTACAAATGACTGACAGTGTACTTTTTCCATAATTTAAAAAAATGAATATTATTAGGAAATAACCAAAAAAGAAAGTGATGGAACTGCCAGTCTTTACCGTTTTGAGTCCACTATAACCATGATATCATTTTCTTAAGTCTCCGTTCCCTATTTCCATCCCATTTATTGTATACTTATAACCTAGATTTTTACACCCAATATACAATACTTTACCTTTCTTAACATTAACATGAATTTGCCACATGTATTTCTATCATAGGGGCAACCTATCTGCCTGTACTGGAGTATGGCATTAAAATATATAATATTTAGCCTTACTCTGCACATAAAGAGAAGGAGAGTGTAAGTACATCCCAGATGCTCATAAACAGAAATGTGGAATAAGGCCTTGAGCAGACTAGCAAAATAATAGTGGATTGAGTTGAAGGTAGGGTTGATCTATTGTAGAAGGGAGTAAACAATGCACTGCTTTTAGCAGAGAATAAGATGAGACCCTGTGGGGATATAAAGCCTCTACTATCTGTTTTCCTCTATAACAAAACAGAGGAAATATATATATATATATCAAGATACAATATGGTGTTGTAGGTAGCAGAAACATACCCTGCTTTTTTCTTTTTCTTTTTTTATATAACACTTTTTTTTATTCAAGTAAAGGGAAATAGGATACATCTTAATGATAAAATGAAATGTTTAAAACTGTCTGAGGTGGAACCCACAGAACACTATATACCTTAAATCGTGTTACTGTGTTATCCAAGGGAATTATGCTACCGGCATGGGGTAAAGACACATTATGTTAGGGTAAGTAAAAATGTGTTATTTTGGTTAGCATTTATGTACATCAGGTGATTAGGAGACTCATTAAGGGTTAAAGCAACAACGAGAAGTCAAAGTTCCAACCATGAAAGAGAGGGTGTCCGGCCTAAGCACTGATCTCTAAAAAGGAAATCATTACCTAATTTAGGTATAATTACTATAATTGTACAAATATGTTTTGTTCAGTACAGAAGAAACAAATTCTATCTGTACAGTTCATAGGGTGGGAGCCAAGGTTACAAGAGGAAGGGAGTGTTTTTTTGCAGGATTGGAGGCTCGGCCTCTAGACAAGGGGGAGAGAAAAGGACAGGCCGGATTCCAACCGAGAGAGCCTTCCCAACGGAGTCGAGGCTAGCCCTAATGGCCTCTGGGCCCCTGAAAACACAGAGTCTTCTGACTTCTCGGAGAGTCGTTATAGGCGCTGCCTTGCGACTGGGTCCAAGTTACTGACCGGGTTCGACACTCAGAGGACGGAACGGCTCTATACGAAGCCTTGACGTAAGGAAGAAAAGAGAATCTGAAACAACACAAATAATTGTTAGTTACGGGACTCGAGCATTAAGAGTATGAGGGCCACATCCCAGAAGGATAAAGAAGGAAGTAAGACAGAGCCATCTTTCTTGAGGCAAGATATAGCGCATGAGATGCGAAAGAATAGTGTGGCCGATGGTCCCCTCTGACCACACGAAGAAGCTGCAGAATTACTGGAACTCTAGGTCGGGGAAGTGAGACTCACTATCCCCCCAGAGGGGATCGACACAGAGGCACGCCGCATATGAAAAAGTAAAATGCAAGAGAAAGAGCTGAGCTGTGACTGGGTTTAAATAGGGAGTCAATGATGATAGACAGGTGAAATTAGTCAATGATGATAGGCAGGTGAAATTAGGAAGGGGCGAAGCCCTGGCTCACACCCCCCGAAATCCACTAAAGTTAACATTGATGGTATTTACATACTGCTCTGACATGTTAAAGTAAATTGTTGAATTCAATAAGAATGTTGTACTTTTTTGCAATAAAAAAAGTCTTATTTTGTTTTAAACAATATACAGTTTATAGTATTTTTAATGCACTACTGGTAGGAAATACACATATATCTCAGGTGTCACAGGCCAAGGTGAGCATTAATCTTGGATTAACCTCAGATAAAGTCATCCAAGTTTAGTGAAAACACCCCTGTGTGTTGTATTTGACTGTGTGTTTGTGAGTGCAGAAATAAACAACATGAGGTGTGTTGGAGTTTACACACAATTCATCATACCTGCTTGATTTATTTTGCTACTGTATACCTAGATGTCTTTTGATTAGCAATTGGTACAGATTTATGTTAGAAGAATGAGTCATTGGGAGAAAATAAACAAAGATACACACATATTTTTAATACAGAGAACCCTCCACTCCACAAGTAGATAGAACAATAATATATAGATATATACAGTTGCTCAAATATTGTTTTGGATATCTTTGAATAGTGCAGCGTTTTTTCAAAAGCCAGCTTTTACAAATATATTCACTAATTCAGAAATGGCGTATATTCTTGAAAATCAATCCAATTAGTAAAGGTTGCTTTTTGCATGTTAAACAGCTGGATGAAAGTTGTCTGCTTAATTGTCGCTAAACTGTAAATCGAAAAAAACAATTAAGCAGTGTTGGTGTCAGGATAGGTTTAAAAACATATTAACCATATTTATTGTCTAGTTATAAAATGTCTGCAATGATAAAGCTTTCAAGATGCAGTGTGAATTAGATTTAATTTGCAAACAGAGTTCTGCTGACATTAATAGTTTAACTCCATGCCTTTTAAGATTAGCCTGTTCTCCCTAAATATTAAGGAATTAAAATCCAGGTGCAATATAACCGTACTGTGTTCTGTAATTTGAATGTATATAAGAATATAGTTATACCTCAAACTTTTAAAGTACCACATTTGATTTTTGCAATAGTCTTTGAGGGTGTGTTACGTTCAGATCTTTAGCTTGTAGCTCTATTCGCAGCTGTTCAGATTCATGGGAGAAACACGTAATCAGGGGACTCATTAGGTTGGTTCCAGACTCCTCCCACAGCTACGCCTTGCTGCACATTGGAGTCCGTAGCAACTAGTGAATTCAGGTTTTGATTGGTTTATCTTGTCTGCCATCCTTGCTGTCACATGCCCAGTGGTTAGCTGGATGTAGTAAAATGACGATTATAGACAAAATGCCTCTCAATAGGTGGGACAGAATGGGCTTTCTGGAAATTATACATGTGTTCTTGACTAGACTCAGATATTCAAAGATCTATTGTACAAGGTGTCCTATAAGTCAGGCATCATAGGCAATATCATATGCTATGCTGATATGGATGTTCTTTATTAAGTCATGTGGCCACACATCAAAATGACCTGCATTTGTTCCTGTTTTAAAGACATTTTCAAAGAAATAGGCAACACTTAAGTACTTATAATTATTATGTTGACTGATTTCTATCCTGACTCCTTGCAACTTTCCTTTGCTCAAATCCAGCTGTGCCTCTTCAGGCTTCAGTGGCATTTCTTTCTTTACTTGCCATTTGTACTTTAGTCAATGGCTTAGCATTTGCCGAGTGTGACAACTTGGCAGGGTCCTGTCAAATATGACCGAGCATATGAATCAATCAAAAACACCGAACTCACTACCCGGTACCAACAAAAAGTTCTGCTGGGAGATGGAGCTCTTGTGACCTTGGACCCTCTGGAACAAACAATATTGCACAGCTTCTTCAAGAACACGAGCTGGGTGAGGCTGTAAAGCTGATAGATTGGTACAACAGCTTCTTGCTGTTTGCTTTATTTGTTTTTTGTTTTTATTTCCCTCAGATATTTTTAGAAGAATGTGTAAGTAATGACACCCTAAAGCACTGTTCCAATAAAATGATGTTGCTTATGCAGATACAGGGCTTTTTATAAGGTAAAGTAATTTCCCAATGCAGCTGTTTACTGTAGGTCTATACATATTTTCTCTCCATTTGCACCTTCAATGTTTTGAGGACTCACCTGCAAATTAAAAACAGTTCTCTGTGAACAAAGTATCCTGTTGGGTATAATTCCAGGAGTTACAAACATCATTTGATGTCTCTGTCTCCCAGTTTTAATGCTCTGATATTCTTTTCAAACCAGTATTGTATATTGTCTTAAAACCATTTAAAACATTTTTATTCAGTGTTAAATTAGAAAAAAATAGCTGCCAATAGCAGGAATGGTTTTGATACTAAATAATTGTATTTAGTAGTCTTTTCTCCGTACATTTCATGTTCTGTATTTAGTATCTGTCTTCTTGTTTGCACATGTGCTCCGTTAGTGCTCTAAAGCATAAAGTATACTGTTGTGTTTCTAATAAGAGAGAATTGAAAGGAGTTCAGTCTGAACAGCCTTTTGCGGTCCTCTCGCCCAAACAGCACAACATGACATCTAGATAAAATCAGAGACACCCTACAGGGAGTGTAGGGTAAGTATAAGGTAAGTCTGTGTGTTTTATTGGTTAGCATGGATAACGGGTCCATGTCCACACCCACATGCTTTTCTCACAGCATATTCGTACATCTGTGTTACATTCCTGCTATTCTAGTTGTAATTATTCAGCTTGCCTTTAATTGCAAGTAGCAGCTGTACCCAGGCTGTAACCTAGCTTTCCTTCCAGCAGTTAACTGGCTAATCATTAACAGCGTATTTAAAACAGTAATAACAAAACAAACAAACCGAGTCCAGTCTATTACAAAGGAGTCCAACAAACGTCTCCCCCAAGTCCCAGGAGAGTCCGATTTTAAGAAACATCTGCTCCCAGTTAAATGTCACACCCCTTGTTTCACGTTTGGCATCGTTATTCTAACAATAAATTGTCATTTAGCCAGTAAGCCTGTTTGGTTTTCATGTCATCATGGGTTTTCATGCCATTAGGGACATACGGTAGTAAACTTAAACAACCATAATCAAGAAACGTGCATTAAGTCTTATTGAACTGTTGCTCATCTAGGGTGTACACTATTGTCAAAGTTAATGCCAAGAATGCTTGTTGTTTTCATTTTCTAACCTTTCCCTACCAGACTTGTTTACTAAAGGTCTTGATATCAATGAATAGATAGAAACAAGCAGTACATCCCACAAGTGCAGTTGCACCCTAAATATTATCCACTTAATACTGATGACTGGGTGGGGTATTTGTTCTTCAAAATGAGCTTCTGCAATGGTGACTTCAAATCCTGGTACATACTTCTAACGTAATACCTTTGACAAATGCATTGACAACAATCCATTTCCATTTTGTTTTCATCTTAAACATGGACACCAGTATTTCTCTTTTAATGCCTTTGAACTGCAGTATACATTTATTTTCTGTCTCATTCTGGCAATATACATAGATAGAACTTAATAGTGTAGCAAAACATTGCATTCTAACTCATGTGCCTCAGAATCTATACCCTTTGACTGGAATGTGTTAGGATGGCAATTTCATATTGTCAAAGACCGCCCAAAACCAGAAATATATAATGTGTTCCCCAAAGATCGATTGGTTTCATGATGTGCTGCATTATATTGTCGTTACTGAAATCTCGCTTCTCTTAAAATCACATTTAAATCCTATCTGCATATTTGAAACAGTGTTATTTTTAAAGCTGCCGTTGATAGTAATGTGTAGTTATGCCAGCTATTCATCTTCACAATTTACATCTGTAATTAAGAACCATAACTGATGTTGACAATCCAAGAAAAAAGGGTAATTAATCATTTCTCTGCAATAAACCTGCTCTGCTCAATGTGTATTGTGTTATTTGCTTCAGTGGAGAGTACATTAGTATTTAATTGAAACAGTTTGCCTACCCTGTCTACGGCGATAAGTGCTGTCTTCAGATTTGCAGCTCATGTTAGATTAGAAATAAAGAAATGACCACTTGACATTGCCGCACATCTTGAAACAAACCCCTGGGTTCAATTTGTGGTCAGTAATAATAATTTGATTGGACTGAGGATATTGTGTGCAATTTAAATGTAAGATCTAGCTTCCATGAGGGATAAAATGTGTATTACTGAAAGTAAATAGAGGCTGTAAAAAAACATACATTATTTTCCCTGCATAGATACAATTATTATTATTATTATTTATTTCTTAGCAGACGCCCTTATCCAGGGCGACTTACAATTGTTACAAGATATCACATTATTTTTACATACAATTACCCATTTATACAGTTGTTCTTTTTCTGGAGCAATCTAGGTAAAGTTCCTTGCTCAAAAGGTACAGCAGCAGTGTCCCCCAGCTGGGATTGAACCCACAATCCTCCGGTCAAGAGTCCAAAGCCCTAACCACTACTCCACACTGCTGCCCTTTTGATATAGAAATTACTCTTCCCCTCCTCATGCAAGTCACATTCTGGTAGACTATCCTGTACGCGGTTGGAAAAGTGTGTGTGCGAAGGAGGGGAGGAGGGGAGGAGGGGAGGAGGAGAGGGGGAGGAGAGGGGGAGTAGAGGGGGGAGGGGGGAGGGAGGGAGGGAGGGAGGGGGAGTGGAGGGGGGGTATGTGCACATTAAAAAAAGAAATCTCCCAATATAGTTCAAATTGCTGCTTTTCACTGTTTCCTATTAATGTGTGGATGGATAGCGCAGAGTGTAATTTAAAGCCATAACGGTCAACAGAATGTTTATCGCTATCAGAGAAGTGGCGAGAGACCTCTTCATGTCACAAAACATGCCAAGTCTGTCATGCTTTTTGCCACTGTTGCTGCAACCTCAGCACTAAAATGAACCCTAAGAAAAAGTGCAAGAAAATTAGCCTGGTAGTAGATCAAGGTGCAGTAATCCTGCAGATAAGGCACTGTAAATCCGGTAAGAAAGTCATAGCATTGGACACTTATCTACTTGACTTTTTTTCTAATTTGAGTATTTGAAGGTATGTGTATATTGCAGTTGTAATATATATATATACAGACGTGCTCAAATTTGTTGGTACCCTTACAGCTCATTGAAATAATGCTTCATTCCTCCCGAAAAGTGATGAAATTAAAAGCTATTTTATCATGTATACTTGCATGCCTTTGGTATGTCATAGAATAAAGCAAAGAAGCTGTGAAAAGAGATGAATTATTGCTTATTCTACAAAGATACTCTAAAATGGCCTGGACATATTTGTTGGTACCCCTTAGAAAAGATAATAAATAATTGGATTATAGTGATATTTCAAACTAATTAGTTTCTTTACTTAGTATCACACATGTCTCCAATCTTGTAATCAGTCATTCAGTCTATTTAAATGGAGAAAAGTAGTCACTGTGCTGTTTGGTATCATTGTGTGCACCACACTGAACATGGACCAGAGAAAGCAAAGGAGTGAGTTGTCTGAGGAGATCAGAAAGAAAATAATAGACAAGCATGGTAAAGGTAAAGGCTACAAGACCATCTCCAAGCAGCTTGATGTTCCTGTGACAACAGTTGCAAATATTATTAAGAAGTTAAAGGTTCATGGAACTGTAGCCAACCTCCCTGGGCGTGGCCGCAAGAGGAAAATCGACCCCAGAGTGAACAGAAGGATAGTGCGAATGGTAGAAAAAGAACCAAGGATAACTGCCAAAGAGATACAAGCTGAACTCCAAGGTGAAGGTACGTCAGTTTCTGATCGCACCATCCGTCGCTTTTTGAGCGAAAGTGGGCTCCATGGAAGAAGACCCAGGAGGACTCCACTTTTGACAGAAAAACATAAAAAAGCTAGACTGGAATTTGCTAAAATGCATATTGACAAGCCACAATCCTTCTGGGAGAATGTCCTTTGGACAGATGAGTCAAAACTGGAGCTTTTTGGCAAGTCACATCAGCTGTATGTTCACAGACGAAAAAATGAAGCTTTCAAAGAAAAGAGCACCATACCTACAGTGAAACATGGAGGAGGCTCGGTTATGTTTTGGGGCTGCTTTGCTGCGCCTGGCACAGGGTGCCTTGAATCTGTGCAGGGCACAATGAAATCTCAAGACTATCAAGGCATTCTGGAGCGAAACGTACTGCCCAGTGTCAGAAAGCTCTGTCTCAGTCGCAGGTCATGGGTCCTCCAACAGGATAATGACCCAAAACACACAGCTAAAAGCACCCAAGAATGGATAAGAACAAAACATTGGACTATTCTGAAGTGGCCTTCTATGAGTCCTGATCTGAATCCTATCGAACATCTATGGAAAGAGCTGAAACTTGCAGTCTGGAGAAGGCACCCATCAAACCTGAGACAGCTGGAGCAGTTTGCTCAGGAAGAGTGGGCCAAACTACCTGTTAACAGGTGCAGAAGTCTCATTGAGAGCTACAGAAAACGTTTGATTGCAGTGATTGCCTCTAAAGGTTGTGCAACAAAATATTAGGTTAGCGGTCCCATCATTTTTGTCCATGCCATTTTCATTTGTTTTATTATTTACAATATTATGTTGAATAAAAAATCAAAAGCAAAGTCTGATTTCTATTAAATATGGAATAAACAATGGTGGATGCCAATTACTTTTGTCAGTTTCAAGTTATTTCAGAGAAAATTGTGCATTCTTCGTTTTTTGTGGAGGGGTACCAACAAATTTGAGCGCGTCTGTATATATATACAGTATATATATATATATATATATACTGTATATATATACAGACGCGCTCAAATTTGTTGGTACCCCTCCACAAAATATATATATATATTTGTTGGTATGCACAATGCACAATTTTCTATGAAATAGCAAGATATTTCAGTTTTTTATTTTTCTTAGAAAAATTTCCCAACATAAAACTAATGTCACCTTACAATAATTGATTTTGAGTTTCAGTGTTTTAAAATAAAATATCAAACAGAATGAAATTTGAATGTACCATTTGTAATTCAGTAATATGAGAGAATTGGTCAGGGGTCTGAATACTTTTGCAAGGCACTGTATATATATATATATATATATATATATATATATATATATATATATATATATATATATATATTTATATATATACAGTGCCTTGCGAAAGTATTCGGCCCCCTTGAACTTTGCGACCTTTTGCCACATTTCAGGCTTCAAACATAAAGATATGAAACTGTAATTTTTTGTGAAGAATCAACAACAAGTGGGACACAATCATGAAGTGGAACGAAATTTATTGGATATTTCAAACTTTTTTAACAAATAAAAAACTGAAAAATTGGGCGTGCAAAATTATTCAGCCCCCTTAAGTTAATACTTTGTAGCGCCACCTTTTGCTGCGATTACAGCTTTAAGTTGCTTGGGGTATGTCTCTATCAGTTTTGCACATCGAGAGACTGAAATTTTTGCCCATTCCTCCTTGCAAAACAGCTCGAGCTCAGTGAGGTTGGATGGAGAGCATTTGTGAACAGCAGTTTTCAGTTCTTTCCACAGATTCTCGATTGGATTCAGGTCTGGACTTTGACTTGGCCATTCTAACACCTGGATATGTTTATTTGTGAACCATCCCATTGTAGATTTTGCTTTATGTTTTGGATCATTGTCTTGTTGGAAGACAAATCTCCGTCCCAGTCTCAGGTCTTTTGCAGACTCCATCAGGTTTTCTTCCAGAATGGTCCTGTATTTGGCTCCATCCATCTTCCCATCAATTTTGACCATCTTCCCTGTCCCTGCTGAAGAAAAGCAGGCCCAAACCATGATGCTGCCACCACCATGTTTGACAGTGGGGATGGTGTGTTCAGGGTGATGAGCTGTGTTGCTTTTATGCCAAACATAACGTTTTGCATTGTTGCCAAAAAGTTCGATTTTGGTTTCATCTGACCAGAGCACCTTCTTCCACATGTTTGGTGTGTCTCCCAGGTGGCTTGTGGCAAACTGTAAACGACACTTTTTATGGATATCTTTAAGAAATGGCTTTCTTCTTGCCACTCTTCCATAAAGGCCAGATTTGTGCAGTATACGACTGATTGTTGTCCTATGGACAGAGTCTCCCACCTCAGCTGTAGATCTCTGCAGTTCATCCAGAGTGATCATGGGCCTCTTGGCTGCATCTCTGATCAGTCTTCTCCTTGTATGAGCTGAAAGTTTAGAGGGACGGCCAGGTCTTGGTAGATTTGCAGTGGTCTGATACTCCTTCCATTTCAATATTATCGCTTGCACAGTGCTCCTTGGGATGTTTAAAGCTTGGGAAATCTTTTTGTATCCAAATCCGGCTTTAAACTTCTCCACAACAGTATCTCGGACCTGCCTGGTGTGTTCCTTGTTCTTCATGATGCTCTCTGCGCTTTAAACGGACCTCTGAGACTATCACAGTGCAGGTGCATTTATACAGAGACTTGATTACACACAGGTGGATTCTATTTATCATCATTAGTCATTTAGGTCAACATTGGATCATTCAGAGATCCTCACTGAACTTCTGGAGAGAGTTTGCTGCACTGAAAGTAAAGGGGCTGAATAATTTTGCACGCCCAATTTTTCATTTTTTTATTTGTTAAAAAAGTTTGAAATATCCAATAAATTTCGTTCCACTTCATGATTGTGTCCCACTTGTTGTTGATTCTTCACAAAAAATTACAGTTTCATATCTTTATGTTTGAAGCCTGAAATGTGGCAAAAGGTCGCAAAGTTCAAGGGGGCCGAATACTTTCGCAAGGCACTGTATATATATATATATATATATATATATATCCAACAACAGGGCATCGGTAACGATTATATAGCCCTCTTGCAGGAATTGAACAGTGGCTGCACCACCGACATCACCCTATTCGACCGACCACTGCGCATCGCAGTCGGCCGTGGGGTCAAGCAGGGCGACCCGTTATCGCCTGCCTGGAGCACGTATTCCGCCAGCTTAACTGGGACAACACCGGCATCAAGATCAACGGCCGATGGCTCAACCACCTGCGCTTTGCCGACGATATCGTGCTGAACGGCAGCTCGGTGGCCGACGTGCAGTAGCGACTGACTGAACTCAACCAGGCCGGTGCCACAGTCGGTCTCAAGATCAACATGGCCAAGACCAAGTGGATGCGAAACGCACAGGTCGCCGACAACACCATCCACATTGGCCAGAACCAAATCGAGCAGGTCGACAGCTACATCTATCTGGGCCAAGAACTGACGATGGAGCACAAGAACAGCCGCGAGCTAGCGCGCAGACGGAAGGCCGCCTGGATCAGCTACGCCTCCATCGCCGAGGTGGTCAACAACATGGGCAACAACATGACCCGGCGCGCCGAATTGTTCAACAGCACCGTGCTGCCGGCGATGCTTTACGGCGCAGAGACATGGTCGCTGACTGCGGCCAACCGGCTGAAACTGGCCGTCACCGAATGGTTGGCATCAGGCGGACGGACCGGATCAGCAACAAGCAGATGTGGCAGATGACCAAGGTCAAAGACGCGGTCGAGTTGGCCGACAAGTCGAAGAAGCGCTGGGCCGGCCACCTGGCAAGGAGGACCGACGGCCGATGGACACTGGCCGTGACTGAATGGCTGCCACTCGACATCAAAAGACCGCTCGGTCGTCCAGCCACTCGGTGGAGAGACCAGCTCCGACAAGAAATAGGACGGAATTGGATGTGCCTGGCCCGAGACCAAAAGGCTTGGGTACTCCGCTGTGGTCTGCGTCGACCAGACTAATAGCTGGCGACGACTGACAGACCGATTGACGGATTGACGGATATATATATATATATATATATATATATATATATATATATATATATATATATATATATATATATATATGTATTCAATATATGCCAGGATACCTGTTCCAGAAAACGGTTTATTTATTTATTTATTTATTTATTTATTTATTTATTATATAATATTTTCAATACTGCAGAGTGGGATACAGATCTAGGAAAGATAGCTCCACTCATACCAGCAGACAAGTAATTAAAAACAAATCTAAAACACTAATATGCTTAACTATTCCCATTTTTATTTATTTTTCATCCTAGGACACTGAAACCACTTACTTGGTTACCCTAGGGGAGGCTTTCTGTGAAGTTACCGTTGTGTTGCAGTTCAAACTTGATCATTCATGGGGCTAGTGCTACAGATTAAAAACAAACTTGTTTTCCATGTTTAGGCAATGAATGCATACTGACACTGAAAACATGTCCCTTGTTTCCTGATTTCAAGCTGCGACTGAACTTTGTTATCTCCTCTCATTTTGCGTCTGGTATTGTCCCCTTCCCTTCGGGTGTTGGCATCCATATCAAATTCATCTTCCACCTCAAGCAAAGCTAAATTGCTGTTTGGCAAAAAAATGTGTTTCTGGTTTCTTAGTGGCAACACTGACAAAACATATTTGCATAGTGCAATCTGGCCCTTCCCAATGATATTTAGTGTTTTGGCAAGAATGTGATCTGTTTGGAATATCCATTTGACTAAAGATGTAGTTAGCAGCAGATTCTTGCAAAGTGTTTTACGGAGAAAGGTCACTAATTTAAATCAACTGCAGAGCTTTTCTCATGATCAAACTTCAAACCGATAAAGCTTCAAAATTATATTACCATCAAAGTGTTTTCTCTGACAAAAAATGTCTGACACAGGTTTTCAAACTGGCAAGATCAGCATGTGTTCTTGTATCCTTAAGAACTGATTGTAACTCCCTATTTGCTAGACGTCCACACAGTCTAGCTAAAAGACTTAAGTTGGTCCAAAGCACTGTACCATAACTCCTGTTTATTCGATCACTGTTGAGAATTCCAGAGCCTCACAGATCAGGTTTTCTTATTGCGCAACAGTGGACCCTTCTGGCCAGACACATGATGAGCTCAAGCAAACACCTGCACGATTGGCCTTTGTCCTCCAGAGGGCAGTAAATCGCCGACATCCGCTCCCTGTGTTTCTGGGTGTAAAGAGGCAATTGGCTTGTGTGATCGCAGTACATCCACTGACCTTTAGTTATCCTCAGCTGTTGTGTGATAATGCAGAAAGGGAATATAATTGAATGATTGATAGATAATATTAATACGTATACACTCAAAATACAGGCACATTAACTAGACATCTTTACACTGTAGTACAACATTGCTTTTATTTACTATTTATGCTTACTATTGTGTGATTGCGAGGATGAAATATTCATTAACAACATTTAACAAAGTTATTTTCCAGATCATAACATTTTGTTATATATACATTCAATAATGTAATTACTGTGTAGGTATAGTGTAGCTACAGTGTAGTTAAAACAATTGCTATATATAAATATACTTGTTTCCGTTATTGTTTGTTTATTTTGTTTGGCCAACGTGCCCTTTTGTTTCGTGTTTTGGTGTTTGTTTTGTTTAAACCTTTTATTTTGTTTATTTAATAAAATAGCTGAGCGCCATAGCGCTGCAGTTTCACCACCGCCATGCCTTGTTTTGGTTTCTGTTCCTGGTCCGTGACGTCACCACCCACACGCCACTCAACTCGGTCACATATTTACACTGAAAAACTATCTAAAAGTATATGAAGGATTATTGCTTTCAGAATGTTTGTACATGAAAGGTGCTACTGAAGAATGCATTGTATTGTATTGTATGTGAGGAACAACATGGCTAAGAACTGGAATAAAACACCAGACACGTTTCTAAACTAGCCCATTGCACATTCTCTATTTCCATTCCTTTTGAAAACAAGTAATGGCAACTGTATAAGATAAATACACATAGATCCAAATGCAAAAGGGTGTCAGTGTCATAGAAAGATGGACAAATTACATTGGAACCAAATTATTAATCCTATTCTTGTGCCGTATATATATATATATATATTGTAGCAACTTCATAGGCTGTGTAGAATATGCATACAGTACTTTGTAGCGGGACAGTGTGTAAACAGAGACAAAATACTGTAAAGTTAGTTCCAAACAGGGCGGTACCTGTTAGTGCTTTATTTACATGTCCATCCAGCATAGGGTAGTCGGTGAAACAGGCAAAGGTTCATACACAATCCAGGGTTTTCAAAACAGTCCAGGTATTAAGCACACAGCAGGCAGTCAAACAATCCAAGGTCAATAACAAGTAATCCAACAATTCTCAGTACTCACTTCCTGTAGCATACCACTCTCCCAACTCTTTTCCCCCTGGTACTTGCCTGGGCCTCCCTTTTTATCCCCCTGGGAACGCCCCTTTTGATGATGTGGCATTAAAACTAGTCACTTCCTGTTTGGCAGCCATCTTGCTTCCGGTATGACTGAAGCCAGAATTTGCCATCAAGACTGCCCTAATGTATCTCCCATTTTGCACCAATCCCCTCATCATATCACATATCTCCCCCCCTAGCTCGAGCTTCTGGGGTCGAGCTACTGTAGAAAAGAAGGAATGAATTCTAGAAAGTCCATCAGCATTCCCCATTAGTTTCCCCGCTCGGTGTCTTATGCTGTATTTATACTGTTGGAATGACAGGAACCAACGCATTACCCTAGCGTTTTTCTCTTTTGCTTGGTTCATCCACGTTAGGGGAGCATGGTCAGTAATTAAGGTGAACTGTCGTCCCAGCAGATAATACCTCAGGCTTTCTATAGCCCATTTTATTGCCAGACATTCCTTCTCGATCACTGCATAATTGTGTTCTCTGTCTTCCAGTTTTCGGCTGAGAAACATAATGGGGTGTTCTACCCCATCGACCTCCTGTGACAGTACAGCTCCTAGCCCTACTTCGGAAGCATCTGTTTGGACCAGGAATTCTTTAGAAAAGTCTGGTACCACCAATACCGGGCTGCTACAAAGAGCTTCTTTTAGTGTGGTGAACGCTTTTTCAGCTTTGGGGCTCCATTTCACCATGAGGGGGCATCTATTTCTTGTTAATTCCGTGAGGGGGAAGGCAATGGTGGCAAAATCTGGAACAAACCGGCGGTAATATCCTGCTATACCTAAAAACGCCCGGACCTGTTTTTTGTTTATCGGACGTGGCCAATTTTTAATGGCTTCAACTTTGCTTTCCTGTGGCCTAATCATACCCCTTCCCACAACGTACCCCAGATATTTTGCTTCCTCCATGCCCAGAGTACACTTTTCAGGATTTGCGGTCAGGCCAGCTTTGTGAATCGAATTTAAAACTGCCTGTACACGGGGCAAATGACTTTCCCAGTCTTCACTCTGTATGACGACGTCATCCAAATATGCCGCCGCGTATTTTCTATGTGGCCTTAAAATCTTATCCATTAACCTTTGGAACGTGGCCGGTGCTCCATGTAACCCAAATGGCATGACAGTATATTGATACAACCCGTCTGGGGTGGAAAAAGCCGTTTTCTCCTTGGATCCAGGGGATAAAGGGATTTGCCAGTATCCCTTGGCCAAGTCTAAAGTGGAAATGTATCGGGCTTTCCCTATACTTTCCAGTAATTCGTCTATTCGGGGCATGGGATAGGCATCAAACTTTGAAACGTCATTAACTTTGCGGAAGTCATTACAAAACCGCCATTTGCCATCTGGTTTTGGCACCATAACTATAGGGCTTGACCATTCACTTGTTGATTCCTCTATCACTCCTGCCTCTAACATTTCCTTCACTTCTTCTCTTATGGCTCTGCGGCGTGCCTCAGGTACCCGATACGGTCGCATACAAACTTTTACACCAGGTTGCGAAATTATTTTATGACTAACCAAGTGAGTTTTCCCAGGGACCCCTGAAAACACCTCTCTGTTCTTGTGCACAAAAGTCTTGACCTCATGTTTTTGAGCTGGGGAAAGTGTCTGTGCTACCCTTACTTCCGGAGTACTTGGCGAAACTCGTGGTATTGTAGCTGTGAATACCTCTCTCTCCTTCCAGTGTTTAAGTAAATTCACGTGGTAAATTTGTATTTCCGGGCGTCGGCCCGGCTGTCTCACCCTGTAATTCACCTCCCCTATTTTCTCTACTACCTCATAAGGTCCCCTCCATTTAGCCAAGACCTTACACTCCACTGTGGGAACTAAAACCACCACCTTATCTCCTGGTGCAAAAACCCTCACAGCAGCCCCCCGATTATAAGTAAATCTCTGTCGCTCTTGTGCTTGTCTTAGGTGTTCTCTCACTATGGGAATTACTGTGGCTATTCTCTCCTGCATGTTATTTATGTGCTCAATCACCGTTTTGTAGGGAGTGTTCTCCTGTTCCCAAGTTTCCCGTGCAATATCTAGGATTCCCCTAGGGTGCCTCCCATAAACCAGTTCGAAGGGGGAAAACCCCATTGATTCCTGTGGGACTTCCCTAATGGCAAACATTAAGTATGGCAACATGTGATCCCAATTCTTCCCGTCTTTATCGATCACTTTCCGCAACATGGATTTCAAAGTCCGATTGAAACGCTCTACGAGTCCATCGGTTTGGGGGTGATACACAGAAGTTCTAAGCTGTTTGATGTTTAACAAACCACACAAGTCTCTCAAAATTCGTGACATAAATGAGGTCCCATGATCTGTCAGGATCTCTTTGGGGAGGCCTACCCGGCTAAACATTAACCATAGTTCTTTGGCTATTCCTTTGGTTGCCATTGTTCGAAGAGGAATGGCTTCCGGGTATCGGGTGGCATAATCCATCACAACAAGGATATACTGATGACCTCTAGCCGATTTTGGCAATGGGCCCATCAGATCCATGGCAATCCTTTCAAAAGGGGTTTCTATTATAGGCAACGGTATCAAGGGGCTTCTAAAGGCCGGTTTCGGGGCGGTCAACTGGCAGTCAGGGCACTCACCACAGTGTTTTGTAACTGCAGCGTGTACCCCAGGCCAATAAAATCGTCTTAGAAGACGCTCCTTTGTTTTTTTTTCTCCTAGATGCCCCCCTAGAATATGTCCATGTGCTAAATTTAACACAGTGAGGCGGTACCTATTGGGCACCAATAACTGCTCCACCTCATCTACCCCTAACTTATCCACCCGATACAACAATCCCTTTTTAATTGAAAAATAAGGGTACACCAAGCCGTACGGTATAACACCAATTTTATTGCCATCGACCAGTTTCACATTTTTCCTGGCATGTTGCAGCGTAAGGTCTTGTAACTGGGCTGTCCCAAAGTTCCCAGGGTTCCCCTCTACATCCTCCAATTCTAGGGGTCCCCCAAGTTCTAATTCTGGCCTTTCACCCTCCTGTACGCCACTGGTACTTGGCCGTTCCCCATCAGGCTCTACTCCAACCTCCATTCCAGTATCCTCCTCCCCCACAAATACCGAAACAGGCAGCGCTAATTCCCCATCCTGTTCAGGGAATGAGGTCAGGTCCTGCTGGGGCTCCACACTTTTTGGAGTAACTTTAGAATTACTTGGGCCTAACTTTCCAAAGTTAGGAAAGTATCGTCCTAATATCACATCATACGGCAGGTTTGGCACCACTGCAACCTCATACTCTAGCTCCCCTTCTGTTGTCTCCAGAGACACTAAAGCTGTGGGGTATGTGCGTGTCTCGCCGTGCACGCAGGTGACATTAAGAGTTTGATCTTTGTCCAATTTGTTTGAGGGCACTAAATTAGCCGCTACTAAAGTTGCCATACTTCCCGAATCTAGTAGAGCTTTGACCTCTTTCCCTCCCACCTTCACAACACACATATGATCATGGTTCTTTCTTTCCTCTTTCACCACAGTTACAACCACAGGACAGGCATAGTAAACAGTCTCATCTTGGTCCCCCAAGTTACACTCCATGGGCTCGTCCTTCTCAGGGCAGTGTGCCGCTATGTGTCCAGTCTTGTGACAGTTATAACAGGTCACACGAGACAGGGTACTAGGGTTCCATCTCCCTCTTTCCCTTGCTTCACCCCCCGATTGTCCCCCTACACTTCCTTTGCCCTCGGTAGCCACATGGTCTTTCCCCCCCCCAGATGTTAGAACAGGCTTACCGGGCTTGTAGGGACGGTTGGTTCGGGAGGCCTGGGGTTCTGGTTCCAGCTGCTTCTCCACTGCTGCTGCTGTCGCATAACGTTCAACCAATGCCACCAGCTGGTCTGCGGTTGTGGCGTTGTTCTGGCCCACCCAGCGCCGAAGATCCTTGGGTAATCCTTGCTGGAACTGGTCTAGGACGATTAGTTCTACGATCTCTGCCGTTGTTCTTTCGTCTGGTCGAAGCCATTTCTTTGCAAGGTTGATTAAATCAAACATTTGGGAGCGGGGGGGTTTCCCTACGTTGTACCCCCATTTGTGGAACCGGTGCGCCCGCACTGCATCGGTAACTCCCAGACGATGTAGTATCTCTGCCTTCAGTTTACTGTAATCCTGGGATTCTGCGAAGTCCAGGTCGTAATAGGCCTTCTGTGGATCCCCTGAGAGATAGGGTGCCAGTAAGCCAGCCCATTCAGTCTTTGGCCACTTTTCTCTTTCTGCTGTCCTTTCAAACGTCATGAGAAAGGCCTCCACATCATCTTGTGGGGTCATCTTCTGTAAGAAATGGCTAGTATTTCTCCTATTTGGGTTTGTAGGAAGAGCCTCCATTTTGGCTGCTAGTGAGTCAATACTGTTTTTTACAAGTGTTTGTTCTCCTTGCATTACCTGGTTTGTTTGCTGCTGCACTATCAGTGCCTCCTGATGCATCCTCATAGCATCCTGGTGTGCCACCTGCTGTGCCCGTATAGCCTCTTGTTGGCTAGCTACACTCTGTAGTAAAGCTTGGAGGATCGCGTCCATCTTTGTTTCCGACATTATATTTTCACTGTATTCTTTGTCTCAAAACTGTACCTGCATTCTCCACCATATGTAGCAACTTCATAGGCTGTGTAGAATATGCATACAGTACTTTGTAGCGGGACAGTGTGTAAACAGAGACAAAATACTGTAAAGTTAGTTCCAAACAGGGCGGTACCTGTTAGTGCTTTATTTACATGTCCATCCAGCATAGGGTAGTCGGTGAAACAGGCAAAGGTTCATACACAATCCAGGGTTTTCAAAACAGTCCAGGTATTAAGCACACAGCAGGCAGTCAAACAATCCAAGGTCAATAACAAGTAATCCAACAATTCTCAGTACTCACTTCCTGTAGCATACCACTCTCCCAACTCTTTTCCCCCTGGTACTTGCCTGGGCCTCCCTTTTTATCCCCCTGGGAACGCCCCTTTTGATGATGTGGCATTAAAACTAGTCACTTCCTGTTTGGCAGCCATCTTGCTTCCGGTATGACTGAAGCCAGAATTTGCCATCAAGACTGCCCTAATGTATCTCCCATTTTGCACCAATCCCCTCATCATATCACATATCTCCCCCCCTAGCTCGAGCTTCTGGGGTCGAGCTACTGTAGAAAAGAAGGAATTAATTCTAGAAAGTCCATCAGCATTCCCCATTAGTTTCCCCGCTCGGTGTCTTATGCTGTATTTATACTGTTGGAATGACAGGAACCAACGCATTACCCTAGCGTTTTTCTCTTTTGCTTGGTTCATCCACGTTAGGGGAGCATGGTCAGTAATTAAGGTGAACTGTCGTCCCAGCAGATAATACCTCAGGCTTTCTATAGCCCATTTTATTGCCAGACATTCCTTCTCGATCACTGCATAATTGTGTTCTCTGTCTTCCAGTTTTCGGCTGAGAAACATAATGGGGTGTTCTACCCCATCGACCTCCTGTGACAGTACAGCTCCTAGCCCTACTTCGGAAGCATCTGTTTGGACCAGGAATTCTTTAGAAAAGTCTGGTACCACCAATACCGGGCTGCTACAAAGAGCTTCTTTTAGTGTGGTGAACGCTTTTTCAGCTTTGGGGCTCCATTTCACCATGAGGGGGCATCTATTTCTTGTTAATTCCGTGAGGGGGAAGGCAATGGTGGCAAAATCTGGAACAAACCGGCGGTAATATCCTGCTATACCTAAAAACGCCCGGACCTGTTTTTTGTTTATCGGACGTGGCCAATTTTTAATGGCTTCAACTTTGCTTTCCTGTGGCCTAATCATACCCCTTCCCACAACGTACCCCAGATATTTTGCTTCCTCCATGCCCAGAGTACACTTTTCAGGATTTGCGGTCAGGCCAGCTTTGTGAATCGAATTTAAAACTGCCTGTACACGGGGCAAATGACTTTCCCAGTCTTCACTCTGTATGACGACGTCATCCAAATATGCCGCCGCGTATTTTCTATGTGGCCTTAAAATCTTATCCATTAACCTTTGGAACGTGGCCGGTGCTCCATGTAACCCAAATGGCATGACAGTATATTGATACAACCCGTCTGGGGTGGAAAAAGCCGTTTTCTCCTTGGATCCAGGGGATAAAGGGATTTGCCAGTATCCCTTGGCCAAGTCTAAAGTGGAAATGTATCGGGCTTTCCCTATACTTTCCAGTAATTCGTCTATTCGGGGCATGGGATAGGCATCAAACTTTGAAACGTCATTAACTTTGCGGAAGTCATTACAAAACCGCCATTTGCCATCTGGTTTTGGCACCATAACTATAGGGCTTGACCATTCACTTGTTGATTCCTCTATCACTCCTGCCTCTAACATTTCCTTCACTTCTTCTCTTATGGCTCTGCGGCGTGCCTCAGGTACCCGATACGGTCGCATACAAACTTTTACACCAGGTTGCGAAATTATTTTATGACTAACCAAGTGAGTTTTCCCAGGGACCCCTGAAAACACCTCTCTGTTCTTGTGCACAAAAGTCTTGACCTCATGTTTTTGAGCTGGGGAAAGTGTCTGTGCTACCCTTACTTCCGGAGTACTTGGCGAAACTCGTGGTATTGTAGCTGTGAATACCTCTCTCTCCTTCCAGTGTTTAAGTAAATTCACGTGGTAAATTTGTATTTCCGGGCGTCGGCCCGGCTGTCTCACCCTGTAATTCACCTCCCCTATTTTCTCTACTACCTCATAAGGTCCCCTCCATTTAGCCAAGACCTTACACTCCACTGTGGGAACTAAAACCACCACCTTATCTCCTGGTGCAAAAACCCTCACAGCAGCCCCCCGATTATAAGTAAATCTCTGTCGCTCTTGTGCTTGTCTTAGGTGTTCTCTCACTATGGGAATTACTGTGGCTATTCTCTCCTGCATGTTATTTATGTGCTCAATCACCGTTTTGTAGGGAGTGTTCTCCTGTTCCCAAGTTTCCCGTGCAATATCTAGGATTCCCCTAGGGTGCCTCCCATAAACCAGTTCGAAGGGGGAAAACCCCATTGATTCCTGTGGGACTTCCCTAATGGCAAACATTAAGTATGGCAACATGTGATCCCAATTCTTCCCGTCTTTATCGATCACTTTCCGCAACATGGATTTCAAAGTCCGACTGAAACGCTCTACGAGTCCATCGGTTTGGGGGTGATACACAGAAGTTCTAAGCTGTTTGATGTTTAACAAACCACACAAGTCTCTCAAAATTCGTGACATAAATGAGGTCCCATGATCTGTCAGGATCTCTTTGGGGAGGCCTACCCGGCTAAACATTAACCATAGTTCTTTGGCTATTCCTTTGGTTGCCATTGTTCGAAGAGGAATGGCTTCCGGGTATCGGGTGGCATAATCCATCACAACAAGGATATACTGATGACCTCTAGCCGATTTTGGCAATGGGCCCATCAGATCCATGGCAATCCTTTCAAAAGGGGTTTCTATTATAGGCAACGGTATCAAGGGGCTTCTAAAGGCCGGTTTCGGGGCGGTCAACTGGCAGTCAGGGCACTCACCACAGTGTTTTGTAACTGCAGCGTGTACCCCAGGCCAATAAAATCGTCTTAGAAGACGCTCCTTTGTTTTTTTTTCTCCTAGATGCCCCCCTAGAATATGTCCATGTGCTAAATTTAACACAGTGAGGCGGTACCTATTGGGCACCAATAACTGCTCCACCTCATCTACCCCTAACTTATCCACCCGATACAACAATCCCTTTTTAATTGAAAAATAAGGGTACACCAAGCCGTACGGTATAACACCAATTTTATTGCCATCGACCAGTTTCACATTTTTCCTGGCATGTTGCAGCGTAAGGTCTTGTAACTGGGCTGTCCCAAAGTTCCCAGGGTTCCCCTCTACATCCTCCAATTCTAGGGGTCCCCCAAGTTCTAATTCTGGCCTTTCACCCTCCTGTACGCCACTGGTACTTGGCCGTTCCCCATCAGGCTCTACTCCAACCTCCATTCCAGTATCCTCCTCCCCCACAAATACCGAAACAGGCAGCGCTAATTCCCCATCCTGTTCAGGGAATGAGGTCAGGTCCTGCTGGGGCTCCACACTTTTTGGAGTAACTTTAGAATTACTTGGGCCTAACTTTCCAAAGTTAGGAAAGTATCGTCCTAATATCACATCATACGGCAGGTTTGGCACCACTGCAACCTCATACTCTAGCTCCCCTTCTGTTGTCTCCAGAGACACTAAAGCTGTGGGGTATGTGCGTGTCTCGCCGTGCACGCAGGTGACATTAAGAGTTTGATCTTTGTCCAATTTGTTTGAGGGCACTAAATTAGCCGCTACTAAAGTTGCCATACTTCCCGAATCTAGTAGAGCTTTGACCTCTTTCCCTCCCACCTTCACAACACACATATGATCATGGTTCTTTCTTTCCTCTTTCACCACAGTTACAACCACAGGACAGGCATAGTAAACAGTCTCATCTTGGTCCCCCAAGTTACACTCCATGGGCTCGTCCTTCTCAGGGCAGTGTGCCGCTATGTGTCCAGTCTTGTGACAGTTATAACAGGTCACACGAGACAGGGTACTAGGGTTCCATCTCCCTCTTTCCCTTGCTTCACCCCCCGATTGTCCCCCTACACTTCCTTTGCCCTCGGTAGCCACATGGTCTTTCCCCCCCCCAGATGTTAGAACAGGCTTACCGGGCTTGTAGGGACGGTTGGTTCGGGAGGCCTGGGGTTCTGGTTCCAGCTGCTTCTCCACTGCTGCTGCTGTCGCATAACGTTCAACCAATGCCACCAGCTGGTCTGCGGTTGTGGCGTTGTTCTGGCCCACCCAGCGCCGAAGATCCTTGGGTAATCCTTGCTGGAACTGGTCTAGGACGATTAGTTCTACGATCTCTGCCGTTGTTCTTTCGTCTGGTCGAAGCCATTTCTTTGCAAGGTTGATTAAATCAAACATTTGGGAGCGGGGGGGTTTCCCTACGTTGTACCCCCATTTGTGGAACCGGTGCGCCCGCACTGCATCGGTAACTCCCAGACGATGTAGTATCTCTGCCTTCAGTTTACTGTAATCCTGGGATTCTGCGAAGTCCAGGTCGTAATAGGCCTTCTGTGGATCCCCTGAGAGATAGGGTGCCAGTAAGCCAGCCCATTCAGTCTTTGGCCACTTTTCTCTTTCTGCTGTCCTTTCAAACGTCATGAGAAAGGCCTCCACATCATCTTGTGGGGTCATCTTCTGTAAGAAATGGCTAGTATTTCTCCTATTTGGGTTTGTAGGAAGAGCCTCCATTTTGGCTGCTAGTGAGTCAATACTGTTTTTTACAAGTGTTTGTTCTCCTTGCATTACCTGGTTTGTTTGCTGCTGCACTATCAGTGCCTCCTGATGCATCCTCATAGCATCCTGGTGTGCCACCTGCTGTGCCCGTATAGCCTCTTGTTGGCTAGCTACACTCTGTAGTAAAGCTTGGAGGATCGCGTCCATCTTTGTTTCCGACATTATATTTTCACTGTATTCTTTGTCTCAAAACTGTACCTGCATTCTCCACCATATGTAGCAACTTCATAGGCTGTGTAGAATATGCATACAGTACTTTGTAGCGGGACAGTGTGTAAACAGAGACAAAATACTGTAAAGTTAGTTCCAAACAGGGCGGTACCTGTTAGTGCTTTATTTACATGTCCATCCAGCATAGGGTAGTCGGTGAAACAGGCAAAGGTTCATACACAATCCAGGGTTTTCAAAACAGTCCAGGTATTAAGCACACAGCAGGCAGTCAAACAATCCAAGGTCAATAACAAGTAATCCAACAATTCTCAGTACTCACTTCCTGTAGCATACCACTCTTCCAACTCTTTTCCCCCTGGTACTTGCCTGGGCCTCCCTTTTTATCCCCCTGGGAACGCCCCTTTTGATGATGTGGCATTAAAACTAGTCACTTCCTGTTTGGCAGCCATCTTGCTTCCGGTATGACTGAAGCCAGAATTTGCCATCAAGACTGCCCTAATGTATCTCCCATTTTGCACCAATCCCCTCATCATATCACAATATATATATATATATACACACACTATATATATATATATATATATATATATATATATATATATATATATATATACACACTATATATATATATATATATATATATATATATATATATATATATATATATATATATATATATATATATATATACTACACAGCCAGCCACTTCACAATGTTTCATTCTCCCATTAAATAAATACTAAAGAATTTAGCAAATTAAGTGCTGAGTTAGGTGGCAGTAGACCTCTGGACTAGGGCCAGGTACCATTTAGTACAGCTTTGAAAACTAATGGAAAAAAACTGAAGAGGGCAATTACCTTGTTTATTACAGCCAGTTTTTTTCCTTCTTTGGGATTTTGTGCTTATTTGAGACTTTACAGCATCCCTTTAAAAGGATTTCAATTCAACCATATTTTGCCACTGAATGTTTAATGCATGCCATTGAGTCACAGAAAAAGGTCATTTTACATTGTCTATTAAAATTAAAGCACATAAACGTATTCATACAAAAGAAAATACACAGTCCCATCACAATCGCCTATAATTTAAGTATTTAACAAATCACGCTGTAAAAAAGTTGATTTCTAAAACGTGTTTCATATATTTGTAAAGGTATTACATACAGTCAGTTTTTTTTTGAGAAAGCCCCTGGACACAACAAAGATAGTATTGCATTTCATTTTAGACTCTGTTTAACTTGATTTGCTATAACATTTCACAAGATTTCAACTTCTTAACAAGATCAAAATGAGACTCTGTGCAACCAGAAAAGGGGAATGTATTGTTAAAGTGACAACCATTGTTTTTAACAATACTCTTAGTACTGGTACTTTAGGAGAGAAAATAAAATGATACAACTCCTTGCCAAAAGCACGGGAATGTTAAAGAATAGCAAATGTACATGGTAGGGAACAACGCTACTGCAGCTGAAGATGACTGTGAGAAGAATATGATCATGGCTGCTCGTGAGCATGCTGAATCGACCAGCACAGAACAGGGCGTAGCAGAGATGCCCAGGTTGAAAGAGTAAGACTTTTGCTCGATGTTAATGCTCGAGGTTGACAAAACCAGAAAGACAGACGTAAACTGACCTATTTTAGTATAATTAAACCAAATAAAATACACATGTTGTATCAAGATGAAAATAGTCGACTGTCTAGAGATAGAAGTCGCCCCCCCCCTGTTCTCTTAGTGGTCGTGCTTCCTTTACAACATAACTTAATTAAAAAGTTAAATACAATTGAAGTTCAGTGGCTAGTTCACATTTATAACATGTACAATAAGGTCCTTAAATTCTGTATATTATGTTGTTTTTTTTTTTTGTTAGCTTGAGATAAGAAATACTGAGTGTGAAGGAGAGTACATGTAAATCATGTGTGAAACTTGTCTGGTGTAGGGATTCTGCATGATGGATTTTCACCAGTTCATTCTTAGTGAAACTGACACGCTCAATAAACACAATTCACGTGTTTGTATTTATTTTATTTAACGTTTCCACTCCAGAGGCTTTAACACCCTTTCATTTAATCTGTCTTGTAACAGACTTGGGTAAACATTCAAACCTCGATCTTAGATGTTAGAGACTGAATTCTGGTACCTATCAGCTCTAGGAATTATCCTAAAGCTTTTAAAAAACATAGCTATGGCAAGTGTCTGGAATGCATATTGAAAAATAACTGCATTTTATGTGGAATAGCTAAAGTGGTATGATATAACATGACAGCCTATCCAGAAATCCGTGCTGACATTGTATTGCTTGATGTGTTGCATTGCAGGTTCCTGTTAAATTGAAAACTTGAGCACCTTTATTCATGGCTGCTACGCACTACAGAAATATGAAAGTGTAACTTATACAGTGCCACCCAAAACTCTTGTTATTTAATGTAACAAATGTTCATTAAACAATGTAACGCTGTCTTGTTTTAAATTCAATCAGCATTGCTAGATGTGCAGCAATGGAATATTTCCGACATTTAGTTCATTGAAAGCTTTGAAAAACATACCATTAATTAACCAAATACCATAATCATGTGTAAATGTGAGACCAACAAAAATAGAGTAAATAATATTGGGTTGAATGTAGTGGAATTATTTAGTTAGCTCTCTGCACACGATGGATTTGATATTCCTGCATTGCAGTGTTGCTTCCATCCATTGCCTGTCAAGATGATCCCATGCACAGCTTGGGTTTACTTTCTATATCCGCCATACAGTAGGTCAAACTTTCCAGGATATTTTACTTGTTATTATTATTATTTATTTCTTAGCAGACGCCCTTATCCAGGGCGACTTACAATTGTTACAAGATATCACATTATACATTATTTCACATTATACAGATATCACATTATTTTTACATACAATTACCCATTTATACAGTTGGGTTTTTACTGGAGAAATCTAGGTAAAGTATCTTGCTCAAGGGTACAACAGCAGTGTCCCCCACTGGGGATTGAACCCACAACCCTCCGGTCAAGAGTCCAGAGCCCTAACCACTACTCCACACTGCTGCCCAAGTGCAAGCAGAATAAGTGAAATGCAAGGTATATTGATTTTAGTCCCATAAAATTTCTTTTAAAAAAAAAATAAAACTTTACAAGACTGTATTCATTTTTATTCCTCCTTTACCCTGGCATTGATTTTGTCATTTAGACACTTGCCGCATTTAATTCCCTTTCCGCATTAATCTGACCAGCGGTGTGAAATTTATCTGAAGGAGGGTAATGATGTCATCTCCGATGCTATAAAACCACCTGGTACATTTCCTCATAAAATTTGTTTGCTCATTATTGTGTTGTCTTCACTGAAATAAAAGTGAACGCAAACTAAACTCCAATCACTGAAACAGTTTATTAATTTTTTTAATATATTATTTATGTATTTGTTTTTTGGGTCCTCATTCAAACTCAGTAGCTGCCTTAACTTTGCACCAATCTTCACAACATTTTTATCATTCCCTATTAGAGAAAGTAAAAAAAACGAAAGAAAAATTGACATGTTAGCAAGTTCATTGTTAGCAGTTAATAAACAAGAAAATGGCTCCTTAAAATAAAGTGTGACCCTGGATTTAAATGTATTTTATATGATTACCCTGTAAATATCTGCATATTGGGTTTCATGTGATATTAAATAATGTATTTCCTTTTTCCAATAGTTTAGAGCAATTACATTTCTTTATTGTTTATATAGGGACATAAAATACCATAAACATGAAATTTATTTCAATAAAAGCACTAAAATATATAGTAAACTGCATGATACCAGCAATTCAAAATATCACTGCACAACACAAAGAGAACAATTGCAGAAAATTAGTTTTCAGATTTTAGCTAAGGCTGGAATAAACATGATGCAGTAAATACATCAAGTTCATGTTTTTAAAATTCTATTACCCCTCCTTAATTTGTTTGCAACAGTCCGCTATTGTTTTAAATTGCCTTTGATGTTACACAAGGTGCCTGAGGTGTGATATTGTTCATGCTTTATGAAGCTGGTGACGTCAACCACATCAATATTGAGAATAAAGTATCTTGAGACTCAATATCACACAGTCGAGATCATGAAAGGGGATTGTTTGTTATGTGTGGCATCCCTGTCTGAAACTCTTCAGCAATGTGGAATGTATAGTAATTACTCCTGTGTCTGCTAATACTGTCTCCGTATGATATGCATTACTTAAAGTTCCTTAACAAATCTTTACCAGCTGGACTTCAACAGCAATTGAGTTTCAGTACAAGGTTTCTATACAAAAGAGCAATCCTAATGCAAAGGCTGCTACAATGATACTTACGGTGGCTCGTTGAGGCCATCGGGGGGGGGGAAACAACATCTTCGTTATGTCGAGATCACCATTCCGTTAACTTTTGATCACAAGATCATTTATCTCAGGATCTCGAGAAAACTGAAGAAATCACTTCTGTTTTCTCGAGATCCTGAGATACATTATCTTCTGATCACAAGATAACGGAATGGTTTTCTCAAGATCACAAGATAAATGATCTTGTGATCTTGACATTACAAAGGTTTTTTTTTCTCTCTTATTTTCGATGGCATCAACAAGCCGCTGTAGATACCATAGTGGTAACACCATATTCTGACTTATCATTGGTACTGTAATGGTTTATTCTAACACTGACTGGTACAGTACCCTATCCATACCACTGCAATATTTGTTCCAAATCCATTGTGTTGCTATTGCTGGTAATACAGTGGTCGGTTTATGATTGCAGTCAAATTTCTTCAGAGAAACACAATGCAGAATCTCCTACAGAGCATCGATTTACCCAACTGTGCAATTCAAAGCATATACTTGTATTTAGACCTTTTTTGGTGTTAACACTCACCCTCTGCACTTCTATTTATGATGGACTAAAGAACACCAAAGCAATTTTGCTTCATTAGGGCAGTCTACAAAGGTCAATCAGTATGCGCCAGTGAGACATTGATGTGGGGGAACAACAGATTTTAATGCAGAGCTAGTAAAGGCACAAGTGGTAGTAAAACTCGAGTGATAACTTATTCAAACCTGCCAGCTTTAGAATTCAGAGTTACAACTGTGTCAAACCTTGATTCTGCAATGTCTAATCATCTTATAGATGAGCAACAAGGACACTCCCCTGATTGACTGAATGCACCCATGTATTAAAAGAAACCAAAAATGATTATAAGATAACAAAGGTACAAGTCAAGCAGACAGACGTGCACACTGTATAGTGATGAAGGCACTTGCTGACACCTTTGTCTACTTGACTAGAAACAATAGCCTCTCATACCTTCAGGGAAGTTCAGGAAAGTGTGCTTTACAATGGTCCAGAATCGGGACAGATCTTGCTTGTTGGGACAATCGCCCGATTCACACTACCTATATAATGCGCAAATGCATTATGATTCAGTTTTCAGAAAACTAATGTATTCAGAAAACTGAATCAGAAAATGGGTTTTCTGAAAATGACTTTATGTGATTTGGAATAGATAATCCATTTACAAAATTTTATTTGGTTTAATTATACTACAATATACAAAAATAGGTCAGTTTATGTCTGTCTTTCTGGTTTTGTCAACCTCCAGCATTAACATAAACTCTCGAGCAAAAGTCTTACTCTTTCAAACGCATACGCAGCAGTGAGTAGGATGGGAACAGACATGGCTCAGTCTGCATTGAAACTGAGGCATTAATTATCAAGTATTTTAGACTTGGCAAAGTTGCAAATTATTATGCTGTATTCAACAGATTATTATCCTGTACATCAATCTTGTTCTAATTCCCCTGTGTGTGCAAACTGCCCAGTCATTTTAACAGCTCATACTTTTCCTCATATAAAATATGGTACTGTACCATATGGAACTGTAAATTCGCAATGCATTTTACCTAGCTAGAAATCATTTGCTGCTCCAATGGTATAGGCAATTTGTGTGTGAACAACTATAATTATAATAATGGAGTTTTCTTTTGACCAAAAACGAGACAAAATGCATGATGGGCCTTCGTAAGCAGACAAAGTAACAAAGAGCCACGCCTGTGTGAAGTTTTCTTTTCAGCAAGAAACCCGAGCCAATTCTGTTTACTCTGTTAAACCATATTTCTGTTGATTGAGGCACACCATTGCAGGGATGACATAGAGCGATGAAGAAACATTTGCTTTAATCAAAGTTTGGGCCGATGATTCAATCCAGAGAAGCTTGAATTAAAGCATCCGTAACAAGCACGCCATCTTGAATCGATGAAGAGATGAAAGGGTGGTCATGTGAAAGTTGCTGCTTCCAAAGCATTCCTTCCGAGGCATTGCGTACTTGCTTCTGTCACCCAGGCTGACCCTACTTCTTCAAAAAGCAGTGTGAAATCATGTAGCTGACCCCCGCATTACACCGGTTTGCGACCCAGGTAGAGCATACCAGTGTGAAAGGGGTTTAAGTCTTCCCTACTGAAGGAAGGATTAATTTACAGAAGGAGACAATAATTTTTCTTGGATTGGTTTAACCAGCTCCACAACCAGCACCATGTCGGCCATATGGAGGCAGTTTGCGGCTGTCTGCTGTCACACAGAGCATTACAGTTATGTGCTGCTTCTCATTTCCAATCGTGATTACTCACACCTGTTTTTCTCCCAATTTATGAATTGTAGTATTGCTTGGCATGTCAAAAAATACGGGGGTCAGCATTTCACGTCCTTAGTTGCCGATTTTAATACACACATCACTACTGTACTCAGATTTAAGATGCAGGCTATTTTTGAGAAGCAAAAAATGGTTTAAAAAGTGTGTCTTAAATTTGAAGGAGTACGGTAAATAGTGAATGGAGTGACTCAAATTGCCCGACATAAATGTGAAAAACCCTACAGTCTCACATTTTTCTGAAAAAGGAAGTGGAACATTTTTGTGTAACAGGTCTGGGCTACCTATGTGTCCTTTTTCAAAATGGCCAGCTTTAATGTTCACCGATCAGAACAAGCTTTGATAAGACCTGTTAGACCCGTTGCTTTTTATGTTTTTGTTAAACATTGACATGCAGCTGCTCCATTTTCTTGTGGTAAGAAGTTCACGCATTAAGTGAACAATATGCAGTAAATGTAAAGACAACCTGGAGATAACAGACTATGTGATTTTATAGTCTTCAGTCAACACAAAAGCATATGCTACTCTAAACAAATAGAAGTTTCTTGATTGTAACAGATAGTGAGAAGTTAATGAAAATGTGTTTCTGGAAAATGTGCATTGTAATGAATGGAAAATGGTTTGAGCTGTAGCAGACTACAGGGTTACTGAAGCAAAACTTGTTTTGCAGATTAGTGACTGTGTTGATTGGGAATGTCATTTTTAAGGCTTAAAAAACTCAAGTTTAACAATCCACCTCATTTTTTTGTATTTATTTTTTGTTTGTTTCAGGTGTCTCAGTCCCAGAATCTTCTGCTTTCTCCCATGGCCATACTTGTTTCTTCTTCACAGAAACAAGTAATTCCACAGTCATCAATAGCTGCATGTGCATTTTGGTTAAAATGGGATTTCTGACATTCTGTCGAGCCATGCAGTTCTGACCTTTTGTAAGGTGTTTCAGGTCATGGACTGACAGTTTCTTCTGATCTCCTTAGCACAATATTCTAGAAGTGCTGTCTAGGTCAATTCCTTAGTCAAATGGGGCAATTGGTTTTCTGTAACAATTTAGTTTTAACCTGTGATTGTGACTGTACCAGTGCTTAACCTCTTAGACCCCGCGTAACATGTCAGTTTCTGTGTATTTGGCTGAAATTGTTCATATGGCAAATAATAATATTCCTAAACACCCCAAAATTACTAGGTTGTGTGAGTTATAATGTGTCAAACAAGCTTTGATGGCTGAGAGGGACTTCATGATTTATAAGTAAAACTATGACTTCTTTGTGTTTAAAACTCCAAATGGAGCTCACTTCATTATCAGTGATATATTCTGGAATAACCTTTCTAATAGTCCTGCAAAATTCACATTACTCACACATTACAAAAGCATGTTTTTATTGAAAGGGAAAGTCCAGTCCAAATCTAAGCATGTATATTGTTTTGTTTTTTTAACAGGCATTGAGTTTTTCCGCCTAAGAAAATGTACTGCAGTTCATCCATAAAATTCTAAGTAATGCAACAAAGCTCGGTGTTATTAAAATGTTTAGGGGCTATTTTATCTGTTTAAACACAGTTAAACCTATACAGTAGTAATTTGCTGATATGGAGATAATGTTTTCTGCTTTCTGTTTTCTTTGACTAACTCTGACTAACCACCACATATGGAGAGCCCTCAATAGTGTGGAAATATTTGTATAGTTGTATTACCAGATTACACCCAAATTCAATCTGAAAGTTTTATAGTAGTCTGTGAATCTATTCAGAAACTATTGGAAAAATTGAGAAAGACCTTGAGAAAAACTTCTGGTTGAAACATTGTCAAATAATTTTATAAGTTTATTTTAGTATTACTACATATACCACAACTGAATGATTTATATTTAGGGATTAAAAAGGGGGAAGGGTGTATGTTGTTCCTTTAAATGAGCATTCATACATGCTGTAATTTCACTGTGTAAATTAGATAATTCAATATAAACAAGGATCCCGAGTCACAGCTCTAGAAAGCCTGTGGTATCTTATTTTGGGATGTCTTCCCTGGTGTGTACCTACTTTAATTAGGTCTAGTGTACAGGCAAGATACTCTCATATGTTTTTAAAAGGAACATTCCTCTTGGATAATTAATTGGAAGATTAATATCTCTATTCAGTGTTACGAGGAATTAGGCAGCCTCTCTACTGCTTACAATATTTTGTTTTCTCATTGCTCATCCGTAGTTCGTTAAACAGTGGTTTAGGCACCAAGGAACATATTTACAATAAATGTATTTATTGGCCACACTAATGTTTTATTGATACAGTTCCAAATCTCATTCAGCCTACTGAATAAACATGCATTTTTATGAAACTAATTTCCTTGTCACTTCTTACCCAGTCAGACTTGATGTACCGTATTATTAATACATGTGGCGGTTCATTCTTTAATGTGACTGACGCGCCTGTCACTGAGAAATGTAAACAAGTTTAGAGTGGATGTCACAAACTAACAGAAAGCATTATCACTGGTTTGACTGAATTTCCAGTAATGGCCAAATTTGCTTACTTACAAATATTCTATCAATCTATCAGTTCACGGGGCGGAGCTATGCCACCTGATAGTGTTTATTGACAGAGTTAGTAAACATATACACATGGAGAGAGGGGCTCCGCCTCTTCAAGGCCCAACATTTACTTGATCGATAGACACGATAAACAGGATGGGGGCCACTGTCTTTGAGGTGACCCGACATACGAGAGAAGCACCGTCTCTGAGGTGACCCGACATACGAAGAGGCTCGCGAACCGGAAAGAAAAACATGAATTAGTATTGATAACACAAAAGAGGTACCGGCTCTTCCTGACCCAACAAATGCAGTAGGGGGGTTTCGTCGCTGAGGAGACCCGACAAACAGGAGGGGGGCCACCGTCTTTGAGGTGACCCGACATACCAAGAGGGGCACCGTCTCTGAGGTTACCCGACATACGAAGAGGCTCGCGAACCGGAAAGAAAACATAAAGTTAGTATTTGTTAAAACATATAATACGTGTTGTTCCGCCTCTTCGAAGCCCAACATAATAGAAGGGGGGTTCCGTCGCTGAGGAGACCTGACAAACAGGAGAGGGGCCATCGTCTTTGAAGAGACCCGACAAACACGAGGGATGCCACCGCTTGGGGACCCTCGCATAGAGGCATCAGACCTGAAAGAAGAATCCCAAAAGAAACATACATGCAGATGGAAGGGTTTGGCCGGGGGTCCCCTCTGACTCATGGAGAACCCTCCTCTATGAGGTAAATGAAGCGGAGCTTAACAAAGGGTTGGAGAAAGTGGAATCACTAACCCCCCAGAGGAGACCGATGCAAAGGCGGTTGAGATGCTAGAGGAGGAGGAGGGAGGAGGAGGAAACGAAAAAACACAAGACAGCGAGGTAGAGGTGACTAATGTTTAAATAAGGTAGATTTAATTGATGACAGCAGATGATAGGTTGTTGGTGCCTAGCTCCGCCCCCTGAGCCCCACCTATAGGTTAACATTTAATAAACCAGTAAGTCATGGCCTGGTACATTAACCTTTTCCAACCAGCCAGCCAGTGTTTCATGGGATAGTGCACCGACTGGCATGAGGTGTGCCCTCAGTACTGGAGTCCAAGTACATGCTGCTGGAAGATGTAACTCTCTGTAAGCTTTTTCAACAAGACATAACTCATGCACACTCCTTGACACAATGTAAGTCCCCTTGCGCATGTGAAATAATATGTCGCATATGGCACTTTCAGAATGGCCAAACCCTGTAAGATGTTGGCTTCGTGTTCAGTACCCAGCTGTATTCTATGATTCTCAAGGTTGCGTTCACTTATGGTTATCGTTCAATAAAAAAATAACCAATTGGTGGTATTCAGTCTTGCTATTCTGGCTGGGTGACCATTTGATGTACTGACTTGATATTAGATAAACATTGCTGGTTAAATGTTCAGTGGCCTTGACATTTACCTCTCATGCACTATGGCTATTGTATCAAGATCATGGGACTTTCTATGTCTCATAAGATAGATATTGTGTTCAGATGTATTATATGATACTTCCAGACATGAGGATCAACTGACATGCTCATATTTGAAAGAGTGAAGTGGGTTCTTTAAGGGCAATATTGTCAGACTGATAAACTGGTTTGTTAGTTTATTGTAAATAACAGCAGTGGTTGGTTTCACAGTCAGAGAG
Source organism: Acipenser ruthenus (assembly GCF_902713425.1). Lineage (NCBI taxonomy): Eukaryota > Metazoa > Chordata > Actinopteri > Acipenseriformes > Acipenseridae > Acipenser > Acipenser ruthenus. The sequence continues at coordinate 20,862,506 of NC_081210.1, read as the reverse complement.
GATCTGCCCATTTATAAAATAACCACATCAGTCAAAATGTATAAAGTAACCAGAAGATGTAAAGTACATTTACCAGCTAATGGATAAGTTTATAAAATATTGAAGGGCATGTTGGTTAATTTATAATATATATATATATGTAAATTGAAGTGTAGCCAATGGGTCCTGAATTAATTGTGTCTGTAAAACATGAACTGTATCCAAATACCAGTTTGCTTCCTCATGTAAATACCTGTATTAATATTATTTATAAAGCATCTCATTCATCATACTTTTTTTTAAAACAGCTTGGTTTCTGGTGGACTGTGTGATAATTTAATCTATGCTGTGGACCTGCATCTGGAAAACTGAAGAGCTTGCACTTGCAGCCTGGGAGTGTTCTGTGTCTACATTCACATCACATTGTGTTTCTCAGTGGGGGGCACACAGCAGCACAGCTCAGCTTCCCTGTCACACTGTCCTCTCCCGTTGCCTCAGAGAATTTTTCTGAGCACTCAGGCACATGCTCCTACATTAGAGACCTGAGCCATTCCTGGGCTTTCATTCCACGTAGGTCTAGCGGCAGCAGTTGCACTGGTAGTTGGTGCAATAAATGCAGCTGACAAAGGAGGAAGGGAGGCAGACGAAAATAGATACCACGTCAGTGCTGTGATCAATGCCGTTGGAAACGTGAGATTCACTTGTCTTATATAGAAAAAAATACATTTTTACCTAAAAAAGTGTCTAGGGGACATGTTGTGTTTCTGATAAGTCTCGTCTCTTTGAGAGCACCCTGAGGAGGAGAGTCATTATAGCCAGGTAGGATGTTGCTGCTGCTGCTACATCTATATAATATATTTTATACCATTATTAATTATGCAATTGTCCACATTCTTCTTTGAAACTTTTGCACTGCAGTATACTATATGTAGTGTGTGTGTGCATGCAGGAACAATTCATGTTTGTGTGTTAACCACTTTATAATGCAGATACACTTTTATATATTTTGTCTTTGAAAACTTTTTTTTTATAGCTCTTGATAATAAGCTTGTTCTGAGTGGATACATTTGGAGCATTAATCTATGGCACAATGCAACCCCTTCTCTGTATGTGTGTGTGTATGTGTGTGTGTGCTATGTGTTAAACTTAACAGTCATTAGAAAGTATGAGCCAAGTGTACTTTGTTGTATTTCTTTGCATGTATGCAGTATCTATTCTGAGGAGCTTTCACAAGTTGTCAGGGCGGTGGAATAAGCCTTCTGTGGACAGGCCAGTTTCTAGCTTTCACTTTAGTGGGTGGGGGGGGGGGGGTGGGGGGTGGGGGGGGATCATTAGGCTGCCCCACATTGCTCTTTCAATTTCCTTCAACCTTGGATCGAGAGAAACTGTTATCTACTTGTGGCAGAAGATAGTAATTCTGTGTGTAAGTCACCCTTGATTTCTTCTTTTTTTTAGTCAAGGGTCTTTTCAAAAACAGTCATTTGCAGCAAATGTAAGTGGGTACTGCATGTGAAGTACAGTATTCATATTCACTTCAGATCTGCACAGCAGCAAACATATCGGAATGATTTTGTGTCACTCCAGTCAGGGTTGAAAAAGGACAGTATATTTAGACAGTGTATTAATCCTAGACACTTCCAAGCTATCAAGCACTGGCTGTGTCTGCTTTTTAATGGACTGACTGTCCATATACAATATCTATCTATCTACATTACAGGATAATTGTTTATCTGACAATCAATGCATTATGTTGATTGTCGATGATGCTAAACATTGGGGTTTATCTTCTTGTATACTGTTATTTTTATTTGATTACAAGGTGGCTGGTCACTCCACATTTTAGAAAAGTCTTGTTATGGCTGATGTTTCTGAAAAGGTTGCAGAAACTAAACTTTTGGTACTTTAGTTTATAATTGAATTAAGCAACATGTTTTAGAAGGTGTTGATTCTGCAATTAAACCAGCTTGTGTTGAGGATATCGCCATAGGTGAAAGGTTCATTTTGTGGAAAGCTTTTTTTTTTTTTTTCAAAATGATCTGACATGTTTTATAACACTAAGCCACCAAGTGTAAACATTTTGTAAAGAATCTCTTGCCAATGGTTGTATCCATAAATTATAATCAGACTATAAATCATCAATAGTTTTGTCTTTAGAACATTTAAAAAAATAAATAAAAGCACGATTCAAGCAGGTAATTGTAATTAAATACTAAAATATGGTTTTGAGGTGCTATTTAAACAAATGTTCATAAACTGAAGGAAGCCATTTTGATAATGTTGGGAGAACTAACCCTTGGCAACGTTATATAAATGTATATAATATAAAGTATCCCTTGGAAGAATATCAAGCTAAAAGTTTTACTCAGCAAGATGCATCTATATACTGAAGTCTACAGAATACCTGTCAGGGATTTAATTTACACAACACATGGATCCATTACAATAAACACTTTACACAAAAGTGTGTGCAGATTGCAGAGTGTTTTAGATATTTTATCCACCCTGTGTCTTACACTCACAAAGTGAGCATTGCTAACCACTGTTGCAGACTGGCCGGTGATAAATTTAGCTTTTAAACCCATTCATGGCTGCAGAGTCTGAAAAACTGCTCTGACAGGTAAAAGGCTGCATGTAAAGGTTTGCAATATGCTTTGATAGGGAACTGTGAACACTGATCATAAAAGGGCATGAGATTAGTGATGTGCAGAGCTGAAATATCATGTGGGTTTTCTCATCAGGTCAGTGAGGAAGCATTGACTGGAATTGTTGCAGCTCCATTCCAAAGCCAGCCTTGGTAATGGTTTATATTTGCCTGAGGGAAAAGTAATTAAAGATTTTTAATTCTCATTCTGAGTTTTCGCTTGCCTTGAATTAGCGCTTTAATAAAATTCACAAAGGAAGCCAAAAGTGGCTGGTTAGTCATCCAGGAGCATTGCTGTACCGGTATTTCATGACTGAATTTATTTCTGACACAATAAGATAATCATGATTCGATGTCTGGAAATGTATGAAGGCATAATAACTGGCTCTGTATGTTAACCAAAGGCTATTGAGGAAAATAGGCTTTTCTTTTCAGGATATGGTTTCTGCTTCTGATGGTATGCATCTTTTCTTTTTTGTATTGAAATGAATTGTTTATCGTAGTGATATGTAAATAAATATTCAACGGTGGTGTATAGGCTTGCCAACTACCTATTATACTATAAACATGGAAGATGGATTTTTACATATTGCTGATTACATGATATAAATGACTGGGGAAAGGGATTCAATTAACCACTATTGCATATGTGAGATACAGTATAAGTGTATTTCTATTGTAAAAATGATATGTCTTCAATGTCAACTCCAAGTAATTAATCCCAGGTACCTCATTATCTGGCGGTCAAGAGTTCATAATAGCATAGTTGTTTTTGCCACCTGCTCACTCATACTACGTGGCTCTGAAGTGGTTCAGGTATAATGGTGCACATAACTCTTTATCCGACATTTTTCTGAGAGGAGCATAACTGGAGGTGTTTCGAAGACCTTAGTTTCTGTTGCCAGTCGTGTGATATATTCTCTGTGTATTTCTAGCCTGGAATTTCCAGGGAATGAATCATGTGTATGGTTTTGTCTTTAACACTTTATACACCCTGAGAGACAGACTGCTGCTCCACATATACCTGTACTACTAGTACAACATTATTATTTATTACTTAGCAGATGCCCTTATCCAGGGAGACTTACAATTGTTATAAGATATCACATTATTTTTACATACAGTTACATTGTTTTTTGCACATTATTTTTACTTACAATTACCCATTTATACAGTTGGGTTTTTACTGGAGCAATCTAGGTAAAGTACCGCAGCAGTGTCCCCCACCTGGGATTGAACCCACGACCCTCCGGTCAAGAGTCTAGAGCCCTAACCACTACTCCACACTGCTGCCCATTAAATTATACACCTGAGAAAACAAAACACCCCCATGTAAAATGCTTCCTTTGAAAAGGATTAGATTACTTTGGTGTAACTAAAACAAGGAAAGAAAGAATTTAAAGACACTGTGGCATAAGAAAAAGTATTTATGTATTTTTTAAAATCACAGTAACTCTAAAAATGTGTATTATTTATTATTATTTAGCAGACACCTTTATCCAAGGCGACTTACAGAGACTAGGGTGTGGAAACTATGCATCAGCTGCAGAGTCACTTACAAGTGCATCTCACCCGAAAGACAGAGCACAAGGAGGTTAAGTGACTTGCTCAGGATCACACAATGAGTCAGTGGCTGAGAGAGGATTTGAACCGGGGACCTCCTGGTTACAAGCCCTGTTCTTTAACCACTGGACCACACAGCCTCCTATACTATTGCTTTTCTTTTCAACAGACTATAATGAAAGTAGTTTGTGTACAAAAATTGCAGGCTAAAGTGTTTACAAGACAAAATAGATGTTGACTGTATCAGAGACACCACATCTCACAACAATAGCAAGAAACCAAAAAAATATCTTATCTTTCTTAAGATCTGTATGTCTGCAAAAAAATAAATGGAATTAGTTCCCCTTAAAGCAGTGCTCATAACTTGTAAAAAAAATAAAATACACAAAGCCTCTGTGTGCAAAAAAGTTAATTAAAAGCTGAATTGTTATAACAACTTAAAATATGCTACTTCAGCTCTTTAGAGACTTGGATATAATGTTATAACATCTTAAGGGTTTGCATAATATTTTGTAGACTAGAGCACATTTGCCTCTAATTAAAGTATTGATTTACCCAGCTAGAGTATCATCTACATGATTCTAATATATCTTTTTTCACCTTTACACATCCTATTATGTGTGTTTTGAATGGTTCTCTATTGTTGTTACTGCATAGATCATTATTTCACTAACTATTCCAGCAAAAAAGCTGTTTCCAAAAAGGTTGTTCAAGGCTGATTTTGAGGAAGTGAGTTGGGGGAAGCATATCAGTTTTGCACACCGTTTCACCTATGGGCTACAGAGCACAGTGCAGTGCTAATATGCTTCCCCACACTCAGCTTTTTCAGCAGTATTGTTTTCTGGTATTGTTTTCTGGTATAGTTAGTAAGCATGGCAAATAATAATCAAAAAACTAAAGAATAATATATAAAACACGTAATCAAGTATTTAACAATTAAATAATAGAAACGTGTAGATATAATTTCATTGGTTTATTTTAAATATGTGCAAGGCATTATGTTATGTTAATTTTCCTTTAAAATATCTCCCAAGACACATTCTAATTCTGTGATAATAAACATTTGATCATTGCTGGCAATTTCACAAATTAGGAAACTGAATTCCCTGTTGGAGTGTTTAATTAGGCGAGTGTTTAAGGAGATAAGTTTTTCCTAGTGGATACAATGGGATGGAGTTGAAATTTATACTAGTGAGGCTTCCTCAAGTTTAAACTAATAAGTGACAGGCCTTGGATTCTCACCTTTAAACAATTCTTTGTCAGGTTTACTTATTGAAACTTTTGATAGCAGCATTTGGAGAGAACGGTAGGGAGAGATTCACCTGTCTTCATTTCTGTTAATATGACATTATAGCTTATTAAAACTTGAACTAAACTTACAAGGTGAGGCTTACCGTAAAAAAAACAGTGTATAAGTATATTGTCTATGCATTTTTGTGAGGCCCTTAAAAGGGGGGAGCGACTAATACACCGGTGCGATATATGCCTGTCTAATATTAAACTGCTGTACCAGTGCCTCAATGGGATTACTACAGCCACGGTTATAATGACTCACACAAACTTAACTGTCAACAAACCGATTTATATTACAGTATATCTACAGTATATCGTAAGGCTATTGAGAGTATTAGAAACTTTGGATATAATGAGGTGTCTGTCCATTGGTCTTCACGTTAAATACAGTGTTACTTAGTTACTTAGTGTATATTTTATAGATCTTTAGATCTTATAGTGAACAAAATAGTTTTTAAATACTAAAAAAACCTTCTTTGAGTGGTTAAAAGGAGATGCTTGAATGTCTGTCCTAACATCATACTGTAAGAGGGTGCACTCTTACATGTAAATACAGTGGATGTTTGTCATAGTGATCCTTTACTTTGTTTATGATGTAATCATACCAAGTGGTTTTGGGTTTCCTTGCTCCATATCTATTGAGAGAGAGTAGGCAGGGCCAGCAACATTGAAAGGTACTGTTTGAAAGGAATGTCCTTTGTTGAGTCTGTTCTGCGCCGGAATATCCAGACAGCCTCACAGCCAGGTAAAGACAGATTTAAAGAAAAATGATAATTCACTATAGGAGTAGCAGGACCCAAAACTACTCGGAATCATTTCAAACTTCATAATAAAATATTTTTTTTGGCAGACTGTGAACAAATCCCTACTCCATAGTAGCAAGCTGTGTAACAAAACAACAAGCTAGGAGTGTGCTTGTGCCAAGGGAGATCTGAAAAACCTGTTACCACGAACTTCAATTCCTGTCAACCTTTCCTGCGATTGTTACAATGATATGAAATGACCCATGGGACAGCTACAGTCCAAACTGGAGCTACCAATTAAAAAATATATAGTAATACATCTGTGCATTGATCTATTTGATTCATTTCCATAACAAATGTCGCCTTTGCATCTATACATCGACATGTGCAACAATCCTTTGTTTGGAGACATATTTCCCGAGCCCAAAAAAGCTTTCCATTGCAGTTGCCAGAGAGATGTTTCCTCAAACACTGGCGGCGGCATACCTGGCACCAGCATCTGATGAAAGATTTCCCTTGTGGTGAACACATGACACTAAACTTGGACACAAGGAAGCATTTACCCAAAGAAAAGGCTGTTGTACAAATACCGGTGCCAACTAATACAGGAGGAAGCATTTCCTAGCATACTATAAAGGCCCTTTAGTGTATTTATATCTAATATGTAATAGACCCCTAAACGTTTTGTGGGGGTGACATTTGACCAGATTTACCATCCAGGTTCAGTACAGTGGGTTGTGTGGATTAATAACACCCCTGAAATTACAAAATGAAATAATTATTTAAGTACTTGGATAAATATCACAGCACTTAGCAATTCAATTGCTATTGGTGCACTGTGGAAACATTTAAGGTGGGGTGGGAGGGGGGAGGGGGGTGGGGGGGGATCATGGTCCTGCACAAGGCATATTTTAATTCAAAATTCCCTGCCCTGGTATGAAGGATACTTTAGACACATTGTAGAGAAAAGCTCAGAGCTTGCTAAACAGGATTTTCTTTGTCTCTAACGGCTCCTATTTCCATTAAATACAAGTACTGTTTTGAAATGTTTTGTTTAACGGTATTATTACTATTTTTTTTATCTTCATTACAAATTCCTAATTAAGTTAATTGAGTTTGCATTGGCATTCCAGTACTATACAGTCATGATGCAGGGTTGCTAATCAGTCAATGTGGCATTCTGTTAATTGGCGTAGTTTTAACTTGAAGTTACAGTGTAATTGCTTTTGAGTTGCAGGGAATATAAAGCAGGCTAACTTTCAATTTTTTGCTGTGCAGGTACATTAAGTCAATTTGTAATGCAGTACAACCTTTATTTTGCAAACACCTTTGTTAGCCCGCCTTTAACACTGTGTGCTAGTGTTATTCTGACCTGTTGTCATAGAAAATGCGCTCACCAGCCCCACTGTGCTATGGTATTTATAGTATTGTAGAGTACCGTACTTATTTTTCAAGGTACAGGGGTTGTTGTCATTAAATCTTGCCTTGTTCATGCAGCATGGAGAGATAGCAGGCCAAATAGGGACAGCATAGCTGAGGACTAACATCAGCCAGAGGCAACTGCTGTTTTTTTTTTACTTTTGTCAAGTTACTGTAGTAAGACACTTTGGACATTCTAGGACTTTAGGATATTAAGTTCAAGATGTAGTCAGGTGGACTTAGCCACGTTTGTTCTGCTTATTGAGAGGTACATGATATAAGCCCACATAAACCTGTTCATTTTCTCATTAAACGCTAAAAGCAGGAGACCCTCCAGGAGTATTTAGTAGCAACATGTCCTCCACTTCTTACTGTCTTAGATATGCCACTTGAACCTTTAGGGATTCATATAAAATGTTATTCCTTTTAGGTAATAAAACCGTCAGCACAGAAAACAAATGGCGCTATACTTCCCAAAGGGAAAAATGATTCCAGCCTTGTTGAATTATGAGGTAGTCTGTCAACTTGCATGGAAGGCAAACTAGAGGCATTCCCAAGAATCAGCACAATTTGAACCCTTTCTGTTGAACTGTGTCCCTCAATCTCTTTGACATAATTGTTCCTTTCTTGTTACTTTATGTTACAATCAATCAGAACCAGGCAAAACGGCAATTACAACTGCCATCGATATTGACAAGGGAAAGAGCAATAATTAGAATTGCCAACAGAACTGCAAATCGGTAATAAACTGGAGGGGGGAGGGCTAATAGATTGTAAGAATGGAGTCACCTGTATTGATTGCAGTCCAGTTTTTATTTGTGTTCTAAATTGCAAGTCTTCCAAATCAGAATATGCTAAATAGCAACTGAATACGGAGACAGAGTCTGTTTTATTCCTACAAGACAAAGTGGCACATAGTTTCATACTTGGCTATTCGCAATTGACATGTTTTATAAGTGGCACACATCTATGTATATGCACTTTGTCACATAAAAAAAAAAAATAGTGTCAGATATTTGACAAGCCTATCAGTATAATGTTACAAGCATACAGTACGAGCACTTTATTCCAAGAAATCCTGCATATTATTTTTTGGTCTTTAGGGTACATTGTATACATTTTCCAACATGTTTTTTCAAATCTGTCATTTGATTGATACTTCTGCTCATAATACATTTCTTGAGAATGATATACCTGGCATCAAAGAAAGCTTCAAGTGCTCATGCACAATAATGTTTCTTCGCATCATTGTTTCAGAGGAATGTCATTCAACAAAATACAGGCGTTGCTCTCTGAATGCAGTTACTCGTTTCTTTATTTCTGAAGGCAAACATTAAAGTCGAGTGAGTGAACAGTGATCCAGATACCCTATGAAATATCCTTGACAAATGGTGTGAGCTGTACTTTGATGGACATCAATTCGGATATAGAGTGCTCGCTAAGACACCCTCACAATGTAACTAGATTATAAAAAAACTGTATTTTTCTGTGTTGAACCACCACTGTCCTCTAAAGTCCTGTATTTTATATCAACAGGATTGTTTTTATTGTATTGTACAATTATAAAATGGATATTAAGAGCATAAGAAAGATCATGAATGAGAGGAGGCCATTTCTATCAATCAACAGTAGCTAATAGCTCAAAACCTTCCCAAGAATTCAGTATCAACCACATGACTGGGTAACCCATTTCATACCCTCTTGGTGTAAACAAGTGTCTCCTACCATCTGTCCTAAGTCTGTCCACTTAATTTCCAACTGTGTCCTCTGGTCCTGGTTACTTTGCTGCTTAAAGTATTGGCTAGGGTAACATTGTCAATTCCTTTTAAGATTTAAAATCAGTCAAGTCATCCCTAATTATTCTTTGTTCTTGGCTAGCATTTTCCTCCATATCGCATTCATGTAAGCCCTGTTTAAAAAGCAAGTCATGTTAAATTTGACTAAACTACAGTATAATCCCTGGTTAAATGTTCCCTCCATCTGGTCCATAGCTTACCCTTCTGTTCACTTTCCGTTTCTTTACATCCCTTAAAGGGAGTTTCAGCTGCTGACACACAAGCGTTCCCCTTTCTGTTTGTCTCTCTGCAACTTTACTTTGAGCAGGCATGAGGACTGAAGCTCTTGCTCCTTCAGCAGGTTATAGATGTCAGCTGCAAACTTTGCTGTAGCTTAGGGAAGCAAAACAGAAATGTCAACAAATGAATCAACTGTTTTGTACATTTCACTAGAAAGACCTACATACAGTTCAATAGTCTCCTTAAATGCATTTTTTTTAAAACACATGGGGTGGAAAATGTGTATTGTTTTTTAATAACAGAGAACATTTTTGACTTTTAATAAATAAATCAAAACTATGCTTCATTCCAAGAGAGTCGATAGAAATACTTCAATCAGGAGCCACAGGGAATCATTTTATATATTTTTTTCTTGTGCATATTTTCAGAAGTAAGTACAGTTTTCACTGTTTTTTTGTTTTTTGTATTCAGCCGATGAAGGACTTGTAGTCCAAAACGTCCTGATAATTGATTTGTAATCATTTATTCTACCTTTTTAAGTACCTGAAATATCCTTTTCTTTTTTCTTTTTTTCTTATTGATCATTTTGGTACACAGCAGTTTTCCTTTTTCTCAAACTTTTTATTTATATATATATATATATATATATATATATATATATATATATATATATATATATATATATATATATATATGTTATCAACACAAATTATAGAAACAACAAATGATTTACAGAACGACTGTGGGAGGCAATTATATTGCCAATTTTTCCTCAACAAGACCCTTTACTTACTAAATATCTTGGTATCCCTGTAAAACGTGATCGTATCCTCTTTAAAAATATCTTAATGAGAACGATATATCACAAATAGATTGGTGCCCCGAAATGTTCTCCTTTTTTCCGGAAAAGCAGTTCAACTGGGAATGGGGAGTTTTGTTACTGGAAAACCTCCCTCACCATCCGTCACAGCAAAAATAACTTCATTTCAGTTTAAGAAGTACTGTAGTTTGTTTAAACACCATGCCAAAAGAGAAAAAAATTACAAAGATGTATCATTCACTTCAAACATTCTAAGCCCAATCGAGATCCTTACAATACAAACAGAAACCATCAAAACGAAAATAGGGGAGTAACTGAGTCAATTTGAGAATGACACCAAACCAATGAATGAGGAACAGGAACTGACAAATAGTACAGCTCCGAAAACAGAGAGAACATGTAACAATAAAAGTGAGGCAGAGCAACTTGACCAATAAGTATGTCTCTTTACACATAATTCAGATCCTGGGTGCACAAATCCATCACTTTGTACAGGACATGTTGCCCCCTCAACTGCCACAGCTCAGCTGAGCTTCAAAAATATGCTATTCCCACAATCCCTGCCCGGAAATCAAAGAACCAATGAAATGAAACTTCCTTTGGTCATACAACCAATGGTAAGACATAACTTGACATAAATGTTCGCCTCAGTCATTCAGCATTGGTAGTAAATGGATTATATTTCAGGTGTCACTGCACTTGTGAGATGGATTGCTTATTAAAATATTTAGTATATATTTTAAAGAGGAGACAATTATCTTTTTAGGGATACCAAGATATGTAGTGACCAAGTAGCCTGAGTGAGATTATTAAGCAACAAACTCTCCACCTGAGAAGTGTGATGCTCAGTACAATCGTACACCTTGAATTTGTTATTGGGCTTATAAAATGGCTGATTGTTGCGTTAAAATTAAAAGTACTTTTGTTTTTACATTGTGGGACAAGGGTGTGTTGCATACCATGGGGTTATATTAAATGCTTTGGAATCGTTTTCAGCCAATGAGAGTGTTTTGTTTGCCCAAGCCATTTTAGAATGATTGTCTTAACAAAGGCTAAGACATATTAGAAAGGCTAATTTGCATATCAACCTCCTTTTTTATTATTATTTATTTCTCAGCAGACGCCCTTCTCTAGGGCGACTTACAATTGTTACAATATATCACATTATTTTTACATGCAATTACCCATTTATACAGTTGGGTTTTTACTGGAGCAATCTAGGTAAAGTACCTTGCTCAAGGGTACAGCAGCAGTGTCTCCCACCTGGGATTGAACCCACGACCCTCCGGTCAAGAGTCCAGAGCCCTAACCACTACTCCACACTGCTGCCGTCAGGTGAATAGAGAGTCTACTCGAGTAAAATAAACTGAGCCAATGGAAACCCGAAAGGTATAGGGTCATTTTTCATTTGGCACGAGCACAACATTTGAACACACATGGAAACTTTCCCATTGTTAAATAATATGTCTAATTAAACCTGTTAGATATAGGCTATTTAATGGTTATTTAACAAGCCGTCCTCTCACTCTTAGTATTTATCTTTTTTCTTTAAAGCAGCTAGCTAATTTCAGTACACTCCCGGGTGTATCATTTGTGGCTTATTACTTTAACTTGCCATATTGTGTTGTATATGCACTTTTTCATTGTTAACAGCCTGACAACTTTTTACACTTGTACTTAAAGTCTGTTTCAAAGCTCTTTTCAAAATGGCTGCTGTAGTGCACTGATAGTGTAAGGATTATTGCCCACATTGTCAAACAGGTAACAGCAATAACAATCTATGATGGAAAAGAAAAGCCATAGCATGTTTTTTTTTTTTTTTTTAATTACTCTTCCTGCATTGATTTAGAGCAGTGGTTCTCAAAGTTTTTGGGCCGTGCCCCCCTTCTTCTTGTCTGTGGTACTTGACGCCCTCTATAAACCCCCCCACACACACATACATATGTACATATGCTGTTAGAAATAAAATCCAACATGCATGTGGCTTGTCTGTATGTCACTGCTGTTCTTTTTTTTTTCTTTTGCACAGACCAGTCACCGATCCATCATAATAAGAGCAAACTTAACACTGCAAATTACAGTTTACCGAATGTGACCAACGTGAATACCACAGAGTAAGCTGATAAACCAGATGGCAGCGGACTTCAACCAAAAATATGCGAGCTTAAAAGGCACCAGTCAGATGCACAGCGCCATCTACAAACCTTGACATGCCTGGAGGGGTCAGCATAAAGATTTGTTTTAAGTTGATATATACCGTATAACGGGAAATTTCGGCTGGTATTAAATTCGGTGGATTTGCTACCTTGGGAGATTTTTTCACTTAGCATGTTTACAAATGAAAAAAAAATCGCAGTTTTGCATTTATACTTTTAATTCCCAAAACATTTAAATAAATGTTTGCTTAATTAAATATGTCTGCTAAACAGTATCGGAACCCTGGTACTTATTCTTTAACTCAGTGGCTATTAACACAGCACTGCCCTACACACACATTACAAAATGCAACAGCAGCTCTAGATTACTCTCGTGATGACAAGTCAGTTTTGAAAAGATTGAATAAACCATTTGAATTTGAGTTTGATGATGATGAGTTATCAGGCTACAAAACAGTACTGTATCAGCTTTGAATCGGTTAGCAACGAATCGCTATCGGTGTCAAAAAGGTGTTCTTTTAAGTGAAATGCTAGCATAAATACTTGTTCTAACCACCTCTCCGTGTGATTTACAGAAGGTTATGAAACGTTTTTTTTTTTTTTAATAGAGAGCCAAATCACATGAAACAAAGACAACATGTACTGCAGTGAAACTCAAATATTTCAATGGGGGGGGGGGGGGGGGCAGCTCTCACTACAAAGATGAGGGATAATGTTTTTTATGAATGTAAATTACATATAACAGTGTAGTATAGCTGTCCATACATTACATTATTAATTGAATAAATTAAATGCTGAAAGGGGAAGCCCGGTTCTTCACCTGTAGCTGATCTGTACCTGATCTGCTGTGTACACACACCCCTGATTGGGCACTCACCACTTCTGTCTTTAAACTTCACATTTTCCATTTTTAATAATTATGCATGTTACATATGCTGTGCACATAAGCAGATACAATTGCAAAATGATTAACAGTGCATATGAGTACACGGCTAATTTGTATACCAAATGAGCTGAGAGAAATAAATAAAAAAAAAAGAACCAAGGCATGCCATAATTAGTTCACATGCAATACACCTCCGTATCTAAAGCTGTGTGTACTGGTAGATGTGGGACTTCTATTTTATCTCTGCTTCTCTTGCTAAGTAACACACACACACACACACACACACACATATTTTGTATTGTGTAATTGTGTTCTTCTGGCTTGTTCTTTGCCAGTATTCTGGTAGGTCTTGAAGATGCCACATTTCCTTTGAGTGGATTGACAGTGTTATCGTTTGGGTCATTGTCTGCAGCAAGATGTCAGGAGCAACTGCCTTTGCCAGTGGTTGTCAACCATAGTCCTCAAATATGCCAAACAGCCCAAGTTTTTCTTTATCTCTATGTTGTATTGCTGTCTGAGGCACTTCACTATAGCAATAACAATTAAAAGATAATTTAAACATTAAAGTGTAGATATAGACTTAATTGTGCATGTCGTCACTTGATTAGAAAACACAAAATAATTAGAAAACTCAAATGCTTCTTAATTTCTCAATTTTGTGTCTTTTGTTTATCTTTTAAAGCAAGAAAGGTGCAAATTACTTTGCAACAATCTCTTGGAAATTATCCATAGAAACAATACCAGATAAATGCAGTTTTTACAACAAAAAGACTGAAGGGTAGATGTACTGTTGCAATAGTCGCAAACCAGTTGCAAATGAGTCGGAAGTCTAGGGTGAAATGTACTAAACATGTGCAACGCTGTTGCCGACCTTTTAGGGAATGCTTTGCAGCAGCAGTTTTTCTTTGCGGTTCAGCCTTAGTGAATATTCAATTATGGGCGTTCCTTCATACATTCGCAAAAAAGGGGGTGGAGATATTACATCTCAAATATTATAATGAGATGTCCTAAAGCTGCCCGCAATTGCACCAATTTGTTAAGAACTTTTGAAAGCATCTTTTATACAGTCGCAATTGTTGCTGGCATTTCCCAGTCCACTTTTTCTCGGGCGTTGACAGGTGTGCTCAATGCATTTTTGAGGCAAACACCCAAATACTTATTTTTCCCTAAAAGCAGGGTCTACTTACAAGCCTTGAAAACAAATTTCTGTGACATTTCTGGTTTTCTGAACATCTGTATAGGAATAGGAAATACATCTATTGTATTAATGTGCAGGTGGTTTGTAAATGTGCACCATTTAGCACTGCACCACTGACTAACTTAAATAAAAACTGACAGTTTACATTTGGCTTATAGGCTACTCATGATAATACAAATTAGTGGTATAATGCAAAATGTGTTACTTGTCAATGTGGCATCATAATCTATTTTGTGTTAATTGTGTAGGTTACTAAGTATGCCAAGTTAATAATAATAATAATAATAATAATAATAATAATAATAATAATAATAATAATAATAATACAGTAAAAAGCAGGTATTCATTTGATTTTACTACTGTACTGTGTACTGTATAGGTGTACTGTACAGATTTATATATTTTTTCATAATGTAATATGTACCCTACCCAAACCACATTAGTCTTTTTTCAGCACACTGATTTATAAATTTAAAATACATTGAGCACTATAAATGTATGTGTGTGTGATTTTATTATATATTTTTAAAACCCTCCTTATGATGGACAAACATGTCCGGTTTAGCAAGGGGCTACTGTATGATTATGAAAAGCTTTTTGATAGAAACACATTTTTTTATTTGGGGGTGAAGGTGGGGGCCCTACTATAGAATCTGATGGGATTAAACTACCTTTCATTATTTAGTCGAAAAAATGTGCGCGACTCTCGAAATGCTAGAGATCTCACAAAGATGACGCACAAATATTTAAATTTTTATATTGCGTCTCTCTTTATTAACATATTTTCTCTTAGTACATACTACAAAATGTATACTTTGCGAATTGTTGCAACAAAAATGCAAATTGTGTTATGTTTGCGCTGTGCCTGGCCCACCTTAGTACATCTTCCCCAGAATGTGTTAGTAGATTTTGTTTTGGTACATTTTGTTCACACAATACTTATGCTACTTTGAAAAACTATACAAAACACTATTTAAAAATAGGCTATAACTGACCACCAAAGTAGATTATTATTAATTGAAAGTAGGCCGCATTCAGTCGTTTGTTGATGAAGATACTTAGGAAATGAATTAACAGTGGCGGGGTTTCCATGGAAACATTTTAATAAGTTTCACCTGTTTCTCTGTACTTGTTGATTATTCTTCAGATACCACACCTTGAAAATCAAATGATGCGAGCTATTTCACTCAATGTTTTTCCTTCTTTATGCAAGTCAAGGTTGCTCATAATGCATCAGAGTAGGAAAGTCTAAGACTTTTGCATAGCAGTGTATATCTCTATCAATAAATATAATCAGTCATGGGACAAACATGGCTTTTTCACATTCAAATATTCTTTCAAACTTAAATAAATATTTGAATATTCCTGAATTAGGAATTATCTGGAAATCATCTGTATTTTGATGTATTTCTGAGAAATTACAATACATGGTCCTTGAAACAACATACACAACTTATGAAAAAAATACAAATAAAAACTTGTGTAACATATCTTTGCCTATCTTAAACTAATGCTTTCAACAAAACAGACAATATCAAGTGTGTGCAATAGCAAGTCATTACTAAATCTAAAATATATATATATATGTATATTAAAATGTGTTTTTGGAAAGTATATCTTTGTGAAATCCCTTTTTCAAAGCAGGTGTCTGTAGTAATTCACTGACAGAGGCTCTGGTCTTGTCTCCTCTGAAATTGTAATGGAGAGCGTGTAGCTGCTGTACTGATGGTCCCTCTCACCCCCATCCATGGGAGCCGTGAGCTGATTTAATATGTTTTTTTTTTTTTTCTCAGAATAATGAGTAATAGCAAAATTACTTGTGTATTACTCATACTCAGAACAATGGCCATAATATTAGTTTGTATTCATTGCTCGGCACGGCCCTACAATATATGGTCATGGGGTCTGTTTATCAGGTATCCTGGTGTGATGTGGAATGAGGACACTGGAACCATGATTCACCCTAAGATGCCAAGGCAAGCTTTTTTATTTTTGGAATGGAGCCCTATTACAATTTGATTGGAGTAACCCTAATTGTTTTTAACAGGCCTCAAGAGCGTGATAGTAACTTGCTTCTCCAGTAGTGCAACCACAGCTGAACAATCTCCCCAGCTCCTTTTGCCACCAAATAACTAAGGCTGCATTCTGCTGTTATCTGCTGATGAACAGGATCCAACCCAACTGCTCAGCACTAAGTGTCAGCAAAACAACCCAATAAGATAATTTGGCTAAAGAACCCATGACAATTAAATAACGTGCTTCCAGACTGGCTGGTTTGGAAAGCTTGGTCTGGTAACCTTGTCCCCACTGAGAACCAACCACAGCCAAGATGCCTATGCTGTACACGTAAACTGAAAACACCATAGAGGGATACCCCTGCCTAACATGATACAATATCAGTGAGTTCATGCCACCTGTCAAGTTTGCAATCGGTTCAATTTGGGTACATCAAAACACATTTGTAGAAGCGTTTGTCTACAGCACTACAACATTTCTGTGTTCCTCTTGATAGTAGTTTCCATTTCCTTAAAATGTAGGATTCATAAAATAACATTTAAAATAACTCAAATGTTGCATATATTCATTCACACACATACTGTACAATATGTTAATTCATTTTTTATTGATTCACACACTGTACATACATGAATGCATGCATTCATACAGTGAATGCCAGAACAACATTTTTGAGTTCACAAGTTAATTGTAGACATAATAAATCTGTTAGGTAATTCTATAAGACATGATTGGCAAATGTCACCTCCAAAATCTAATCAATAGGTCAGGTTTACAAACCGCTGTTGTATTTTGGACTCTGCGGACATTTCAATATTTGAGACATGTTGCACACTATCCTTGGAGACTTCCCAGAGTGTTGACATCAGCAGATTGCCATTGCCTTGTGATACTGGGGCTTGGAGGTTAATAGCATGTTACAGTACATGCTCTTCATGCCAAGTAGCTAAAGTAGACAGACTACATGTTGTTCTGCATGAATAACCAGGTCTAAAAGGGCACCAGAGATTTGAGACATTTTGAGATGCATACAGATTACAGCTTGTTAGAACAATGTCGGCTGCTTCTGTTTATTGCTTTTCAGAAAATGAATGTGTTATATTTTTAATCACAGCTTGCAGAGCACTTGTACCAAGAATGCTCTCAATGGTAGTTGAAAAAAACCTTGTTACAGCCACTTTCTAAATGTGCTCATTACAGTTTGAATTTAACAAAAAAAACCTAAAGAAAACCACTCCAGTTCAGTGAAATATCAGTCCAATAGTTCGGGGTTGCTTTAATTGCCCTTAGGAGGAATGTTGTACAGGAAGGGGGGATTAGGAATCTGATTCTGAATTACATTTAAAAAATATATATATACATACATTACATATATATATATATATATATATATATATATATATATATATATATATATATATGATAATTTCATTTTTTAAATTTTATTTTAATACAATGAGCTAAAAGATTGTATGTTTTGCCTTCAATTGTAGTTGCCCTTTGCAGTGGTTTACAGTACTGTACATTAGGTGATTTTTTAAATTTATTTCTGTTTAATTCACTGCTTGACACCAAGCACATGAGAGTCACACCCCTGCAGAAATACTGTATGTACTAAAGAATGAGACAATGGATTGATGATGGATATGGGTCTCCCAAGTAAATATGTTTGGGTTTTTGGGTTGAAATAAAAAATATTAAAAGTTTTAGTAATTTTATATATCAATTTTTGTCACACCAATGATAAATAACTCCCTGTCCGTTGCCATTTCAACATGAAAGACACACTCCAGATTTCTGACTGGTCAGTTCAAAAGCGGGTGAGCGGGTGAAAAATAATAAAACACAGCTGGAGTGACTGTTCTCATTGTTATCAGTAGACTGTAGCATTTTGTTCATCACGTACCTGGTGTGAGCAGGGCTTAAACTCTCTTGTGTTTTTAAGGTTTCATTACGCTACATTGCTACATGTATTGCACCGGTTGGTGATGAAATCACTTGGGAGCAATATAATAGTAGAGAAATGGTAGTCATTGGCACATAATGTGTTTCACATTGTCACATCAATAATTTATTTAAATGACAGTAATTTACTAACAGAATGATTCAGTCTAGCAGACACGGACCAGTGAATAAGTGTCTATGCCTCTATTATTCCAACAAGAGCAATGTTACCCAAACTTCAACATTTTTCAGTAAGAAGACAACCCTACTAAAACAAATTAAATAGTGTCTAATATAGACCTACGTCAATTATATGGGGCAAACCTAAGAGTGGTGGTATTTCATTTCCTAGAACTCTACAGAGTTTGCAGAATTAAGATCTCATTGCTGGGAAAAAGCCCTTAGAAGTGACCCTCCAATCATCTGTCCACAACATCCTGGAAGCTGCAATTGAAGCAAATGGAAATTACTTTAAACAACACATGGACAAATAGCATTTTTTTAAAGTCTTGAACACAATTGTTGTTTGCATGGCATTCAAAAGGTTAAATCAATGATCACTTCTAGCCTTGTAACAATGGCACTATGGGCCTCATTTACGAAAGGGCACTAAACAGTATGGTGCACCATAATTGGAATTGGTGTGCATGTTCATGATTTCCGTATTTACTATTGCAATTGTATTCATTATGGTGCACGCTGATTTTATTGTGGCACACTATGGTAATCAGAATGAATATGTGATTGGTATGGTAATGCATGATAATGTATTTAAATGAGGCACTCCACTCTGAATAATGAGATGAGCTTTATTCACACTGTATTTACTGAAGGGTGATAATTGTAGTGTGCACCTTAAAGTGAGTGATAATTAGTTTGTTTGGAAACCAGGCGTTAACCACTGATAGGCGCACTATTTAGACCTATTTTTCTAGGCTAGCTGTTATTTTATAGTTCATTACATTGGTACAAATAATAAGGTGGTTAAATAAAACACTGAACCAAACAAGGTATTACAATTTAAAACAACCTCCTCCATTCTTCTAACTCCTCAGCGTGCAGTTTTAGTTTGCGTTGCCTCTGCCTGTCTCCTGCGGAGGGCTGCGTCTGTTGATCGCTCATTTTCGGTCAATGTAAGCCATCTCCACCTTTCACAATAAGCCACTGACCAAAAGATACACCTGGACTGCTGGGGCTTTTGATATCATGGTGGTGATGGGTAAGTCTTGGACACTGTTGTGCACATTAAATTATTGCTCACAATACATGTAGTGTGCACACTATGGTATGTCAGTTAGCCAAATAGTGTGCACGTAAATGAATGCGTTCTCTGTCAGTAAACGGGGCACTAAATTTAGATTTATGGTGCACGTTATGCTCACTACTTAATGTGCACGTTACAGCCACATTTAGTGCCCTTTGGTAAATGAAGCCCTGTGTGGCAACTACCTACCAGACTGCAGTGCTCTGTGAACAATTCTCTTCACCACTGCTTTTTAGTCCCTACAGTAAGTGACTAAATAACAACTATGTAGCAGTCAGCCTAGCTCTTTACTTATTCTGTATACTTCTGCCAAGTCTGAAAAGAAATCAATGCATCCTTACAAAATAAATGGTCTTATTTTAAGCACATTCATCTTACACCTGAACATATACATTTACTTGAAATGCTAAACTTTGTCTGTGCGTCATGAACTAAGCTGAAAAATCACGTAGAGCATTAAATGTTAGTTAATTAGAATGCAGTACAGTTAGATAATGATTAATTAAATAGCCTTTTCATGAAATGCTGTTTAAGAATTTAATTAAAAGATTTCTTGTAACTCATTAATTTCAAGCTAACATACACAGGAGTGACTGTGATAAAGTTGTGGTCTTACCCTTTGCGTTTTTATTACCTTACTGATAAATGTTATTTGAATGTATGTGCTGCTTCGTATTGAGCCGCGCTTCAAAAGGGAAAATGAGGTCAATTTTCAAAGTGTCGGTTAATCCTTTTTTTTCCCTAAAGTTAGAAAACTAGAAATAAACACATTACATATAACCTTGAAGTTCTATCACCTACAGTCAGTTTGTTTATTTTCCATGAAAGTTTCATTGAAAAATGTGTTTAAAAAAACACTTGGAGTACAAACCCTTTGATTTGACTCAATTATTTACCAAACTGGATTACAAATGATAATTCTGATATTCAAAAGTCTGCGTTGGCTATACTTTTCTTCCTATGTCCAGCGTCGACTCATTGACGTGCTCTGTTGGTCTGCCAGATATTCTTAGGTATGTTGTGCAACCTGAACTGTGTATGTGTGTGAAGTGAATTTAAAACAAAGCAGGCAGGGAAACTCTACAGTGCGAAGGCCTACCAATCTCATTCTACAAAAAAGAGCATGTTTCTTATATGTTAGACACTAACCAAAACCAATTCTGTGAAAAGTTAGTGTTAGGCTAGTAGTACCTAAAACCTATAAAGATGGAAAGTGCATGGTGTGCAGGTCTGTTGTGGTCTTGATTCATACAAATTGGAATGAACTGCAAAACTTGGAAATCATGAATTCTAATGTGTCTGGATCTTGTGACGACAACAGCCTGGAAGTCTATGACTGCAGTGGCAATCTGATATTATGTAACACAACATTGTTTATGTTTTGGTAAGCTTAACAGTGAGTGTATTTGTGTGTGTGTGTGTGTATATATATATATATATATATATATATATATATATATATATATATATATATATATATATTATTGTTATTGTATCATAGTTAGATGTTTTGACTGGATTTCTGTTTGTTGATAAAAAAGAAAATTATACATTAAAACAGGATGTTCTTGTGTTGTCTACTTTACTTTATTTCTTATAGTGACATTCACATTACATTTCCTTCAAATCAATCATTGTGCAATATTTTCTTGGTCTTTATCTTGGGCTGCAAAAATGTGCACAGTCTTTAATTGGTGTCTGATTTTCCAGATGATACAAAGCAGCCTTCTCTTTCACTATTGGTACCTTGGATTGGCATCTCTGATCTCAGTATGCTTCTTTCAAAGTATTATTTGTGTTGCAGATGATGATGAAAACATGAAACCAATCGGTAATCACGCTTCAAAATTACACAATGAAAAATGTTGATGATATCTTGAGAATTAAGGGTATTGTAAAATAAGCACCTTAGCATTTGTGTAACAATCCTTTACTAAAGACCTTGAGTGTCCTGATTGTGGGAGCGGAATTTTTAGAGAAAGATGTTTCTGCTGTAATAATCTAGGTATCAAAGAGATTTGTGATGTCTTTTCAGCAGGATGTTTTGTTTAAAGTGAGTGATTCAATCAGGCAATACAAACAAGTGAAACTTTTAAATCCAGGTTTTGCAAAGCATCATCATAATTAACATGTGAAATTATCATTTCTAAATGCAGCTCTGGCCTTAATCCAAAAAACACTCAATCATAAATGATAAAAAATATTTATAAAAAACCCCAAAAACTACTCAGTGGAATGATTCAGCATTTTTGAAGTAAAATGATTATATCCATTTAGAAAGGCTGGCCCTGCCCTAGGAGAATGAAGAGTATCACTCATTAATATAAGCAGTGTTTTTCAGGGGGGGGGGGGGGGGGGGGGTGTCTGTCGGGGCCATCAGAGCAACATTTATGAAGCAGCCCCTCCTGCTGTCCACCTTCCAGTTTGCAAATCAACACGCGTGTGGCATCAATGAAGTCTGTGCTTAGACTTCAGCACCTGATAGTTTTAGGATGTCCTTTGTTAAGGAGGGCTGTAGCACAAAACAAATGAACACATCTAGACAAGGAAAGAGGTGAAACTTTGTTGATTCCCGCCCCCATTACCTACTACTTCCCAAATAATCCCCTTCACACCCAAGGGAGCCCCAGAGTCCTTTCCCTTGCAGTATGCTCATATTGACCCATGCTCACTCATCCAGGCCAGGCTGACATTGCTCCAGTGTGCCTCCCCCACCCCCATAGCTGGCTTATATGTTAACATAGTGCATTGTATTCAGAATGTATCTCACATTAGATGCATATGTTTCTTTCAGCATATAGTTTTTTGTTTGTGTTGTTTTTAAAAGACTGTTGAAAATCTTCCTGGAGGAACTGCTATGATGACAGGTGAATTGATGCAAATGGCAGTCTATTGATCACACAGAAATGTAAAAATAACTGAAGCGTCTCCAGCCTTGGGTTATTTTTTTCTGCAGGATTCATGTTTCAAAACAATTAATGTTGTTCTCAAAAGTGTGTGAAAATCATGAAAACTTTTTTTTTTTAGCTGGAGGTCAAAATAATTAATAAAAGGCAATTACCTTTTTTTGTTTAGGTTAGATAGATTGAAGGAACAAAAACAGAATTAAGGGGGACTTACTTGAAGTCTTTAAAATCTTAATGGAGTTGACAAAGTTAACCCTAACCCAGTCTCTTTAAACGCAGTACAGAACCAAGACCAGAGAATGTGGAAATTAAGATGATACAGACTTAGGACACAGGGTATGGAATACGTTATTGACACTTGTTTATACTGAAGCATTCTGATGCATTAAGACACCGCTAACAACGTTTCGAGGTCAGTCAGCTACTAGGGGCACTTTTAGTTTATTACTAGCTTGTTTTAACAAATATTGTACATTTTTTGGAAATGGTTATCGTATAGTATATAGTAACTATTTTATAAACTAATAAAAAGGGCCATCCAAAATGTTCCAGATCTCCACATTGGGATTACCTAGTACACCACGCCAGTCTCATGTGAAATGGGGTTTAGCATTGGTTTAAAGGCAATTTTAAAGAAGTTACTGTAGGAATGTTTGATAAACGAACTTGAGTGTTATGCTGTTATAGCTGTTTTCATTAGTTTATAAATACTGTAGGTTTATATATATATATGTGTGTAAAGTAAGTATATAATGTACACCGACTACGCCAGCACAGGAGTTACCTGTACAGAGAACTAGATAAAATGGATTATACAGACCTATACTGTCTCTAAATGTCAATAAATTAACCATACAGTAGGCTTACACAAGTTCGATAATATTTCTGTAGGGGAGCCACACCACTAAAATCCACCACCAGCCAGGATTGAGACGCGCAATCAAAGTGAGTACAATTAACAAGGTTTTATTTTGCACAAATGTTAAAAAAAGAAAAGCTTTTTATTAGGTAATAGATTGATTGTAGCTAACAAAATAATTATATAAATGTAACATGTTGTGCACCTCCATTTGTAATATGTTTAAAATGTGCAGTTGTCATACATGCTGTAGTAAACATGTATATTTTATTTTTCATCACGATATCTGGCATTGCACTTGCTTTTCACCTTGAGGGTAAAATCCCCCCATTCCTGCAACAGCTTCTTTTGGTTCAAAACTAAGCAGCTGCTTCCCCTGTTGACTGGCATTCTTTCAGCCAGTCTTGACCCAGAAGACACTGCTGAGGTGAAATGACCTTGGGAGTTCATATGTAACAGATTTTCCTGAGAACTTTCTTTAACCTGGTAGTAGTTACAGACCACTCATGCACTGTCATATAAAGTGTATAAGCATATGTGGCAATGTGCCCCGCCCCTGTGTGCATATTATGTGTTGTATGTTGCGTGCGTGTGTTAATGTTGGTGTATAGATTGGTACACGGGATATAAACGGGTCTGTGTTTCACGTGTGATTTAAAAAGTGTAGATTTGTATTTAGGCACAAGGAGAGCACAAATCACTTCACGTGCTGGTTAAATGTAATATGTGAGCACAGGGTTGCACAGAATTAATTCACGTGCTGGGATTCAAGTGAATAATTAATTAGTAATTGAATCCCAGCACAACGGTATATATAGATGCACATTTCATTCAGTCGGGGTTGGGTGTTCGGTGAGTGGAGAACGGGAGAGAGAGAAGGAGTAAAGTAAATATAACGTGAATAATAAGTGTTATCTGCTCACCGTGTTTGTTTGTCTGTATAGTCCATTTTGTTTGTCTGTTTATTTTGGCCTCAAGCGCCGTGTCCTGTTTTTGTGTTTAAAACCTTTTATTTTCTGTTCGGTTCTGTTTAATTATTAAACGATCACGCGCTCAGCTTCATCAAAACCCCAAGTCTCTGTTTATTTCCTGCTTCTGGTCTGACGCCACCCACTCCGGCCGTCTTTGTGACAGCATATTATTTGTTAGTGCCCTCTGCGCTCTGGACTTGTCCTCCATTGCGAAGACAACCACAGGAAAATGCACATTCACTATTTGAAAAGACTGAACTGAAACATGTAAAAGGATATTGTCAGTGAAAAGATAAAAGAATATATGTTTAAACCTAAATGAAACAAGTGATTTCAGAGAACAACTTTCCTTAGATCAATCTGTACAGCTGCTTAGCAATGCTGGCATTTGGAACAGTGTGATTCACCTGGTCATTCTAGCATTGGATTTGAATGAATGCAAGATTGATTCCAAAATGAGATCTGTTATTCAACGCTGGAACTCAACAATTGTTGTATAAGCAATGTATACTCAGATCTCTTTAAAAAAAGCCTTCTGAAGCCTTATCCCTGAATATGGTACAATATCTTGCCATAAGAACTTGTCTACTGATGCAAAGCAATTTAGTTAATCTGTGCCCTGCAGTGTTTTTTATGGATGTTTTTTTTTTTTTGCATTAAGCCCTTTTACATGCTTGCGTGTGTGTGAGATACTTTGGAATACACAATACTGTATATGACAAGCTCGAATACTGTTAACTAGAGTTTCAAATACATTAGGGAAAAGGAATTCTGACAATTAAGAAAATGCAGTAAGAAGTAGGTAACATATTTAAACATCACTTATTTTCCCACAAGAGTAGTGCAATACAGCTGCTTGCAGCCAAACCAGGTCGCAAAAGCCAGCTGCTTCATAAGTATGTTAGAGCCCTAGTCCTCACCAGAGAATTTCTGCTACAAAATAAATTACAGCATGTCTTACTTCTCTCTGACGAAGCTAAACAGGAGCAGAGCTGAGCCTATTGCAAATTCTACTGCAGTCATTTTAAAGGAAGGCAAATAAAGGCACTTCATCAAAATCAGTGGCTGAGGCTGAAGATTACCCATAGGAGCGCTAAACACCAATCAATTCCACCAACTTTCCTCAAGATAAAAGCCCTGTTAAGCACTGTCTTGCATAGCTTAGTGGTCAAAGACTTAACGTGTTACACATGCTCCTAGTCCAAAGATCATGTTTTTGTTGAAAGTTCCTTTTTTAGAGTTTCTGTTGATTTTGAATTGGTTATGAGGGTGTCAGTGAAAACTCGAGACTGTATAGTGAGCTGTTAATGGCACTGTTTTGTGTTGTTTGGTGTGAATCACAATCCTTTGCCTATCTTAACATCCCCTAGATTCCAGCACCTTTTGGAGTCAGTCATGTTATATTAAGACCGTGGATCAGGGCAAATGGTGGCCCAGCACTAATAAAAGAGATCAGATAGTGTATGATTGATAGATGTAAAATACATTGAAAAACATTATAGAGGAAGTTTGAAACTTTAGTGAAATGATTTATAAATATGTTCAGTTGAATCCGTTTTTCCCCCCCTGGGGTTCAAAATGTTATACCACTGTTCCAATCACACTAGTTATCAATCCAGTACAGATCTAGTGTATTTTTCCTTGATTATCAGGAACACACACCTATTGTCCATTACATTCTTATCGTTCACTTTAGTTCTTTAATGAAATATGCACACACAGAGTGAGAACCATTTAAAACATTGTAATATACAGTGCATATGTACAGACGTGCTCAAATTTGTTGGTACCCCTCCACAAAAAACAAAGAATGCACAATTTTCTCTGAAATAACTTGAAACTAACAAAAGTAATTGGCGTCCACCATTGTTTATTCCATATTTAATAGAAATCAGACTTTGCTTTTGATTTTTTATTCAACATAATATTGTAAATAATAAAACAAATGAAAATGGCATGGACAAAAATGATGGGACCGCTAACCTAATATTTTGTTGCACAACCTTTAGAGGCAATCACTGCAATCAAACGTTTTCTGTAGCTCTCAATGAGACTTCTGCACCTGTTAACAGGTAGTTTGGCCCACTCTTCCTGAGCAAACTGCTCCAGCTGTCTCAGGTTTGTTGGGTGCCTTCTCCAGACTGCAAGTTTCAGCTCTTTCCATAGATGTTCGATAGGATTCAGATAAGGACTCATAGAAGGCCACTTCAGAATAGTCCAATGTTTTGTTCTTATCCATTCTTGGGTGCTTTTAGCTGTGTTTTTTGGGTCATTATCCTGTTGGAGGACCCATGACCTGCGACTGAGACAGAGCTTTCTGACACTGGGCAGTACGTTTCGCTCCAGAATGCCTTGATAGTCTTGAGATTTCATTGTGCCCTGCACAGATTCAAGGCACCCTGTGCCAGGCGCAGCAAAGCAGCCCCAAAACATAACCGAGCCTCCTCCATGTTTCACTGTAGGTATGGTGTTCTTTTCTTTGAAAGCTTCATTTTTTCGTCTGTGAATATAGAGCTGATGTGACTTGCCAAAAAGCTCCAGTTTTGACTCATCTGTCCAAAGGACATTCTCCCAGAAGGATTGTGGCTTGTCAATATGCATTTTAGCAAATTCCAGTCTAGCTTTTTTATGTTTTTCTGTCAAAAGTGGAGTCCTCCTGGGTCTTCTTCCATGGAGCCCACTTTCGCTCAAAAAGCGACGGATGGTGCGATCAGAAACTGACGTACCTTCACCTTGGAGTTCAGCTTGTATCTCTTTGGCAGTTATCCTTGGTTCTTTTTCTACCATTCGCACTATCCTTCTGTTCAATCTGGGGTCGATTTTCCTCTTGCGGCCGCGCCCAGGGAGGTTGGCTACAGTTCCATGGACCTTAAACTTCTTAATGATATTTGCAACTGTTGTCACGGGAACATCAAGCTGCTTGGAGATGGTCTTGTAGCCTTTATCTTTACCATGCTTGTCTATTATTTTCTTTCTGATCTCCTCAGACAACTCTCTGCTTTGCTTTCTCTGGTCCATGTTCAGTGTGGTGCACACAATGATACCAAACAGCACAGTGACTACTTTTCTCCATTTAAATAGGCTGAATGACTGATTACAAGATTGGAGACATGTGTGATACTAATTAAATAAACTAATTAGTTTGAAATATCACTATAATCCAATAATTTATTATCTTTTCTAAGGGGTACCAACAAATGTGTCCAGGCCATTTTAGAATATCTTTGTAGAATAAGCAATAATTCATCTCTTTTCACAGCTTCTTTGCTTTATTCTATGACATACCAAAGGCATGCAAGTATACATGATAAAATAGCTTTTAATTTCATCACTTTTCAGGAGGAATGAAGCATTATTTCAATGAGCTGTAAGGGTACCAACAAATTTGAGCACATCTGTATCTTCTCATTTGTAGCATTGAGATAAGAATGTTTAAAATACACTTAAACGAATCAGTAAACAATCTAATGTAGTGAATACTTAATTGTACGACATGTATTTTATTAAAGATGTGTACAATTTATAAAATGCATATATCTATACATTTACCAATGGTATTGACTAATTTTGCCCCTACTTGGAAACAGTGCAGACTCTGTAAGCTTTGATCATATCAAAACTGCTGTATCCACCATCTCAAAAGGTTTAGACGCTCCTTTGCTATGTGCATCAAAGGGGCCTCTGCTGCTTTCAGATACTGAATCTTCTTTTAAGCTACATTTTTTAAAGGTTTTTTTCCCCCTCAAACTGTAGAGCTGGAGCCATCAGCCTTTTTTTTCAAGAATCAAAAGTTCATAAAACTGTTAAACAAAAAAAACATACAAACACAGCATGGCGTTGAAAGGGAAATGTATGATCAACGTTATTCAAATGAGATCTGAAAGACATCTGGCTTTTCTGTTCCGTACCACATCATGGCTCATTATTGCTGTGTTACCTGTTTGACAATGTGGGCAATAATCCTTACACTAGCATTGCACTAGAGCAGACATTTTGAAAAGAGTTATTTAAACAGTAGTAGCAACACGTGGGGATGTATAACGCTATATTTTTTCGGAGCCCTGCTACTTACTCAAAGCCAAATGTTAAACATCTGCAGGGCAAAGTAGCTGCTTACAGTAGTAAGTGTACAGTGTTAGGCAATTTATTTAATATTCAATATTTCTTCGCAGTCTTTTCCATAAACAATTAAAGATGTACTCATGCAGTCTTTGTACACCAACATATGTTTCAGTAATTTATCAAAAGTGATTGCTTTTCTGTTACAAATATTCCTAACATGTTAAAGATTAAACTAACACCCTAAATTGGAGATCATTTGGTAAGTATAGGAAAAGACATTATCAAACCTTCACTACACCTTTAATGGTTATAAAAAAAAAATAAAAAATTTCCAGATTTCAATGCTGTCAGAGATTTTGAAAGAAATCATTTGGGAATATGATATTGTAATTACTAGAATGTCCTGAAGGATTGGAAAATTACATGGATTAATAACTGATCCATCATACAAAGCATCCTTTTTTACAAGCGTGCATTAATAACCCACATTGAGAGTTCTCAAGGGGAAAATATTAGCAATCTACCCAGTCGGAAACATATAGAAATCTTAGCTCATAAGCATTTTAATGATTTTTTAGAAATGTAATCTGTGAAATATCATTGATACAAACAAGTGTAATCTTTCTGTGGATGATGATTGAACTTGTAGACAAACATTATTCTAGGTGTTGATTCTGCTCAACTTAATACAGTTGGTAAAGTTTAAGGCTTTTATTATGATAGACTCTTTTATTATAAGCCTAGAGAGCAGTGGTCCAGAGCATGCAGTATTTGGAAAGGTCAACCCCAGAACCCTATTGTCCAAATGCAAATGTGCATTAATAATGCCTGTAATTCAAAGGTGTAGAAGCTACATTTCAAACATAGTGTACAAGAATTCTTATTTTATGTTCTACATTACTGAAATATACCTGAAATATACCTAAATGTATGTATTCTAAATGTGACCATGTTGCCGTTACACAGTATGGTTGACTTGTGACAACCCCACCCACCACCCCCCTGACCCCCGACCCCCGACCCCCGACCCCCGACCCCCATCAGAGCTTTGGTACGAGACAAAATGTGTATGTCACATTAAATAGCATGAACAAAATGATGTGTGGTATGTTATGATTAAATGGCACTCTACAGAGTTTGAGAAAACAATGGGAACACTACAGTGTTATTCACTGCATTCATTAGAACATAAGAACATAAGAAAGTTTACAAACGAGAGGAGGCCATTCAGCCCATCTTGCTCGTTTGGTTGTTAGTAACTTATTGATCTCAGAATCTCATCAAGCAGCTTCTTGAAGGATCCCAGGGTGTCAGCTTCAACAACATTACTGGGGAGTTGGTTCCAGACCCTCACAATTCTCTGCGTATAAAAGTGCCTCCTATTTTCTGTTCTGAATGCTCCTTTATCTAATCTCCATTTGTGACCCCTGGTCCTTGTTTCTTTTTCTTTTCTTTCATTGCAATTGTCTGTATGGAATTTGGAGAACTGCAGAGCACAACGACTTTTATAATTCTGTGTTCTTAACTGCTTCTCAGCTAAAACTCTTTCCTATCTATCAGAGCCCAATACTTTGGCCACGGCTTGCTCTTCAGGTACTCGAGGTATATCAGTGAGACAGCTCCATTGAAAGGAGCTGACAAATGTAATGTGCGAAACACTCCCCCCCCCCCCCCCCCCCCCTTCCTTCCTGCACCCAGGGTGGCAGGCCTGTACTGTCACACTAAGGTCCCTGATGTAAGTTGATACTGCCTAGGATATATTTGTGACAGAGCCCATTTCAGCCACCACTCCCCCAAATACACAGCAAAACAGATACCCATAAATGAATCATTATGAGGTTATGTACCTGTACATTGCAAAGCAGAACAAAAAACAGTTTTGTGTCTTGTTATGTTTTAAATTTTTGTTTAGTAATTTATTTTATTAAGTGTCTGAGGTTATGTCACAATGGTTAATATGCTTTTGTGTAATTATAATAGCTTTCTGTTTCTGACATTGATTCATTTAAATTGTTGTCCCAGCACAGTCATCAAGTTGTCAAATTTTTGAGCTTGCTTTGTAATCAGTGTGAAATGAAAAATTGTTACGATGGTAAACAAATTATCCTGGCACAGATGCATATAGTTTATGGAAATTGCTTTCTGTTGTTTAAAAGGACAAATTCCTGTCTTTCTCTTATCCATTTATACTTCATTGACTTGTTAATTGTTGGCCTCCCGTTGAGTTATCTTGTCTAATCTTCAAATTTCAAAACTATTTAGAAAGTAATTAACGACGCATTATGATTGTGAAGATGTACCACCGTTAGTAGGAATTAGGGTGCCATTATTATTATTATTTTTTTTTAATATCTTTTGAATCTGTTGTTGCTTTTTAAAAAATGTGTATAAGAAATCAATCACTCATGACAGATAAGGATTTGTCAAATTTTCTAAGCATTTATCGTTTTTACTTATGTTTTCCTGTAAATAAAACACTACAGCAGAATTTATACTGTAGTGGTCCGGGGGCGGCCCATATAACTACTTTATTGATTTTAGGGGTCAGGGCACTAGTTTCAGGCCTGGTCCGCGGAGGAATTTCCATAATTGTGGTTTCCATAATTGTTGGGGGGGCCCTTGCTAAATTAATTTCAGTGGTTTGATATTTTTTCCTGGGTTGTCTTGGGGCTTGTCATCTGGCTAATACTTGTGAGGAAGCCTTTTAGTACAGAACGCCTGTAGAAGGCCTCGTTTACAGGGCAAGAAAGGTCAGCAGATATCCATGGATGCAAGAAAGAGTCTTTATTACGTGAACGACGTGTCACTGTAAGACATATAATATTTACATCTGACCTTGGCAAGAGTGATCCTAGGAAACCCTAATAATAATAACAACAATAATAGTATAAATAATAATAAGAAGATGGTGGGGGAAACAGCAGGGCGTCAGAGTAAACTGTCAGGTACGTGTCTCTAGATCTTCTGAAGGCATTTAACTACTTTCAGTCTGCAGAGCATTTTAGCCTTTTCTTTAGTTTGGATGCTGAGCTCTGTCTCTTGCCCTGGGTCCACCAGCCTGGCAAGTGAAGAGCCTGCCCCTTTTGTACACCTTAATAGCCACTCCCTGAGAAAGATTGCCATTTCTGTGCTTTATAATTTAATATGCTGTGTTTCTCATTATATAACAGTTTGAGCAGCTTGCTTCTCTATTCTCTCTAACTGCATGAGGTGACATCTAGACACATCAAGAGACATCATACACGCATCATATTATGTTAATTACCTCTAAATGATGAATGCTGTTTGATTCAAATACAGTTCACTACAACATATTGGTTGAATGGTTGCTACTAAGTATTATTGAATACTCTTGAAACTTGTTCTGTAGTCAATAGCAATATTAGTCTGACTGTTTATATACAAATCTATTCTGCTGTCAAAGATGGTATTGTGAAATATGTGCCAACACTGAAGAATAAGTAGCTTCCAAATACATATTCCTATATGTAAAATCATTGAGCTCAGAAGTTGATCTTCAGTTCAAGTTGCCTACCGTAGAAATCTGTGAGGTAAGCTAGATGGGCCACAGTGTCTAAATATCACGAAGCGCCCGCTCCATCTTAATGCCTAGATGGTGTTGGCTGTTATTCTATGAAGACACTTCTGTCATTTTCCAAGTGAACATGGGCATGACACAACCAGTGCATTTCTCTCTTTGCCTTTAATAACACTGTACCTGAAGCTCTGAAACCCCATCTAACAAGTTAAGCTTGCACTCCAGTCTTGTGGTGGAATTGGAGAATGACCAGACAAGATGTAGACCTCATAGGGATAAGAGGTACAATCAGTACTAACCAACCCACCTGTATATATGCAAGGAGTTAGCAACTATCTGAGGGAATCAAGTTACAGTATGCATAACATGTTAGTAGTCATATTCTGGGAATCATAATAAGGCCGGTAGTGTATCTTCTTCAGACTACAGCTGTCTGTGTCTTGCTTGACCTAGGACTGTTCCTGCACCTAAGTAGGGCATCATATTTGTATCTTCAAACTACTGTACTTATGCATGCCCTGCATTTACATTGATATTTGTTATACTGGCTTCAGCTTGCAGCTTTCTTTCAGTACAGATGCATTGTTAATCAAGACATGTCCTATTAAAATGTGTTTTGAAATATGTTTTAGTTATCTGAGGGTTTCTAAAGCTGGTTAAATATAATGACATTCATCTCACTATTAACTGTTGCATTAGCTGAACCACCGTTGAATGCATTAAAACAGTAACAAGTGACACCTCATTACAACATGCTTGAGTGGATCTCCATATTTCTTCACATCTCAGGTTTTTTTAAATTGTGCAGTAGATAAAAAAAAAAAGAATCGAGTGGGCTTCTCTTGAGAAATATGATGGTAAACAAGCATTTTATTAAGTATAAAAAACACTTAATCACTGCCTGTTTTAGGCAGGATCCAATTCCAGAACGTCTTGGTGTTTTTCTTATCTCTGTCCTGTGGAACACTATCACATGTCAGATTTGGAATAGTACAAATATTTAATGTAAAATGTTTTTAGTTTAAAATTTCAACGCTGGATCCTCACTACGTTATGGTGTAAGATTTTCTTTGAAATTTTAAAAGCACTGCATGGAAAAGTGTGGAATGGTGGATTTGGCTACCCAGGTTGTTAAAGTGATGCACTACAGTAAGATGTCACTTGTAATTGGATTTGTTTTTTGAGTAACTTATTACAATAAAGTGTTACTTTAAAAAAAAAATGTAATGTTGACTAGTAATCAGATTACCAAAAGTAACTGAGATAACGTGCAATTACTTCACTTAGAAATTGTGCAACGGCTGCAGTTGGCAAAGCACCCTTGAGCAAATAATTGTTTGTTAAGTTTTATTTTTTTCTAAACAACTAGCATTGCAATTAAGATAACTCAAGAGCAAAACTCTTGGTGCTACATTTAGATATATAGGCATAATTATTGGTAATACAATATAATATAAATGTAATAACTAATCAGTATATTACTTCTAGAAGAAAGTAATCCGAAATAGGTACCAGATAGCTCTTTTGGAGCTACTAATTAGTAGTTGTGACAGGATGGTTGGGTGGTTAGAGACTCGGAGACAGTAACTGCAGGTTTCAAGCGCTGGGGCGCAGGTTTATTAAACAAAAATAAAAAAAACAAAAGACAGCTCACAGAGCAAAATAAAGATTGTAACAAAACAATCATGTACCACAAAAATGAACAAACAAAAGAACCCTCACCCAAGCTGTGCTATCAAGGTGAGGTTTTCAAACAAACATTCAGGCACATGTGTCTCTCTCCCAGGCTCTCCCCAAAATGGAGCTCTTTAGCTCCCTTAAATACCAATTGCAAATCAACCTCTATTCAATTTAACCACACTCACCTGGTACTAATCACAACAGTGGATCACCCAGTTAAAACACCACCTTAATAATGTTACTTAAATATAGATAATGTAAAGAGTTGGAATGAGGCCTCTAGTAGCCACTGGGAGGGATTTGGAAAAGGTCCACACTCTACCTGTCCTCGCTCTGACTGCCACAGCTCTGACTGCCCTTGGTCATGTGGCCCTTAGACAGCTGGCACTTAGAACAGCCTAAGGCATTGATTGCCAGTGTGTACTATCCTGTAGGCCTGAAGCCAGTTACTTTACACTAAATTTGCATCAACCTCACAATTCAACACACCCCAACCACAGTTTGGATTACTTTTTTTAATAACAGATGCAGCTAGTGTATTAGCTTGTAATGCTACACATACCCTTCCTAAAAGGCTTTTTAATAGCAATGGAACCCTTGTGAGCTGATTTGGTGCAAACCCCCATGCAATAAGCACAGGGCATTCAGCACCAAATACTTGCTTCCCTACCAATTCTAATACTTTGCATGCAAATGTATATGCATCCATAACTCAATCATAAATTCTGAGATCTAATAAATAAAACTAAAGGCCCACTTCACGAGTTTAAAAACAATCCAGAATGTTCTTTTTCTTGAGTTTAAAAAACAAAACAAAAAAAACTTTAATATATAACTTGTGAGCTAAAGCGTTGTGAATAGAGCCTGAAGTCAAATCCCCTTCACCAGTGTAGTGTATTTTTTTCTTCACTCAAACGATATCGTTTTATGTCAGGCTCCTTTGACTGTGTTATTTCCCCAGCAGCTTGCTGTGCTACCTGTTTTATCTTTAGAAATGGGAAAGAATTCAACTACCCC
Source organism: Acipenser ruthenus (assembly GCF_902713425.1). Classification (NCBI taxonomy): domain Eukaryota; kingdom Metazoa; phylum Chordata; class Actinopteri; order Acipenseriformes; family Acipenseridae; genus Acipenser; species Acipenser ruthenus. The sequence goes on along the minus strand of NC_081210.1, from coordinate 20,827,536 downwards.
AAAAGGAATAGAAAAACAACCAACACATCTCATATTTGTAGTTGTATTCTCCACCTTGGCTGTCAAAGTTACTTCTGAGGTGGTCTGTTGCCAACATATGTAACATGAAAAGCTTTATTTATTGCAAAATACAAGCTTTTGTAAAGTTTGTACAAGCACCAAAGAAAACTTGCACAACCTTCAAAACCAAATTACCTTCATCGTAATACTTTGGACGTATTCTTCATTTTAACCTGTTTGTGCCATTGAAAATAAACTTTGGGGTCACAAATGCAAGCATTAGCCTGCACTGAACTACTGACACATTGTACCTGTACTGATTTAAAGGAGTGTTTTGACAATGGGAAATTCCCTTTACCACTGGAATGGTAGAATTTCTTGTACTACAGCAGTGTAGTGCTTGGATGGTCAGGAAGACACATTTGTGACCCGCAGGAAAAGACAGGCACTCTGAGCCAGGGGAATGCTGGCTACTGATTGGTCCTGCGTATGCTCAATTATCTAATAAGCCCGGCTCAGCTACGGCGCTTGGCTTTTCAAAGGAAGCTTCTAACTTGAGTGGGTTGTTCAACGCCAGGATTGATAGGTTTTGTCAAAACAAATGGCTTGAATATTTCTCAAGCATTGAATATGAAACAGATAGGATAGTATTCCTGCGTCTGGAATCCAAGCCAGGCCTGTAGTAGAGATATGCCAGTTTTATTATTATTATTATTTTTTATTTCTTAGCAGACGCCCTTATGCAGGGCGACTTACAATTGTTACAAGATATCACATTATACATTATTTCACATTATACAGATATCACATTAATTTTACATACAATTACCTATTCATACAGTTGGGTTTTTACTGGAGCAATCTAGGTAAAGTACCTTGCTCAAGGGTACAACAGCAGTGTCCCCCACTGGGGATTGAACCCACAACCCTCTGGTCAAGAGTCCAGAGCCCTAACCACTACTCCACACTGCTGCCCACACAGTTTTATGATCTAATAATTGAGTCAGCCATGTAACAGAACGTTACAAATGCCAGAACCACACTGAATTGTTCTGAATCCATTCATATAGTTCCCCTTCCACAATGTAATTTAAGTTGAATGCTCTGAATATCTGCATATAATGCAGAAGAACTAAGAACTTTTTTTATATTAGAAATAAAACATAAGTGATTAAAGAATAATTATTTTTGATAATTATGGGGGGGAAATTACAGCTATAGCCAAAAGTTTTGCATCACCCTATAGAATTAACTAATATTGCTTAATCAAGTCGAGTGAAACCTGCTGAATAAATGTTAACATATTGATTACATACCACTTTGTAGTTTTCGATATACTTAACGAAAAACTAACATAAATTGAAAAATGTAACATTTCGAAATCTAACATGAAATACTGTATTACTATTATTGCTTCCGGTACACTTTCACAATATAATTTTGTAGTCTCTTTAATTACATGATAAATAAAATATCTAAATTATGTTCAGTTTTTTTTTTATTTTTGTTATGTCTTAATCCTACAATTCTAGGTGATGCCAAGCTTTTGGTCATAGATGTAGAGTATTTTATTGACATACAATGTCATTAAGTTTTAATTAAGTGCCCCATCCGGGTAGAAATGTGCTGCGTTGATGGAAAAAAACAAATACTTTATTTGATGGAGACATAGCTTGTGTCTCTGAGCCCTGGCAGTCCCTCCACTTGTTCTGTGCTCAGGATAGAGGCTCTCTTCTCCGCCACGCTTCGTCTATCTTAGCTCCTTGCTTAATAGCTTGTGGGTGTCATTTCCTTAAGGCGGACGCAGATAAGGCACGTGCTATGGTATGCTAATGAGTTCCATAGCACGCCTTAATAAGGGGACTGTGTTTTTAAGAAGGTTTAGTGAATGAGGCCCTAAGACCGGTATACCTTTCTAGTAAAATATTTTAAGATAATTCGCATGATCCCTTTATTACCCCTAAATTTACAGAGAATTCAGCATGCGTCACAAGTATTAAGTAAAGGTTTGTACATAAGAATTGTAATATATTCATTTTCTCCATTCCAATAGTGCCATATGAATATAAAATACAGGTGGTGTATTATATCAGGATTTCATACTGTTGAAACTTCATTCTAGAAAATACATACAAATAAATGCATTGGATTGTACCATATATAGATAGACAACATACCTGCTGAATAGAAATTAATTCTGCCTATGCTCTTTAAACACGAGTCTGCAAGAAAGTCCTAAAGATTGTTATCTTAGTAACACAAGCATACAGTTGTGTTAAGAGTTACACATGTTGTTATTAGCCTTAATCTGATGATGTTCAGCAGGCCCAGAACAAAGATAATTGGTTTGATAATTTTATAGCCTTAAATGTGGGTGTTACCACTGATTTAGCCTTCTTCACCATTGGCTATTTTCCAGTTAGCGTGGGTAATAGCCTCTGCCTCATTGACTTTTGGTCTACAGCAAGAGCTGTCTTCATCAGGTTTAATGAGGAAAAGCTGGCTTTTAATTGCGTTCAATAGCAATCAAAAAGTTATTCATACCTTCTTGTCAATTGTCTTGAGAAAATAATCTATATTTTTGTACTAAATTTACAGTACAGTCCTTTGCATTTCTGAATATACCTAAATAACTTTAAAGTTAACATTTCTCTGCTTTAAAGTTAACAATTCTGTTTCCATTAGAAATGGCCTCTCAATGCAATACTCCCCTTTTAAGACTTGCCATAAAGCATAATATTACATTTAGTTTACGTGGAATTATCTTGTGGACATTGGCTAGCCCTATACCTGTTACCTCCAGCAGATGCTGGCAGCGAGTTCTAAAGTTAGAAGTGCCAGCGATTGTTTATGAACACATCATTTGGTCACTTCTTTCTTTCTTTTTTTTAACTATTCCATTTTAAACTATTTTTCTCTTCTACAATGTATATTATGTCTATAATCCATACTACAACTGCACAGCCTTTGCAAGGCAACCTTTATTTATTTTTTAAAGTAATTCTATTTTTATGGTTTTTGTGAAAATCCATGGCTGTTATGACAACTATATCAATCAAACAGGTGCAGGAGCAGTTCTAAATACAACCTCTATCTCTTTCACATTGTGTCAGCGGAACCCAAGAATGAAAGGAAAAAACAACACAGCAACGATACATTTTCAATGCCAACTGTAGCCTCTGTAGTAGAACTCTGGATATGTGCATTATATGACAACTGTCAATTTTATTTGAATTATACAAATAAAAACGTACAAGTAAATAATGAAATCTTGGTATAGAAAACAGTATATAAGATATTACAATAACGTTTTCTTACAGGCAACATTGACATGGATTTTGCCTAAATGTATTTGTAATGTTGTCAGACTCCCCCCACACTTTATGTACAATATACAGGTAGTGGACAAAAAAATGGAAACACCTGGGTGAATGAGGGACACCAAGTATATTGAAAGCAAGGGCTTCCACACAGGTGAGGCTCATGCGTTAATTAAGCAAATAACATCCCAGCATGCTTAGGGTCATTTATAAAAATGCTGGACAGGCCTGGTTGCCTATAATTATGGTTAGCATGGCTGCAAGAGGAGACCTCAGTGACTTTGAAAGAGGGGTGATTGTTGGGGCGCATTTGGCAGGAGCTTCAGTGACCAAGACAGCTCAACTTGCTGATGTTTCACGAGCAACGGTGTCTAAGGTGATGTCAGCATGGAACTCCGAGGGAAAGACATCATCAGCAAAGGGCAACAGTGGGCGTGATATCCGTGCATTAACCAGAGGTCATGACCCCAATTATTGCCGTATAGCAACTGTTTTGCATTTTCTGTAAGCTCTGTTAGAGGCGGGTCGATCCCCCTCTACATTGAAAGTGTACCTAGCAGCCATATCTGCATGTCATGTCCCCATTGACTCAGTGTCCCGGGCGCTCATATACTACCAACCCATTTTCCGAAGTGTGCTCGGCGGTTACGTCTGCAGTGCTCTCACCGAGAATGCAAGGTGCCTCAGCAGGTAGCCTCAATGCTCCTCTCCTGTACTCTGGTACGGGAGAGAACATGACGCTGGCGTCCGCTGTACTCGCCAGGTTGTCCGGCCAGGCGAATGGTTTATAACAGTGGACCGAAAGGATGGGTATTCCACATTCTTATTCGTCCGCTTTGCCTTTCAGAGGAGCGTCTTCGAGTTTTCCGTGCTGCCATTCAGCCTCTCGTTTTCAAAGTGCATGAATGTCTGGGCTGATAGCCATGCACTCTACAAGAGGGTTGGCTACATCTTGGACTGTCTTCAGAGGGGCCTCGCTGTCCGATATATGTACTGCGGCTAGCTGGGCTACGCCGCATACTTTCTCCATGTTCTATCGCCTTAATGTGATAGATCCTTTCTTGCCTTCACTAGGCATGAGGGTCCTTGAGGTTGCACACTCACACCGCTAACCTTGGGTTATGCGGTTCTGATGCGTCCCTCATATGCTGCTGTTCCTTCTCCCTCACGACGACTCTCATATACATTTCCCATACATAATGTTTTGGTGGTTGTCTTTGAATTGAAAGGGAACGTTAGGTTACTTACCGTAACCCTGGTTCCCTGAAAGAGAACACAACCACCAACCACAAGGTCACATCGGTCGCCCTCACAGGAAAAAGAGAAATGGCTTCCGTGGAATGACGGTTTTAACCCAGCGGTAGGCGGGACCGAGGATGTCATCCAGGAAGGGGCCTATACGCAGCTCTGGTATAGACAGCTCAGTGAATACCTACCAATAGGCAGGCATATCCCATACGTAATGTTTTGGTGGTTGTCTTCTCTTTCAGGGAACCAGGGTTACGGTAAGCAACCTAACGTTTTGTTTGAAAATCACTTGCTACTAAAGCTGTCGTTACTTTACCGCGAGTACATACAATAACACTGGTTTTTGAAAATCCGCCACAATAGATTTAAAAATACAAATTTTCAGCTAGATGTGTTAGACAATAAGCACTGTGAAAGTGACAAGATTGAGGAAAAAACAAACAAAGAAAAAAACAATTTTGCTCCTGTATAGATATTACCTTTAGGCTGACTATATCTATTCATTCATTCACCACTTGCACTGACTTTTTTTTTTTTTTTTTAGCTGTAACCTGCTGCAGAATTGGATAAATTGCCTGCAACAGCTGAGAACATTTAAAGAGATGGAAATTAAACACTAGAGAATAGCAAACAGCTTCATTTCTTGGTTATCAGTAAACACAGATAGATGTAAGCAAAAAGAGCAATTGCTGGGAAAATAGAGGTTCTCTTTTGTATTGCTCTAAGCAGGTGTTTCAATATGGTGCAATGCAAAGCCAAATTACCTCAAACCACAGATATTGGATCTTAGTATTTAGAAAAAATTTCCAGGTGCATATTCTACATTAGACAGCCTCAGGCACGTTTGTCCACCTATAGCTAATCGGATCACTGTACTGAAGGGTTGATTTAATTAACCTCAACCCCGCCGGTATTAGCAACACTGTACAGCTGGGTTTTATTGGAGAGTTTTACAGCACTGGGCTGTATTAACCATCTATGTGTGGGTGTCAGTGGATAAACCATAAGAGCTAGATAAAACCCAGGATAGGTAACCAGGTGCTGTAAATACTCCAGAAATCCAGATTATCCTATGGGGTATAGGTTGATGAAATCAAACCCTCCAGCAAAAAGATAGTTTGGCTAAAATTTTGTTTCAAGTGATTTCATCTTGTGCAGTTTGGACGAGAGGGCTGCAAATCTAAATTATTTCTGCTATAATTAGTGAATACCCTACATGCAACATATACATTTATTATAAATCACAAAAGTACCATAAAAAATACTGTTTTTGTTTTTAGAATTGTGTCATATGTCTATGCACATGTTGACATCTGTACACAAGATTATATGTTCTGGAATTTTAACAAATCCTTAACAGTGATTGGTTGATTTTTGTATGTGGTTTATAGTTCATCAAACAGACCAATTTACAAGAACCTATGAATCACGATTGCAAGTTATGAAAACCTTGCATTTGGTTCTGTTTAGTAATTCAAATTGTAGTTCAGTACTAAGTATCTTTAATGAAAGATGACCCCTATGAGGGTAAGCAACTGAATATATATATATATATATATATATATATATATATATATATATATATATATATATATATATATATATATATATATATAATGTTCAAATACAGGTCAGGGCTTAGAGTGGAGTTGTCTTTCCTATACTATGAGAGCGGTCTGCAGTTTTAAGTTATCTAAGTGTTGAAAGAGTTTAATGTGTTTATTGTTCAACCTAGTCCACAGCTCTTGCATACAAAGTGCAAAAATAGCCCATTTTAGTTTATTGGATATTGAATTTAGTTTTGCTCTAAATGAATTAATAGTACTTCAGTAAACTGCACTTCAGCACTTATGTTAATAGTGCAGTTGTGTGTATTTTATTTGTACAAAGGGAGTTTCAATATACCCCACTATACATGATTGACAAAGAAGGCAGTAATATTTGTTCCATGTTTTCCTGATTCAGCAGTGTTTATATCCAGCTGCATCCTTCCTGTGTTACCTGAGAACACTCCTGGGACTGTCGGATCCACTTTCACAGTGGAGCGCCCCCCTGGGGGTTCACTGTAACTTCATGGAGTTTGATTGAAAATGCATTTTGAAGTTTATTTTGAAATGTATTCATATTTAATATATGGATAGACCTAAATAATACTACTGTGCGTCATGCAAAATCTTGTCATACCCCTGAACGTAAAGTGATAATACTATCGTTGCGAGGTGAAAATACTGTCGTTCAGAGCGAATAATACTATCGTTGGGCTTTTTAAACACATAATTTAAACACATCAGAACGTGTGGCTCATGCAGAGCAGAGCCGGTGTTCTGTCATTTTTTAGCTTCTCATCAGTTTTTGCTTCTTTTTATCCTGCGCATGCTCGGCGAATGCTCTTCTCTGTTTTAATTCTCCTCTTCTGGTTACTGTGTCAGAAAAAGCTCTGTATTTCAATTGTTACCGTCTTAAGATTATTTAACTTAAATGATCATATGTAGTATGAACAGTGTTTGTTGACTTATGATCTTTTTCCCATTGCATAAACATGGGTAGCAGTTTCTGACACCACAATACAATCCGTATTGTAAAAAAAAAAGAAAACCAGGGGTAGCAAATTCTGATGGGAGGCATATTGTGACGGTACACCGGCATTCAGTTTAACCGTCACCCAGACCCGAAAGCCGACTCCCCGTTCGAGTAAAACCAACCACGTGAAATAATGGCTCTCTCAAAGGAAACAGTACTACTGAAGAAAAGTTTGTCCAAAAGCAAGAGAATCCAAACACCATGAAGAAAACAGCCTTCTGCAGTCCTACCTGTCAACAACTGGTGAGTCACGGGCAATGGAAACCATACCCACCACACAGCTTGATAGTATACAGCAGACTTTATCTTTCAATTACAAAATCAAGACGGCTCTGAATGAGCCCAGCACCATTCGAGGAGTCCTGTGCAGCATAGATAGGCATTTAATAACAAAATAAAAAAACTATTCGCCTCAATTTCCCCGAGTCCCTCCTCAGTGTTCAAGCAGACCCTAGATACCCTTATAGCTAAAGGCCATCTACTCAGATTCGGAGTCTGAGTAAACAAACCAAAATGCCGGTGCCGATCAAAAAAACCTGTTCAGAGTTTCCAGTTTTTGTTCATGTTTTACATTTCCCACACTCCTTGGACAATGTTATGATATTGCCCAAAGTATTTCCTTCTCAGTGTGTATAACCATGTGTAATAGATTCTAGATTCGCTCTCAAGGTTCCACTGTCCCCAGAATCTCTCGGTGGTATTACTCCCTGCTAATACACACTGAACCAGCCATCATTCTATTTGTAATACACTATATTACAATAGTACATTTGCATTATCTTAAGTGATCCGAACAGCATTTCAATTGCAACTGAAGCACTTGCAAGCCTGGTGATGCTATTTTGCGGGGTGGGGGGCACAAACCTAAATTCAAAGAAAAGGGGGGGCTCCCCCTCAAAAGTTGAATACCGCTGTATTAGCAGAATACCACAAAGAAAGCAACTGAATGATTTTACATGACACACTGATCCTGACACACTGATCCTGGACTATAGTCCATTGCCGGTGCTAATCTTGGTCAGTGAAACCAGACATTTTTTTTTTTGTTGGTCTAAACCCTCTTCATAATTGTGAATGATCTCCCAATTATAGACCTATATCATATTCAGCGTATTATGTGTAAGGTTCTATTCAATTAATTCCAACAGGAACAGATCTAAATACAGCCACTGTTTAAATATTAAAAAAAATGACTAAACCTGGATTTTGACTTACTTTAAAAGATAATGTCTCTCTCTCTCTCTCTCTCTCTCTCTCTCTCTCTCTCTCTCTATATATATATATATATATATATATATATATATATACACACACTGATGTATACTTAATGTCCGACACAGCGGTTATTACTTGCTAGACACAATCAAGTGAATTATCTACAGGTAATTACTGCTGTGGAAGATATTAATTCTATTGTAAGCGTGGGTATTTATTAATCAGTGAAATGGGTTTTATTTAACCAGAAATAGGCTTTTTATTCTTGTACTATTACCATATCTTGCAACAGTTGAGCTTTCTTTCACATCACCATCTTAGATCTCTCTGATCAACAAGACAGGAAAAAGGAAGTAACGTCCTGTCAATGTAATGCAGTAAACTAAACAACTCTATGTTTAGAGTGAGCCCCCTTAGCAAAACCCATAAGGTTCATATTACAAAAACAAAAATGACTGATTCTCTTATATAAACATTTTTTAGGTGTTTTTAGGTTATACAGTATTTTGGTCTGGATTGCTTAGGGTGCTTTTCCAGCCTGCTGTGGTATAAAGACCTCTCAGAATGAGACCTGATTGAGTGAGCTAATTTGTTAGGCTATAATATGCCTTTAAGCTGATCAAATGTTTTATCTATCGCTATATCTAACTATCTGTATCTATATACATTTTATACTGCAATTTTCAAGTTAATACTGTAAATAAAAGACAATATGTTTGGTTTTTTTTGGCTTTGTAAACAAGGAATACTTTTATTTTGTTGACATGTATCCAGAGCAAACATATTATTGAATGGTGAGCTACAGTACCAGCAGACATATTTTATTATAATGAAAGTACCACTCATGTCATCAGCAGCAGGAGGATATAAAATCCAGTATCATTACTCGAAAGCAGCGTCTGATTTGAACTGGCAGGTGTGCTGTCAAACCAGACTAGATTAGTGATTTGACGCCTACTGTAAATATTTTATAGGTTATGGGCTGTTGCTGAAGAAAGACTTGCACAGCTACAATAAAACTACTGAAAGGCTGAAAAAACTGTCAAAATAAAATGTCATTTCACAAATAGATATACTGAAGCAACAAACAGAAATCCAGTATTAACATTGTATTAGCTATTGTACATTGCCCTGTAAGGGATCATGCGAATAAACACTCATCCACATTGAAGCTGTTTATGCATATGGCAGTTGTAATGTGATGACACACTGTGTGATAACACAGTTTAATTCTGGGATGATATAAGGTCATATGTATGGAACAGGAACAGATACAAATACTATCTTTTAACTCATTTTCAACAATCATGCAGGGGCATATTGGAAGTTTATTTAGGTAAAAAGAATAAACAGAACCTTCAATCAGGACAGACTACAGAATGTATCTGTGCTGTTGCTCCCTTCTTCGCCATCAAGGGAAGGAACCTTGCTCTCCTTACCATCTCAGTGACTGGTGCAATGCTATTAATACAGAACATTAAAAAAAAACTAACTAAATAAAAGCTGGCCAAACACTGGAACATTGAAAAAAACAGCCGAGCACTGCTCCCACTATAAGGGTGGTCCCACTCCAGGAACCTTCTCCCTAACACAACTATAAATAAACATGAGACTTCAAGAGTTGGAAGAAGAACTTGGAAGAATTAAATGGGACATCATAGGACTAAGGTAAGTACGGCGAAAAGATGACTGTTGCGTATTTTTACAGATTGTATTAAGCAAAAGAAAGTGCCAAACGACTGGAACAACACATTGGTGGTACTTTTATATAAGAAAGGAGCAAAAGAAGACCTCTATATAAGGAGAACTACAGACGTATTAGCTTACTTCCTATAATCTACAACATTTTTACCAAGATACTCACCAACAGACTTCAGGATAAATTTGACTCGGCACAATCAAATGAGCAAGCAGGATTCAGGAGTGGATTTAGCACAATGGATCATCTTCAAGTTGTACGGCAAGTGATTCATACCAGCAACAAGCACAAACTACCACTTTGCTTGGGATTCATCAACTATGAAAAAGCCTTTGACTTTGTTTACACAAGATCTGTATTAAGCCCTCTGAAAAAACAAGGAGTTGAGAAAACGTACTGAGACTTGATCAGCACCATATTCAAGAATGCAACATCCACAATAAGACTCCATAAAAACAGAGACAAAATCAAGATTAAAAAAGGAGTTTGTCAAGCAGATACAATTTCCCCAAAGCTCTTCACAGCCACCTTAGAAGCCATTTTCAAAACATTGGATTGGGAAAATAAGGGGCTGAAGATCAATGGAGCCTACTTGAATCACCTACGGCTTGCTGACGACTTCCTCATGTTTACAATGTGCCCAGAAGAATTACAAACAAGAATACAAGAACTACACGAGGCTAGCATCAAAGCAGGTTTGAAAATTAACCTGAAGAAGACTCATGTTCAATAAATATACCACTCCACAGGCAATTAAAGTCAATGGGATCAAGCTTGAAGAAGTCAATAACTATGTATACTTAGGACAGTTTGTTTTGGCAACAGAGAACCACATGTGCAAAATCAACAGAAGAGCTAAATGGGCTTGAGTGCCTTTGGAAGATTAAGCATGGTTCTGAAAGGGAAACTACCCTTATGCCTCAAGAGGAAAGTCTTCGACCAATGCGTGCTGCCAGTGCTAACTTATGGATACGAAACCTGGACTTTCAATGCAAAAATGACTAATGACTCAACAGAGTATGGAAAAATGCATGCTGGGAATAACAAAAAGAGAGAGGAAAAGGAATTAATGAATAAGAGCGCGAAATGAGATATTCTTACCAATTCAATCCCTATTAATGCATTCTATATTTATACAGCTGGAATTGCTGAAATTAAATAATTTAGATTTTCAGAAAATGTTTCAATATTATGCACATTTATAAGATGGATATTTTTGGGGGTAGCCTTATTTTACCTCACAGCAGTGGCAAAGAGATTCATCAAAGATTATCAAAGACATTTTACAAGGAATTAACATGAATATAAAGCATGTTCAAACACGGGTTTTACTTTCTGCTAATAGCAAAAAAAATTATTTGCACAGCATTCCAATCCCAAAGTAAGAGACGAGTTTATGGAAGTACAGTTGTTCAATCATTGTTTTGGACCTGTCTGAGTGGTTAGAAATAGAAGTGGAAGATGTGCATTTGAATATAAAACTGTTTTTTAATGTGTGTATTCCACCCAGGCTATCACTATCAGGGTTATAACATGACAATATCTGTTTGGAATTGGCTTAATAAAGCTGTATCCAAAAATAGCCAGTGTCCTCTTCCTGTGTTGAAATGGTTTATAGATGTAAATTAGCCGATACAAATCAGTTGTGTCCCTTGATAGGGTATATGATTGGTTTCATGGGTCTTGATTAGCACTACTATTAGGCTGCATAAAGTGGTTGTAGTTTATTAAATAATTCACTAAAACATGCCTGCTATACATTTCCATTTCTTACAGAGTTCTCAAATGTGTAGTGTGGGGGAAAAAAAAAAAAGTTGCAGCAAATATGTTTTCAATTTTCCAGTACTAAAGAAAACTGTTTGTAAACCCTGCTTTCAGTCATTTAAACCTGCTGCTTCTCCTCTTGACTGACATGCTTGGCAGCCAGTAAATTTTTCGACATGAAATGACTTAGTGAAACAGGCAAGCAAACTGATACATTTCTTTAACATTCCAGATACCATGTTTTAAAATGCAAATACAAGTTTGCTCTAATGTGTGTTTCTTTCAAAACTGAGACCTATATTCCAATTTTTGAAATTGTTTTATTAGCCATTTTAATGTATCCAAATAGGCTTTTATTACCTGACCCCCACCCCCATTGAGATAGTGTCTGGTATATATTGTGTTAAAATTAAATGTAGAATTATTCTGTTATGGATACATATATTAAGTCATAAAAATAAAATCAATTCATCTTTAGCTATTTGTCACAATAAAAAGCATATTGATTACTCTGAGTGTTTGGATATTGAATTTCATTATATAAATGTAATTTAATCTGAATAGTCAGGGCAGCAACTCAATTAAAATAGTCCTTTCAATATTTACAAGGTTAGTCTTAATAAAAGGGTCTTTAGTAAAAGCAACCAAAAGAGCATTATGTTGATATAATAAATTAAGCATGTTTAAACCTAAAGTAAACAACTTAATTCAGAAAATGACTTCATTTAGAACAGTACAATTCACCTGGTCATTCAGTTGTTATAATTGAATGAACTCAAATAGATTCCAGAATATTCACTAAGCAGCATTGCATTTGAAAATGCTACTCAGTGCTAGATCTTTAAACATATGTTAAAGTTTGATGTTCTTAAAGTTGTTGTTGGCTTTCCGAAATGGATGCTTTATCTACGTGTTCCTGATATTGTATTTAATTACCTGTTTATTTTTCTATTATTCTCTAGTGATTGCCATGCCTACTAACTCTTCCAGCTTCTGAAATAACTGCTCAAGGCTGATTCTGTGCAATTCTAATATAATTCCCACAATGAGCCCTGAGGAGTCTGTTCAGAAGCACTTCTTTGAAAATAGTGTTGTATTGCTTTCTGCACTGTATGCCAATGAAAACTGTTCTTCACAAAAATGAATAGTACTGCACGGTATTTTCTTTACATTCTGTAGAACAATAAATACCATTTGGGAATGTAAACAACTAGGGGTGTTAATAATTTAGTGTTTAAACATCATCAAAACATTAACCTTTCCTTTTAAAATGGTCTAAACATTTAAACCTTATTCAGAGAACTATAGATGCATAACGTAGTGTTTATACATTAGAAACCACACAGTTTAAGGTTATTTACTTAATATATGTAGTATTTATTCATTGTGCATTCCATTAGTCTTGTGCTATACACATACACTCTGTTGGAGCACATCTTGGGATATCTGAATAGTACAAACACTCCAGATAGGTTATATTTAACAAGGTTTAATCTTAAAGTTGAAAACATTTAGGAAATGAAACGGAATCTGCACCCCTCAGACAAGCTGGTGTGTCAGTTTGAAACACACTACACAAAAGGCTAAGCCATGAACAAACTGTTGTAAGCATTCACACAGGAATCATATTGTAGTGTCAAATTGAACGTGATGGTGAGACGCTGCATGTTCATGGTTTTGGCACCGTTCGGGTTGACTTGTAATGGCAGCCATCCAATAACTCTGCATATTAGCCTGCACAGCCTTTCTCTGGCCCTTTAATGTTAGTCTTAATCATACTGACTCAATGAGATGTGGTAGTTTATGAGACTGCAGGGACTCCACTGCAGGCACTGTAATGACATTGAACTGGTTGTGCTGAGGTCAGACGACATGGTCGGATTTGCTACAACTTAGTAGCATGACAAAAGCTAGCTTAGTTTAATCAGACATCAGAAATTGACCTTTCTTCAACTCCAGCAGTGTTTTGAAACACAACCATGATGCTCTTCTTATTTCTTATTTCATGCCTTCACATGAAACATCTTTTCTTAAACATACCGTGTCTTAATATTTAATACAGTATACCCCTTTGATAAAAAAAAATTGTAACAATAAGTTGACTTTAACAGGAGTTTTCCAATAACCTGGCAACGTAAGCATTAAAACACAAAACAAATCTCAATACAACAAATAGGCCTGTTTTACAATGGGACTACATGTAGGCTTTGCTTTGATTACAATAGTGTTAATTAAAAAAGTCTAAATTTTAATACCATTTACTGGAAGTTCAACACAATTGAATAAATAAATCCAATACACATTGCAGTGCTACTCTAAAGGCTATGTCAGTAGAGTGACTGGAGGCCTTGATTAGTTCATACATTAGGACATGGCTGGGAGTTCCATGATGCCTCTACGGTAAGGGGAAACCGCAGCTGCCAGTCTCAGCCCTAACTGAGGAATTCAAGTGCGCTAAGGTTCAGCTGGAAATGACACTGATGGAATCGCGTGATGAGTTTGTAAGGGAGATAGCACACGTAGTGAGAACTGGGAGAAAGTGGGCAGCAAAGGCTGCCCTTCATATCAGTGATATCATGGGGCAAGTACAACAGGGAGGAGGAGACCTTGGTCTCAGTTCGACTTCCCCGAGAGGCACAAAGCAGCTACAGCTGAAAGGAGGAAGTTAATGAAGTACAAAAGCAGAAGGAGAGGATGAGGTGTGTGAAGGCTGTGGGAGAATGTGGAACAACAAAAGATTGGCTGGCGAGACCTGTGAACAATGGAACAGAGGAGGATCAGCTTCCTAATCAGGTCCACATATGATGTCCTTCCATCACCGCAAAACCTGCATGTGTGTGTAGGGGAGAATCCAATATGTCATTTGAGTTCATCAGCAGCTACCCTGAAGCACATTCTTACAGAGCCAGGGTTGATTCACTGTGCGCCATGACCAGGTGCTGTGATGCTTGGCATTAGCACTGGAAGAACAGCGTAGTAAGAGCAACAGCTCATTGCCAATATCAGCAGTACCTGGAACAGAGAGAACGACTTATGAAGTTTATTATCTTCTGCTTTGTTATTTCCAAAGTGATATTATGTGGGGAGAAAACTGTGAGATTATCAAGAGTTTGTCCCTTTATACTGTATGCTGGCCATTTCAATGTGGAGATAGTGAGTGAAGTGTGTCATAAATAAAAATAATATTTGTCGAGTTTTACTGTATTTTTATTGGTAAATGAAAAGATATTGCTGGTGCTTTTCTTCTGCCATTTTATCAGAAAATTCATATTTTGATTGAAAATACAAATGTTGCCTTATAGGAGTTCTAACAAATGCTTTAAAATCAATGTTGTCTTTTAATAGATATAAATTAATCCACCTTTTACTGCGAGGATTACCTCTTGTTTTAAATATCAATGTAAAATTCAACACTATAGATGAATCGTTGCATCCTGGTACCTTTGCTGTAGGTCACATGCACTGATTGCAGATAGGAATAAGTTTGAATTTCAGCACTTGAGGTGATTAAGAGCCAGGAAGAAGCATCCACTTTAGTGTATTCCACAATGCAGTGTTTATAATAGGTAGTATAATTAAAGCCTTGGTTAGCACACACTACTTTAACTGAAGATGGAATAGTTATAGTTTTAGGACTGCCCTACTGAAGTGCCTGCCCTGTATACCTCGGTTTATTTGTTATGCACTTGACAGGTTGTGGATCACAAAATAGATTCACATTTGAAAATGAGTGGTCTTTGGTTCAAACCTTGTAGTTTGCAGAAAATAGTGAAGCTGTTAATTGAGAGAGGGTCCATTCAGTATCTTGATACAGGCTGTTTGCCTCACAACATGGTGGAAATAAGGCCATATTCCCTAGAAAATCATCACTATCCTGTCTGAACTGAGAACACAATCAATAACTAAGGTTTAAAAATGAATAACCAGTGTAGATGTTTTCTGACATTTTCAATTCAAGAGGGTGATCCCCATGTGAACCGCTGGCAGTATTCCATAACGCTGTATTTAAAGGTAAATATAGCTGCTTTTTATGACTATTGCAATCTGCTTCTGAGTTTGGTTGCTCCGACACTGAAATTAAATAAGTATTCCCTATTCTGCAGCTGTTTCTAACTAGCTTTCGGGTGAATGCACTGCTGGCTATGACAGCCCAGTTTGCCATTTTCTCTGAAATGTCGTAAGCTTGGACAACTTAACTTTGTTGGCTCCATCTGCTAATCATGGAGCCAACTGTAAATCCATTGTGATTTTTAGATTTCAAACATCAGATTTTAGCTTTGCAGACTTGATGCTTGTGATGCACACTTATCCTGGCACTACTGTACCAGTGGCCACTGGCTCATTTGTGCAGGAGCGCTGATTTTAGGAGCACTGCACCTGAACTTTCTGCTCACTTTGCTGCACAAAGGACACAAGGAGGGATCTGAACATGTCGCACTCTGGATTTGCTTCCTGTGCTGCAGTTATTGGGACCCCACATTTGCTTGCACACTCGCTTAGCTGCACATGGGACTATGGAGTATTTATAAATGCTTCAAAAGAAGTAAATCCAAATGAAGACAGGATAAATGGTTTGCATCATAAAAAAAGTCCCTCCTGCCACTTACAACAGTTATTAATGACATTTGTCACATTTGCATTCGCTGAAGCTGGTTTATTACCAAGTCATTAAAATACGCATGACCTTTATTTTTGGAAGCAGGAAACTATTAAAATAAAGAATTTCCCAGGGTATTTTATTATCCTTTCCATGAAGCTCGGGCACAAGCCCACATGTTCAACAGTCAAATAACTTTAAACGCAGTTGTAAGAGGTACAGTAATACACACACGAAACAAAAACCTCACAGTAACTATAATAAGCAAATGTTTCAATTAAGTCTTTTCTGAAACATTGGTCTTATCACTCACTTTTAGCGTGAAGAGTGTGTAAACCTTTCAATAATGTAGCATGTTGGTAGAGCATGGACACAGTCAGAGGCGTTAGTCCTGATTTATGCATGCAAGAAGTATTGTTAACGTCTTCAGTTGCCTATCATAAATACATGCAGTGTAGGCTAGATCATCCAAAGTGCACAGGAGTGCATTTCCTGCAAAACAAATGGGAAATTAATATATTTACGACAAGCAACTAGAACTGAAGAGCAGGTGCTGAACACACACTAATAAAAAAACAACACCACCCTATGTGTGTATTTGTGTAGTTTTAATAGAGAGTTTTCCTGTCTATAATGGTGAAGTATAACTTATCAACATATGAACGAGAAGAATACTGAATACTGTAAGCGGCCAGGTTAATTGTATTTTAGTACAGACTAGTAGTAGCAAAAACATTTTTTTGGTATTTTCCTTCCCTCCTGTACCTCGTTCAACCTTTTCCATGCCCCATAAGAAATTTAATTGCTAGATAGATGGCTAGAAATGTTCGCAAAAGCATCTATTCAGTATTGAGCACAAACTGTATAGCAGAGACTGACAATTGTACCTTAAAGAGTAAGTTGAAGGTTTTCGAATAAATACAGCATTATACGTCCCTACGTGTTGCTGCAACTGTTTAAATAGCGTACCTGTAATTGTTCTTTTCATTGTTAACGTCCAAACCCCTTTTTACACTTATAACTTCAAAGTCTGTTTCAAAGCTCTTTTCAAAATGTCCGCTCTAGTGCACTGATAGTGTAAGGATAAGTGCCCTCATTGTCAAACAGCACAGCAATAACGATCCATGATGTGGTACAGAACAGAAAAGCCAGAGCACTTATTATTATTATTATTATTTTATTAATCGCTCTTCCTGCACTGATTTAGAGGACAGATCTCAAACACCAGTGCACTAGAGCGGACTTTTTGAAAAGAGCTTTGAAACAGACTTTAAAGTTATAAGGTAAAAAGTTGTCAGGATGTTAACAATAAAAATAAAAAAAGAATTACAGGTATGTTATTTAAGTGGGGACATATAACTGTGGCAGGATGGTTTGCTGGTGACATCAGACCAGGAAAGAGAATGGGCACAGTGCTGGGGAATGGAAGCGCTGTTGCGCTAGTTTATTGTGCATAAACAAATAAAAAGGTTGAACCAAAACGAAAACAATGAACAAACCAAAACGGCACAGTGGTCAAACAAACAGCCAGTCTAAAACTAGCACGCGTAGCAATTGTTGTCTTTTAATTCTCTTTACCTCCCAACTCTTGTTCCACCTCTGAACACACCAAAACCCTTGAGAGTGATTTGTGCTCCTTTTATCTACAGCTGTGCCGGGGCTCACTGGCTAATTAATTATTCACTTGAATCCCGGCACAGTCTGCATGTGAACTAATTTGTGCAATCCCCGTGCCCACATACAAATACACACTTTGCACGTGAAGTGATTGCGCAGTCCCTGTGCCTAAATACAAATATACATTTTAAATCACCTACATAACCCACACTCCGTGCACCACTACATACATACATATAAACAATAACACACCACACAAACACAAAATATGCATAGGGGCGGGGGTACCCTGCCACAGTAATGCTATATTTTTCAAAACCCCGCTACTTACTCTGTATGCTGACAAAATCCATTGTGTTTGTACATCTAAAGATTGTTTACAAAGAACATACTTTCTGATGGAACCAGCTCAAGAGAGATGTTTAATTGAAATATATAGCACTGGCTCAGTCTGAACACAGTCGCATACAAGCACTTCCACATTTTTACTGCTTGAACGAGGTGGAGGGAATCGTTTTTAAAAATGACTGATGTTTAACTGCACATCTAGCAGAGCTTGTGTTTCATGAACTATTGATAACATGCCACCATTTGGTTCAGAGAGATTTATTTCAGCCTTGTATTTCTTTTCTGTTTAAATGTATTTTGTTATAAATTGCTGTATCCCAATTAATAACTTAAACCATTCCATTTGACTGCAACTCTCCACCATCCTTCAAGTATTAAAAGGGTTCTATATAATGTAAATGTTTTTTTGTTTTGTTTAGTTTTTTAAGATCCTAGTAGTCTTTGAATAACATAGGGACTGTTTTTTATTATTATTATTATATGTTTGCCTCCACTGGCCTTTTAAAGGCATTTTTCAGGCTACATTTTCTTTATGCCTTTATTGTAGGGGGGGGGGGGGGGGGGGTAGTTAATCATTTTGATCATTGGCAATGTTCAAGCAATGAAATCAAGAGTCTTCATCTAAGAATATTGCTTGAAAAGGCACTCGGTTACTAGTTGCATGACAACATTGCCTTAAGGCTACTGTGTGTTTAATGGTCATAAAACTGTGCTAATGTTGTTTTATCAGGAGTGCAGAGGCAGAAGAAGTTTCTCATAGTTTATGGATTGTCATTTTTTTTGTAACAGCAGCCTGTATGATCACAGTAATTCCAAACAGAGATGTTTTCAATAAGAAGGTGGCAAATGTTGCTGCCATACTCTAATGCTATCTACATGATAGTAGCTTTACTTGTTTACTTAGGGATAGAGCTTGGTCCTTAATAAAACGTTTTTGAGAGCGGCTTCTGGAAAATAATATCATAAAACAAAATGAAGGAATAGCAGGGAGTAGTGCATTATTTGTGATTTTGTTTTAAAAAGTCTGTTCATCGAGTGCTGCAGGTTGTCATCAGCCTCAGTGATTGCAGCTTCCTTGTTCTACACAATGAATCAAGTATATTTTGTATCCCTAGTGGCTTATCCAACAAAGACACTACCATGTAGGATGAATGGTGAGCCGTATGATCAGGAGCTCAAAAACAATGCAAATATGTTTAGTTTTATTTAGATTTTTTTTACACAGAATCCTAGTAAAAAAAATATATATATACATATATATATGGAAAGATTCCACGGATTCTAAATACGATTGAGCAAGAGGGATATAATCCCTGATATATCCCTCTAGCCTATTACCCAAATGGTTGTATAAAGCCAGGTAATGCCCTCTGTGTCAGGTGTTATTGCTTACATATATAACATTTGAAAAAGGAAAACTGCTGTGTACCAAAAGGTGCCAAATCAAAAAGAAAAAGGTAATGTAGCTACACAGAAATTTGAATAAGTGATAAAAATAGATCAATTATATCAGGACGTTACAGACTACAAGTCCTTCAGCTGGATGGAAAAAGCAATGCTGTAAACAAGCTGTTGTTATATATATATATATATATATATATATATATATATATATATATATATTGTAACATAGCAGGGAGGGGGGGTTAAAATCCTCCCTGCGTAAGACATGTGCGCAGGCACATTTTTGTTAGTTTGTTTTATTGTTTGTTTAATTATCACCGGCACCTGGCAATGATTGGAAATTAGAGCCAGGTGCAGAGTATAAAAAAGAAGCAGTCAGTCTGCTCAAGGCTGCTTAGGAGAAGAAGTGCTCTGCTTCTAAGCAGTCACTAAAAGGACAAAGAAGTTTAAAGAAGTGTTTTTGGTGTTTAGCAGGTAAACGGCTTAGCCGTCCTGCTGTTTAGTTGAGGTTCCTGCGGGTTCAGTTAGTGCTCAATAGATCTAGGTGTTTATTTTGTGTTTTGTTTATTTTGTGTTTATTAAAAATAGCGCGTCAGCGCGTTTAAACTCCATTCCTGTGTTGGGTCTTGTGCTTTAAAGGGGCAAAGAACCGTGAGTGGTGCGATTCTTGTTACAATATATATATATATATATATATATATATATATATTGTAACAAACTGGAGGGGTACCCTGCGGGATACTCCTCTCACCGGCTTCCACCGACGAGCACAGACACGTAGAGATTGCAGGCAAGTAACTTTTATTTACAATATTCAAACACAAGAGACTCTTTAAATCACTGAATGCCCTGTACGGGACACTAACTGTCTCACTTCTTCGCCCCTCTCTATCTATTGTAGAATCCCAGGTCCCTACAGGTCGGAGCCTGTAGAAGTCCGCTACCCCTGCTGGGGTAATCCTGCAACACGGGTAAGTATCCACGGACTCCTCGCTCGCTGCAGGCTCTCTGGCCCAGAGGTAAAAACCGCACCGACTCCCTCTGCTGGAGTCTCGCTGCAGCACAGGCAAGGACAGCGCCGACTCCCTCTGCTGGAGCCTCGCTGCAACACAGGAACAGGTAAGGACAGCGCCAACTCCCTCTGCTGGAACCTCGCTGTAACACAGGTAACAGGTAAGTACAGCGCCGACTCCCTCTGCTGGAATCTCGCTGTAACACAGGTAACAGGTAAGTACAGCGCCGGCTCCTTCTGCTGGAATCTCGCTGTAACACAGGCAACAGGTAACGGGAAGACTCTTGGTTGGAGTATGTAATGGGGCCCTGAATAAGAGCTCCTGGATGAACACTCCTGTGCCCGCCTCCTAAGCAAGACGTGCCCAACGGCGTTGATGACTGTATCCAGACTGTGGGGACGAACCCCGGCAGCCAGTGTCCTGGGAGGTTCCAGAGCACCCCTGTGTACAACGTGCTTATTTTCCTGTTACAATAAAACGTGTCCTGCAAACCAAACTGTTGTTTTCGTCCGCTTTCTTTTCCTTTTTATTTCTACCCGCTGCTCCTGCAGCGCGTACTCATACAGTCTCTTTTCCAGTCCCGGATACCTCACACAAATACACAGTCGGCCGCCGTGACGGTCCTCAACCGACACGGAAGCTGCGGAACTGTTTTACTTAATACTGACGAGCGGCGTCCACACAAACGTTTAAATAAAACAAATTATACTAGCAAAACAAAAGGCTACCTCACCAAGAGGGAAACCGCTCACAATTTACACAAAAACAAAAACTCTTGTTCACAAAACAAAACTCGTTCGCTTTACCTTGCGAAGTTTTAACAACACTCTCTCTCTCTGGGTATTTCCTGCAGGACAATCCGGCGGTGCTCCCCACGATCACCCCCGTCCTGTCCTACCCTACTTCCTTATATACCCCAGGAACCCCGCCCTACCAATTAGTGCTCCGGTTCCTGGGTGCTGTTTGCTTCATTTTCTGTAGTAACGCCGCCATTCCTTAA
This sequence comes from Acipenser ruthenus, assembly GCF_902713425.1. NCBI lineage: Eukaryota > Metazoa > Chordata > Actinopteri > Acipenseriformes > Acipenseridae > Acipenser > Acipenser ruthenus. Next base: position 20,805,731 of record NC_081210.1, on the reverse strand, counting down.
AGGCGACGTTACTTCTTTCTTACATATCCTCTTCCCCAGCTCCAACCTATCGGTTAGAGCGGCCCAACTAACCCCGTGTTTTCTCGACAGCCCATCCGCGTTTGCATTTTGAATCCCCCGTCTATGTTCAATCCTGAACTTATATGGCTGCAAAGCTAAAAACCAGCGGGTTACCCTAGCATTTTTCTCCTTATTCTCTTTCATGAATTTTAGGGGTGCATGATCTGTCACTAGGGTAAATTCTCTGCCTAACAGATAATATTTCAACGCCTCAATTGCCCACTTCACTGCCAAGCATTCTTTTTCAACCACGGCATATCTTCTTTCTCGTGGTAGAAGTTTTCGGCTTAAGTACCCTATGGGGTGTTCCTCCCCCTCAACTATCTGCGACAACACTGCCCCTAAACCTACTTCCGATGCATCTGTCTGTAATATGAAAGGCCGGGAAAAATCGGGTACCTTCAACACCGGGCTGTCACACAGTATCTGTTTAATAGCTTTAAACGCTTTATCAGCCTCGGGGCTCCACTTAACACGGACCGGGGCCGTTTTTTTTATTAAATCTGTAAGGGGTGTGGCAATGGAGGAAAACTCTGGCACAAACCGTCTATAATATCCTGCTAACCCTAAGAAGGCTCGTACTTGTTTCTTATCTCTTGGTATCGGCCAATTTGTAATTGCCTCTACCTTGCTCGTTTGTGGTTTGACTTTACCGCCCCCTACGACAAACCCCAAGTATTGCGCTTCCTGTAAGCCCACAAAACATTTCTCCGGGTTTGCAGTTAATGCTGCTTCCCGTAAAGACTGTAATACGGCGTTCACTTTTTCAAGATGCGTCTCCCACGAATCGGTAAATATCACAATGTCATCGATGTAAGCCGAAGCATACTGTGCATGAGGTCTTAATATGATGTCCATAAGCCGTTGGAAGGTGGCGGGTGCGCCATGCAATCCAAATGGCATTACCTTATATTGGAACAGGCCTAGGGGTGTGGCAAATGCAGTTTTTTCCCTAGACTTAGGGCTGAGGGGAATTTGCCAATACCCCTTTGTGAGGTCTAAAGTAGTTAAGTACTTCGCCGAACCTAATCTTTCAATCAACTCATCGACTCTAGGCATTGGATATGAATCAAATTTCGATACCTGGTTGAGCTGACGAAAGTCATTACAAAACCGCCAAGTTCCGTTGGGTTTGGCCACCATCACAATTGGACTGTTCCACGGACTCGAGGACTCCTCGATGACGTCCAGTCTTTTCATCGCTTCGACCTCGCGAACGACTTCGTTCCGTTGGGCCTCCGGGATCCTATAGGACCTAACCCGGACACACACCCCCGGGGGTGTGTGGACCTCATGTTGGATAACCGTTGTTCTTCCTGGCATGGAAGAAAACACATCGTGGTTAGCTTTCACACATCGCTGTACCTCCTGGACTTGTTGGGGCGTAAGGGAGGGACCTATATTAACTGATCTCCCTTCCAGTCCCTTCCCGTCTTTTCCCAAGGCTACCAATGCGACCAACTCCTCCCGGTCTACCCACGGTTTAAGAAGGTTAATGTGGTACACTTGTTCTTTCTTTCGTTTATCCATCTGCCTTACTTTATAATTAACTTCTCCCACTGGAGCTATTATTTCATACGGGCCTTGCCACTTAGTGAACAGTTTACTCTCTGGGGTTGGTACTAATACCATAACCCGGTCTCCGGGTGAAAATTTCCGGCGTACTGCCGACCTGTTATACTGACCTGCTTGTCGGGCCTGTGCTTCCTCCATATGGGCCTTTACTATGGGTGTTATTTTTGCAATTCGGTCTCGAACCTGTAGGATATAATCTACCACATTACGTCCTGACGAAGTTTGAGCTTCCCACGTTTCCTTAGCTATATCCAGAATGCCCCTGGGCTGTCTCCCATATAATAATTCAAACGGAGAGAACCCGGTTGAGGACTGTGGTACCTCCCGAACAGCAAACATCAAATAGGGCAATAGGAGGTCCCAGTCCCTCCCGTCTTTGGAGGCCACTTTCCTTAGCATCGACTTCAGGGTCTTATTAAACCTCTCCACAAGTCCATCCGTTTGAGGATGGTACACTGACGTTCTAATAGGGTTAACCTTAAGGGTAGTACAGAAATCTCTCATCAACTGGCTCATAAAAGGAGTACCCTGGTCTGTCAACACCTCCTTCGGGATACCTACTCGAGAGAACAAGTGTATTAATTCCTTAGAAATAGTTTTAGATGCCGTGTTTCGTAAAGGGATGGCTTCTGGATATCTGGTAGCATAGTCTAATATGACTAGGATATATTCATGACCCCTAGCCGACTTATTCAAGGGCCCCACCAAATCCATCGCTATTCTTTCAAACGGGACTTCAATAATCGGAAGGGGTTGTAACGGTGCTCGGAAACCTGGATTTGGACTCGCTAACTGACATTCTGGGCATGACCTACAGTATCGATCCACTGCCTTTCTAATGCCTAACCAATAGAACCTTCTCAATATTCGTTGCAGGGTTTTTTCAGATCCTAAATGTCCCCCAAACAGATGTGAATGGGCCAAATATAACACCTGAGATTGGAAAGCCTGCGGAACCAACAACTGTTCTACTGGTTCTTGATTAAGCTGAGTACAGCGATACAGTAGATCGTTTTTTATTAGAAAATGCTCAAGCGGGTTAACCACAGTATTTTCAACCCTGCTGCCATTTATCGACACCACCTTTTTCCTAACATTTACTAGCGTGGGGTCTTGTTCCTGTTCCCTCGCAAAACTCTCACTGGGAAGTTGAAGACACTCCTCCCAAGAACCTTCCCTTGGGTTGTCTATAACCACTTCCCCCGACTCTGCAAGTATTTCTGCCTCAGTGCATTGAGTAGATACCCCCTTGCTGTTGCGCTTTGTCAAGACCCCAACTAAACTCTGTATCTTAGTGTCACGTTCCTGTCTCCGCTGTCGGCGGGACTTCCTTTCTTTTACACAATGACTCTCAATAAATAGGTCCGGGTCTGTAAATGGGAAAATAGCCTGGGGGCTCTCTGAAGGCTTACTTTCCTCCTCCATAGTTATTCTAGGCTTGGCCAATTGCCTATTAAATTTCACCAAGGTGTCAAACCCCGGAATATTTCTACCAAGAATTACTTGGTGGGGGAGATGGGGGACTACTCCAACCCGTAAGTCTACGATCTGAGACCCAACTTCAATAGTAACTACGGCTGTTGGATAGTGCTTAACATCCCCATGAATACAAGTAATCCCTGTTTTGAATTCCTGATCTAATGCACGATCTAATAATAAATCGGGCGTAATTAACGTAATTGCACTTCCCGAATCAGCGAGAGCCTCCGCCCTTTTCCCATTGACCGACACCAAAACCAAATAAGGGTATGCCCCGACAGGGTGACGTGGAACAATAATGTTTCCACAGAATGAGCTCTCTGCAATACTGGGTTTAATCACATTACACTCCATCCTTTCCTCATTCCTGCAGTATTTGGCAATATGGCCCAACTGATTGCATTTAAAACACCTATAGTTTCCATAACCCGGGGCCTCAGCCCTTACCCCCTTGTCTGTCCCCAGTCCCTTCACGGCCTCTGACCGCTCTTCACCCCTTTCCGGCCTCGCCGGTCGCTTACCCGAACCCAAGTCCGATCGAGTCTTCCACGTGGGTGGTCTCGAGGTCCTCACCGCCGGGTTCTGGGGCTGACGAGAGAGTTCTTCTGCGGCTAACTGCCGCTCCACGAGGTCCACAAACTCATTAATGGACCGAGGGTCTCCTTGGCCGACCCACTTCCTTAATGGGGCCGGTAATGACCGTAGATACCGGTCCATAACGAGGATCTCAATGACCTTTTCCGCATTATTGATCTCTGGCTTGAGCCACCTAGTGGCTAAGTGAATCAGGTCATACATCTGTGACCTGGGTGGAATTCCCGGCACATAGCCCCAGGCATGATATTTCTGGGCCCGCACAGCTGAGGTCACCCCTTCCCGAGCAAGGATCTCCGCTTTCAGATGTGGGTAACTCTCAGCTTCCTGCGGGGCCAGATCATGGTAGGCCTTTTGGGCCTCTCCAACTAAAAATGGGGCCAAGATTCCCGCCCATTTTTCTGATGGCCACCCCTCCCGGGTGGCGGTGCGTTCAAACGCCAGTAAAAATGCCTCCACATCATCCTCCCGCGTCATCTTCTGCAAGACGTGGGAGGGTCGGATTGAAGACACCGGTGGTAGTGTTGCCGTCTGCTCCATACGCCCTTTTAACACGGCTACCTCTTGCCGGGTTACCTCCAACTGTTGGGCGTGCAGCCGGTTGGTTTCCTGCTGTACTTGAATACTGTCTTGTTGGATGGCTGTTGCATGCAACAGCGCACGAATTAGTGCGTCGGTGTTCTCCATCGTTACGTTCTTGTGGGTCCGACTGAAGTGTGTTTCCAGTCGTTAGGATCCCACCGCTGCCACCATATGTAACAAACTGGAGGGGTACCCTGCGGGATACTCCTCTCACCGGCTTCCACCGACGAGCACAGACACGTAGAGATTGCAGGCAAGTAACTTTTATTTACAATATTCAAACACAAGAGACTCTTTAAATCACTGAATGCCCTGTACGGGACACTAACTGTCTCACTTCTTCGCCCCTCTCTATCTATTGTAGAATCCCAGGTCCCTACAGGTCGGAGCCTGTAGAAGTCCGCTACCCCTGCTGGGGTAATCCTGCAACACGGGTAAGTATCCACGGACTCCTCGCTCGCTGCAGGCTCTCTGGCCCAGAGGTAAAAACCGCACCGACTCCCTCTGCTGGAGTCTCGCTGCAGCACAGGCAAGGACAGCGCCGACTCCCTCTGCTGGAGCCTCGCTGCAACACAGGAACAGGTAAGGACAGCGCCAACTCCCTCTGCTGGAACCTCGCTGTAACACAGGTAACAGGTAAGTACAGCGCCGACTCCCTCTGCTGGAATCTCGCTGTAACACAGGTAACAGGTAAGTACAGCGCCGGCTCCTTCTGCTGGAATCTCGCTGTAACACAGGCAACAGGTAACGGGAAGACTCTTGGTTGGAGTATGTAATGGGGCCCTGAATAAGAGCTCCTGGATGAACACTCCTGTGCCCGCCTCCTAAGCAAGACGTGCCCAACGGCGTTGATGACTGTATCCAGACTGTGGGGACGAACCCCGGCAGCCAGTGTCCTGGGAGGTTCCAGAGCACCCCTGTGTACAACGTGCTTATTTTCCTGTTACAATAAAACGTGTCCTGCAAACCAAACTGTTGTTTTCGTCCGCTTTCTTTTCCTTTTTATTTCTACCCGCTGCTCCTGCAGCGCGTACTCATACAGTCTCTTTTCCAGTCCCGGATACCTCACACAAATACACAGTCGGCCGCCGTGACGGTCCTCAACCGACACGGAAGCTGCGGAACTGTTTTACTTAATACTGACGAGCGGCGTCCACACAAACGTTTAAATAAAACAAATTATACTAGCAAAACAAAAGGCTACCTCACCAAGAGGGAAACCGCTCACAATTTACACAAAAACAAAAACTCTTGTTCACAAAACAAAACTCGTTCGCTTTACCTTGCGAAGTTTTAACAACACTCTCTCTCTCTGGGTATTTCCTGCAGGACAATCCGGCGGTGCTCCCCACGATCACCCCCGTCCTGTCCTACCCTACTTCCTTATATACCCCAGGAACCCCGCCCTACCAATTAGTGCTCCGGTTCCTGGGTGCTGTTTGCTTCATTTTCTGTAGTAACGCCGCCATTCCTTAAAGGCGACGTTACTTCTTTCTTACAATATATACACACACACTTCCAGGTTACTATTGGTGTGTACCCTGAGGAGGACACCATACCAGAACCATTAGCAAAACTCAGCATGAAATCAGCACAATAGCTAGAACTTGTAGACGGAGCAAGAGTGCAGTACTTTGATTTTATCCACTTGGGAAATTGATCAGCTTGTACAAATGGTGTGCCTGAAGGTTCAGCTTAAATATGAAAACTGTTCAGTACCAACACAGATTATGGAAACACTTCGACCCCTTACTTAATAAATATCTTGAGATCTCTCAATAAATAATTCTCTTCTTTATATGCAAAATATTTTGGCCATTGGAATTTTTTTTTTTAAAGAATTCACAATTCACAAGATAATTTATCTCAGGATCTCGATATTACCATTTTCTTATATCGTGATCGCGAGATCATTTATCTCAGGATCTCAATGTTACCATTTTGTTATCTTGTGATCGCGAGATCATTTATCTCAGGATCTCGAGAAAACGGATGTTATTACTTCTGTTTTTTCAAGATGCTGAGATAAGTTTTCTCATGATCACGCGATAACGGAATGGTTTTCGCGAGATCACGTGATAAATGATCTTGTGATCACTAAGGTTTTTGTTTATTCTTTGATGATCTCAACAAGCCGCTGTACACATGTACCTCAAATGTTCTCCTTTTTCTGTACAACTGGAAATGTGGAGTTGTCTGATAACCTCTTTTCGGCTACTTGCTCACTGAATATCTTGGTTTCCCTGAATAAATAATCGTCTCCTCTTAAACAAAAAAATAAGATAAATATGATCCACTTATATCCAGTGAAGAATGACTTTCTGTAAGTTATTTATTGTTTCCATAACTAATATCAGCGCTGTAAATTGTGGTTCAATGTTACCAATGTATCGTTTTATTGATGTGCTGCCCATGTGCTGCTGTTGGAGTGTCACTGCATTGCCATTAAAGATCATTGCCAGAACCAGTACAGTACGTCAATGTTCTCTTCCACTTATATTCAGTACTTACAGTAGCATGCTTCATTGCAGTTATTTAATTAAATACAAAATAAATGTCAAAGCATGAACATTAACATATTTCATTGATTTTTTTAAATGGTAAAATTAGCATGGAACAAATGGACTTTCTTTCATTCTAAGCTAATAAGCAATTACCTCTATTTTATGTTTGAAGTAGGCATTTTTACAACAATTTACAGTCTGGAAGAAGAAAATTGATATCGAGTTACAAAGGCATATTCATAGAATATTGGCTTGGGTTTACTGTGACTCACGGTGCTATTAAGATATATACATCCGCCCATAATCATAACACTGCTGTGGCTGAAATTGCATGTGTTGCATGTACTGAGATGTACAGCTTTTCTGTAATGAACAATCCAATGCAGCTTAATAATGGCAGTAATAAGAGAGGTGCCATTATAGTAAGGGACCAAAATGATACGGAAGTAATGAAGTTGAGGGCTCTTGTATCCCATGCTGATGTTCCCACACCGTTTGACACTAAAACAGAATTCATTATCAGAGAATTCCTTATCACAGTTATATCGTAGCCTTCTGTGAACGCCACTTTATCAAAAATCCAGTTTGTTTACACTTCCCAAAGTCGGTTTTAGCTGAAGGGACATTAACTACTATCCTCCAAACAAAAAGGGAATTAAGTACTATCCACGGGCCCATCATTTATGTGGTCTAAGAAACAGACACATGAAATCCATTTGACAAAAATGTCAATTTAGCAAAAGAAAATGACACTTCAAATATTTCAGAGCAGTTTCATTGCTCAGATGCAACTGGACACATGACGGGCACATCAAAGACAGATGGGATTTTTGCACGAGACGCAGGAGACGTTTGTCTTTCGGTCGTTTGCCGATGGACGCATAGAATACCTTTTCCTTTGTATTTGGGAATATCATCTGCAGGGATTGGGTAAGACAGGCAGTCAATCAGGGGTGGGGTGAAATTACAGACATTATTAACATTAGTTAGATAGATTACATTTACAATTAGGCATGCTTAAAATTCAAAGGTAGAGCACAGCACAAAGAATCAAGAAGTGCAGTTAACATATTTATTGACTGGTGAAATACAATTCTGTCAGCTGAATCTGGTATATGTATATATCTTTCTTTTTTTTATTTCTTAGCAACCATAGGTGATGATAGTTTCTCATTAGGTCTGGATTACTCACATGAATAATTGAAGAGGGGGGCTTGATTAGGGTGGGGTTTGATAATTTAGCACTCTCCGGTGCTAAACTTTCAAAACAGTTTAGCACCAATTTCCAACATGATTTGCACCCCTGAGAGTTCAAAGAATATTCGCTGTAAGGGAGTGGAGTTAGCAAGGTATTTTGGTGTTGGTCATACTACGCTCCACTTGGGCTTAAGTGCCTTGAGGAATTCAGAGCATGCTAGACTCTGCAGACATGTAGAGAATATCACTGTTTATCCCAACAGTGTTTGAAAATGCATTAAACAGTGCCATCTGACAAAATAAGTACAACATAATTATAAAAAAAAATGTATCTGAAACAAAATTGGAAAAGCTTTGTTCTTTCCGTTTGCAACATATGAACTTCATGTGACTCTAGAACTAACTCCTAGTAGCTCCAAAAAATATGAATTCTAAATCGCATGATTGCTCAAGAAATGTCACACAGTTCTATCCACAGGTCCCTGGACACAAATACCTACCTGTGCAGAAACTCAGAGTAGCCAGCCCAGAAACAAGCCACCATACACCCATCGCTGACTTGACATGAAACTACTAGAGAGCACAGCGAGCGGCTGCACGTAGCAGAATAGTAGTGGACATTTTAAAACTGGGTCCACAGGGTCCGCGGATAGTAGTTACGGGTAAATAGAGAGTCATAGGATAGCCAACGTCTGTATCGCAACAAGTAGAAGTGAAAAGACTGAGGCTGAAACCGATACAGAGATGCTTGCTGTCCTATAACCATTATATTCTGCTTTATTGATAATAGAAATTTTACAAATCAAATTGTATTTGTTTCTATTGACATTTAGTCCATTGTGATTTTCATTGAAAAGAGGGAAACAGGATGAATAGAATACTGTTAAATGGATTGGGTTTCTCTGTGAAACATGCGCTCTGATAGGCTGAAAGATCCTCAGCTGTCTATAATTGAAAATAAAACAATTCCAGACTGTTATATTCAGCTGCAGTGCAAGCAGTCAGCAATGCCGACATCTCAAAGCAAAAATCCTGCAGGCTGTAATCAGAAAAAAAGAATAGAAGCAGAAAAAAATCATTAGAGGTTTCAAATGGCTGTGATGGACATGTGAGTACTGGACCCATTCGATGCACTTGTCAGAACTCTTTGATCCTGAGCCATTGTTCAAGACCAAATGGTATTAGGAAAGCCCATGCAAAGTAGCCACAATCTGAACTACAACAGGAGGTTTTAGCCTCGACTGACAATGATTTCATCTCTCATCTGGAGAAGGGGTGGTGGTGGAGCTGTATAATATAAAATGCAGTGCTGTGTTCCCATCCAAACCGTTTCTTTTTTCTAGTTGCATTGTGCGTGGTGCATGTTCACATGTTGTTTCTATGTGACGGGCAACAAAATACATGTCTGTGGAAAAAAAAAAAAAAAAAACATTTATGTCTCTGAAATTAATTATCACCTTCTTTGTTGAAGTTTTGAATATAGTACAAGAAAATGATTTATTTTCAGCATACATACAATGAATCAGAAATGACAATGTGTGCTGATGATGTACTGCATGCTTTGTAGACTCCAGTACAGTACATATTAGATATTTGATTTATTCTTGGCTTTTGCTATTGTCGAGAACATTATATTTTACATGCCCTAACTTCAAGGCTTTTCAGAATCTTGTCTTATTTATTTCATTCAAGCCTTATTTAATTTTATTAGATTTTTTTCAATTCTAACATTTTGTTGTGCTCAAGATCATTTGGTTCTTATTCATTTTCAGAATATGCAATACTTAACCTCCTTGTGCTCCGTCCTTCTGGTGAGACGTTGTTGTAAGTGACTGCAGCTGATGCATAGTTCACACACCCTAGTCTCTGTAAGTCGCCCTAGATAAAGGTGTCTGCTAAATAAACAAAATAATAATAATTATAATTGAAAAGTTTAAACATATGCTATCAGTACCTAATCACTCCCTATGCTGTGGGCCACATTTGCTGTTAGGTTTTGCTTTTTTTTTCAATTACAGTTGGCAAACTAGCCGAGATTTGATGTGAGTTTTTTTCAACAATGGCTTTCTTTTTGCAACTCTCCTATAAAGGCCAGTTTTGTGAAGCACCCAGGCTATTGTTGCCGTATGCACAGTGTCTCCGAGCTCAGCCGTGGAAGACTCACATCAAATCTCGGCTAGTTTGCCAGAAGGCATGTGGGAGACTCTGAGACCAAGTGGAAGAAGATTCTATGGTCTGATGAGACCAAAATAGAGCTTTTTAGCCTCAATGCTAAGCGCTATGTTTGGCACAAGCCTAACACCGCACATCATTCTGAGAACACCATCCCTACAGTGAAGCATGGTGGTGGCAGCATCATGCTATGGGGATGCTTCTCTGCGTCAGGGCTTGGAAAGCTTGTGAAGATAGAGAGCAAAATGGATGCAGCAAAGTACAGAGAAATCCTGGAGGAAAACCTGCTGAAGTCTGCAAGAGACCTGGGACTTGGAAGAAGATTCATTTTCCAGCAGGACAATGACCCCAAACATACAGCCAAAGCCACATTGGAGTGGCTTAAAAACAAAAAGGTCAGTGTCCTGGAGTGACTCAGTCAAAGCCTGGACCTCAATCCAATTGAGAATATGTGGAAAGAGTTGAAAATTGCTGTTCACCAAAGGTCCCCATCCAACTTGACAGAGCTTGAGCAATTTTGCAAAGAAGAATGGGCAAAAATTGCAGTGTCCAGATGTGCAAAGCTGGTAGAGACTTATCCAAATAGACTCATGGCTGTAATTGCTGCCAAAGGTGCCTCTACTAAATATTGACTCAAGGGGGTGAATACTTATGCAATAAATTATGTTCTGTTTTGTATTTGTCATTAATTTAGAACAATTTGTAGATTTTAATTTAATTATGGACTTTTTTTGTGTTGATCAGTGGCAAAAACTCCTAATTAAATCCATTTTGATTCCATGTTGTAACACAATAAAATGTGGAAAGTCCAAGGGGGGTGAATACTTTTGAGAGCCACTGTATGTTTATTTTACATAATAGTTACAGAGTCATCTTCGTGTATGTGTGTATTTTCCATTTGATGTAGTGTCACAGTAGCTACAAACAACCACAGAAAGGATTTAACTGGTTATAACACAGTTTAGAACATTTTTAAACCAGGTAAGCGATACAAAATGAAGTGTATGTGACGTTACATAGCCTTTGATGCAGTTTTGTATATGCCTTGACTGTATTTGCATTACCATTCAGAAACGCCTTACAAATGTTGCCATCTAGTGGATAGATTGGTAACAGCTCTCTCCATGAAAATTGTATGGTACACTGTAATATTCACCTTAAGTAAGGCAAATACATTATCATATTAGAGCCATGTGCAATGGCCACAGAAATACAGGTGGAAAATTGTGATAATGATAATTGAGATTATGTCCTTAGGGCTTGCTTGCTGTACACCATGTCTTCTAAAAATATATATATTTATATAACATTAAAAAATAACATTTCGGCATCCTGAGTAGACCATTACAGCCAACATTTCTATTTTAATGAAAAATAAAAAATGAGTGTTTGTTTTTCACATACAGTATATAATGGTTTTATGGTATTACTTTAACAGGTTTCAATTTACAGTGTTTGACAAATAGGTCTGAAGTACAGCATTTAAAAAAATTGGAAATATGACCTTACTACAATAAATCATTTGATCAATTGATACAAACTCTGTTATCCATTCTATCATTTTTGAGACCCATTCCGTGACAGATATCAATTATTTTTGTGATCATAAATTTAGCTTTACTTTTGTCTTTTCATTTAGTCAAGTAGCAGTAAAGGAAGATCAAATATGTTATATTTTTCTTTAAAATAAAAATGTTGTTTTTTCTGTATTGTTTATTTGACCTAATGTGCATATACTGTTGACAGGTTTAATTCAGAATCAAAGTACATATAAAAGTACATTTTCAGGATGTAAAAGCTTTTCTTCAAGTTATTGATGTGATATAAACAGTACTTCAGTTACAAGGAACACATTACTCTGGAAGAAAACCAACAATGAATCCTGTTTGACCTTTTCCAGCATAGGGATATGTTAATATGTGAGATAGGACATTGTTCAACTACAGTACAGTAAATGCTTTCTTTTTCAACATGATTAGTCCTAGAAAAAGAAAACCATCCTTGCATCAAAACATTTACTCATCCAAATGAAACGCAATTGCACTCTATTGCAGTTTTTGTATTATTTAAATTGCAACATTCAGCTTTAGAGAGTGCTAAATTATCCATAATGTCCTGTAAATTAGTTACAAGGAAGGGCCATAACTGCAAAGTAAAGAACAAATGTAGAAGTGTGCTGGTAATTTAGCTGCTGTGAAGCAACATGCCAATAACTAATTATACACATAGTGGGAAGAGGCTCAGTAAGCTGGAGAAAGAGCTTTATGACAAGGAAACAGCTGACTCATCTAGTCACTGTACAACACTAGAACTGAGCAGAATTTGTGTCTAAAAGCATATACTGTGGTGCCCAAAATAATTGACACACATGGGGGATTAGTTATGCTGTGAAAAGGATAGGGAGTTTCCAGAGTTATAAACGAAAACAGTAACTAAGAAGGAAGAAGGAAACAAAGAAATGGAAACAGAAGTGAAAGTGGAGGAACATGAGATTAGGGAGGGAAGCTCTTCTGACAAGGCAATGTGACTTTGTTAATTCCATAGAATAATCTGTCATAAATTGTGCAATCAAGGCTGATTCTGTTTGTTTTTCAATCATTAGTTGTGCAGAGAACAGAAATAGGGCAGCAGTGTGGAGTGGTGGTTAGGGCTCTGGACTCTTGACTGGAGCATTGTGGGTTCAATCCCAGGTGGGGGACACTGCTGCTGTACCCTTGAGCAAGGTACTTTACCTAGATTGCTCCAGTAAAAACCCAACTGTATAAATGGGTAATTGTATGTAAATAATAATAATAAAATAATGTGGTATCTGTATAATGTGATACATTGTACCAGTTGTAAGTTGCCCTGGATAAGGGTGTCAGCTAAGAAAATAATAATAATGCTCGCTACTAAATATTAATATTCTTTTTCTCAACAATATTACACTATTGTGTTATACAAAACAATTTAAATGATTAAGAAATAAATGACAGTAGTTTCAGTACTTTTCTGAATGTTTTGCAATACTTCCTAGTATAATTGAAAACTACAAGAAGTGTTTGAGACAATTTCCATATGAAATCCATGCATATCCTTCCCTGGCACTGGTCAAATGCACATATATCACTTTAGTAAGACAGAAGGGTGTTATTACCTATGTGCACCACTTTATATTACATGAGGCTGATGCATTCTCATTATTATAGATAGCTTTCTTTAACAATACATATAATTGTGGGTCACAGTGGCTTTCCCAGAGTTTCCCAAAGACGACATGCAAGGCAAAGTAATTTCAATATCGTTCACTCACACTAACACAGATTCGCAAAGCTTTAATTTGCAATTTATTTTTCTGAAAGGAAAATTACAATTCAAATTATTAAAGTGATTGTAGCTAACACAGTAATTCCATGATTCTTTCAGTACCTGTTGTACGCTTCATTCATTTCTTAAACCTAAAGAAGTACCAGATATCATGTTTTAAAATAAAAATAAAAAGGTTTGCTAAACACGTGTTTCTTTCAGAACTGCACATTTGAGACCTACGTAGCTGATAACGGAAGAGCAAAACAGGACAGATTTATGGATTTTTTACTACATCTCCATACACCTCCTATATTAAATATCTAAGGTGTTTAGTTCTGGTTTCGGAACTTTCTTGGGAGTGTTTTTCTTTTATGAAATAAATGTGCTAATGTTGTTTTTGAGTGAAACTTTGATAATCTAGCCCATTGTTCTTTAAAAACCTTTGAAGTACCTGGCTTCAAAGAAAAAATATATATTTAGATTTTGAAATTAAAAGTGATTTTTCACCTGCAGCAGGTTGTTGGTTTTATACACCAAGAAACCGATTCAACTGTCACATGGTTTACACAGATTAGTCTAGTGTTAAGGCACCGTTAAGGAAAGATCTCCTTTTTAACAGATTTATTTATTTATTTATTTTTTTGTAGCAGATAAATGGACATGGGCAGATAAACGGGAAGCCACAATCCACATCTTCTCTCATCCAGTATATCATAGTGTGATACAAATAAATAAAAGGTCTTTCAGTATCAGGGATATCTCTAAATTGTATTCACATCAGGCCCGTCAAATGGCATTTCACAAAATATCTGTGCATGCATTTGTTGAATATTAGATGAATATTTATGCTTTTTCGCTCTATGGAATTAAGTCCATGGAAGCTGACCTATTCCCAGTTTACCACTTACAAAGGAACGTCTGTTCATTTAATTCTGTTTTATTCCATCAGATACCGTTTTTTTCTGTTTTAATTCAGCTGCTGGTGGCTAACAAAGTCTTACAGGCTTCAAACACGGTTGCAATGTTTAATTTGCAATTTGCCTTATTCACTTTTTCAGCATGAGAGATGTTAATAGGTCCAGAGACATTAATGATAAATTCCCAGAGACTGCACTTCTGTGTTGACATTAATAGGATTAGTATTTGCATTACAACACATGTATTTTAAGAACAGGGATTTTCAGTAAATAGGACTAACATATTTATGAGGGAAATATATTGAGTTGTATTGTATCTAGTACATATGCCTTTGAAGTAAATGGACACGCACGTTACACGTTTAATTGCGTCGACGTGGCAAACCAAGGCTTTAAAATCCATTTCATTACTTCTTATTAGTGTTAGTAACCTTGTCACTGATCTTCTCATTGTGATAGAAAGCCTGTGCTGTTTTGCTTGTTTTCATTTTTCTATTCTTTGAATTCAGGACAGAACCAAATTAGCCCATCTGAAAAATATCTTTAAAAAGTAATAACGTGACATTTAATTTATCTCTTGTTAATATATTTATCTATCTATCTATCTATCTATATATATATATATCCCCTAACCCTTACATGATGTTTGTAGTCATTCTGAGGGGATCTTGTTGCTTATTGTATATCTTTTTGAGTTCAGGAGGGCTAGATCAGCCAGTCCTCACAAAAGAGCCAGCGCCATCTAGTGGTCTGCCACTTTGGAAGCAAGTTCCATTTTACTGGCAATCCACTGCTGTGCACTAGATGGTGATTGTGCTTTCTACTAAAAAGACACTGTCGATGGCAACCAACAAGAACTGTTCCTGAACTCATAGTGAAAGCACCTGAACACAGACTTATCAAAACACCAGTGATTGCAATAAGAACCAACACCAGTGATTGCAAACATCATACAAAGGTAAGGGGAAATGCATTTTGAAGCTACTTGCTCTTTGAACAGTACAATAGCATCTTGTGTTTGTGTTTAGTAGCTTTCTCTGTGGATATGATACACCTTCACCGGTATTCTTAAAGTATAACAAATGGTAGCATTATATTTTAGCAAGAGACTCGTTTTTTAATAAGTAGAAAGGCCATTTAGAAACCAGCATGCTTTCCATGAGGTATATTAGTCAATTCACTGTTTATGACCTGATGTGAAAGCAATTTCGCAATTGCTGTGGATTAGAGATTAGATATTAGAGATTGATCATGAGTCGAGAAAGGAATACCGAATTACAGCTTTGGGTTTAAAAGGGTTTTGTGTTGAAACATGGTATAACAAAGCTAGTAGCTGCTACTGTCTGCAGCTCACATGGGTATAACAACATTGCGCTTACCAGTACTTTTGAGTTAATAATTCATGGTACTGTCATGTTATGGCTATATCTGTAACAACTCTTTAGTTCTTAAAGGTGTAGCCGTTCTAAAACCGAACTTGGCCAGACATTATCAAGCATACATGTTGTGTGTTGGTGGATCAGAAGGGGAACAACTCATTCAAGACTGTAATATTCAAACTCCTCTTTCTTGTGGGTGTTAACTCATGGTGGTCTGGTCACATTGGTAAAGCCCTCTTCACCAGTAACCTTACGTTTTAAAAGGTCCTCAATTTCACTAGAAAACTAGAAAAGCAAAAAAATATATATTATCACATGAAATATTGGCAGTCACGATATCATAAATATATGTTTTGTGCTAAAATAAGAACAGTTGTCCCGGACAGTTATTCTTAATCAGTGCTAAAAGTATCATTTTTCAGTTACCACTGTGGTTTTGGGAAAGATTGAAATAATTTACATTCAATTGAAGATGGGACAATTATCTATTCAGGGCTACCAAGATATTTAATGAGGGGGGTAAAACTGAGCGGTTTTTAAAAAGTCCCACACTTATATGTATGCAGGGTGTCCGTATACATCAAATATACGGACGACTCGGGGCGTTGTGCGGCACGAGATGAAGTCGAGTGCCTCCAACCCCCGAGGTCTATATATTCGACATGTACGGACACCCTGAAGGGTCTTATTGCATTTATAATCCAGGTCAAACAGTGGATTTGAACAAAAAAAAGCAGAAATAATCTTAGGGCAAAAAATGTTTTTTTTATTAAATATCCTTACGCCAAGAAAGGGACCACAAAAGTAGTCCCATTTATAACTTTGAACTACACACTGAATTAAGCTGAGCAAATTGATTTAATTGAAACATGCAAAAGTATGTAAATATATTTTACTTGTGTTGAATTGATGTGTTGAATTTTACATTGCCATTGAAAAGATCCACCAGGAGGTGGAGTTTAGACAACACTGAATTCATTTTTTTTCTGTGAGTGCAAGAGGCTGTTGTTTCAGCAGAACGGGAGTAAAAAATAAATAAAAATAATGATGTCTCAGATTTCAGTAATTTTTCAAGGTCAGTGTCGGAGAGGGGTGGATAATGTGCAGAAGTGTCTTTTTGTGTTTTTCTGTAGCGTTTACAAACTGCTAAAATTACATTATCTTCCGGTTCATTTAATTGTTCTTCATCCAAATCGGCATGTCTGCTTACTACTTTTGGGATTTTTTGCTGGTAATTGGTCACTCAGTTTGATAGTTACTGTACATCTGTAACTGTAAGCAAGATGGCTACCGGTACAGCGCAGTGATTTCGAATATGTGACAAGGCTCCAACTGTCAGCTGGAACCTTGCTCGTCCAATCACCTTGCTTATTTCACGTTCCATTGCCAGCCCTGGATTACAAATATATATATATATATTTTTTTTCTTTCAGTGTTGCAGTGGGGAATCTTGGTGGAGGTGAACACTGGAACACCAGATAGATCTTTTGTTGTGCCAAGTAAGTGCGGAAGCTGTTTTTACTTAATATACTGCAGATGATTTTTGTCTTCATCTACACTATTTCAGTCTCAAAGCAGCAGAATGAAAACATATATCGGATTTATAGCAAAATAGGAGGCTGTGTCCAGTGGTTAAAGAAAAGAGCTTGTAACCAGGAGGTCCCCGGTTCAAATCTCACCTCAGCCACTCATGTGTGACCCTGAGCAAGTCACTTAACCTCCTTGTGCTCCGTCTTTCGGGTGAGACATAATTGTAAGTGACTCTGCAGCTGATGCATGGTTCACACACCCTAGTCTCTGTAAGTCGCCTTGGATAAAGGCATCTGCTAAATAAACAAATAATAATAATAGCAAACAGAATGAGAAAGGCATTGACATCACATGTTATTAAATATGGATCTTTGGAAATGCTTGTTTAATGTTTAGATATGTGTTGCCCGGAAAAGTATTTCACTTGTTATGATAACAACATCTGCATCTTGCATTATATAAAAGTAATAGAAATAAGATTATGGTGATGTTAAATTACAAGACTCGGAATGGGCTACAACTCAGCAGCAATATGTGATTACATACATCAGATTAATGCACGCAGCTATGGAATGTCACTTAATAGCCTTTTAATTTACATTTAAATATGGGAACACCAGTGACCTCATTTAAAATCAGATGGTAAACAATTCCAGGTGCGAGATGCTCGCTACGCAGAAGACATTTTGCCTTAATTAGTTCTCATGCTTAGAAGCCTAAACAGTGTGGGACTTGAAGAATGTATTTGGCAGGCTTAACTGTAAGCATATATTTCAATTTGACATTAAGAATTCATTTCAGTAAGGGCTGGATGTCATCCAGCTTAGTCTATCTTTCCTGTTGTCTGAAATCACACCCCATGTTAATCAACTAGTTCTTTCAAACTCATTTGAAGTACATTCTTTCTGAAGTTAAGTCAATTCATATTCATAACACCTTTATTTGAGATTAAAAGTGGCAATTGGCAGATGTGTAAAGCAATAAATATACGGCTTTATGTGTCTGCTTGACAGCATAAATACGAAGTATTTATTAATTTTTTTTAGCTCAAGCAGTTCTGGAGAAACTGTAGTCTTTTTAGAAAGACTAATTAAGAACAAGTCAACTAGGAGCCAAGTAAATTTACATTGTAAACAGGGTCAAAATACTGTAAAATATGAATACTTGATGAATATACTGCTTTATTAGTTGTTACTTATTTCTTTGTAGGAAGTCGTGTATGTATACTTAAGTAAGTGGATG
Source organism: Acipenser ruthenus (assembly GCF_902713425.1). Lineage (NCBI taxonomy): Eukaryota > Metazoa > Chordata > Actinopteri > Acipenseriformes > Acipenseridae > Acipenser > Acipenser ruthenus. The sequence goes on along the minus strand of NC_081210.1, from coordinate 20,787,212 downwards.
GAACCTCCCTCCTTACCGAATAGCAATTAGTTCGATAAAACCAAAAAAGCTGTTGGTCTAAACTATTTTTACTGATCCAAGGCAGCATATTACAGAAATGCACAGGTGTTTTGAGCAAATCTTCTGCATTTTCAGCATCTGCCTTACTCAACAAAGATTTGATATTCAATTGAACCTCTCCTGGCAACGTGTGCATTGGAATTTAAGATTTCCAGTTCGTCCTGTGATGAGATCAATACAAGGAGCTTCAAGGTGCATACGATAGGCAGCATCTGTTATGTGCGCCCACATTTTAGTGCTTAAGTCACCTTAACCAAAACAAGCAGAGAGAATACAAAGATGACCAAGGACATTTGACTTGCTTGTACAAACATAATAATAAAACAACAAACTTGAAGCGGTGGAAAGTCACAGCAGAAGGACAAGATATTCTGCAGAGTTAAAACCTTAAACTGGTCCTGCACCCAGTCTTGGGTTCAGATCTTAATTGCTCAAATCCCTAGCACCTGAAAAAAACAAACAAACACTGAAAATGCAGTTTTATTTTAAAAGGAAATTATGGTAAGTTATTGTTTTTGTGACAGTAGCTTCGTGTTCAATATGTACAGCGTTTTGAGATGTCGCACAAAAAGTGCTTCAGATGCAAATGTGTGGTCGTTGATGTTCTATTGTCTAAAATGACAAACTGGAAACAAGTACAATGAACAATTTGCTCAGACAGAAACAATACTGTATATGGGTGTCTGTTTCAAAACTGGTATCTCATGTATTATATTATTTAAAACTCTGCATGCAATTATTTAAAACTCTGCACGCTTTTCTGCAATCCCCTCCCATACCTTGGATATTACATCCATCTCCCAGTGTGTGTCATGTAATTACAGAGAATGGGGTGACAGTTTCATGGCCCCAAACATTTGCAGAAATGGATATGTTTTTTTGTAATTGCTTGCTTTGATTGCCATTTAAACAAGCATTTCTGAGTCACAAAAACAGGGATATACATAAATTACCTCCTACAGTAAGTCATTTCAGATCAGGTTTGTCCTTTCTTGTGTGCGCTTTACATTAAGCATTCACAGATCGTCTGTGCTTGACAATTTAGCCAAAGAAATATCTTTAAATGCTTGAAATGGCAGATTTTTGAACGAAAACAAAAGACTTCTATTGAGAAATGTTATGGAGCAATTTGTGGTTTCTAGAGTTTGGACCTAAAAAGCAGAACAAGCAATCCATCAAGCTGTGCTCTTCTGTCAAGCTTAACCACCAAAATTGCTGGAAGACAGTTAAATTGTGTGGAAATCAAATTGTTCTCTGCTCAAATATGTCAAGTTTTATAGTGGAGAATTAGCAGGTCCATCTAAATCATTTAGTGGTGACCTTTTTGTTCTTACTGCAATTGCGTTTTGAAATGATAAAATTACAAGGCAGCCATGACTAAAATTGAATCCCAGGCTTGAACTGTGGATCTTTGTGACATTGTTCCAACCTTGCTTTTCATTCAAGTTTTAGTCAGTGTTGCAGTGCAATTATTTCAGTATCTCCATAAGTGAAGTTTCTGTAAAGCTGGCTTTAAAAGTTAACCACTTTGATACACATCTGTATTTTTAATTCTATTGATAAAGTTTCATATCAAATAGTCATTGTCCCATCATTTTGAGGCTACATGTCTTGTAACCTCTAGCTGTATCTCAGTTGTTAAGTTGATAAACTAAGAAGTATCCCTTTAAATGAAGTGTGATCAAACAGAAAAAAAAATTTTGTAACGAGGTGTTGGAGCAGGCGAATTTACTAGCATTTCACGTGTATCTGGTTTAGGTCCCACTTGAAAAAAATTCTCATGCTATTCACATGGTTTGCAGCAAGTAAAAAGAAAAGAAAAAGTCTTTCAAAACTACACATTTGAGACCTATAACAAATGAAAATACACAGCAGGTAAGATTTTTTTTGCACTGCCTCTTATGGTATTTGCAATCGTTATGAGTGCCATTGCTCCAGTAGTATGTTTTATTGAATTATTTTGAATGCTCTGAACTGTTAGAAAAGCCAGCTTCTAATCTAAATTGCCAGAACATCTAATTTTTCATTGCAGTTTCAAGGGACACAAGTGGTAGCCATGGAGATAACATCAGCACCATTAACTGGAAAAGATACAAGGCTTTGCAAAACAGTTCAAAGCAATTTCCCAGACCTTACACAAAAAAGCAATATTTGAACTAGGACACCCACAACTATCATGAGAGAAAGTAAAGAAGAAACTAGAAAAGTCCTTTGAAGGTACTTGTCTATTAACCCCCCCCCCCCCCCCCCAAAAAAAAAAACACATTATAACATTATAGTGAAGGTTTAATAAGACACACAGTTATGCATTTCATATTACATGTTCATCTTTTTTAAATAACATTTGCCCTAACTTTTTAGCAATATGAATATAATCTTAATGCAATCAATGTTTATACTCTCTGGGTAAAAGGTATTGTAAGAAAATCCTATTCTAATTTCGTAGAAAAAAATTAAATAGTCCATCCTTGTACTTTGAATACAGATGAAAATTAAATGCGTTCGCTGGAGGGCAAGTTGGCAAGAAATGTATATATCATAAGATTCTAAGTTTGTTTGTTTAACAGACAATTGAATGGTTTAGGGATGTGTTTGTTAAGTATTACCAGTCTTGATGCTCATTAATATTTCAAATCGCAGCATTTTCTTCTTTTACATTTCTTGTGCTAAATGAGTCATTATGTACAGTGGTTTGAAATATAAACCTTGGCTGTTAATATTTTGGAATAGTTAAAAACTAATCTTATTTGGGAGTCACACATGGATTTTCTTATAAATTAATATGAGAAAAAAAAGTATTTAAATATAGTCTGCATAAGGAGGCTTGGTTGTCCAGTGGTGAAAGAAAGGGGCTTATTACCAGGAGGTTGCAGGTTTAATCCCAGCCACTGACTCACTGGGTGTGACCCTGGGTGTGACCCTGACCCAAGTCTTGGCGTTATGGTGCTAAATTCTAGCACTAGGTTACTTCATAGCGCCAGCACATTAAATTCTGGCAGCAGCAGACATGTTTAATTTTTATTTAATTTTTTTTTTTTTATTCCTTAGTAACCATAAATGATGATAGTTTCTCATTGGATCTGGACTACTTACATGACCCGCCCACACTAATCCACATACACAGGACAAAAGGTTTGTGTTGTGTGAGAAAGTGATAGCAAACGTGTCGCAGCACACTTTTACACAAATATCAATTACATCTTTGCTCAGCAAGTTAAAAAGGTATGTGGCCAATAGTAGACTTAACAGGTAAAATACATTGTAAAATAATGTTTCATGTTTGCGAGCCTCTTCATTTACCGCGAAAGTTAAGCTTTGCTAGTTTATAAACACTTTGTTGATTAAAATACTCATGCTTAGGTTTATATATATATATATATATATATATATATATATATAGACTCTCTTATCACCAAAGGCTGTGTGGTCCAGTGGTTAAAGAAACAGGCTTATAACCATTGTGTGACCCTGAGTAAGTCACTTAACATCCCTGTGCTTTTGGGTGAGAAGTTGTTGTAAGTGACTCTGCAACTGATGCATAGTTCACATGCCCTAGTCTCGTATCTTGTAAAGCGCTTTGTGATGGTGGTCCACTATGAAAGGCGCTATATAAAATTTATTATTATATACTGCGCGTTTGTTTCTAATACCGTTCATCATTGTGTTAATTTGATTTTTTTTTTACCCAGTAAAATACTCTGAATAGAATAATTTATTATTAATAATAATAATAATAATAATAATAATAATAATAATAATAATAATGACAATCAAACTACAGCTACTCACATCTAAAAAATACCATCTTTTTAAGTACATGCTTGTTTACCAATTTTTTTTTTTTCTAAGAAAAAAATGTAAATAATATTAGAGGCTGCTATGAGTCTTGCCATGGTTCAAAACAGGTTAGCACCAATTTTCTAAATGATTTGCACCCCTGCCACTGTAGCTGCAGCTCATCATATCGGCACCTCGCAGCTGTGAGTCCTCTGAAAATGCTGCAGTGCATGCACGGCTAGAAAAGTGTCTTTGTAATTTATTTTCTTCCATCATTTAGAACGGAAAATGACAAAAAAGATTTGATAATGCCCACGGGTTAATTTGTAAAAATGTTGTTTGTAAAAAGTGGCATTTCACACAGTGTCAAGTGTCAAGAGGGATTTTTTTGTTATTATTATTATTTATTTATTTCTGCCTGGTTATTCTCGTCACCGACCTGTCAGAACCCACTTATTGTCGGGTATTACAGTATTTTTCAATAGGCCTACTGGGGCATGGTCATTTTACAAAAAGATAATACATGATATTTTTGGAAGAAGACTGAAATTCTGAGTGCTTTGAAGTTGTGAATTACATAAAATGATAGTCTAACAAACAAACAAACTGAAACAAATATTCAATAACATTTTAATATCATTAATATTATTTACAGTATCTTAATGTTGGTATATGTAGGTGCATATGTTTACATGATGTACCTATATACTAGCATTCATTTGATGTTCTGGACCCCACACTTAGTCATCACTGCCTAGGGCCCCGCACAGCGGAAGGCCGGTCCTGGTAACAAGGCACAGAGCTTGTTTATAGTGACGCTCTGTTAGGTATAATGCTGCTCTGTGGGAGTAGGTATTTGACAACCTCTGAGCAATTCAGTAGCATACTACTCCAAAAAGTGGAACATATTCATAACTAATGCCATAAATGTCAGATTTAAGTTGGACCCAATAGGCCTATTCTCTTGTAATGATTTTATTTTATTTTTTTAAAGAGTTTACAGAGTGTTTATATTCATTCTCTTTGGTCAAAACAGTTCTTTGAAAAAATACATTTCTATCCCTGTCTAAAACAGGGTTTATGTCTTGTGAACTGCAAACTTAATTTAATTATTCAAAATGTTATTTAACAAGAAGGCATATAGCTGGACTAAGACCTTCCCAAGACCTGCAAATCCCTGCATCGTCTTTAGATCTGAAATAACCACGGCTGTTATCTCCTCAATGTAGTACCACTACCACAAGATGTGGACAGCAGCTTAAAGTCTCCAAAGACTGCTCAACTAAAATAACTTATCCCTGTGTGCTGGGTATCAATCACTAAATATTACAAACAACCTCTAGTCCAGTTGACAAACGTTTCTTGAATGTGTAATTCACAGCACCAAGAGCACCTATCCCTTAAAGCCAGTATTCCAATTAAAACGGGGTACGTGCAATTATCCCTGTATTTTATCTACATATTTACTGCTGATCTGGTGCACTTCCCGGTTTCTTATCTCTGAAAGACAGACCTGACTGACATAGAATCATGGAATATAAACCGCTAGTGTCAGAGTGCAATGTCACGCATGCTTGTTTTTGGAGCACTTCATGGTTCTATTTGTATTTAAAAATCACCATTGAAATATAATTTAAAATACTGGTGTTCTGTTGCAAGGAAGATTTCTTTTTTTTAACAAATCGTTCACAATCATACTCATTTTTAGATTGTCGTTCTCCTGCCGACCTACTGACCAGCACACCACGTATGTCATTGAAAATGAATTGGTGTATTGCCACTGCAGTGCTTCTGCTACGCTATTGACTATAATTTGATTAGCGTACTCCTGCTGTGGAAGAATATTTTAAACTTGTAGTACAGTTACTTACGATACCCTATACTTTTTTTCTTTTAGTAAAATCTTTCAGACATTTGTCTTTACACAGCAGCAATAATAGGCTCTGAAGTGGGCTCAACTGTCTGGTATCTGCTCCTCCATCCTCCCTGGAACACATTACTATAGTAGGCAGTCATTACCAGATGCTTGTGACAGCTTCATCGGATCTGCTGGCTTAAATGGTCGTCAGCTGAATCCTGGCTGTTCTTTAAGTGCTCTTTAGTTTTGAAAAACAGTCCTGCATCATGAGGGTCCATCATTCCATGCTTACAATTGCTCTCTGTTGTGTACACTGTAAACTAAGCTGCTATCAATTTTGAAAGGTCTATAATGATCTCTGTTCTGCAACTAGGAATTGCAGCCTCATCTGAACGAACTGGTCACAAAGGGACATAGGAGGCTGTTTAGTGAAGGTGTCCCTGATTTCACGAAGGGGGTGGATTTGCTGACTGATTATTGCCAGCGTATTTTTAGATCAAGGGTTCACAAACTTTCTTAGCTCCAGGCCACACAAGACATTAGTCAACCCTACCCACTAAAACATAGAAATGTGAACTCTTGTTCTTCTACTGTACTTACCATTCTCTGCAAATACTGTAAGTGTATTCTCCCTACTGTCCTGTCTGTTTCCAGTTATTTTTCAACTCTGTCCTCTGGTCCTAGTTTTGGTTAGGGTTTGGCAAAACCTCAAAGCTCATTCATCGGATTAACCTAGTTGCTCATTATTGAACTCTCTAAAGGGCCACAGTGTCCTTTTGGTAATGCAGTGCACGGTTGAACACAGTGTTTTAAGTGTGGTCTCACTAATGGGCTATACAACCTCAACAACTACCGTAAAAATCAGTGTATAAGTCGCACTGGTGTATAAGAGCCCCCCCCCCCCCTTTTTTTTGTGAGACAACAATTGCAGGAAAAAGCCTATAGGTCACACCGGTGTATAAGTCACTCCCCCCTTTTTAGGACCCCCTAAAAATACCTAAAAAATAGACTTATACAAAGGTTTTTACAGTAATCCTTTCATTTATACTCTACACTTGTGTCTGTATAAACAAGCACTCTCTGACAGTAATAGCAAGCAGTCTATTACTGTACTTTCCTCAAATTAAAGGTTATCAACAGTTTATGAATCCAGTACACATACATTACATCATTGAAAATAACCCAGGTCTCAGAGACAGTTCAGAATCATGTACACTCTCCATTCCCATTGCCATCGTAACTTTGAGGTTCTACTGTATTAAATATGAAATACAGTAACTCCAGACACCGAACAGCAGCTATTGTGTAAATGCATTGATCTCCCAGCCTTGGGAACAGAGGTGTCCGTGTCATCTGGTAGAGAATGTTTCTGAATATGCTGATACCCAAATGGTTGCATGTACCTTTTACATGTCTCTTTTCTTTATTAGATTAAGGACTACAAGTAGTACATTGCCATTTAAAAATGTTAAAAATAAATACATATCCCAGTGAACACGGAGCAGAACGCTCACCTATGTCAGTAAAAGTTAGATTTCTGATGCACTATATCTTTAAGATGAAGTACAAGTACAATTCTTTGGGTTCTTGATATGGGCCACACTGTTACTTAGTGGTTACTTAATGTTAAATGGCAGTTGCATTAGGCTGCTTATTCCTGCTTGAGATATGTGTCAGCAACATAAAATGATTTCTTAGTTCATTTTAGGGGTCTACAGAATTAAAGAAAAGTACAACTTACAGATCAGATGAAATCAGCTTTAGTTGGCACAGATTACTTCTATATAACAGATTATTACTATTTTTCAACATCCGCTAATAGTGTAATAGTTTGAATAGTTTGTTTCAGCAGATGTTGCTTCTGAAATATGGGTAAAACGGTACCCCCCGTTGTCATGATGGAAACCGGTGTAATTTGTTGCACTGATAATAAATACATTGTTAACAAGTTGATAGATTACTAATTATTTACAGTTTTTTAGACTGATGGAACTCCCTTCCTAAATGTTAATATGTATTTAACCCTTTACAGTTACCCCCCTAACCAAACATTAGAGCAGCAACACTGCTATGTTTTGTTTGTGCAGTTGTTTTGTTATGGAGACCAAAGACCACTAGAGGCTGAGCTAAGACCACCAAATTCAGGTCTCATGTCTCCAGAATAACATTTGAACGAGCAGTGAGAAGAAGAGGATTACTTTAACTACCCCAGGCTTAACTGCTTTATTATCTAATGACCATCAGGCTCTTGAACAACAGAGATTAGAGTTTACACAGCCCAGTTCAGGAATAGGAAACACGCAATCATGATGTTACATTTTCCAATATTTTACTGTAATTTGCATTTTTCAACTTCATTTACAATTTGAATGTTATTTAACCACTGCAACACTATTAGAGGATTGACGTCAACCTCTGTTCACACTGTGGATACTGGGAATCCAGCATGACAGTTACTAATAATTCTCATGAAAATGTGAGTGGGTTCCTCTGAATGCATTATTGCTAGGATTTTCTTTTGCTTTTTTAATTGTATTTTGCCCTTGAGGTTTTCAAGTGTTCTTTCGCATCAGTTAGATCTTTCGTGCATACAGTTCAATTGCAGATATATTGTCATATTCTTTACTTTGATCATTAAACCTATTAGACTTCCTGTATTTAAATAATTTTTTCATGTACAAATGCAGTGTTATGCAGTTTTAGCATGCAGTGTAATATAGTATGACACTGTTTTAGCATGGGTTGCTGTTGCTGTTTGCTCTTATGTTTTTATTACTTAATATGGAAATGGAACACATGACATGTATTCATTTCAGTCATGATGGGTGAGACAGTAGATCTGACTGCCATTGATGAAGTACTGATAGTAGACGCACTGTTGGCTGTTGCTTCTGTATTAAAGACTAGACAAATTACTGGTGTTTAGTGAAAAAAAGTGAGAAGACTTTAGAGGAGGTGGTAATTACTAAGGAATGGGCATTCATCCCACCAGAACAATTTAAGGATCCTGTAGACACACTGAATCAGTTATACCCTGACTGTCCACAGTGTAAAACACCCTACTGCCAGCGTTGTGGGAGGTCAGAGCTCAGTATTGGCACCGTTCAGCTCGCAATTCCATCCTTCAGCCACAAGAAGCAAGTTTTAACAGCGTTCACACATTAAACTGATAAATAATAACAAAGTTATAGCCAAATCAGATATCATCCTCCTTAGTCTCACCTGTGCTTAATTAGGTGTGTCCTAGAGGCCACAGACTGATACCTTAGACAATATGTGTTGAAACCACAAACGTATCATTCACTTGGTTCACAATTGATGAACGTGCACTATTTAAGTACTATGAAGGGGAAATTTGGTGTGGTTAAGCACAAATGGCTTTAACCGCTTAATTATTATTCTTTATCATTTTACTTTATTGCATGAACTCTGTCAAAATTGCCATCTGTTTGCTTTCGGATTAAGTACCGCATAGGCAGGTTCTAATGTATACAGAAGCTCTATATGTTTGAGTGTTTACTGCAAACTGACATCTAAAGAGTTGATACTGGACGGAAAATGTTGGAGGAACATTCCTTCAGTTCAGATGGGTAATGCAGATAAAGGAGGTTGAAATAAACCACCACCATGACAGATCACTATGCTGGCAAATAACGTGAAGCTGCCCATGAAAGAGATCAGACTTTGTTTTGCAAGCCATGTGTGATTATATATATATATATATATATATATATATATATATATATATACAGCTCTGGAAAAAATTAAGAGACCACTGCAAAATTATCAGTTTCTCTGGTTTTACTATTTATAGGTATGTGTTTGGGTAAAATGAACATTTTTGTTTTATTCTATAAACTACTGACAACATTTCTCCCAAATTCCAAATAAAAATATTGTCATTTAGAGCATTTATTTGCAGAAAATGACAACTGGTCAAAATAACAAAAAAAGATGCAGTGTTGTCAGACCTCGAATAATGCAAAGAAAATAAGTTCATATTCATTTTTAAACAACACAATACTAATGTTTTAACTTAGGAAAAGTTCAGAAATCAATATTTGGTGGAATAACCCTGATTTTCAAGCACAGCTTTCATGCGTCTTGGCATGCTCTCCACCAGTCTTTCACATTGATGTTGGGTGACTTTATGCCACTCCTGGCGCAAAAATTCAAGCAGCTTGGCTTTGTTTGATGGCTTGTGACCATCCATCTTCCTCTTGATCACATTCCAGAGATTTCCAATGGGGTTCAGGTCTGGAGATTGGGCTGGCCATGACAGGGTCTTGATCTGGTGGTCCTCCATCCACACCTTGATTGACCTGGCTGTGTGGCATGGAGCATTGTCCTGCTGGAAAAACCAATCGTCAGAGTTGGGGAACATTGTCAGAGCAGAAGGAAGCAAGTTTTCTTCCAGGACAACCTTGTACTTGGCTTGATTCATGCCAAAGCTGCCCGATTCCAGCCTTGCTGAAGCACCCCTAGATGAGTCCAATTTTCAGCTTTGCCCAACACCTGGTCGTCTAATGGTTAGACGGAGACCTGGAGAGGCCTACAAGCCACAGTGTCTCGCACCCACTGTGAAATGTGGTGGAGGATCGGTGATGATCTGGAGGTGCTTCAGCAAGGCTGGAATCGGGCAGCTTTGGCATGAATCAAGCCAAGTACAAGGTTGTCCTGGAAGAAAACTTGCTTCCTTCTGCTCTGACAATGTTCCCCAACTCTGACGATTGGTTTTTCCAGCAGGACAATGCTCCATGCCACACAGCCAGGTCAATCAAGGTGTGGATGGAGGACCACCAGATCAAGACCCTGTCATGGCCAGCCCAATCTCCAGACCTGAACCCCATTGAAAACCTCTGGAATGTGATCAAGAGGAAGATGGATGGTCACAAGCCATCAAACAAAGCCGAGCTGCTTGAATTTTTGTGCCAGGAGTGGCATAAAGTCACCCAACATCAATGTGAAAGACTGGTGGAGAGCATGCCAAGACGCATGAAAGCTGTGCTTGAAAATCAGGGTTATTCCACCAAATATTGATTTCTGAACTCTTCCTAAGTTAAAACATTTAGTATTGTGTTGTTTAAAAATGAATATGAACTTATTTTCTTTGCATTATTCGAGGTCTGACAACACTGCATCTTTTTTGTTATTTTGACCAGTTGTCATTTTCTGCAAATAAATGCTCTAAATGACAATATTTTTATTTGGAATTTGGGAGAAATGTTGTCAGTAGTTTATAGAATAAAACAAAAATGTTCATTTTACCCAAACACATACCTATAAATAGTAAAACCAGAGAAACTGATAATTTTGCAGTGGTCTCTTAATTTTTTCCAGAGCTGTATATATATATATATATATATATATATACTGTATATATACACTGAGTGTACAAAACATTAGGAACACCTGCTCTTTCCATGAAACAGACTGACGAGGTGAATCCAGGTGAAAGCTATGATCCCTTATTGATGTAACCTGTTAAATCCACTTCAATTAGTGTAGATGAAGGGGAGACAGGTTAAAGAAGGATTTTTAAGCCTTCATACAATTGAGACATGGATTGTGTACTGTATGTGTGCCATTCAGAGGGTAAATAGGCAAGACAAAATATTTAAGTGCCTTTGAACGGGGTATGGTAGTAGGTGCCAGGCACGCCGGTTTGAGTGTGTCAAGAACTGCAACGCTGCTGGGTTTTTCACGCTCAACAGTTTCCCGTGTGTATCAAGGATGGTCCACCACCCAAAGGACATCCAGACAACGGCAGGCCAGTGGTCGAAAACGGCTCATTGATGAAAGAGGCCAAAGGAGGCTGACACGAATAGTGCAGAGCAACAGACGGGCTACAGTTAGTCAACTGACAGTCCAGTACAACATTGGTGCTGAAAGACCCATAAAAGAATGCACAACTCGTCGTACCTTGACACGAATGGGGTATGGCAGCCGACAACCTAACAGAGTTCCACTTCTTTCAGCAAAACACAAGAAACTGAGGTTGCAGTTGACTAAGGAACGAAAACACTGGACACTGGAGGATTGGAAAAACATTGCCTGGTCTGATGAATCCCGGTTCCTGCTGTTTCACGCTGATGGGAGGACTAGGGTATGGAGAAAACCACACGAGTACATGCATCCATCATGCGGAGTGTCAACATTGCAGGCTGGTGGGGGTGGTGTGATGGTGTGGGGTGTGTTTTCATGGCACACATTGTGCCCCTTGATAAAAGTAGAGCAATGTTTGAATGCCTCAGGATATCTGAACATTATTGCCAATCAGGTGCATCCCTTCATGGCAGCAGTGTATCCATCTGCTAATGGATTTTTTCAGCAGGATAATGCAAAATGCCACAAGGCTAGGATTGTCCAGGAATGGTTCCACGAACATGACAGTGAATTCAGCTTACTGCAGTGGCCTGCCCAGTCACCAGATCTCAATCCAACTGAGCATCTGTGGGATGAGATGGAGCTATTCTGAGTAGAGATCCACTACCAGCCAACTTGACACAACTGTGGGAAGCACTGGAGTCAACATGGGCCAGCATCCCTGTGGTACGCTTTCGACACCTTGTAGAGTCCATGCCCCGAAGAATTGAGGCTGTTCTGAGGGCAAAAGGGGGTGCAATTCAATATTAGGAAGGTGTTCCTAATGTTTTGTACGCTCAGTGTGTATATATATATACAGACGTGCTCAAATTTGTTGGTACCCCTCCACAAAAAATGAAGAATGCACAATTTTCTCTGAAATAACTTGAAACTGACAAAAGTAATTGGCATCCACCATTGTTTATTCCATATTTAATAGAAATCAGACTTTGCTTTTGATTTTTTATTCAACATAATATTGTAAATAATAAAACAAACGAAAATGGCATGGACAAAAATGATGGGACCGCTAACCTAATATTTTGTTGCACAACCTTTAGAGGCAATCACGCAATCAGACGTTTTCTGTAGCTCTCAATGAGACTTCTGCACCTGTTAACAGGTAATTTGGCCCACTCTTCCTGAGCAAACTGCTCCAGCTGTCTCAGGTTTGATGGGTGCCTTCTCCAGACTGCAAGTTTCAGCTCCATAGATGTTCGATAGGATTCAGATCAGGACTCATAGAAGGCCACTTCAGAATAGTCAGATGTTTTGTTCTTATCCATTCTTGGGTGCTTTTAGCTGCGTGTTTTGGGTCATTATCCTGTTGGAGGATCCATGACCTGCGACTAAGACAGAGCTTTCTGACACTGGGCAGTACGTTTTGCTCCAGAATGCCTTGAGTCTTGAGATTTAATTGTGCCCTGCACAGATTCAAGGCACCCTGTGCCAAGCACAACAAAGCAGCCCCAAAACATAACCGAGCCTCCTCCATGTTTCACTGTAGGTATGGTGTGCTTTTCTTTGGAAGCTTCATTTTTTCGTCTGTGAACATAGAGTTGATGTGACTTGCCAAAAAGCTCCAGTTTTGACTCATCTGTCCAAAGGACATTCTTCCAGAAGCATTGTGGCTTGTCAATATGCATTTTAGCAAATTCCAGTCTGGCTTTTTTATGTTTTTCTGTCAAAAGTGGAGTCCTCCTGGGTCTTCTTCCATGGAGCCCACTTTCGCTCAAAAAGCGACGGATGGTGCGATCAGAAACTGACGTACCTTCACCTTGGAGTTCAGCTTGTATCTCTTTGGCAGTTATCCTTGGTTCTTTTTCTACCATTCGCACTATCCTTCTGTTCAATCTGGGGTCGATTTTCCTCTTGCGGCCGCGCCCAGGGAGGTTGGCTACAGTTCCATGGACCTTAAACTTCTTAATAATATTTGCAACTGTTGTCACAGGAACATCAAGCTGCTTGGAGATAGTCTTGTAGCCTTTACCTTTACCATGCTTGTCTATTATTTTCTTTCTGATCTCCTCAGACAACTCACTCCTTTGCTTTCTCTGGTCCATGTTCAGTGTGGTGCACTCAATGATATCAAACAGCACAGTGACTACTTTTCTCCATTTAAATAGGCTGAATGACTGATTACAAGATTGGAGACATGTGTGATACTAATTAAAGAAACTAATTAGTTAAAAAATATCACTATAATCCAATAATTTATTATCTTTTCTAAGGGGTACCAACAAATGTGTCCAGGCCATTTTAGAATATCTTTGTAGAATAAGCAATAATTCATCTCTTTTCACAGCTTCTTTGCTTTATTCTATGACATACCAAAGGCATGCAAGTATACATGATAAAATAGTTTTTAATTTCATCACTTTTCAGGAGGAATGAAGCATTATTTCAATGAGCTGTAAGGGTACCAACAAATTTGAGCACGTCTGTATATATACAGTATATATATATATATATATATATATATATATTGTCATAAATTTCGAGACCTTCGGTCTCGTAATTTATAAACTGTCACAGAAACCCGAGATGGAATTGGTTTCCTGTAACTCACTGAAGAGACCCATCTATTTTTTTTTTTTTTATAATACATGGATAACCTTGTGATAATATTAAAGAAGATGAGGTTCAGCAGTACAGTTCAGTTTTTTTAAACATAGTATTTCAATGCTGTACAGACGTTCTGTGTCGTTATCAGTTAGTGCTTCAGCTTTATTTGGATGATTGCCTTTAACTTGTTTTAATGTCCCATTCCTTTCCAGTTTCTCTGAGTTACGAAAGTACCAGCTTTACATCTTTTTTTTTTTATGTATTCTCATTTTGTTGATCATTAATGAACATTTCTGTACTGTGGGTGTTGTTGAGTGATTGAAAACAAGACATTTTATGTTTTTTATGTTTGAATTGAAAGTGATGGTCTCAAATGGGTCAAAGTTCAAGTATATTTTCCTCTAGCGGAATTATCCCTTTTTGACGTCAGTTCTGTGGTTTTATGCCCTTTGTTTAGAATGGCTCAGTATGCAAATATAGCCTTCATCCGTATATATATATATATATATATATATATATATATATATATATATATATATATATATATATACACACACACTGTTTAAAATCGAGATTTAAGATTATAAAGCCCTGTTAACTTTTAGAGGGCGTCTACCCTGAGATAGTGACGGAACCTGATTGTCTGAGATGATCTGTGAGGCTTAAAATTCAAACAATGGTGTAAAACAGACTGTTCAGTCTCACAATGGTTTTGTATCTGCTAGTGTGCATGTCCTCTTGGACTCTTTCCTTTATAATCTACCACGATATAAACATAAAAAAAACATTTTTGTTGACATTCAAAGAAAGCAAAAAGGACAACGATCGTGAGACACCAGAAGATCAGTTTATGCCTATCCAATTATCACCCAGCCAAACCAAAGCAATTCTGTGATCTCTTGACATTTAAGGGACAAATCTCACACACAGATGCTCACAAACAAAAAGGTTGGGCTCTCTCATACCTCCCCTTCTCATTGTTATTCATTGGTCCAGAGAAGCTAAGACGAGCCTCACAGTTTTCATTTAATCGGGTTCTAGTGGGGGGTTGGGGGGTGTCAGGAGTCATCTCACTGTATCGCTGTATCGGAGCAGATATGTAGCAACGCCTGTCAAAAGAGATTAGCAAGCCCTTGTCAAGGTGGAAGCAGCAGGGTGGAATGAAACCTGAAGCTGGGTTAAGTAATTGGGTTCTTGTTCAATAAAAGTGGATGGCGTGTTGTGTAATGAAAGATACTTGGTGCACAGATGTCTGAATCCAAACAACCTATAGGTTTTTTTTCACTGGAAAGATAAGGATGAAAGTGATTTATTTTGATCTTTGAAGAAACTTAATACAGATGACAGGCAGTCTTAACTGTTTTCACGATTTTGAGTAATTGTGTCTGTGTAATTTTGCCTAAGGAAAGGATTTAGCCTGAGAATTCAGCATTTCCTTAGATAAGACTGAGTGTGCCCAGCGTAGTGTAACACGTTGTATTCAGGTGTGTTATAACCTAAGGGTGCCCCCCTCCGATATGACATTTCTGTTATCCGTCTGGATTTCCTAAGTACATGTGACCTTTCAACACTTTTAAGATAAAAACCTCTGCTATTATATTTTTATAGTCACTGCTTTCAGATAATAAAGCCCAATGCAATACAAATAAGGACATGCAATGAGCTGTAAGGCAGAATTTGTTAGAAATATAAGTAACGACCTATGATGCAACTGCACATTATAATCCTGAAAGTTCTGGTGATCTGATAAACCACAAAAAACATTGATGTGCATACATGGTGTGACTTTGTATTACAAATTGATCTTTGTAATTTAGAATAAAAAAGGTTATGTCTTTAATTACATTTTGTAACAAAAGTTCTCAATGTTATCTGTCTACGATAAAATAAATGGCTAAATTATCTTTTTTACCCAAGGATACATTTTAATAACTGCAGCGGGGTCCCTGGGTGACTGACTTGGTAATGCCATGGTCATGTGGTGTGCAGACCGAGTCATACAGTCAGGGGAGTCCAGGGGTCAGTAGCTCGTTGACATCCATTGTAGAGCTCCTGGGTATAAAGAGACAGTTGGCTTGGGTGTAGGTTTGGAGGATGGCCATTGGTCTTCAGTTCTCCTGAGTTGTTGTGGGGATTTGGAAGTACTAGACTTGCCTTTTCTGTATTGCTATTCAATAATTTGAAACTCTGTGAGCAGTTAGTTCAAACCTACTAGAGGTTAGGTTTCATATCTATACTAAGTTCACCATTTAAATATTCCTTCATAACCAGTCCAAGTGAAGAGTTTCTGTTCATTGTCAGGGCACAGACAGGGCTTCTAGGGAGGAGCAATTGACAGTCTTCTCATACCAACACCCCATGAGAAAGACACTCGTCCTTGTGAGTCTTGGAGAGGCAGTATTGTTTTGTTATTTAAGTCACATTTTAGTTACAACTGAAGTTTGCATTTAATGGGCAGTACGAGGGGGGATCCACTTCTGTTAAATGTATGAAGTGAAAGTTTTTCAAGGTAATAGCCAAGATTTATTCAATCAGCCATGTTAAAACCTACTACAGAGGCCTTGAAAAGTTAAATGGTGTGTACAGCTTTAAATGAGATTCCCATCAATTCCGGAGGCTCGTGCACAGCTGGGTGATCAACAGAGCTGAACACTGTAGAAATAAAAGCACCTTGTGAACACTGGGATAGAGACTAACAAAGTGATAAAGGAAAGCTAACTGTACGTTTCAGGTAAAGTAAATAACAGGAGTCTAGGTCTGTGGGTTTAAAACCAAAAACTATGGGTCACATTTTAGTTTAATCGTTCATTATTGGCCATGTATAAATGTAACGTGTGTTGACAATCATGAACATGTAATACACGTTTTTCAAAACAATCTTTGACAGCTATTAATGGGATATTTTATATTATACAACAAGCGTTGAGAGATCTAGCAATGACTTACTTTTTCATGATCATTGGCCCTGAGTGAATATTTATTTATTCATTTACTTTTTGTTTTTACTGATTCTGTCTTGAATTCATTTAAATCCAACTACTGAAGTAATGGGATAATTGCTTTGTTCCAAATAAAGGAAAGCAATTCTTTGAATTCAGTTGTTTAATTTAGGTTTAACATACTTTTTCCCTCCATGCATTATACTTGTCATATAAAAAGAATACTGCTGTGGTAATTCTACTCATGAGGATAGCTGTAAACAACCTTTGGGTTCTGCTGGTTTATTTGGCTATCCTTATCATGGAATAACTACAGCACTCTATGAACGTTCAGTGTCTATCTTCTGTGCATCTACATTTTCCTCATATTTAATGTCTTACCTGTTTAATATCCCATTATGTGTGTTCAGTATCATTATATGTTGCTATTTCTGCTTAGATCATCAGTTGTCATATTCCATCAGGAATTGCTTCTTAGACAATGTCTGTGCAACACTACTTACTCCACAAGCATGTGCAACACTGATATGCTTCCCCACCATTGTTATTTACAAGTCTTATAGCTCATTTATATAGCCTCCAGATATTAGTAGATAATTATTTACAAAATATAATGTATACCACATTTACCAATGCATGTTAAACTAAAGTAAAGGAAATAAACCTGCAGTCCAGGGACTACTTATGCACCTTGAGCAAATATTAAGCAATGCCTGGAAAATAATCAAATTTAGGCCACTATTTTCCATTTACACACTCCTGAAGCAGTAAATATGCTAGGCAAACTACACATAACACACAGAAATTTCCACCATCAATGAGCTACTAGGAACTGTACGAGCATTGATGGGCCAAATGGCAACCTGTTGTTAACTTTTGTTCTCATGTTCTTAATTCAAGGTATTTAGTTTTAGAAGATAATTCTTATGTTAACTTGTATAATAAATATTATTTTCTTTATAGATGTTGGCTTGTGGGGGATGAGGTGGACTTATTTTGAAGCAGGCTTGTAGTTATTGAAGGAAATAGATTTTTACTTCTTGTCAGCCTTTTTGCAGATTCATTTTTCAAACTAAATTGAGCTTTCTTGGCAGCAGTCAAGCAAATCTCCACTATTTCCTTACATTGTTAAAATATTCAACATGCTCTTCCAGATGGCTGGTTGAATAACAGTTCTCATTTTTTATATTGTTGTGACGAGAAGCTGACCATTTTGAATGTACATTTATTCTTGATATCTCTCATTGATAGTTTCACCAGAATTGAATTGTGTTGGGTTGCTCATATATGAAAATTGTTCAGGTAAATGAGGTACAGTGAATAAACCATTCAATTACTATGAATACACCACTATGTATGTGTTTGGATTCCTAAAATTAACCCAACATGCTCTTAGAATTGTAAATGATTGTGAATCTTTTTAAAAGCCCTTTGTTAGCTTGTCTGACACAAGAGACCGTGTTTAAAGACAAATCTCTATGGAGGGTTAATATTGTTATCTCTGACATAAGGAGAGATTCAAAACAATAATATGGGGTTTTGGGCTACCAAATGTATGGCCCCTTGAGTCTGTTAAAAATATGCTAGTGTTGGTTAACAAGTGTGATTTTCATAATTCTATCATGAATTTAGAGCAGGAATGGGAAACTCTAGCTCTCCTTGTCCAGGTCTTTGTTCCAACCATGGTCTTAATAAATAAGGCCAGGTCCCAATCAGTCAACTTCTTTGTTTTACCTGTTAAAACTGGAGTAGAATGGCACTTCAGGACCAAAGTTGTCAATGCTTACTACAGAGTATGCAAATTAATTGTCGATGAATAATGACATCATACCTTCATCAATGTTAGTGTATGTTTTTTATTTCTCCAGACATTTTTTCTGAACCAAAAGTTGCAATTTAGTGATTTATCCTTGAAATTTCAGATATGCCACAGGTTTATAGTTCAAGTTTGAAAACGCCCATGACATCAGGATTTAAGCCTAGTATGAACTGTTAGTCAAATATTTGGTTTTATGTGCCTTCCAAACCTTGCTCATGCAGTTAACCTTACTCCCTATGTACCTGGGCACTAGCTCAGATTAACAAACGCTTTTGGAGTTTGTTCTTTTGGCTGTGTTGCACAGACACTTTGAAATTAGTTGATTAAAGAATCATTAAAACCTGTCTAACCCAGACCCTCTACTTAACAGCATTCTATATAGTTCTGCATATTTCTTGGATCCAAATCCATATTGAAATTAATGGTGTTATACCCTCTACAATCTACAATTCTGGAATCTGGCATATTTTGTAATTCTTGTCTGCCTAAAATTAGTGTAAATTGGACCGTACAATCCAGCACCAACAACCAATATGGTTTTTCATATTATAATCAAGTGTGTTGCGTAAATAAGCACATCCTGTGGGTATGGAACAGTAATATCCTTGCACATAATGGAGAAAGTAAAATTAATGTAATCTGGCACAATTTTCCGGTCCCAATCGTTGTGGGATTAGACAGGTTTTACTGTATTTCACAGTAGATAGCTGTTCTATGTCTGTGTTTTAAATATAGTTGACAGTAGATAGATGTTCTTTTTCTTTCTCCAGTCTTAACACACTTATTTACTTTGGCCTATGGGGTTAGCCTGATGGCCTTGATGTCTAGGGATGAGTCATGACTGGGTATGCTAGTTTTGTTTTTAGTTTTTTTTTTTATTTCTCTTTTATTTGATTCGATTGTAAAATGTTTGATGGGTTCCAGCATGAAGTTATTTTATTAGGTTATATGGTTTTATTATGGATTGCCTTGAGATCATTTCTGATTATAGGTGATACATGTGAGTAACATCATTCATAAAGTCAGTTGGAGGAAAGAAAATTGGTTATAACGCCTTTGAGTATCAAATGTTGTCCTGTGCTAACTGGTTGAAGCAACTCCATGAAAAATATATACAGTGAAATAAGAAAGGAAAAGCACATGCATTTTTCCAATATGACTGTGAAATCTACTATTATAGAAGTGTTTTTATACTGTGTAACTGGTGTTCAACAACAAGTGACCATGTCAATCACATCAAATCCAGAGATTCTCACTGCAGGGTTCTCAACCATTCTTACCCTTTGGCAAATGCATCTTCAGTGTCCACAATCAACCAGATGTTAAGTGGGTCTGGGGAGAAAGAAAACCTTTGGAAATGAACAAGGGACAAACACAGCCTGAGGCTCCTATCTAATCCACTGCACCGGCAGTGCATAGTGGACCTTGCTTTTGTATATTTTACGAAGGAGTGTTATTAAAATAATTTCTATCAACATATAGTGTTTTGATGATTAAAGGCGTACAAAAGTATACCCCCGGAGCGTATTCAAAGGAATGTTTTAAAAGTTTATTGAAAATGTTTTCTAAATATTTTGAGAGGATGACTTGGAGGCTTAAGTGTAATGGATCTTCTATGCAGATGAAGGAATCGTATGCTTGATAACATTTTACATTGTAACATTTTACATTGTATTCATTTGCCTGCATGTCACTGGAATGGGAGTAATTCTATAGGATTTTTTTGTCAGACTATGTTAAAGGCAGGGGTGCAAACTGGTGCTAAATTATCAAACCCCTCCTAATCAAGCCCCTATCCCCCTGTTCTTCAATTCGTTTTTAGGGGTAGATGTACTAAGATGGGCCAGTCGCAACGCAAACATTTGCATTTTCATGCGACAATTCGCAAAGTACACATTTTGTCATATGTACTAAGAGAAAATATGCTAATGAAAAGAGCCGCAATATACTAATTATACAATCTAGCATTCCAAGAGTCATGCGACATTGTTCAAATAAATAGCGGGAGTTGAGTTGAGGTTTGCTGCAGCAGAGAGTGCCCGAAGGATAATGTCTATACAAGAATCAGGGTGCAAGAATCAAAATAACATTGTTTTTGTTAAATGTAAAATGTCATCTGTACATTGCATTCTGTTCTGTCTTCATTTTACCTATTTTAATGCTGTTGTACAATATCAAATAAAAGAACTGAAACGGTGTTTTTATATTAAATGAAAAGCAGTTTAATCCCATCAGATTCTATAGTGGGGCCCCTGCCTTCACCCCCCAAAAGCTTTTCATAATCATACAGAAGCCCCTCGCTAAACCGAACATGTTTGTCTGACATAAGGAGGTGTCAGGTTTAAAACAATACAATAAAATCGCACACACATACATTTATAGTGCTCAATGCATTTTAAATGTCAATCATTGCACTGAAATAACACTAATGTGTTTTGGGTAGGCTACACATTACATTATGTAAACATATAAATCTGTACAGTAGGCCTATACAGTATACAGTACAATAGTAAAATCAATTGAATACCTAGCACACTTTCTTTTTACTTTAGCATCTAGGCTACCGGTAACACAAAATAAATCATGCTGCTGCATTGTACACATTGGTGTACAATGTGAATATAAGATTATTTTAAATTGAAACTAAATGATTTTAGCATTTTTTTAAAAAGTATTATTATTTTTAACTTGGCCTACTTAGTAGCTTAGACAATTAACACAAAATACATCATGGTTCTATATAGATACTCAGAATGAGCTGGAGGGGTTAGTGGCACATGTGTGCAGCCTACTGATCCCAACACATTGGGGAAACCAGAAATGTCATAGCAATTTGTTTTCTAGGCTTGTAAGTACGCCCTGCTTTTAGTGAAAATTAGGTACTTCGGTGTTCACCTAAAAAATGCATTAAGCACAACTGGCAACGCATGAGAAAAAGTGAACTGGGAAATGCCAACACCAATTGTCTGTCTAAAATGTGCTTTCAAAAGTTCCTAACAAATTGATGCAATTGTAAGTCTCGCAATTGCCGGCAGCTTTAGTATATCTCTGTGACAGGTTGACCGAGTGATGATGTTCCCAGACCAGAAAGCTGACAGAGACACACAGGAAGTACTATGGGTGAAAGGCGCTCTAGTGCGCTGTTTTTATTCAGAAAAATAACAAAATAAAAAGGTTGTACACAATCTCGGAGCAAAATAAAAGTTTAAACAAAACACGTTTCGAACACAGAACACAAAACTGTAAACGAATACTGTGCTGGTCTGTCCGGCATGAGTAGCCTTTGCTTGCTTTCTTACTTACTTTTTACTTTTGGTTTAATTTTCGTATTCGTTTTTCCCATCTCTCTCACACACATGTTCCTCATCTCGAACACCCACCACAAACACACAAACAATCCAGGTTTATATACACGTGGCCATCTCTAAATTAACAACCAATTAATGAATTCGGAGACATCCACAGGGTTTTAGTGGGACAGGGCTATAACCCCATCCATGCTGCCAAACAATAACAAAGAAAACATTGCGTTCTTTAAATAAACACAAAATACATTTAAATCATACAATAATAGCATCACCCATTCCCAAACAATACATTTCCTTTTAAATAATAATACAATACACCACACTACATTTGAAATCATAATACATTCACCTGTGCTAAACAAGCACAACACATGTATTTACATGCAGGGCTTTGCCCTGCCCCCTCTCATTATGTGCAGAGCTTTCCTTCTGCCCTGCCACAATCTCATTATAATATTTGCAAACCCTCATTTGCACTATCTCCACTCCATTAATGCAAATTTATGCAGGAACGCCCATAATTACATATTCACCTAAGGCTGAACCGCAAAAAAAAGCTGCTGCCACAAAGCATTCCCTAAAAAGTCACAAATAGCATTGCGCTTGTTTAGTACATTTCACCCTAGAGCAACCCTTTAGTACATCTACCCCTTAGTGTTTTGTGTTACAGTAATGTTTAACACAATGTACTCCATATCTAATCATACCCATATTTGTAATCATGCTTACCTGCTTTATATTTTGCAAAAATTCTGCCACATCCCTCTCATCCATAGCAGGACTCCTAGCAACATTTTAAGTTCTGTTAGTCATGCAAGATCTAAACTCATTCTTCGCTTAGTATTTCATCATCTGTGTTTGCTAAGGAATACAAAAATAAATACAAAATGTAACATGTCTACTGATGCCAGAATTTAATGTTACTGGCACTATATGGGGTACCATGACGCCATAACGCCAAATTTGCAATCCTGGTTAATGGTCTGTGTGCACTCATCATAAAGTGCATTTTATGTATGTATTAAGCTTGTTACCTTTTGATCTCATGTTCAAGTATCAGTCTAAGAGTGTAGCATTTTCTGAAAATCCGATCATCTCATCCCAGGCGCTGTGGAATGTGTAAAATGGTGTGTGTGTGTGCCAGATCATTTATCACCTTCACGCTTGCATGCTAAACTCACAAAGTAAAGCAGATTGTTCAGCAATTAGGAAAGAAACTTTGATGCCACACAGTGATATATGTCATTGCCACCTAGGCTACATTTCAATAACGTCTCAGCGTGTCAGTGAATATACGACCAATCTGCAGACCTGTTAAACTGGACCATTCTTTTTTTCAATTTGTTTTTAAATGCCTCAACAACTACCATTCTAGTTATGTTCTGGTGCACTCATTACACTCTAACACCACATATAAAAGTAAATCTTTCTTTCTGCTGATAGATTAGAAGCC
The DNA here is from genome assembly GCF_902713425.1 of Acipenser ruthenus. Classification (NCBI taxonomy): domain Eukaryota; kingdom Metazoa; phylum Chordata; class Actinopteri; order Acipenseriformes; family Acipenseridae; genus Acipenser; species Acipenser ruthenus. Next base: position 20,763,568 of record NC_081210.1, on the reverse strand, counting down.
CAAGAACAGAGTTGGGGTAACTCGTTACTGTAATAATATTACTTTTGTTAATAACGAGGTAATATAACACGTTAGATTTTCAATGGGAGTAATAATGTTACAGTTACTTTCTGCAAAAAAATAAACAAGCTCTGTTATACACCTACATTGGTGGTATTTTATTTTTTTAAAGCCAAAGTACATTTCAGTTCAGTTATAACCCTAAATGTGAACTGCTTTTTATTGTATTTACAGTCAGCACCACACGCCGTCAAACCGGAAACACTAAACAACTCAGCTTATGGAAGTCCCTAAAGACCTAACTGCTGTTTTCCTTGAACACTTGGAAACCCTGAACATAACAGCTTCTTCTTCAGTAACCTAAGCTCCTTTTGATGCGATGCAACAAAGACACATTTAGATTTATAAACAAAACGTACTAGCAGTAGCAGATCAGGTGATCTAAGCACAGGTTTTAATTGGTGGAGCCCAGAGAGTTTTTTTCATCAGAGGAGGCACGCCTCCTATCTACTATAACCACACACAGTACAGTACTAGCAATGGTAGATGACGTAGTCTGATCGCTGGTTTTAATTGGAGGAGCAACTCAAACCCTCCCGCTCCCTGGTGAATCACTGCTTTACTGAGTATGCAGACGAATTGGGGTAAAACCTGTTTAGACTGCACTTGTAGATCTCTTGATCTACTCTCATGCACTGGACTTACCTGACCTAAGCACCATGTTACTGGATCCTCAGCTGATGCACTGTCCTTGCACTATTGCACTACTACTATGTCATTGTAGGTACTGTATAACTGGTTGTAATCCTAATTTGTTGCATCTTAGCTCATATTGTATTTTAGTATTATTTGCACTTACTGTAAACTATACTGTATTTAAATATTAATCTTGCATTGTAACCATGTCCATTGTAACCATGACCTGGTTAAGACTGTAACCCGCCACTGGTAAGACGTTTCTGTTTATTATGTACAGGAACCATTTGTTGTCTTATTATCCTACAGGGGTTAAGCGACAACTGTAAATAATAAAGCTGTACACTCCTGTAGCTTAACAGATGTAAATGTATATACCTATTTCACAAACTCAGTCTTGCCGTGCTTTCGAATTACCACCTCCTCCCCAACCACCACCACCTCCTCCCCAACCACCACCACCTCACTCCCCAACCACTACCACCTCACTCCCCAACCACCACCATCTCACTCCCCAACCACCACCACTTCCTCCCCAACCCCCACCACCTCCTCCCCAACCACCAACACCTCACTCCCCAACCACCACCACCTTACTCCCCAGCCACCACCACCTATAACCACACACAGTACAGTACTAGCAATGGTAGATGACGTAGTCTGATCGCTGGTTTTAATTGGAGGAGCAACTCAAACCCTCCCGCTCCCTGGTGAATCACTGCTTTACTGAGTATGCAGACGAATTGGGGTAAAACCTGTTTAGACTGCACTTGTAGATCTCTTGATCTACTCTCATGCACTGGACTTACCTGACCTAAGCACCATGTTACTGGATCCTCAGCTGATGCACTGTCCTTGCACTATTGCACTACTACTATGTCATTGTAGGTACTGTATAACTGGTTGTAATCCTAATTTGTTGCATCTTAGCTCATATTGTATTTTAGTATTATTTGCACTTACTGTAAACTATACTGTATTTAAATATTAATCTTGCATTGTAACCATGTCCATTGTAACCATGACCTGGTTAAGACTGTAACCCGCCACTGGTAAGACGTTTCTGTTTATTATGTACAGGAACCATTTGTTGTCTTATTATCCTACAGGGGTTAAGCGACAACTGTAAATAATAAAGCTGTACACTCCTGTAGCTTAACAGATGTAAATGTATATACCTATTTCACAAACTCAGTCTTGCCGTGCTTTCGAATTACCACCTCCTCCCCAACCACCACCACCTCCTCCCCAACCACCACCACCTCACTCCCCAACCACTACCACCTCACTCCCCAACCACCACCATCTCACTCCCCAACCACCACCACTTCCTCCCCAACCCCCACCACCTCCTCCCCAACCACCAACACCTCACTCCCCAACCACCACCACCTTACTCCCCAGCCACCACCACCTCACTCCCCAGCCACCACCACCTCACTCCCCAACCACCACCACCTCCTCCCCAAAATGATAAATGAGTCAAAATATATTAAAGAACTATTAACAAAGCATGCATTTAAGCTATTAGCAAGCTAGAAATTAACAGTTAATCAAGTGACCAGTTTATTTAATTCACTCACATTGGGTAAAGCAGTGGTTTTGCATAGAGCACCAGAAATTTCCTCTGTTTCATTTATTTTCTATTTAAAGGTGGAGTGAAATGACATAAAAAATGTAATTGTTGAGTGCAGCTAAACTTTCTATACATGTCCTGGATTTTCATTCACATGTGTTACTTATAAAGTGGAAAAAAGGCAAATTTGCGGTTAGACCTTTTTCAAAAACCTTTGAGACCTCCACCCAGAAAAGTGCACCTGCGTGACGTCACACCAGGACAGTCACTGTTGTAAACAAATGCAGTAGATGGAGGACAGAAGTGAAAGCGATGTTACCGGTTTGGATGTTTTAGCATCTTAAATCAAACAGATCAGAAATGTTGTGCTTTCATTTATATTGGCTTCACAATGTAAAACAACAACAACTAAAAAGCTTGTTTAGATTCACACTTACTTTATTTACTCTCTCTTCCATGGTTGTTGTAGTCTGTTGATGGTAGAGTAGCACATGACAGGTTTTTTGTGTCAGTTTCAGGTTTTTTAATTTAAATTTGTTTCTTGGCAGTATTTTCACGCCTGCTTTTAGTGAAAAGCTTGTGCCAAGCATCCTTATTCAGACGGTGAATTTATTTGGAAGAATATCACTTGATTGCTGCATCTATGCATCCCTGCTGTAGCACATTAGTGGAATTTAATTGTTAATCAAACAAGAGGTTAAATTATCAATTGTATGTTTCGACTACGCCACCCTCAATAAAGGTGAGGGACCTCTAATTATCTCCCGCAGAGGTATTTAACTGGGCAGAACATCAACCCGATAACCTTCACTGTTGATATATAGACTATGTCTTGCTGCAAAGGTTCTTAGTCACTCGGTCAGCTGACACCCTTTAAATATAAACAAATAAACAAAAAAGAATACAGACTCTACCGTCTTTGTTTCGAGACACAAAGAACAAAGCAAAAAGGTGCGTTCTACCAGGTCAGAAACTCTGTACAAAATAGCCAGTCTCTTGTTTCTTCACTGTAGGCTTTTTAAAAGCCAAGTAATAGACACAGAGTGCGTCGGATCTCCCTAGCAACAGATCAGCCGCAATTTAACATGCAAAACAAGTACAGTAATACCTGTCAACTTATGAAAACACGAGAACCAGAGGTCTCCTTTTTTGGACTTACTGCACAACTTTCTCTGAACAAATCAATATAATAATTCTTACATATACAGTAAATAATACTTTATTCTTAACTTGTAGCCTATTAGAATATGATATAGCCTACATCAACATCATAAAGTAGCCTAAGACATTTTTGCAGTTTGGATGGGGAAAATAATAATAAATAAATAAAGTTGAAGTTTATATTAAGATTGGCGATCTAAATAATCCAGAGGCAGAAAATCTTACGCAGGAGTGTCCCGACGAAATCGAGAGACTTCACAGGAATGCATACGAGAATGTGACATAACGTGATCATTTTATCACATTATTTATTAATAATGTACATGGGAGGCTGTTGGCTATATAATTGTGTTACTGTTTCATCAAACAGTAAGAGATAATTATAATGCAATAATAGGATCATGCCCTTACCCTCTGCACCTCTCTTTTCCTGGCAGCCTCTCGAGTCCCAGTGATTTTACTTTTTTTTTACCAGAAGAAGAATATGCTGTCCTGCAGGAATCATCCGGATAAATGGATGGTACTTAAATTGAAGGTGAATAGAATCAGAAAAACAACTTAAGAGGAAATTACCTTCAAATGTTGCCAAATTAAATGAGATATCTCCCATAGTTAAACTGGATGCTACTACAGTATTTGAATCCATTACCACCAAGTTTATATGTAATTGTCATCCCTTTACTTAAACTGTCATTACTTCAACTGTTAATGTGTCAAAGTATTTGAGATGTCAACTTCATAGTTTACTGTTACATAAAATCTAACTACACCCTTCACTTTGACCTGTGACAAAGTGACTGACATATTGTCATCATGTGACTTTTTTGGTTTTCAGATGATAAATACCTAATGCTTTGACACATTAGCCTCATATCTCTGTGACCATTTGAGGTACATGTTTGCAGGGTCTAACACTGTATTCATTTTTTTGGTGACTATTGAGGTGAGGTGAGTTAAGTTTCTCGGGTATAGAGACAGAGCATTCTTTTATTCAAATATTTGCTATGCATCTGTATTATAAGCTTTTCTCAATTGTGTTCAATTATAAACCATTTCACTGACACATTGTTTGAACCATTGGCTATATCAATTACACAGATCATCTTCATGTTATAATTGATTTATAAAGTAAAACGTTTTAAAATTGTTGCTAAATGTATTTTTATTACTACTAAATATATTATGATTGAGTGCCACACTATATATATATATATACTGTATATATATATATATATATATATATATATATATATATATATATATATATATATATATATATATAATAGATGCTTTTTTGCCGTCACATTTATAAACATAAATCAAAACGATAATAAACAAATACAAAATAATACAAATGCTTTGCCCTGCCCCATTTTATATGTGGAGGGCTTTTCTACCGCCCTGCTACAAATGGTCTCGAGGAGTCAAAGTATATTTTCCTCTAGAGGAATTATCACTGGCATTAGCATTAGTTTATTTCCCATATTCCATACCGTATTGGTGATGGTTGACCTGTAATTTAACTGCAAAGTTGGCTGGCCCATTGTGTTGTTACTACTGGCTAAGCTAAACAATCATTTGATCTATTACTCTAATAAATCCTGGGTAAAATGATGCTGACATTTGTAATCTTATCACCTGCTGTGATTATTTACAGTGTTTTTTTTATTTTATTTTATTTTCAACTCTGTCGGTAATAAGCTCTTTCTAAAGGATGGATTATTATAGTCAGAAAAGTTAATTTCGTGGATGAACTTTACAGAACAATTGGATTCCAGGTACCCCCAGGCTTTAACTGTAGTTATCAGGCAGAAGTAATATGAGATTTACCAAGCTAAGTTGATTTTGACATTGAACCGTGAGTAGAACCCTTCTAGGTACCCATTGTTTACCAATTTTAAACAATTATGACGGAAGGGTATGGTCACAAAGTCTATTTTGATAAAAGATAGCTATATTAAAAATGAAATATTGGATTTAAGTTTAATTTATCCACTAGATTGTCACAGAGCCAGCACATATTACATTGATGGACGTGATTCCTGGTGTAGGAAGATGATTTGTTCCGAGTCAAATTAGACACTAGGGGATCTTCTGACTATAATACTTCATCAACTGCTGAAGTAACTTGTTGAAACTGGTATTTTCAAGCTTGTGTGACGTTTAAGGATAAAAGTTGTAAGGATGTTTCTTTTTAAAGACGAATCCTATATCGTTATACTTACAAGAGGGTTATGTCTTATCACTTTCAGAGTGATGTTTTGTGTTTCTCAGTAAGGCTTATAAAAAATGTTTTGCAGATGATTTACACAGTCATCATCAAAAGATAAAGGTGTATGAAATAATACATGACATTTGAAGCAAGGCTTTTTAACAAATTGTGTCACAAAAAAAAGATTACTGGTGTGTTTACTACATTTAAAAGGTTTTTTTCTTATTTACTAAATATTATCATCCTCGGGATGGGAATTGCAGATTTTTTTAACCTGGTTCCATTAACATGATAGGCTGTGACATCAAGAATACAACTTCCCAACTTCCCACTTGACCACAAAGTGGAGGGTACCTGCTGTTAAGACCTATACTTCTAACAGCATAGTACGGAAAACATTCATCATTGGCTCATTAATAGAGATGACAGAATGATGAGACCTCTTGTCAAAGGCACTTTGACAAGAGGTCTCATTGTTATTTTGACAAGAGGTCTCAAAAGTTATTGTATTTCTTGCTCTTATTGTATTACTTGTATTGTAACACTTGAAATGTATTTGCTTACGATTGTAAGTCGCCCTGGATAAGGGCGTCTGCTAAGAAATAAATAATAATAATAATAATAATAATAATAATAATAATAATAATAATAATAATGAAAGGGTTAATGCACTCTTGAAAACTGTATACAGGGCACTGAACTGTTTAGAATGTGTTTTGCATGCATACTATTTGTTTAGTTGCTTTGTTATTGTATTAATTAGTACTTATACATAGTCTTTAGAGAGCACAGTAAGGTAGTCTTATTGTAAGACTACCGTCTGTGCATACAATGGGGTACCAATGGATTAAGTGGTGACTAATCAACTAATTAATAGAGGAGCTGGAACAACAAGGTGACATAAAGGAATGAACGATACAACAGTGAAACCTATCTGTTAAAATGACAACAAAATGTATCAAAATAGTACACCTTGGAGGGCTAGCCATCTGGACTTGTTAATTATGAGTCAGTGAACAAATGCATCTCCCAGTACGCTTGCTTTATTGTCTGAGGGGCTGCACAGAAACTGTTTAGCTATTCAAAGACTAAATTCATTGCAGATCAGTTTTGCTTATCATTAATGAATCCGTTAAAAGCTAAAACTAATTGGTAGCTAATAAAATTAAGTAGCACAGAATGCTTGCGTTCCAATCTATACATAATATTTCGGATGCATTCATTTTTAATTGTTTACCTCCCTCCATAACAGATGTGATTCGACCTTTAGGTAGTTATCTTAGCCTAAGGACACATCAGTACCAGTGAGTTGCAAAATCTTACTTAGAGAATTGGGGAAAGCAGGAGCTGAACACCCCAGGCCATTTCGTCCACAAGGTTAAAACCGTTGCAGAGCTGTCAGTTTAATAAATGAGTTGCCTGCTTTGGTTTGATCAGCATCGTCAGAACTGATTGCAAAAAAAAAGTTTTGCTGATTTCAGCGGAACGTCTTGATGAAAAGTGAAAAGAAAAAAAGTCAAATGGTATAAGGTCAAGGTGAATATTTTCTGACACTGTTTCTACAGAATGCATAACGGTATTATTGTGCCGTAGTACATTTTGATTAGAATAAAATTTCTTATTCATATTGAACCAACCCTTTGGATTTTGTTTGATCTGAAGTTACATGCAGGCTTTACATTTATTACATTTGATGTTTTGCCTTTTGCTGAAAATAAAAAAATATGGAATACGCTAAAGAGGCTTCAAGGGACCACGATTTTTGCAGCTCATGTGCCCTGTTTTCCATGCAGGCACTTGAAGGCAGACTTGCCTGCCTGTCTAAGGAGCGTTCTGCATCCCTTACACTGGCACAGCAGTCTCATCCATTCCCATCGCCCCCTGCAAAGCAGACGGCAACGTACCCTTCCCCTAGATCCTCTTCAAGAGGGTGGGAGTGATGCCAAACAAAGATCCCTCCCTCCGAAGAGGAGCAAACGCCACGTGCCAAGTCCTCTATGGGCATAGTTAGCCAAATGAATAAGCTCTATTCCTTTTTGGCTCAAAGATGCTAATATCAGTGCTTGTAGTACCAGACAAAGTGAAATAAACACTTTTGAAAAGTAAAACAAATGACTTTGTTTATTCATAAGTTTAAAAAAAATCAGTAAAAGGTTTATGAGCATTATCAGACCTGGCATTCAAAGTATAGTCAAACATCTATTATAATACATTTCAACAGAAACATTTAAACACAATTAATTTCCTATTTTATGCACCATGAAATTCACCTGCATAGTTACCATCCCTATTGAGTGCATTGCTGTCAGTTCCAGTGTAGTTTAGATGAAAACAATGACACAATGATCATTTTCCCGATTTTTTAGAAATTAATTTGAAGAAAAGAGAATCCTGCAGCAATGTTTTTGTAGACACAGCTTAGCTGTTTTGAAGAATGTAACTTGAAGAAAGGTGTCTGAAGTACTTTGTCTTCAAGCAGATAAAGGATGTTTTTGTTATTTATATTATTTTTCAAGCGATTACTGGTTTAGTTACAGTTTTAAGTTTCATTTATTTCTTTTATTTATAGCAAGGTCTCACAATTACCAACAATTTTACCTCAGACCAGCTATTAAAAAGAGTTGAGGTTAGCACATGTTTCAATATTAGTCTTTGGTGTGTTTGTAGAAAACTTTTTTTTTTCCAATTGAAGTTGCTTACAGGAGAGATTCAGTGTTTTTCAAATATAGCGTTTTAGTACTCTTCAGCGATCTTCACAGGATTCAAAGTGGTGATCAGTGCTCCAGATAAGGTTTTAGGTGTGGGAGTAACTTACCCTCTAATTTTAACTCAGAGAAAGTAAAATGTATTTTCAGGGGGTAAAATGCAACATTACCTTGAAGACTTTAATGGTAATGGGGTAGGTATTAAAAAAGAGCCTTCCATTTTAACTGCAATGTTACTTTGAACTACTGTACAACCACACACATATTCTACAAGGTTCTTTATCGACTCAGCGCATTGTTTTTGAGGTATCACCTAACTCTGCAAATTAAGTACGTTACTAATATTTTAACATTAAATTCTTAAACTCAGTGAACGTGTTATAACTTCAATATGAAGCTATACAGATAAATAAAATAATGAAATGCATTAACACGTTATAAAACAGTTTGTTTAATATTTGTTAAATATAATTAATAATATTATTACACAGCGCTGGACGAAGCTTTTCGGTTCCAGTGGTTTGATTTCATACGCACAACAAATCAAAACTACAGAACCAATGGGCTGATCTAATAGATTTGCACATGACTGTACATCAAAGTGCTCTTTTTATTCCTTATTTTATTAAATCACACCACTTTGCTCTTGCTTATAGATTTATTAAATGTGAACAGATGTTTTTTGGGGAGCAGTTTGGTATAACAATACCTGCTTCATACCTGTATACAAGAGTTCAGATTAATCCAACGAGGAATTCGGAAGTTAAAAGTTAAACAGCATGGGGTCTATTTTAATGATACATGGTGGAAGTACAGTGAGTCCCATAGGCAGCTCTTTAATTTCTTATTTATAAGCGTACTTATTAAAAAGATAAATAGATGTACAAGTTGTTTTACTGTATAGATCATGCAAATAGATCCCTCTGTGTGCTGAGCATACAACTCACTTGCAAGCTTTGTAAATAGGGATCATTGTATTTGATCCCAGACCCGACCATCAGAAAACAAATTTCCCCATCAGTCTATAACAAAAGATATTTAAAAATATCTATCTATCTACCAATCTATAATAGTATAGTAGCTCAAAATACGTGGTGCTTAATGTTACAAATATGAAGGTTTGTATAAGGCAAAGTGTCTAAGTTGTGAAAAGCTTGATGCCTGATATTGGTTGACCTTTTCCTAAGAAAAGAAGTGATTATCGTGGGTTGATTGGTAGTTTGTCAAAAGTTGTCAGTGCATTTTCTATAGCGCAACAGTGTAATATGTCATGAAGGAAAGAGGCTAAATATCAGATATATATTTCTATAAATTAGCAGTTCTCTTGAGTAAGTGATCATTCTATGATGGTGTCATTATAAGAGTGAACCTATAAATCACTTTGAAATACCCATTAGTGATTAATTTTCTTTGTGTGACAGTCCTTGTAGGTCACCTGATAATTTTATCTGTACCTTGTTAAAAAAAATTATGAATTGCTGCGTTGAAATATAGTATTAATGACACCCCAGCAGATTGCAGGTGGTATGAATATGGAAGCTCTTGTTTTTGGCTTTTTTTTTTGGTTACAAGTGTAATCCTGTCTTAAAGCTGCAGTGTCCCATAATGTCCCAACTCTACATGAAAGATTAATTCCATGGTTTGTTTACTATAGTCTTAAACTGTATTTAGCTTTCTGTATTTGGGATGTTACAATACTACAATACATTGATTCATTTTGAATTACTATTGGTGATGATTGTATTGTGCCTAGCTTTTTAAATATGATGTCATTTAATAAATAATTTTGTTTACCACATAAACGTGCCTTAATATGCACAATATATACAATAATGTTACATATGCTCTCTCTATATATATTTATGTTTGATTTGGAATGCACATACACCCCTCTTCTTTTAGAGCGACTTTAAATAAATGATTTATCTATAAACAAGTTTATTTTTTATATTTGCAATCAAATCCTTTTTTTTTTTAAATAAGGTGCTTTCATCTGAGTTCAGGAGTTGCTGTTCTGTAATAGTTTCCTATCACTTTGGATTTTTCTAGTAATACACTGTGCCTGGTGCTAGCATAACTGTACGTTGCATATATCTATGGCACGCAACTAGAACTGAATAAAAATGAGTAATTGCAAAAAGGACAACAATTGCAAAAATGTGAGGGAACAATAAACAATGCTACCCACTCTTTAAGTCTGGTCTTTCCTGAAAGTTCTATGTTCTATGTTCTATTATTATTTTGAACTTGAGTCTGTGTGGTCTACTTCTCGAAGCTCCATGCAAAACATGTGCGTTACGTTTTTTATGGTGATTATTAAAGCAGACCTTTCAGAACAAATTGGCCCAAATAAGCCAAATTCAGTTGGTTTCATAAACCTCTAAAGCACTAATCTTGCCCTACCTTACCCTAGTCCAAGATAAGTGCTTTTCAAGGTCTGTGAAACCACCCCTTAAATGGAGTTCTGCAAATCATATTCATCAAATGTTTTAATGCAAACATGTTTTAAAGTGTTAGCATTGTCTGATAGAATACAGAACACTGTGTGAATTACCCAGTATTTCATTAAGCCAATTTATTCTGACTTGACATAATCACTGACCTATACGGTGCCGAATTGTTGGAAGTATAACTGATCATGTCAGCAGGTTTTAAATTTTACAAAAGATGTGGAGATATACGCACATAAAATATGAATTGTCCCAACTTCTGATGGGATTCTACAAGCTTCTTTGGGGAACAAAGGTATGTTGTGTGTGCTTGCAGTGTTTCCAGCTGAATACTAAACACTCAATGCTGTGGGAAGCCTTCTCTTAACCCTTTAACCACATGCTAGGTTAACGTCACTTGAGAGGCATTATACACTCAAATGGCTAATTTTCAGCAATGGGCAGGCAGACATTTCTGGCAAATAAAAACTAAAAACGCAGTTTACAGCTTCAACATATTGGATACAGGTGTTTACAGTTTTAATATTAAAGATACAAACTCTCCTACTAAAAACATTTTTAAATCATATGTGAAGTGCTAGTAATATAATTCAGTTCATAATGTGCATACAACACATACATTACATATAGTATATAAAGGGCATACCAGTGTATAATGCAGTCTGTAAGGTGTAGTGCACCTCTTGTTTTCACATGACTTTAAATTGAAAACACTACCTGTGATAAAAAAAAAAAATCTCCCCTACTTTTACCCTTTCTTACCTGTATCTATTAAAAAAAAAAAACATGTTTTAATGTTCCCTTAATCAGCACTGCTTATTATTATTTGTTTATTTAGCAGACACCTTTATCCAAGGCAACTTACAGAGACTAGGGTGTGTGAATTATACATCAGCTGCAGAGTCACTTAAAGGTAAAGGAGGTGGGATTTGAACCGGGGACCTCCTGGTTACAAATCCTTTTCTTTAACCACGGGACCACACAGCCTCACATATCTGACAGAGATATGTTTTTATATATTTAATAATATAATAGAGCTAACAAGTATGTAAACAAATGTTTTTTTCATAAATCCAATAGGAAAATATTTACCTTTTGAATACCAGTCTAAAGAAGTTTTAGGTTGATGAGTAGAACGATGATAAATAATTAATTAGGTTAAGAAACTAAGAGAGACTAATTAGAATTAAGAAGACACGTCTTTCAGCACAAAATAATAAATTACCTATGTGTTTAAATTAAAAATCTCTTTTTGATAGTACAAATAGTTTAGTTTCTAGATTGATATGCGACCATGCTGGATTGAAATCTGATTGCCACATCAAATGAAATAAACAAATAATAATAATGCGTACATCCATCAGCAGCAGATCAAAGATCAGATCATGTCATCTCCAGTTAGGAGTGCAGGCTGGCAAAACGCAGTCTCTCCAATTTGAGCTGATGGTGGAAGTTCTCTAATGAACGTCCTATTCAAAGAACTCAACTTGTATTTATACCAGGGTTTTCAATTGGCAAGACAAATGACTCAGTCAGGTTCCCATTCCACAAAAGTGTGTCCTACACATGTATTTCTGTGTTTTGTCAAACCAACAGACATAAGACTTGTCGGTCACTCAAAGTGAAGAACATTCTTATTTTTTTATTTAAATGGGGAAGAAAATAAAAATGTAATATTAGCATAATAAAACCCATCAAGTCTATTGTATTTCTTGAAAACCTTCCGTGATATTTTACAATTTAAGCAGATGATTGCTTTATTTAGCCTGAATTTTCTTACTTTTAGCTTCTTAAGTGCTTTAATTGTGTATGGGCTGGTTGAATAGAACATTCCATTAATATGGGCCATTTCTTAATCGTTTATTCACCCCTCTAAAATGATTAAAGCTGATGTTAGAAGTTCATTAAAACAGAAAAGATTACACTCATTAAAATCCCATTAAAACTATCTCACTACTATGATTTATTCTGTCAATATTCCATTGGGGTTGGTTTTTAGAAGATGGAGGGGGACTATTTGAGCACACTAATTTGGATTGTATGCCAAAGTGTTGTTTAACACTTTCAATTTAAGGTTCCCAAATATTATTTATTCTCTGAACACCTATCCCATACCACTCTGCTGAATGCACAAAAGTAAGTCTGTCTTGTTCATCTTTTTTTATTAGTCAGAGCATAACCTTTACACTGGGAGTAATCATTAAGGTTTCAGGTCCCATTACCTTTAACCCCTTTGGGATTTCAACTGTAACAAAACTTGGTTTGGGACCTCATTGTTTCAGTTCTAGAACCCTGTGGCGGAGTGTCCCGCCCCTATTTATTATTATTTGTATTTTTGTTTGCGGCGCGGGTAAAAGCGCTGCGTCTTTTATTGTTATATTTAAAAACCCTGTGAGGATGCATGGCTGATCAGCTACTGATTATTTAACTAGCTGACAGTCATGCATCCTTACCAAACGCATGCAGACTCTGGCCGAGGGATAATAAGATAATTACCAACTAGTTAATCCCTCGGCCAGAGTATATAAACCTGCAGCTCTCTGCACTTGTTGTTGGGTGTACAGAGGAGAGTACGGGGAGCGGAGAGAGCGAGTCACATTTGGAAAAAACAATTGCTAAAACGTGCTGGATTCTCCAGCACGACACTTACTTGTTTGTTTGTTGATTCGTTTGGCCCTTGTGCCCTTTTGTTTTGTGTTTTGTTGTTTTGTTTAAATCATTTATTTTGTTTGTTAATAAATACGCTGAGTGCTACTGCACTCAGCTTCCCCCCCCCCCCCCCATCCACTGTTTGTGATTCAGTTACTTCCTTGTCCGTGACGTCATCACCCTCACCACTGCGAGCCAGACTGTCACAAACCCTCATTCCCAAAGTGAATTAGCTCAGTGTCTGGTCCTTTGTGCATAACCATTATGTTCTGGCACTTTACAAAGTTTGGCTGTCATCTCAATTCAGAGGTGAAGGTTCGTTGTCTGTCAAGTTGTATTTCAGATCTGGAAGTTAGCATTCCTGGCCATGTTTTATTTAGATCTGATAGGAATCGCCGTGGTTGCAGTAGTGCCCTATGCAGTACATCAGCAACACTCATCATTCTGCCTCAGAACTCAAAGTAGAATACGGTAGGTAGCCGAGGCTGGGATTAAAACTTTATCGCCAGTGCTGTCTCCAGTGCTGTCTAGCATTGTTAAAATGGTTGTGGTTTGCTTTGTTACCAGCATCATTGATCTGGGGTGATGCCTTTTCAGGTAAACAAAGAAGAATCGGATCAATTGGACTGACTTTGTACAAGCAAGCTTCTTGAAATAACACCTATTTTCTGTGTCAATAGATCACCTGATTGGCTTCATGACGCTGTGATTTCTGTAGAAACTGGTGATTGGGAAGTGTGTGCAGTGTATATGTGAACTTCGCAGACACATTTAGCAATGGTTTGGAACACCAATTTGATTATCAGAAATGGTATGCATGTAAGTATGAGGAATCAGACAATATCAGAGATTGCAAGTTTACAAATACAAAAAGAAACTTCATACAATTTATTGACCAACGTTTCAACTATGTCTGCTAGTCTTTCTGAATGTCTGATAGTTATGCACATTTAATAATTCAGCCTTAAAATGTACAAGTCCATTGTACTGCACTTAAACATATTTTTTAAATTTTATATTGGGTTGCATAAATAAGTACTTGACTGATGAGCAATTACCTGTTGATTAAAGTTCCTGTACACCTTAATAAACAATGGCCATGCAATGGGGAAATGTAGCCATATGAAAATGACAAGATACCAGTATTCCAAAACATAACAGTTTTTTTATGTCTTAAATATGTTTTTATAAACGTTGTCGACATACATATGGATTATGAGCACAGCATTGCAATGGCAGACTACTGGTGGATACACAAAAGCATCCCTATTACATATGTTTTGAATGTGTATTAATATGGAACTGAACTTAAATAAATGTGCATTTGCATATCAATTAAATACTGATTTATGACACTCAAAATAAAGTGTTACCGAATCACCTTACCTCATGCGATTTGTTAAATTGTGCAAATATGGTCCCCATGCTTAAGACCATTAAAAAGCTACTGGTATTTAGACCTGACTTTTTCAGTATGCATGTAATTACATGGGTTTGGTGAAAACTCCATATCCCTAAACATTATGCAGATAGGAAACCGCGATTTGGGAAGTTACATTGAGCCCTGATAATTCCGTCACATTCTCAGATAGTGACCCACAGATGTTTGTCTGGATTTGCTCATTTATATATACAGAGAGAATGGGAAAGCAACAATCCAGCATTGAGACAGCAAGTGATCTTGGTGTTGATCAAATACTCGAGCTTAATTTTCTCATATGACGATCATAATGTATATATATATATATATATATATATATATATATATATATATATATATATATTTGTTTTCTCCTTTTCATGTAAGCACTTGCTATGTTGCTAATTTATTTGCCAAATTTGCAACTCCATTAACATAGTAAAGAAATGGTTAAGCAATTTATTGAGATGACTTTACTTTTGGCTATGGTCCAGAATGTTCATACATTTATAACGAGTTATATTAATAAACTACTCAATCTTTGTTATTTTGTGAACTACTATGGTGCATTTCTGATTAGCAAGTTAAACAGAGTTGAGTAAAAAAAAAAAAAAAAAAAAAAAAAGTTAAACAAGAGTTTAGTATTGTCCAGAGTGTGCTGAAGAAGGCATTTCCAAAGCCCATTGTCCATGCAGGTTTAATTCAATTTTCGGTTTACACTACTAGGGTTGTTTCTTTAGACACTTGAAAACCAACATTCTAGCTTACTTCTTGTCTGACAAGTAAAAAGGTTTACAAATAAATAGATGATTTCTTCTTGTCCAGTTAACTGTGCCTCTGAACTTTTGTCTTCACTAATATCTCAGCCGGATAGCTTGGGAGGGAGACAGAGATGCATCCTCTCATTGTGGCTAGTTTTAGTGGCTACATCAAGTGTACCAAAGTCTCCCTCACTAGTATAAAAACTTAACTCTGTCTCAGTGTTTATCCATTTGGAACACTGTGATCTCCTTGTACACTCAGCTCCCTTTAACTAAACCCTTACGTCTAACCTTTACCTAAATGTGTGTCCCATGAAACGGCATTCATGTTTAAGAGCCATTCAGAATGCAATGTAAGATTGATCTGACAGGAGGCAGTTGAGTCACCTTTTAACCCCCTTTCTTAATGTTTCTATAAAACCTGATACATTTTATAAACCCCAAAGTCCTCTATTAAAATAATGCACACTGGATATCGGGTGAAAGTGTGCAGTGATTGTGATATGCAGTTATCCAACAATAGATCATAGCTGGCAAAAATCTCGATTGAGTACAACAAGACACTATTGAGTATACCCTCTTGAGACAAACCAAACAACACTCAATGTATCAGCTTTTCAATTTACAATAACTTTTACATTTCTTTTTATATGAACTTGCTAATTTACCAGTTCCCATCCTTTCTGATTGCCCCGCATCCTGTCATTATATTGGCTATTTTGAGAGGCAGTTAAAAAAAACAAAAAGAAAACAGAGTGATTCAAAAGACAGGCACACAAAAAAGTATAGGGAGCTAAGGGCTGGTTACATGACAGTTTACATAAAGCTAAGTGTCAAACTGGTCTACCCAAGGGAATCCAAGTAACGGTGATCAAAGCTATAGATATGCGCGTTTTAGTTTTTGTTGTTATGCACATAATATTATGGACATTTGTAGGAATCAATGCTGGGTGCAAGATATTGATCAACCTTTGTTTCCTCCACCTTTATAGAAATCAATTTATGATTTAAATAATCAGGACTAAATCTTCTTTTTTAAAGGTATGAATAGCCAATATTTTAATATACAAAAAAGTGGAAGATCTGAAAAATGGCAACATTTAAATCATTAAATCAGGACCCTCCCTGGCATTTTATGTAATTCTAGAGGTAAAAAGAATATGTTAGTGAGACTCACAAATCTGTGCTTTATAAGTGCAACATGTGAAAACATGTGGATCGGGTAGCATGTGAGCCTCTCTAGTATATTTATAACAAGCATATTTGTACTGTTGAGATGTTGGTTTTCATAACCTTGATGATATTTAGTATTTCCATATTTATGACATTGTAATGGAAATGTTAATTGAAAATAATATTCAAAATCTACAATAACTTGCCAACTAAGAAAACTATTATTCAGAATGTCTATGGTTCCCTGTCTGTTCGATACACTTTAAAATATTCATCCGATTTCAGGCCGGGGTCAAGCATGATATCTTACGTGAATGTTTTAACAGTGTAGTTTTAAAAGGTTGTTCGTCACATTGCATTGTTTATTCATTTGTGTTTCATAGATACTCAAGTTCATTACACATTTTGCAATTATTCCCTTTTGCTTCCTGCTGCTTTTCTTTCAAACAGAATATCAAATGGCTGACTGCTTCTGCTAAGCTCTCTACATGAAATTGGCCTTTTTATACATCTCGTAATCGGCTGTGATGTGGCCAACTGGCTGGGGCTGACAAGCAGACACCTTTGATTTATTGGCTTATATTTCAGCTTGTTAGTGGATGGTTGAGCTGGAGACTAAAGGAGCATAAAAATCTGAAGGAATAAATTATGAAGGCATCAAAGTGTGTCTTAGTAGACCCCTCCTTGTCACAACTGTGACAAAAGTGCAGGAAATGAAGGGTGACGTTAACATTCTTTCATTAATAATTTGCCTTTCCTCAGTACTTTTCCTCAAAAGTAATACATGCTTCCAGTGAGCAGGGTTTTTTTTTATATAAATGTTACAGTAGAAAGCTTTTACGCAATTACCAAATTTGCTGTGAACACATTCTTAACCCTTTTCAATATATTTGACAATGGGTGTTGTCATTTGACTATCTCTCCTAATGTGCCAGTTTATTATAATATTTTATTATATATTATATATTATATTATATATCAAATATAGCATTACCTCTTATGTAGAAAAGCAGGATCAAATCAAAATTCCATAAGGCACCATCCGTAGAGTGAGCTCATCTGCAGCAAATCATATTAGTCCGATCAAGTTAATTTCAAAACACCGCATGCATAGATACTATAGCTAAAAAAAAATAGGGTGATGTCATACCCAGAGCATCGCCGTGTAATCCATTTTAGCTCCTGTGGCAAAGTGGCTACAGGTGCAGGAGTGATGCAGTGTGTTAATGAACAGACAGAGATGGTTATAATCCAGTTTGTAAATGGCTTTATTGTTGTATCTTTTTTTTATATCCAGGTCTGATGAGCAAACAATAATCCCCCGGCAATACACAACAACGTGTACTGCACGGGGTAAATAACAACGGGGTTGCAGTCCCAAATAATAAACATATATATATATATATATATATATATATATATATATATATATATATATATATATATATCCGCCAGTCCTGGGTGCGTGCAGTAGTGCTCGTGCTGGGTAATACAAGTTTATTAGTGACAGTAGTTGGAGTGCTGTTCTGGCTTTTTTGCTGGCCCTCGGCCACAGCTCCAGAACTTGTTAGCCGTCTAATGATCACAAACAAAACAATTACAGACAAACAAACAAAACACTCACGGTACATATAAGTCACAGGGTCTCTCACGGTCCTTTCAGGTTTCAAATTACAAACCACAGCGAAGGAACAGATTGCGTCTCTCCGTCCCCCTTTTATGCCGTCACACATGACCCCTTGGTAAACGAGTGCAGCCACCCCTCCAATCTGCGACTGCCATGTCATTTCCCTTCCGAGTCAATGCGTTAATGCAACGGAGTTCCATGCCCTTCCTACCTGGCCGACTTCCCTTGAACCCTGGGAAAGAACTGTCAGGCCAGCCCGTCCAGGGAACTCTGTTTTGGCTGCTTCGCTCCCTCACAGGTTGGGAGGGAACAAGTACACTTAAACTATAGTAATACTCAAGACCTCCTTCTCTTGGTACTGCTGATTCCTGTAACAGAGAGTGATGGCACTGTTAGCCTTGACCCAACACAGTAGACATTGTGTTGAAGGGTATAATGGGCTATGTGAAGGTATCTAGCTTATGCAGCACTCTCATTATTGCAATATCTGACAACTGAATTACTGCACATTTAACTGTGAAACTGGCCTAACCGTGAATTACCTGGAATTGTGATTTTTTTAATTAACAAGTGATCTATGTATTGCTTCATAAGATCGGTGTGTGTGTGTGTGTGTTCAGTATTATTTATAGAAGTATATTGGATTATCAACTTACAGATAATCTTTACATCATATAAGTAGAAAAATGTGCATGATGAGTTAATGTGTCTTGCATAGGGTGTCTCTTTCTGTTATAAGGGATGCATCTCTTTCAGTTTGGAAAAGTCTTCTGTTGTAAGACACCCTACACGTGATGTATATACAAAAGCAAATATTGTACTACTAATAAATACACTATAGAATTGCGGCAATTGTTCTCTGCACTATGACAGCAGTACACAAGATAAGATTTGTGTAAGATATAGTATAAGATTTCCTTAATGAAAATTGGATGATTTCTCATGCGTGATTAGAATTTCCTATTCAAGTTTACTTAAATGTAGTAATTCCTGCAATATTACAATTTGCATCTCTTTCCCTGACTTGCAAGATGCTAATGAAGCAGAGTTGGTAAAAAGTTGCACATATTATTTGAATATTTGACCCTTACAAATGCACTGAACTCGCATAATGTAATAACCATGGGCATACCTTTTACTGATTTTATAATATATTTAATCGTTTCTGCTATTTTGAATGATTAGAAAAACATAGGTATTACATTTATAATAAAAACTGATACAGCCCCTTGATGATATAATTGTTAGGTTTTCGCATTCATTTGGGGACGCAGATTTTCCCATTGGATGCTTGATTGTAATTAAAACGTTATTTTAGCATTTCTCATTGGAAATGTACTTTACACCCTGGTTGTTTCAGGTGCAGCCATGTGCAGCCATGTGCAATGGGTCTGTCAGAGTTCTCAGCAGGATCTTGATACGAGTTCTACAATGGTAAACAGGTTTGAAAGCTCAAGGACATTGAGAGTTTCCACTCAGACATGCCTGCTTGATCATTTCTACTTTTTAGGCTACCACACTGAGTAGTAATATTTAGAGGCAGCTAAAAAAAAAAGGTTTAAAAGTCAGATATTCAAGAAAAAATAAAACAAAAGGCTTGTGTCAGAATAATCTTTATAAGGTTTGTTGAAATGTTTTCCTCTGTTCATTTTTTGGTATTAATGAATCTAGTTTCCCATTTGTTTTTATTTTATATATTTTTTCTCATAAACAATTGTTATTGTATAGACCAGTCCTCCAGGTTTTTTAGATATAATTTAATAATTTCCTGATTTAGGACCTGGAAAGTGGTCAAATTCATTCGATTAAGTTGTGTACAGGTGGAACAAAGCCCAGCAGGACTTTGGAGCTCTAAAACAGGTATTGTACACCCCTGGTTCTGCCCATGTGTAACATAATTACTGTTATCACTAGAAACGCTGTAAGAAAAAAAGATAAACGCATGCTTTCTGATCGATGGTGTACGCATTAAGAAGCCAGTTAATGTAGAACAGAAGATAATGGCGGTTTAACAAGTTAAAATACTATACAGATTTTAAAATCAGGTGAATTGCTGTGGTCTTAGGCAGGGAGCACCTTTTAACCAAGCTTGACAGTGTCATTTGTACCCCGTATGACTGCAATTAGTAGCAGGACCATGCTAATTTGGTTCACAGTGACATAGTGGCAGGTTTCAAATGGGGCAGGGGGAGGAAGCCTGCGACTGATGAAGCTACCTTGGAGGCTGTCAGCAAAGTATGTTGTCTGATTAAGTACATGGTGCACAAGGTTAAACTATGGGAGAATGTAGTAAACCGACACTGAGGAATTCTATTTAAGTGTAACATTGAGTCGTTTCCCAAGCGGTACTGTAATGTTATAAATGTCAAGTTGCCATTTTTTCAAATTATGAAAACAAAATCTTGAAATAAAATGAAAAGTGGGCACAGTGGCTAGCAGTATGTACAGAGTATTAGGTAATAACATAAGGGACCTCCATAGAAACAGGATACATGCAGTAACATATCTAACAGGGTAAATGTACAGCGTGGCGGCATAGCAAAATTATAAATAAGTAAAGGAAGCTTGGGGAGAAAACAAATTCCATTCCAGCTGATTTCATTGCAATAAGTTACCAGGTTTAGTTCTTACAGTGCCTTCAATAAGCAGTGTATCAATGGGGGTTGAAGCATCCCATGGTGGCCGCTCACATAGATTTGTATGTTAAATCATTCTCATGGTCTCCTATGGCTGTAGCTTGACTTGTAGGTTTTCCAAGGCTCAGGCCTCATTTCAAAGTTGCTACAGCTGTTACGGCATTTCTTAAAATCAATTCTATGCTGTTTTACTGCTCAGTTGTTATCTTTCAAAAAAGAAAACCAAGTTGTTTTTTTTACTGCTAACCCTCCCTGCAAACAGTAGGTGTAGTTCTACAAATAATTCTAGATGTGCTATAGGGGTGCTACCCAAGGCTTTACTTACATGCACCAAAATTACCAGTATTATCACTGGCACCCCTTTTCTTCTGTTGATGGGCACTTGCTTGTATGTTTTGTGGAGTAGTGGTTAGGGCTCTGGACTCTTGACCGGAGGGTCGTGGGTTCAAACCCAGATGGGGGACACTGCTGCTGTACCCTTGAGCAAGGTATTTTACTTAGATTGCTCCAGTAAAAACCCAACTGTATAAATGGGTAATTGTATATAAAAAAAAAAAATGTGTAAAAAATAATGTAATTGTATGTAAAAATAATGTGATATCTTGTAACAATTGTAAGTCGCCATGGATACAATAATTACTGCAGCGGATTATGTACAATAATTTTGCATTCTACTGGTGGCATACTATTTTGTACAACTACAGTTGGGATTGATTTAAAACCAAATAATATGTATAAAATACATTAACAATGCAGGTTACTCTTGATCACAAACCATATTTAAATATTTTCAAATAATAGTTACTTTCTGCATTCTGTATTTAATTATTTTCAAATAGTTACTTTCTGCAATCTGTATTTATCTTCAATTATTTACAATGGTATTGTTTATTATTCATACATCTTCAGGCCCATGAAATCTGAAAAAACATATTAACCAATATCATATGTACATCATTAGGCAACATACTTACATTTGGAAACAATCACTTCACTAAACGTGAAGCACCACCACAAAGCGCTTTACGGAGGTAGGCTGTGAATTGTGCATTATATGAGGAGTCACTTACAATAGGACATTGATTTAACATCTCACCCGCAGGATGGAGCACAAGGAGGTTACGTGACTTGCTCAGGGTCACACAGTGAGTCAGTCAGTGGCAGGGGTATGCATACCTGCAGTAATATCTGCTGCTGTATAGTAATTGGACCCCATAAACACAGCATGCGACCAGTACTTACTTCTCTGTTCCCTTGCATTTCTGCATAAAAAACGACCTTCTCTCGTGCCACAAAAAGTGCAGTCTTCCTCAGTTAGGGTTCAAACATTAGTCCATTTAATTTTTTGTTGTCGTAGCCATGTTTTTTTTTTTTTTTTTACCAGAGAATGGAAATATTCTTTTGAAAGCTTTTTGACAGCAGCTCTCAGTCAGGGTCAGTTCAAATGTTTGCAGTGGCTGGCCATTTAAAGTCACATGGCAGGTCCGATATTTTATGACTAAACTTGGCATGTGCCAAATACAACTAATGGCGGCATCACCGGGGTATAGCCATCCTCATTCGTAGAATAACTAGTACTACATGAATGTTCATGGAGTGTCTTCTGTGTGTGTGTGTGTGTGTATATATATATATATATATATATATATATATATAAACCAGAACCTCATATACACAAAGGTGGTACAGTAGGCCAGTATACTGTGACATGAGCACAAGCTAACTAAATATAGTGGTGTAGAAAAGGTTTCATTTTTTTGTAATCAATATCACTTTATTTAAAGTCCTTTTTCATTTTTAAATTGAAGCTTTTAAGCCAATTAAAGTGCTGAGACTTAAGAATAATTGAGTCCAAAGGTCACTGATTCCTGTGTGATAAACCTGATGTTTCACAGTTGATACCTTACGTGAAAGAGAAATGGTACCTATAATTAAACGTGGGGCTGAATCTTTGGGCTGAGCAGCTCATTGCCAATTAGCTTTCCCTATGGGAAGCTTCAAACTCTATTTCTAAAGATCTGGAAAAGGTTCTGCACCTTTAACATCAAAGGACGCAGCTTGCTGATTGAAATCTCTAGAGGCACAACAGAAAGTCTTTTTAAGAGAGCAATTTACAGGAAGTAAAACTACATGTGTGGAGTCAGCTGAAGGCAAATCTTTCAAGTAGCTCTTCCCAACCCTTGATTGCATGAGATGCAGATGACTGATGACTAGAGTAAGCTGAGACTGTGTTTCTATATTTGATAGACAAATGAAGTAACAAATATTGGCTATCAAGTGAACCTGTATTGGGACTGAAATCCGTTCTTACAACCAGTTGTGCTGAATAATTACTTTGTTGTGCCGGAGCCCAGTGCTGTTATCAGCTGATTTATCATTGCCACGCGGTAGAATCTGTGAGCGTTCCTGGAGGCAAGAGGGAGTTACAGTGAACATGGACTTTCTTTTCTAAGCACCCTGTAAACACAGTTGAAATCAGTTGGACCCTGCCATAGAGATTAACAGAATTTAGACAGAGACTCGTGAGACTGAAATTGACTTTCTTTTGGTTTTCTTTTTCTTTTCTCTTGGCAAAAGATATAGCCAGTTGCACTTGAGTATGCAGCAGGTGCATTACAGTCGTTAGATTTGATCTGTTTTTTGACAAATTCTGATGCATTCTTTTTAATTGCTATACCCCCGCTATTAAAGGGTTATTGAATAATGTGTTTTAATTTTTTTTACAAATTTAGACAATTCTGTGTTAAACAAGATAAACAAAAGAAACGATATTGTATGCTGTGACCAATGAAATTCCATCTTTTTAAAGAAACCTGTGTACCAAAATACAATCTATTTATAACTCCCCTGTGTCAAGTATGTTGTGTGGTCCTGGGATCAAAAAGAACCTGCAAAGAAGGATCCGAATAAGTGTTTCTAAGTACTAGATTCCTAATTACCAACGTATACCAAATTCATGGGACCTGGTGCCCGTACTTTTCACCATTTGGTGTAGTTCGGTTACCTATTGTAATCAGAATAAATATACTTACCCACTATTTACCTGTCTATCGTGACATATACAATCTCAATTCAGATGGAGAGACTAGCTACGCCTGGTTGACTTCACATCCACCACCCATTTCAGAGTGCATTGATAAGCCTCATGGTAGGTTACAAAATGAATCATGTGCTAGAGAGAGTTTTTAAGACACAAGGGAAATGATGTATAATTGGTAGTTGTTTAAACTCTTGGCCCTTGTATCCAGGACTGTTGCTTTTAATGTTCTGTATGTCATCTGAAAACAACAACAAATGCATTAATTGTAACGTATATGTTCTTCAAAGCTGTTAATTCAGAAAGCGTGTAGGAAGGTTTTTACATTCTGGTGGAAGCGGCTGTCTAGTTTAGTTTGCTCCCACTGCCAGTTTGCTTCAAAATTAACCCAGAATAATTTTCAAAACACATTTGGTTCGCTGTAGCATTTTCTCAATACTGCTATTCCCTAAGGCTGTACTATATCACATTAAAGACTAAGGGCTATGAGCATAAAAAAAAAAAAATCAACATAAATATATATAACCTTAGGGATAACATTTTAATAAATATCGAAATGAACCAGAGGGGTCGAGGTGGATGGCAGCTTCTAGCTGTCACTATTATATAAGTTATAATTGCGGTCCACCTATTTTTATGTACCGATATTTTTTATATACATGTGTGCAGGGGTATGTACAGTTTGCCTCTGACATACTTATGAACAAACATGCACCTTCATACCTTCATGCTATCTAGATATAGCTATGGCAGAAGGCACAATAAATTAGTTCCTGGTTGAGATTCCAGCTACAGCCAAACTGCCCTATATGCATCGTAATTTAATTAAAATTTCAACCTACAACTTACAAACTTAGAATGATGTCGTTTGCTTGCACTGTTTTCCTAATTGAACACTGGCAAGATGAATGATGACTCAATTCCAACACAAAAATGTCTACCTACTCTAGTATTGTAACAGAGTGCTGTCTGGAGAGGGTGAGGATTTTGAATGTAAACATGTTGGGTTAATATGAGGAATAATAACACGACCTCATTACATTTATACTATGTTCAGCCTATGATTTCAGGTGGTTATGTTCAGTAGAAAAATCAGATTTAACTTTTATTGCAATTCCAGCTTTGGCCATGTAGTGGCACTGTGTGTTAAGCAAAAACCTAATTGGAAATTAATATAAATAACAATATAAAATGGTAATAAATACCATTCATACTAGTCATGTTTTCTTGTGTTTGTTTTTTTTCAGATCCCTTGTGCACGTGTCTAGGAAATAGTTCTGCTTGTGTGAATCCTTCAGTTCTGGTAAACCATTAAGCATATGTAAATATGTAAATAATTCAGCTATGCCTGTTTTAATTAGTTGACATTAAATTAAAACAAGCAGGGCCTTATGCACAGGCATATTCCCCTGACAATACATGTTTCTCAAACCACACTACTGCAGCAAACTACAGAATTGTGTATAAATAAAGTATATTGAAGCAAAAGGTACTCAGCAGTCAAACATTGTCATCAGAAGCTAACAAAAATCCCCTGTATGTGAAGGGGATTCACTAAGGTTTCTATGAATTTCTTCAACAGCCTTGAATCAATTGTTGTAAAGGGAAAACCACATAGATGACAGGCATGTACAAATCAACAGCTCCAGAGATATTTACAATGGATTAATAATAATAATAATAATAATAATAATAATAATAATGATAATAATAATAATAATAATAATAATAATAATAATAATAATAATAATACATTTTGGGAACTGCGATAAAGCATGCAGTATGTCTACACATAAAAAAAACAGGGGCAATAAGGTAAATTATAACGTTTAAAAAGATATCACTAATATAATGTATATTCAGAAGTAAATGGCATTATTCCACTTCATAATGTCTTTTCAGTTTGCACAAGCTATTATGATATATTCTGATTAGGCACCGTATAACTGTTGGATACATGTGCATTACAGCAGTGATTTATAAATGTCACTCTTCAGTTCTTGTCAGCACTGTTATCATTTTCCCCAGATTAATTAGCCATATTGTTATTTGGTGGCCCACACAGCACAACGAAAAATGATGAATGAAACATTAATCAGCAAATTGTGCATTGCTTTTGCAATTAATGTGCACCTAGATTTTACTTTGTAATATTTTATTAGCTGTTAATATGCAAATTACTGTGAGTAATTGCCTCATTTCTCCAGTGCTTTATGATGGATGGAAAGTACAAGGAGATTGGTTGGCAGGGAATGGAGCCATGATGTATGGTCTGGCTCCTGGTATTTTCCCTGGGTCTGTTGATTACATTTTGCCTTATATTCTAATTTACACTATTTAGCATATGGGATAGAGGTAATGAATATGTTACAGGTAGTCCAAAATTGGAATTCCTACACAACCCCTATATATATATATAATGTATATAATGTAATGAAAAGAGTCTCTACAGCAATGCAAAACTTTTTCAGCCAAACTTTCAGTTTAGATGGCTTACCAAAAGAGTTTCTGTAGAGACATTCATGGTCGCACTCTTGTCATCTTGCTTCTAAGGGATTAATTATTTAACTCCTACCATTTATTTTCTTCAAAAAATATCTTTATTAATTTAAAAGCATGATTACATGTGATTATTAGCAGTGTGTGCTCATTGAGAATGGTGTTCAGAATAGGGTTTGTGGTGATGGAAACACAATTTCGTTGTGAAGGTTCCTGCGTGTACTGAAGACATGATGGCATGTTTACATCCTGCAAAATAGAATAGGTTTCCCATTACAAATGTAAAACACAGACATTTAGCATTACAAAAGCTATATGGATATAAACACAAGCCAACACATTTCAAAACAAGCTGCAAATGATCTACCAAAATATAGCTTAAGTTCCCTTAGTATCCTTATTCAAACAACACCTGTATAATTAAACTGGTAACTTGTTCTGCTGGTTAGTTAGCTGTTAACTTTTAGAATGATCTCAAAGTAGCAATCTATGATACATACTGGCTTGTTGATCAGTGGATGCTGAACATGTACAAAGAGCAGTCTAGTTTGTAATTTCCTGCAAGCAACAGACTATATGTACTGCTGTGAAAGCCTAGCTTGACTGCAATTTTACCAGAAAGCATGTAGTGCCTGTCAGCTGGGTACAAACACAAAACTGACACATCCAAAATCCAAACGACAACAGGTTTCATAAAAAAAGAAAGTTGGATAAAATATAATAAAATCGATGCGGCCTCTTTTTTTAATTAAATGAGCACTCCATAGGGAAATGTTGTACATGGTGGAATGTGCAGTATACAGTGAGGATATTTCTACACTGGCTGTGACCATGCATTGGCTTTTTACTGTAAGGTTAGGCGTGCATAGCTATAGCACCAAAACATTTGCTTGACTTGGTTTTGTTATCCCTAAAAATAAGTGGTTGACGCTATCCTGGTTGATTTCAAGGTGCTGTAAAATGCTCTAAAAACCCAGCTGTGGTTAATCCTGGGCTGTATAGGTTGATCAGCTCAATCACTGCATTTTTATTTCTTCATATCAAAACCAGTATATGGTTGTACTAATTCAGGAATTAGGGTTCCCACCTATTCCACAGACCAAACCCGGACATATTTCTCAGTCAGCCTAGGTCTGTCAAAAGTATACTGTAATACAGTTTAACACGATACTACCAGATCTCGGTACATATAGTTTAATTATCATTATATATGGTAAGTAAACCATATTTTACTGTAAAGGTTATGTATTTAACCACACGCAGATCAATGAAATGTAAAGCATTATTCAAATGCTGGGGACAAAGTAGAATTTACAGATCAGTATTAAACAGTGCAAATCCTTTAAGCAACTAATGCCGTATTCGGAGATGGATTGAGATTTTTTTGATGATATCTAATAACACTGGCGTAACAACGATTTTGTTCAGGGGTGGTGGTGGCAGTGAGTCGCCTGGATTATGTTTTGCGGGGGGATGCTGGTGATGGATCGAGATTTATACACGTGGCTGATATTTTTTATTGTCCCACGTAGTTGTTCTTACATGGCTCTTAAATTCTGAGAGACCAGTAATTGGAAAGGATTACTAACTGCAGTACACTCTAACAATAGGCATTTGCTAGCTCTCAGTTTTAAAACTTAGCTAAGTTTCACTAACATAACACAGCAGAATGATCACAGAACGTTTAGTAATTGTAGGACAATATTGCCACATGTAAATCTTTAATAGACTAGCAAGCACTGGCAAAATCAGCTCAGTTCTGTCTGCTTTTAATTTTTTCAAGCAAATTGGCTTAATCACTCACTGCCATTCTCATATTCACACATTCTTTTGCTTGTCCAGTGCTTCTTTAACCTGTGCTGCGTACCAGTCTGTCAGAGGGTGGGATCAAACATTGTATGCCACACTGATTGGTGGAAGTATTATTGTTGAGCCAATCAAAACTGCCAATGAAGCCAAAATAAATTCCAAAATGTACCATTATACGGGATGTCAAAGAAAATAAAGAAAGGTTGGTGTTTCTTATGTGTTTCACTTAAAACTGGACATAAGGTTTGTTAATTCCTGCCACCCGGACACAGATGCCAATTCCTGGACTGTCCGAGTCAAACCTGGACAGGTGGCAACCCTATGGTAAACAGCTCTGATGGCACCCTGTGGTTGATTTGATAGAGGTTGACACACAGTTTTGTACATGCCAGTGTTTCAATTCAATTTTTAATGATGTCTATATTTATTCGGACTACCAGTTGGTCTGAAATCAGGCACAGATTGCTGTTTTTACATTTTCATTATAGAGTCATTTATCAGCATGTATGCATTCAGTTTGTTAAAGCTGTTTGTTTTTTCCACAGCTTAGTAACATGTTAATGTTATTTACTGTCAGCTTTGACATTATGCTTTAATTTGGAGATTTGTCAGATAGGGATTTTATTAAAGGCTTAGCAGCCGGCATGGAACATATTGAATCCCGTTTTTAATGTAATTTGGTATTATCTAGGAAAGGCATGTTGTAGGAAATGCAATGTAAAAACGGTTTGCAATAAAACATATGGGGCTTTTTTTTTATCTCCAAATGGTTATTTTTTTCTGAAGGGATAAAACACCAATTTCAATTTTCAACCAAACAGGAACAACTTTAGACTGCATACAAGACTATGTTGTTTAATTTTGGTTTAGAAACTTCATTAAGTTTCCTATTTTGAAATTTAAAAAAAAGGTCCTTTTGATGTCAGTAAATCTTTTAATGAAAAGACACATCTTTTGTTTTGAATGTTGTGGTATTGAGGTCAGGACTGAGGTGTAAGGAAACCTGCGTGGCTCCTGTCGTGGTACAAGAATTTTTATTTTTTCCCCCCAGAATAAAGTAAGTTCAATAGATCAGGACAAACCCCCACACCATGGACATTTGAATACAATTTATTTCATTGATTATGCGACTGTAGGCCGTCGACCCCCTATAACAGAGTACCAAGGAGGATGCAAATTAATCAAACAGATCTAGGGTTAAGTTACCAGGCTGTTTATATTGCTCTGATAAACCAGAATTGGCTGAAGTAATGTGTGAAGGCGACAGTCCTTCCTACATTGCTTTATTGTTTTTTTGATAAACACGTTTTGCATTTTGTTGCATTTTGACCTCCTTCAAAAGACAGCCATTTGTCATTGTATTTTTCTAAACCCTAATATCCTTATATGGAATACTGTATCTCTAAAACCAGAAGTTTGAAGCTCATTGAGTCACATATGGCTTAAGAACCATCTGTTGAACATCTCTGTTGTAACGGATTAGAGGCTGTAGAAGTGGCACAGTTCATGAATCTGTGGACATCTCTGTTGTAACGGATTGGAGGCTGTAGCAGTGGCACAGTTCATGAATCTGTGGACATCTCTGTTGTAACTGATTGGAGGCTGTAGCAGTGGCACAGTTCATGAATCTGTGGACATCTCTGTTGTAACGGATTGGAGGCTGTAGAAGTGGCACAGTTCATGAATCTGTGGACATCTCTGTTGTAACGGATTGGAGGCTGTAGCAGTGGCACAGTTCATGAATCTGTGGACATCTCTGTTGTAATGGATTGGAGGCTGTAGCAGTGGCACAGTTAATGATTCAGGCTTGGGAACATACTGAAGCAGTGGCTGTCCCAGTGCACCAAGTATGCAAATAACCTTGAGTTTTGTTTTTGTACTGTAGTTCTGGATGAACCCTCTATGTTAATAAAAAGGTGGTCAAGATAATAATGCTGTAATGAGCCCTGGGTCACAATACAATTGGGTCAAAATAATATCCTACTGTAGATTGACACCATGCTACTGTCCGCCACCTTCCATGAGCACAAAGTTAATCCACATGACCAGTCAAATTGCATTCTGGAATGAAATGACATTTTAGGCTTTTAAAAAAGAAGACGTTTACCACGATTTATGGGTGTTTGGACTATAAGATGGAGATTGCCAAAAGAATAATGATGTTATAAGCATAAAAGAATCAGAAACAGATCATTAGTTCTTAAGTTAACAGGCAGTTTTCCTGTTTCCCTTATTCTTTCCTCCAAATCGACTGCATCAATCAGCTTTGTAACTCACTTGAGAATAAGCCGCAGGCAAAACTACACTACTTTGCAGATGCTACGACTGAAGAAATAGCATTGAAATTAGAAATATCCCTAAAATATATCTTTTTTTATATCCAAGTTCCAATTACTGACATCATTAGTATCATTGTTTAACCTTTGCAATGTGGTGACAAGTTAGTATAAAAGGATCATTAAACCTTAATAAAACATCCCTACTTAAAGGGTTATTGTATAGTGTTGTGATGGGAAAACAATTTATAACAAAAATCTTGTTATAAAAAAAAAAAACAACATAGGCCTCCCTCATCAAAAGACATCTTTCCCAGACTTGTTTATTCCACAGGCCTGCATTTACACTTTAAAAAAGACCGAAGCCTAGCATTTCAGTTGGTATGTCAAAGAGGGAGACCCTTGCTGGTAAGACAGAGATGTAACAATGTAACTCAGACAGAAAACATTCATTTACCAACCTCTTTTCATGGGGACACGTGGGTGTCACAGGAGAAGGACACAGATTTCACCATTTCTTGTCTGCATTGCCACGGTAACCAACGCCTCTACTGTACAGCTATGGCCAAAAGTGTTGCTTCACCCCATAGAATTAACTAATTTTGCTTCATAAAGCCAAATGAAACCTGCTGAACAATGTTATGTTATTTTATTGAATTACATACCGCTTTGTAGTTTTCCATATACTTAATGAAAAAATGACAAAAAATGAAAAAAAAAAAATTGAAAAATCTTCCGGTAGACTTCTGTGATATCCCTTTGTAGTTTCTTTGATTACATGATGTTACATAAAAGATCTAAATTATGTTCATATACTGTAGTTTTTATTTTTTTTATTTTTAATGTCTCAATCCTAAAATTGTAGTTGATGCAAAATGTTTGGCCATAGCTGTATCTTGAAGATACTAGAAACTAGGTTTGTCAGCCTCGGAGCAATAACCTACGAGTTTCGCTTGGTTGGGCCGATCGACGGGGGACTGTTTTATTTGTTCAAAAGAGACTTTGCACATCCCTCCAGATCAAAAAGCAAGTCAACTATATGATTTATTGAATTCACAGTGCATAAGGTAGGATGATAATGTTGTTTAAATGCTTGTGATGATATTTGTTGTTTAAACATGTATATGTGATATTTGATGTTTAAGATGTTTCTGAAAGTATTGCTCTTATCTCATGTGTTGTAAGTATAACTATACGTTCACAACTGGGTAAGAACCTTCGATTCCGCTGTATTTTTACTTTCAATATGTGTATCTGTGGTGGATCAATTAAAGCCCTTGACATAAAACACATTTAATACATTGCCTCATAACGTTTTATCTGTTCAGTATCCTATTATCCTGTATGATTCTCTATTGTTGTTAATGTATCCATGTGGCAAAGTGGCTGGTAAGGGGAACAGGTGTAGCGGTGATGCGATGCAGGAGTGACAGGCAGACAACGTTAATTTTGTGAATAAGTGTTTATTGTGCTGTTTCCAGGTCTGGCGACCGTCAAATAATAAATCCCCGGCAGTACACAACCATGTGTAAAGCGCGGGGAGCGTAAATAATACCACACAGTCCTGAACAGAAAAACAAAGGCACGGTCACCAGTCCTGGGTGAATTCAAACGTGCAGGTGCTCTGTGCAGTGGTGCTCCGGATAGTGCTTTCGTGGCGACAGCTCCGGAGGTGTGCTTTAACTGTCTAGTGGTACGAAAAAGACAGACAATTACAGACAGACAGAAATAACACACAACACTTATTTCTCTCTTATATTTCTGAGAGCTCCTCTCTCATTCCTTCTCTCCTCACGTTAACCCAAACGAAGGAAAAGAACAGCGTTACCCTGGCCCCTATATGTAATCCCGCATGATATCTAGGTAAACGGTTGCAGCTGCCTTATTACTTGCAGCTGCCCCTCGTTTACCTGTCAAATCAATACGGTCTTACAACAGAGTCTCGCTTCTTTCCAGGCTGGCCCACTTCCCGGTCCCGGAAACGAACTGTCAGGCCAGCCCTTCCAG
The DNA here is from genome assembly GCF_902713425.1 of Acipenser ruthenus. Lineage (NCBI taxonomy): Eukaryota > Metazoa > Chordata > Actinopteri > Acipenseriformes > Acipenseridae > Acipenser > Acipenser ruthenus. Next base: position 20,730,874 of record NC_081210.1, on the reverse strand, counting down.
ATACTTCTCCTCCCATTCTTTAGCGCCCTCACAGGTCGGGGGGAAGATTTATCACCAGAACTCGTATTTCTGTCACAATCCATCATTATTTCCCATTCTTACTAACTCTTCCAGCAAATATTGTTTCTGAAAAGACTCCTCAAGGCTGTTTTTTTTCTGAATTGAGGTGGTGAAGCATACAGTATTAGCGTTGCACTGTACACGTCTATTAGTGGGGCATTGTGCACTCACTGAAGCCTGTGCAAAACTGATATTATTCCTCATGTTACTTCATCAAACCTGAGGATCTGCCTCCAGGGTTTGGTAGCTTGACATTTGTAGGTGGAAAGAGGCAATTGGCTGGAAGGCAGTAACAGAGGTGGCTTGTCAATCTTCAGTCCTCCTGATTGGTAAGTGGTTTACAATGGTGAGTCGACATTTGATCATTTTAATTTGAATACAGATACAGGAATACAATTGATTGATAAATAAATAAAGCACGGCAATTGGTTCATATACCTAAACTAGGTCAAAATATAGACATTGCAGTTTAATTTCAGTGAGTATCTTACCCAAAAAGCCTTTATACTGTACAATCCATTGGGTGGGCAAATGGAAGGGAAGTGGATGTAAGATAAATTATCTAGCCATGTTTTGTTGCATTAAGGTCTCCATTGCAAACTTCAGCTTGTCATTGACAAATTAGAAATCAAAGGTCTTGCAGTAATACAGATATGATCTATCACTTGCTGTTTATGAAAAATATGACAGCATCATGCATTCTCTAAGAGTTCAGCTCTGACCTGTGGTCTACCCAGCACTCAGGCAATATCATTCCATGACAATTGCAAGTAGCTGCTTATACCAGGGCGAGGAGCCCTGTACAGTGTTGATTTGTTTATTTTATTTTAGAACAGGATTTCCCCCTCCGGCCCCGTGTTATTTTGTATTTTATTATTATCGTTTGATTTATTTATAAAGGACAGCGAATTGCCAAGTGTGTTTTTGTATTTGTTTATTATAATTTAGTATTGTAATTATATGACGGCGGAGCGCCGTATGTTTGTTATTGTTTTGTTTACTTTTTAAAACGTGTTCTGGCAGAGGTGAGATTGGTGCTCGTCCTCTGCCAGGAATAATTAAACTCGTGCAGAAGGTGGCCATCTCCCGAATTAATTAAGTGATTTAATTTGTTGCTAATCGGGAGATGGTCACCTGTTATAAAAAGCCTGCAGCTCTCCAACTCGGGTGGGTGTTTAGGAGTGAGGGCGGCGAGAGGAAACGAAAGCAAAACGAAATTAAAAGATTGTATTATTTTTGTGTTCGAGATTTTGTTTTGTTTATCTGTTTTATTTTGTGCTCTGTGAGCAAAGTGTCTTTTTTTGTTTAAATATTTTATTTATTTTTGTTGTATTTAAAATAAAAACGGCGCTGAAAGCGCGTTTTGAACTGCAGATACCTGTGTGTTTTTACTTCCTGCACTCTGGCCTGACGTCACCACTCGTCATCCCTGTCACACTGCTCTTATTGTGATCCATTGTCTCCTTGCAGCTGAGAAGGCCAAAAAGGTTTTGAGACATTTGTCTTTTTTTAAATACTTAAGGCTAAAGAATGGTAGCCCACCTCAGCACTAACCAACACCAATAGCCAATGTGACTTCACCACATCTGTTCTGCAGGGTATGGTATTAGCCCATACACCGAGCCTTGAATCTGCATACACAATGCTGACTTCTTCTCATTAAATATCTCAGGAACTGTTTAGAGAGCTGTGTAGTTTCCCTTCTACTTAAACCCAAGGTTTTTAATCATGTCCACTGTCAGAACCACAGGTGGAAACGGAAATGTGTATGTCGCCAGACTGAAAAGACCATGCCATCTGATGGGGAAGGCATTGCTGTTGGTGTCTAACAAAATACAGCAAAGAGGCATAGCTTTTATGAAAAACAAATAACTATGCTTAGGACTGTGTGGTTTGCTATTTGCTTTTGTTATGGTGATTATATCAAACAGCACCACTGGGAATCAAAATTTTAGGAAGAAGGAGTATATCCATATATCCCATTTGTTTAGTCTATCATTGCTTAATTACTTACTAAGAGGCTAAAAATCTAATTTGATACAAGATTGTTAGTACTTCATATGGGTTAGTTGTGCTATTAATATTACAATGTTCTGCACTGGTTCAAAAAAGCTCAATATTTAATCATGTAATATGATACATACTGCTGATGGAGATACATGCATTTGCAGCAACGCTATCTTTTTTATGAATCATTTATTGCACTATTCCTATTGAGTTAAGCACTTAGAGACAACAATGTTATATAAAATTTATAAATAATGTACATTTTTGAAATATAAAAAACACCAGAGGCCCAGTTTTCCACAAATTACTCACGTAATACATTTACTATGGAGGGGGCAAGTTGCCTGCGATTTTGCCCATTAGGAAAATAATAGACCTTTGTGTATTATGTACGTGCTAAACATATAGTATATATCTTGTGCACTTGTGCCCAAGCAAAAATACTATAGAAAACTATTACTGAATTGTTTCCCGTGTTCTGGAAAAGATCTGGCAGCACAGTGGTTGAAGTGTTAAATTTTGATGTTAAAGTCTATAATTTGAAATAGACTTTAACAAATAGGGGGTGAATGTGAAGATGTTGATACAATTCTGTATCTTGACCAGCATTCAAACAACAAACTGATTCATTAAAAGGATAATGGCATTACTGTGAAGTAATCATTATTTGAACAAGGAAGTTCCAACAATTAAACTACAACTTTTATTTACCTCTGTTCATCTGAAATAATCACTGTAGTCTGCTGAAAGTTTTTGAGAGCAGGACTCGATCACCCCTGTGAGGCATTTTATAAGTAGTACAGGTTTTAGAACGGTGTCATTAATTAGTTTAATCTGAGCTGTGCTTTATTTTCTGTTCAGTTATTTTGCAGAAACAGAATGGCTGACCTCGATAAATAGTAGAAAGCCGTGAGAGAGCAGTGTCCATTTATATAATCAACAATAGAATTTACTTGGCAAATCTCATGACCATGAGATTGAAAGCGCCAGAGTTTTAGGAGGCTTTGAAGTTATTTGTGGGCACTACCTAATAATGTATGCATAACATATGTTTCAGGAATCCCTTTCCAAACGTTTCTTGAAAAAATGTGCCCTGATCTTCTCAATATGGTCATATAGAACGACAGGTGTTTGTTTACTCAGGCTATAACTGTTTTGTTTGTTTTCCTTCAATCAGATTGTGGTTTGCTGGATTGCTGAACCAGGATTGTAAACAGCATGAGCATGATATATCACACAGAAATTTGAGGTTAAATTTGTTTATGCTACTGGTCATCTGTCCTACCATTGTGCCACAGACACATTTTTAAATCAATATGATTTTATCTACATTAAAAGCGTTCAATTAATTAATACAATGCTGTTTCATTCCTTATAGCAAATATAGTTATTATTTTTATATAAATTTCAACTTCTGGTATGTGATTAGTAAACACAGTTGTATGGTTTAATAAAGTCATGAGTTTTAAATGTAAAAATGTCCTGTGAATGAATGCAAATTTTAACAGTTTTGAAGCTTTGACAGTATAGAATACACTTAATGAAAGCTTTTGACAATAACTCATGTGTATAAACATTTGGAACTGTGATTTGGCTTTCCTAAGCAAAAAATAAATAAATAAATCTTTACATTCAAGTTGTACAGTGCTCTGAAAATGAATGGATTTTGTAAGAGGTGATTTCTCAATGCGTACCCCTAGACTGTACAACCAAAGCAATCAACCAAAAGGGTCAATTTACTAATAATATTTTCCCAAAACCAATCAAGATATGAACTACAGTCAATAAATGTATTATATACGTTACATATTCAGGCATTAAGAGATTTTGTTTTCCAAATGACGTAAGGTTGATTAAGTATAACATTACATTTGCTTGTTTTCCTTTTCTACATCATTTATGTTATATCCAAAATGGAAATGAGACCCGTGTAGCTGCCCTTGCATTAACTTTGACCCATAGAACACCATTTCACTGCCATATACTGCAAGTGCAACTTAGTTGTCATTGACGATGGTACAGGTCAAGACCTAAACCCTGCCAAACTTGGAACTCCAGACCATGTTACATGGGTGTGGCTAGCGAGGGTCTGGGGAGGCATATTTTATAGTGGGTTGTGTAGAGACAGGAGTCTTGGTAACCTGAAAGTTTAAAAAGTACAGTAAAATAAATGACATGGCATGCCTGTCGCAGACTATTTATGTGGAATTCATATATGCAGGTATGTAGGAAATGTTAAAGATAACACATGCATGGCTGTCAGGTCGCCTGGCCCTGTTTCACATCCTAGGTCTTTTTACTTCAGCAATGTCTTTTTTTTTACTTTACCAATCCATGTCAGTCATGAGCAGGGCTTCCCAAACCTGGTCCTGGGTACCCCCTGTGTCTTCTGGTTTTCATTCCAACTGAGCTCTCAATTACTTAACTAAGCCCTTTATTGAACTAATCGTTTACTTAATTAGACCTTTTTGGGCTTTTTTAAATTCTCAGCTCCTAAAAAGTTACAGATTTCAAGTTACTTATACAATGTTGTAGTTAATTTGAAATCTCCAACTGTTTAAGAGCTGAAAAGAATTAAAAAGGTCTAATTAAGTTCAACTAGGGGTTCAATTAAGTAACTGAGAGCTCAGCTGGAATGAAAACCAGAAGACACTGGGGTCACGAGGACTGGGTTCAGGAAGCCCTGCATTAGGGGAAGCTGCTGGATGGTTAATGACAGGAAAGAATGTGTTAAAAGGGTGGGGACAAATTCAGTCTTTCACGAGAAAAGACCTTTGATGTGCAGCACTATGGAAGCCATACAAATAGAGTTGTCCTTAACCTACTGTAGTATAGTTCCAGAAATATATATATATCTTTTTTTTGTTGTTTTTTAAATGAAAATACACGTTTGTTAGACTTGCTTCTTTGAAACCTGCACATATGAGACCCACATAGTGAATAGATAAGCACGACAGGTAATATTTAAGCTTATGTTAGCTGTAACCATTTTAAATGTGTTTGATTAAGTAATTAAATATTTGTTTTAAATCATTTTTTACTTACCTGTAAATTTGATTAGTCCCAACTAGAGATGCTGTAGTGTAGTTTGACAGTAAGGCTTCATGTGGAAATATTCTGGAGCCCCTATAGGATTTACTCATGCACTCAATGGCAGACACCCCTGCTGTAAGAAAACTAGGCAGAAGAGCATTGCACACAACATGACAAGTTCAGGCAATTTTGGAGTTACAGTCATTTTAACAGTCTTATTCCTAAAGCAAAGGAAATGACAATGTATTTAATGGAGCATTCCTATTTTTTTCAAATCTCAGTGATTTGAATATGAGGTTGGCATCTCTGCAGGTTATCAGGGGACTGTTTGGATAACAGAAGCAGTCATAATGTATTTATTTAAAAAGTCAACCAGGAATATTACTCAGTGAGACCAAAGTCACATGTACAGTGAGTTTCCAGAGGCAGAAGACAGCAGATTGCAATGATTCCAAACAACATACAACAGGAAAAAAAAACAAGTGGGCACAATACCTTAGTTAGTTATCAGAACAAACAGACACAAACAATCAAAGAAACTTCAAGTCTGTACTTTTAAAATGTGATGTTGACCATCTCCACTGTTAGCTCATTCCATTAGGTTAGAAGGGTATGAAAAAGACCTTGAGACAGTTTAGTCGTGATTCTTGAGCACTTCTTGAAGCATACATTGATATAGTACGAAACCCAACACTGCTAAGATACTTAAGAAAAGGTGTTATTAATTGAATCAATCTCTGACTGTCGAAATGTTAATCATTCTAATTTACGACAGAGGATGCAATGAAGAGTTGCATTGGAAACATGTATTCAGCATTTTAACATTAAGCTTTTTAAGGGAGAATGCTGTTGACATAGTCATAAAAAGGCTAAATCATAGCTGTTACCAACTAAAGATGAGCACTCCATATTGCTCCAAGCCTACTACATAACATTAAGCGTCTCTAATTACTGTGTATTTACATAGTAGTTAATTAATAAACACATGACAACCTAACCCTTTTCTGATGCAATTGTGTAATAACATATATCGTGCAAAACAATTTACACATTAAGTACATTGTAACTATGAATAATAACGTTGTAATTATATGTAACTATACATGTATTTGCTAAGTAACTACTATGCAAATACACAGTAATTAGAGGGACTTAATGTAAAGTGTTACCGCCTACTAATTATTGTAGCATTGTGATTATTAAGTCAATCACAAATATATAAATAATTATTTAAATAGGAACAGCAGTCTGTTGAAACAGAATTTGAAGGTCTGTTTAAGAATGTATGGACTTTTTTTAAGCTGAAAAAAAAATCTGATATGCAAAGTCCTGTTTTTAGTATTCAAACTTCTGAAATAATCATTTATGCAGACCATATTTGCAATGCTCAGATACTTTCTTCAGTTAATGTAATTGACATCATTTTGGAACCAAGCAAGTCTTCATAAATCAAGAGATTCTGCTTCCCCCTTTTTTGGGAAGTGGGCTTTTAACTGTAACACATTTCTGGCCAATAATTAAATAAGTAACACTTTTTGTGATTCCCCAAGGGTGACACAGTTGTGAGTAGAAGGCATCTAAAGTATCGATGAGCTTTCATTGCAGTTAATAGCTTCAATAGTTTTTTTTTTCCTCCCCGTTGACAACCAAAAATACATTCTTGAAATGTATTTTTGTTTACGACTGTAAGTCGCCCTGGATAAGGGCTAAGAAATAAATAATAATAATAATAATAATAATAATAATAATAATAATAATAATAATAACCAACAGCATTCATCTTAATAAGCAGGACAAAGCAGTTGGCCCTTGCATTTCTTACACAGGGCAGCTTGGTTTTTAATAGTTGCAAAATTCAGGCATGTTATTATTATTATTTATTATTATTTATTTCTTAGCAGACGCCCTTATCCAGGGCGACTTACAATTGTTACAAGATATCACATTATTTTTTACATACAATTACCCATTTATACAGTTGGGCTTTTACTGGAGCAATCTAGGTAAAGTACCTTGGTCAAGGGTACAGCAGAGGTGTCCCCTACCAGGGATTGAACCCACAACCCTCCGGTCAAGAGCCCAAAGCCCTAACCACTACTCCACACTGCTGCCCCGCATGTGTAGAAGACGCAAGAATTGAGACAAATTATTTGACGTCTTGAGACTTTATTTATAAAGCTAGAGATTGCTAATTAGATCTAAAGCTGGCCTTTTCTATTAGCTTTAAAGGGAACTCCGGTGGGATTTGTATGCATTGAGTTACCAAAATCAGAACATTACAGCAGCCTTATTACTGCAGTCACTGTTCATTGAACACCCACACCACCGCCACCGAGTGTCAATTAAAGCCATTAAAGAAGTATTGCGTTTTCGTTGTGTCTAATAGAGGTTGGCAGGGCTTGCCTGTGCACTGTGGATTATGAAGAGAGAGACTGTAACTTGCAACGGGGTAATGTGTCTATTTAACATTTCTTTAAACATGTAAAATAACATGTAGACATATTTGTTTGATAGTTGTTTAACTAGCATATTCATGTATTAAAGAACCTCCATTGCAAATACACCAGGAATGGTGTTTGTCTATATGTCTGAAATTTCTTTAGGTTCTACTGTATAGTTACTAACTTACTTGACATTTATATTCGTGTGCACTTGAGATTAGTTAATCACTACTAAACGTTTAGCCACTTGCTAAACATTTAAACTTGATTCAGAGTCATCAGCCACTAAATTAACCCAGTAAGGTACTAAACTGCTTGGTTATCAGTTTACTTCCAGACTTCAACAAATTTTGACGGGGGGATTTATATTGTAGAGCCTCCTCTTTATGGCATAAAAAGCCCTGCGTGCTTTCTCCTTTAGTGCATTCACTGCCAGGTTAAAGCTCCCTGATGCATTGATGGTCAGACCCAGGTATGTGTAGCTGCTGGTGTGCTCTAGGGTGGTGTTGCCTAGAGTGAAGTGGTACTTATTTCCCTGAGATCTGGCTATTCTTCTGGAATATCATGACTCTGGTCATGTTCATGTTTACTGCCAGGGCCCAGGTCTGACAGTACTGCTCTAGCAGTGACAGGCTCTGCTGTAGCCCCTGCTCTGTGGGTGACAGCAGGACCAGGTCATCTGCATAGAGCAGGAATTTAACTTCAGTGTCATGTAGAGTGAGGCCAGGGGCTGCAGACTGCTCCAGCACTGTGGCCAGCTCGTTGATATAGATGTTGAACAGTGTTGGGCTCAGACTGCAGCCCTGTCTCACCCCACACCCTTGTGTGAAGAATTCTGTTCTTTTGTTGCCAATTTTCACACCACACTTATTTTCTGAGTATATCAATTTTATGATGTCATAGACTTTACCCCCTACACCACTTTGAAGAAGTTTAAGAAATAGCCCTTTATGCCAAATTGAATCAAATGCCCTTTTAAAGTCTATAAAGCAGGCGAATATTTTTCCTTTATTAGTGTGATGGACTTGTTTATTTATTAGGGTGTGTAGGGTGTAAACATGATCAGAAGTGCAGTGTTTTGGTAGGAATCCAATCTGACTCTTACTCAAGACACTGTGTTAGGTAAGAAAGGCCAGTATCCGGGCGTTAATGATACTGCAGAACACCTTCCCCAGATTACTGCTCACACAGATGCCCCGGTAGTTAATGGGGTGGAATTTGTCTCCACTTTTATATATGGGTGTTATAAGCCCTTGGTTCCAGGTCTCAGGGAAATACCCAGCTCTCAGTACGAGATTGAGGAGTTTGAGCAAGGCCTCCTGCAGCTTGGGGCTGCTGTGCTTCAGCATCTCAGCGTTGATGCTGTCCTTGAGTTTATCATTCAGCTCCTCCGCCGTGATTAGGGTGTCTAGGGGGTTCTGATTGTCCTTAATACAGGATTCTAATTTTTTTTGTTTTTCACAAATGGCATTTTGAGTTTTTTGTTCTTTGTATGTTATTCAAATCTTTTACAGCCAGAGTTACTCCTGTTTTTGTGTGTTTTGAAATGTTTGTATTAGGGTTTCTATTTCATTGGTGCCAATTGCTTCTTTGTATATTTCTGTGCTGTTTGGAGCCCATCTGTAGGAATGGTTTAGATTGTACATCTTACAGGGCTGTGTCTGTGTGTTGTTAATCTGCTCTGTTCTTTTTATGAACACAGTGATTTGGCTGTGATCTGACAGGGGTTTGTGGTCTGACAGTGAATGCATTAATAATGGAGGGGTCCAGGTCAGTGATGGCATAGTCCACCACACTGTTACCAAGAGCTGAGCTGTATGTAAACCTACCTAAAGAGTCCCCTCTGATCCTGCCATTCATGATATATAGGCCTAGGCCTTGACAGAGATTCAATAATTGTCTCCCATTTTTATTTACCACACTGTCATGGCTATTCCTGTTTGTAGTCATGTACGTGTGGTATAGAGGGGATTGTCCGAATATGTGGCTGTACCCCTGTGAGTTCATGAAGTCAGGCAGAGTGCCTGTTCTGGCATTAAAGTCACCGCAGAGCAGCACACTTCCCTGGGCCTGGAAGTGGCAGATCTCTGTCTGGAGATCGTGGAAGGTGTCTTCCTTGTAATAAGGGGAGTCCGATGGGGGGATGTAGGCTGCACACAGGTAGATATCTGTTTGGCAGGTGACAATGCTATTACTCATTTTTAGCCACAGGTGGGTCTCTCCTGTTCTTATTGGCCTAATAGAGTCGGTGAGCTCCTCTCTGTAACACACAATGACCCCCCCTGAGTCTCTGCCACGTTTTACGTGTGAGTGTTTCAGGGAGGGCACTATAATCTCCCTGTAGCCTGAGGGACAGTGAGTGGACACATCAGCACGGCACCACGTCTCGTGGAGAATAATTATATCTATGTTATTTATATTTCTGATGAATTCAGGGTCTGTGCTCTTCAGCCCAAACACTGACGAACACAAACCCTGAATATTCCAGGAGCTAATTTTAAGCGATCTCATATTTATAATTTAAGCTATTTATAATTATTATCTAGAATAAAATATAATGTCAGAAACATTGAACACAAATCAGTAACATGTTACACACTATTAAGTGTTTTCTTCTTATTTGTATTATTTTCTTATTCTAATTCTTATTATTAGTTGTATATTTCTTTTCTAATACATTTAGAGTGGGGTGTACTTAGCTTGTGATTTTGAAAATTAAGTTCAGGAGCTGCCGTATCTCCCCCATCTCAGAGCTGGCTAGGGTCCCTGGTTTGGAAGCAGCTGCTGCATAGCTGTGCTGCTGCTGCTCTGTCTGAGTGCTGTGCTGGAGCTGCTGCTGTTGCTGGATCTCTCTGGGCTGGGCTCTGCTGGGCTGGGTCCCTCTGGGCTGGGCTCTGCTGGGCTGGGTCCCTCTGGGCTGGGCTCTGCTGGGCTGGGTCCCTCTGGGCTGGGCTCTGCTGGGCTGTTGTAGTGTGTGCTGCCGGTGTCCAGGCTGCGGAGGCTGGTGTTCTTGGGGGGGTCTCCTCGTAAGCGTAGGGCTATGCTGTCCTTGGTGGTCGTCTGGTGTGCTCCTGTTTCGGGGGTGGCTGGTGGGGTCTCGGCCCATGGCAGTGTCCTTTAGGTTTTTGGCGATGATCCTAACGCCTTCCTGGTCGAGGTGTACATGATCGTACAGGTGCAGCGTGCTCAGGGTGGGGTGGTGTGCCAAGTGGACATTAGACAGAAGGGCACAGCCTCTGGAGATGTCACTGTTGATCCTCTGAATAGTGTGCTGGGGGACGTCCTCTCTGGGCAGCAGGGTGGAGATCACTATCTTCGCGCCAGGGAACTCCTTTGTGGCCTTCTCCGCTACTCTCCTTACCGACTCGGCCACATCTTCCCCCTGAGAGCCCAGGTCATTGGTGCCAGTGTGGATGATAATGTGCTCGGGGTCTCTCAGGGTCGACTGGCACAGCAGCTGGAGCGTCCTTTCTGTAGTTGGGCACCAGAATTTTGCTACCCGGCTGCTGGGGAAGAGTCTTCGCTGGTTCAGGTACTTCCCATTGGAGTTGATAAGAACGGCTATCTTGGAGCTGTATATTTTAGAAGCCTGTCTGCTTGAGGGAGTCTGTGTCTCTGGGGCAGTGTGTGTGATGTGGGAGGGAGGGGCAGTGTGTGTGGTGGGGGAGTGGGGGGTAATGTGTGTGGTGGGGGGGAGTGTCTCAGTGTCGGGGTGTGCTGGGGGAGTGGGGTGTGTGTTTGGATCAGTGTGTGTGTGGGATGATGTGGTGTGTGTATCGGTGTCGGTGTCAGTCAGACAGGCCCTGCTTGCTGGAGCTCCCGTGTTCTTGGGCTGGCTGTAGCGTTACTGTGCCGGGTGGGGGGGAGAAGGTGTGACTCTGAGTAGCTGCTCTCTGACTCTATATGCTCCTCTCTTTGCGCTGCAGCTCCTCTCTCAGCTTGGCCAGCTCGTTTCTCAGGGCCTCGTTGTCCTGCCACAGCTCTCCCATCTCAGCTCCCAGCTCCCTGATGGAAGCCCTGGCCTCGTTCCTCACCTGCCTCACCTCGTCTCTTATCTGCTGCACGAGGTCGTTCTCTGTCAGCGTGGTCAGAGTGAACTCCTTGAATTCTGCAAACTCCACTTCCAGCAGTGAGAGGCATTCCTTCAAGTGCTGCACTGTGCTGGGCAGTCTGGGGGTGAGCGGGAGGGTGCGGGGGTCTGCAGTGGGGGAGCTGCAGGGGGCTGTGTTTGCAGTGTGGGGTCTGCAGGGGGCTGTGTCTGCGGTGTGGGGAGCTGGCTGCTGTTCTGGGTCTAGTACCTCTGGGTTTTTTTTCTCCTTCTCAGCCAGTTCTTTTAGAGCCTGGAAATCTTTCTCGAATGGTTCAAGGCTGGCCTCAGTTCCCTGAATCATAATAGTGCCATTATAATACACATTGATGCTGAGCCTTGTGCTGTCAGGGTCAGTTTCATCTCCTATACGCAGTTGCCTTCCTTTGCAAATCCCTCTCAGCTTGATATTACTATGTGCTGTGCAGAGGGTTGTGTGCCAGGCAGTTGGGTGCTCTGTATAGAACAGCAGGTTGGTTTTGGTCCTCTTGTCCCCAGCCAGGCTGCAGTCTGCTATCAGTGTCTCTGGGGACTCCTTCATTAGCTTGTTCTTATACAGCTTCTTTGCCTTTGCACTGGTGACCTCATCAGGGTATCGGATTACACTGCTAGTCTGGCCCCTCCCATTTTGCAGGGCTAAATTGATACATTTATCCATTCCGACCAACTGTCAAATACCAACTGCCAAATACCAACCACTTTTAGCTGCTTTCAGTAACTGAGAGTTTTTAGCTATTAGGCTTTAGTTAATTTGTTGTATTAAAAAGGCTTACCTTTTATTTTCCTCTTCAGTTCTTTTTTTATTTCTTTCTTTCTGTTTATTTCAATTTGTCTGTTTCTTTCTGTTTCTATTTCTTTCTGTTTCTTTTTTTCTCTTTCTTTCTTGTTTAATTTTCCTGGATGTCTTATTTCTGTAGTAAAAGCTTTCCATTTGTTTTTTATTTGTCCTTACTGATTTATATTCTTAATTCTCACAATTAAATTTACTCTAGATTAACATTTTTTTAATTTAAATTAAGAGCTCATCTTGCTGCTGGGGAAACGGCAGAAAAACATATACAAATTAAAAAACAAATATACATTTTACAAACAACTATGCAATTTAGGGATTGCATTTAAAAAGTAATTTTCAAACAAGCTTTGCAAGATTTGCAATAAAATGCAGACCAAGAGGTAAGGCATTGCATTAAGACAATAATATGTGTTCAACACTTCTCAAGGCATAACTGTGAGGATAACTTATTCATATTTATGAGAGAGGGTCATGATAGGAGCCTCATCAAAAGTAATTGTTTTAAGGTTTTACATATCAGAAATCAAAAAGAGTGTCACTTGAAATACATTGTGATCATTAATAGCTTTAAAAAAATCTTTAAAATAGGCATTTTATGTATAAGGGAACTGGGAGGTCTATAAAGTAATGGCAATACACATTAGGTGAGATTCACTGGAATCATTTTGTTAACTCTATCCTACAACATGTTTTACTTCAACTTCATGTAATGTCCGCATTATAATTTCTTTCCAGGTGTCATGCATGCAATGTACTCTTTCAGCTGTAAGCCTTGCTTCCACTATTTCTTCCATATTTAATTGCTTTTGGTTTAAATCCACTTTACCTTTCTGTGACTACCTTGACGACTGTAGTTGATAGTAGCCAAGGGACAAGAGAATTAATTTGTTAATCTTTTGCTTCTGTTAATCTACAAAATGGATGGATGAGCACGGAAATTGCTCAATTTCCCACAGCTCAATAAATAAATATCAAGTCAGCTGTCCAATATGTTCATGCATGGAATTTCAGTCACCATTATGGTTCCTTAGAGCTTTCTTTGTAACCTTTATTTATTGTGTTTATTTGTTGTATGAATTTCTACTTTACAGCTGCTTGATGCACTTGTTTGCACTTAAATTGATACATTATATATTCTCCATTTATCTAATAGTTAACTACCTTTTTAGTATCCTATTATGTGTGGTATTGTCTATTCTCTCTTGTTTCTGTTTTAATCATTAATGGTTATGCATACTAACTATTCAAAAAAGTGACAGCTTTTTTCAACTCAGTCGAAAGTATTTCTATTGGATTGAGATCTGGTGATTGTGAAGGCCATTCCAGAACTTTTATCTTCATTTTATTCAAGAATTCCGCAGTTACTGAGCTGTATGCTTTGGTTTGTTGTCATGTTGGAAGATAACTGTCTGACAATCAGCCAATGAGCAGATGGTATCATTGTACATTATGGAATGTTTTGAGACATGGCTGAATTCATTCAATCACAGTATTGCTCTGATTGCAGATTTTGGTATTCCATATTTGTTTGCTGTAGTCTGGTACGAGTGCTTTTCTCAACCGTGAATCTAACCCCTTTATCTTGACCATCATCTGATGTGTTGCCAAAAAAATTCTTCTTCAACAAATGTCGGACATAATTGTCTATTTTTCTGGCTATATGACTTTGTAATGCAGCTTAATTACTGTGTAATTGTTTTCAATCAATTATTATATTTTTTAATTAGTTCTATTTACATTTTTACAGACTTTTAATGTAAAGGTGCCAATACTTTTCTTATGAACAAAGTGTTGTTTTTTTTTGTTAAAGATTGTTTATTAATTTAAACTATCAGCAATTTGGTCTTTGTCATAGTAATGAGTGGCTAATGTTCACTAAATGCTTGTATTTAACATATTTCCTTGAATTATCTTATATTAAGTGTAGGGTGCCAATATGTTTGTCTGTAACATAAACTGAACACTGATTTTTATTTTATACAACAATTGGACAATTTATATCAGTCATATCCATACTATATATATATATATATATATATATATATATATATATATATATATATATATATATATATATATATATATGTATATATATACAGTACTGTGCAAAAGTTTTAGGCAGGTGTGAAAAAATGCTGTAAAGTAAGAATGCTTTCAAAAATAGACGTGTTAATAGATTATATTTATAAATTAACTAAATGCAAAGTGAGTGAACAGAAGAAAAATCTACATCAAATCCATATTTGGTGTGACCACCCTTTGCCTTCAAAACAGCATCAATTCTTCTAGGTACACTTGCACAAAGTCAGGGATTTTGTAGGCATATAGTCAGGTGTATGATTAAACAATTATACCAAACAGGTGCTAATGATCATCAATTCAATATGTAGGTTGAAACACAATCATTAACTGAAACAGAAACAGCTGTGTAGGAGGAATAAAACTGGGTGAGGAACAGCCAAACTCAGCTAACAAGGTGAAGTTGCTGAAGACAGTTTACTGTCAAAAGTCATACACCATGGCAAGACTGAGCACAGCAACAAGACACAAGGTATTTATACTGCATCAGCAAGGTCTCTCCCAGGCAGAAATTTCAAGGCAGACAGGGGTTTCCAGATGTGCTGTCCAAGCTCTTTTGAAGAAGCACAAAGAAACGGGCAACGTTGAGGACCGTAGACGCAGTGGTCAGCCAAGGAAACTTACTGCAGCAGATGAAAGACACATCATGCTTACTTCCTTTCGCAATCGGAAGATGTCCAGCAGTGCCATCAGCTCAGAATTGGCAGAAAACAGTGGGACCCTGGTACACCCATCTACTGTCCGGAGAAGTCTGGTCAGAAGTGGCCTTCATGGAAGACTTGCAGTCAAAAAGCCATACCTCCGACGTGGAAACAAGGCCAAGTGACTCAACTATGCACGAAAACACAGGAACTGGGGTGCAGAAAAATGGCATCAGGTGCTCTGGTCTGATGAGTCAAAATTTGAAATATTTGGCTGTAGCAGAAGGCAGTTTGTTTGCCGAAGGGCTGGAGAGCGGTACACAAATGAGTGTCTGCAGGCAACAGTGAAGCATGGTGGAGGTTCCTTGCAAGTTTGGGGCTGCATTTCTGCAAATGGAGTTGGGGATTTGGTCAGAATTAATGGTCTCCTCAATGCTGAGAAGTACAGGCAGATACTTATCCATCATGCAATACCATCAGGGAGGCATCTGATTGGCCCCAAATTTATTCTGCAGCATGACAACGACCCCAAACATACAGCGAAAGTCATTAAGAACTATCTTCAGCGTAAAGAAGAACAAGGAGTCCTGGAAGTGATGGTATGGCCCCCACAGAGCCCTGATCTCAACATCATCGAGTCTGTCTGGGATTACATGAAGAGAGAGAAGCAACTGAGGCTGCCTAAATCCACAGAAGAACTGTGGTTAGTTCTCCAAGATGTTTGGGCCAACCTACCTGCCGAGTTCCTTCAAAAACTGTGTGCAAGTGTACCTAGAAGAATTGATGCTGTTTTGAAGGCAAAGGGTGGTCACACCAAATATTGATTTGATGTAGATTTTTCTTCTGTTCACTCACTTTGCATTTTGTTAATTGATAAATATAAACTATTAACATATCTATTTTTGAAAGCATTCTTACTTTACAGCATTTTTTCACACCTGCCTAAACTTTTGCACAGTACTGTATATATAAATATACAGTACTACGTTCTATCTTGAAATTAGAACGTAGAAACAAACGATGATGACATTAGATTTGCAATGCCCAGTGTTGTATTGGCTATTAGTTAGGGGTACATACAGTTGGCCAGTCATATAAGGTGCTTGAACAGGAACGTGGTCTTTGTCATATAAAACCTGATAGTTGTGTTGACACAAAAAATGCCTTTAATGGTATTGTTCTGTAGAAATTCTGCCTCTGTCTTATTCTAGTAGCGTGACCAACCCCATCAATTATTTTTAAAACAACAAACGTAACCCTAACACTAACCTTACCTCTCAACCCTATTGTAACCAAATGTGTGACACATGGACAAAATCAAGGGTAAGGTATCAGAAATGTGCCAATTCAGATATAAGAATAAATGGATTAGAATAAAACGCTTTTCCAAAAGAGTAATTTTTGAGTATGTATGATTGTTCAATGAGGTGAAATACCAAATCCTTCTAAAGAGATGCAATATTGTTTGTAATAATCCATTGAGAGGCTTGCAGTAAGAAGCAATGTGTGTGGAGCTAGACATGAAGAGCAAGGAATAGAATGGTGACCTTAGACTTAGTTGGAGCTCACTCAGGTTAAACTAGTGTATTGAATTATTTAGGTTTTATCTTACAAGCTGAACTAAACTGTTTATTGTTTTTGCTGATGAGTCAAATGTGAAACATTTTTAGACATTACATTGTTTTGGGGGATGCATGGCAAGTGATATGGTATGGAATGCTAAAGAGCAGGGACCATCTTCTAAGCTTCTTTGTAATGTGGCTTGAAGAGTTTGTGTCTTTGTGTACTTCAATATGTCCATACAATATATGTTTCAGTTATACAGAGAGGCTAAATGTTATTGGATGTTGATTGTGAAAATTAGGAGTGTACAGGGCAGTAGTAGTTGGTGTATTAATTGAATTAGCTTAATATTAAAATATCAATATTAAGTGGTTATATGTAACTATATTATTTAAACATTAGTCGATATGCAGTAGTAATAAATGACTTCTCCACTGCAAATTAAATGCACTGTGCTTTGCTGTAGAAATTAGCTAAATTGATTTAAGAGAAAAATGTTTTCAACCATCCTTTCCAGCAAAATAAGCAGAGATCAAAACTTCTTCTGTTTATGCGTGAAATAATGCATTTAAGGCATTTGTTGGTACGCTTTCTATCTGACTTGATTCTAAATCAAGCAAACATATAAATAACAAATTAAAAGCAATTTGCAGAATTAAGCATCATGAATGGCAGCAGCAGAATATCCAGATGGTGAAATGGAACAGGTTATTTTGAAATGTCTTCCTCCAGTGACAACAGTGAAAACAAATGAGTCTGAGTACTGGCAGAATGCACATTTTTAATCTACAGCATGTGTATATAATGCATTAGTGATTAAACCTCATATTATTCTGTAAAGATCATTGTTATTGTGATTATAGATTTCTTTCATTTCTTTCAGAGTTCTAAACAGTATTCTTATATTTTCTTTGACTGCTGTTAAACTGTTGTTTAAAATATTATGGGCTGGTTTCATAGAACCAGATTTCCTTACCTGAGGTATAGTAGGGTAGAGATAATTATGATCAGTGAAACCATGTCAGAGTAAAGTGGAAATACTAAGGTCAAACTTTAATTAACTAAGTCAAACAGACAAACGTTTTGCTGAAACATGTATCTAATTGACTTTGTACCAGTCATGTCTGTTTTCAAAGCACTAAACTGATGAAGGGACTGACATTTGTCTACTTTGTTTTTTACAGTGGTTTTGAGGATTCAAATACAGTTTCCTGTATGTTACAGAGCAGCCCAATCCATTCCAGTACTTGTTCCAGTATTGTACAGTACTTCATTTTTTTAATCAAGTAGTACCTAGTCTTTTTGCATCCAGGGTGTTAAATCAAGTAATTAAGGACATGGTTGGAACTTGGTCTTGTTTCGAAATGGCCTGAAATCTTAACAGTTTATGGCTTCTTTGACAATGTTCTAGAACAGTGTCATGAATATCACATTTTAATTAATTAATTAATTAATTAATTAATTAATTAATTAATTAATCCATTATTTCATCAAAACCTTCAAATAACTTGTGGGTTAAAGCTTTGAGTGTAGGATACATCTATATAGCTATTCATTACTCTTGTTTTTTTAATGTCATTAATGCTTCGAGGATTGCTAAAATTTGCATATTAATTAAGATGATTTAAATAGCATTAGACAGGAGATAATGATGATGTTACTCATTTAAGCCTGTGACATTTTAGGGAATTTCCTGTCTGAAGAAAAGTGGGAGCTGTCAAAGCAGACATGACAGGTACAAATTCAGATAGTCCACAACAGCAACTGCACAGTGGGGTTTCACATCCTAATTCAGTCTGCCCTCCACTCATTTGTACTGATGAATACTACTTCTGGGATTAAGAGGAGGACCCATGTGGGGATCAGCAGGGGTGGGTATTGGGACTGAGGGTCTGTATTGCAGTATACTGCCGACAATATTGCGATACATATTGGAATTCAACACAGAATGAAGCTGATGTTGATTTTTTGCTACTGCAATAAATCTACATCTATTAACTGAGCTTTTTGTAATTTGCATAGAATTTAAAGTATTAGAATGTAATATGACACATTAAACTCTTGTGTGAAATGCCCACTAACTCATTTTTGTTGGGTCCTCTGAAGTACGTGCATGTGCTCCCAATAAAATAGAAAAACAGTGCTGGTTTGAAAGCTATTTAAAATTCTTTAAAAACATTGATTTTAAATGTATTTATACAATTTTTATTATAAATAATATATATTTTTTTCATTTTATATTAAACATGTTTTTCAAAAGTGCGTCCTATGGCTGTGGCCATAAACACAGCTGCTTTATATGTCGGTTAGTGCAGAGACCTGGGGTTTGGAATAAACGACTGACCTTGCTTTTAAGATTTAATATATATTACAAAAGCATAAATAAGTGCTACACATTTATTTAAAATAAAAAATAAAAAATAAATTATCAAACTATCAACAATTTGTATAGAAAAAGAAATCCAGCTCCTTGAAGGGGTGTCCCACCTACTCGAATTGCATCATATCGAGCCCTGGTCCTCATTGGATTGTAAAATATGTTGCTTACTGGCAACATCATGCACTGAAACCTAAATCCAGGGGAGAGATTTTGACAATTATATTTTGTTGCCTTCAGGCATGCAGTAGAGGGTTAAAGTACCTTTTTCTGATACTAATTATCAAAAATGCAGATGCTCTTTAAACAAATTACACATTTCAAGTGTACATTTTTAATTTCAGCCTCACTTATTCATTCATATCCATGACTTTAGTTTATAAGTGACTCTAGTCATGTGGACACAATGTTAACATTATGCATTGAGATGTTGCATTTAAGAATGTTCTCTCTGCAACATTCTCTGCAGTGGTTGGACTCCACGACTGGGGGAGTCAAGGGCCTGGCTGAGTTGAGTGAGGTGGAGGCTGCCAGAGAACACCCTGCTGTGCTGTGCAGAGTTGCGTTGGAGGGGAGAGGGGAAACTATGATCTGTGAGTACGGGCCGCCAGCTGATGAACATGAAGTAGAAGTTGTGGATAGCTGTGAAGCTAATTGGTGTGGAGTACGAATGGGAGGACATCAGGACACTATGCTGCAACAATGTAACGATTTGAACCTGTATGAAAATGAACTGGTGTTTACAGACTGCACTTCTGATAAACTTAAGTTTGTGAAAAATGTCAACGCTAATCATGATTCACAAAGGAATGTCTGGAAATCTGAGCGTCAACAAAAAGGACATAAATTGACTGGGTTGGGTAAAAATTTAGCTGTACAAAAGTAAAAACAATGGCTGTTGGCAAATGGCAAAGTAGTACTCAAAGCAAAGACTGAATATTTTATAAACATAATAAATGAAGCAAAGGGAAAGAGTAAAATTATCTGGAAGCAATTAGATAGTCTAACTAAAAGAAAAAGACAAAATGCTCATGAGGGATATCAACTAAAACAATGCATCTTGTGTTATGTAAATGACACTTATGTTATTATTGTATGTGTCCCTGACAAATAAATAAATAAATAAATAAATAAATAAATAAATAGCCTGCACTCCACCACAGCTGTCAAGGGCAGTGTCTTTCAGAGCATCCTAGAATTCTGCACACTTCTTCCCAGGAGGATAGCAGCTTTTACTTCACTTACATGTGGGCTTTTCTTTAGCTTTATTGAAGTGATGGGACAGACAAGAGATTCACGATTGTTTCAGGTTAAATATCCAAAATATGACCATTTGATGAATGGGATCTTTTAAAACAATCACAGTTAAACTAATAATGTCGTGTTTTGCCTGCTATTCGTATTTGTTAATCGGTGAATGAAATAAATAGTTGGCAGAACCACGTAATTCCCAGTGCATTGTTTGGAAACAGGTGTGTCCAGTTTTGAAGGTTTCTCTGATTTGGGGCACTGTGGCATGTCCATTGCTTGTCACAATAAGTTGCACATGTCTGCGTATTTGATCTGTCATGAGCCAGTAGCTACTGGAGTTGGGCTTTCCAGAGGTGTTTTTTTGCAAATGTTTCCATTCCAGGAACACCTAGGAGACTGTCTAGATGGATACGTTGACAACAGCAGCCACCGTGTTGAGGGACAGACCAGTTGCAAGCACCCACTATACCCCTTGTGAAGTCACTTAGATCCTTCTCATTCTCTGTATAAGCATTTAAAGGTTTTATTACCTATTTTTTTATCTGCGACATCTGGTTGATTTTACAGAAGGGAACAAATGTTACATTTTTACAGGTTTTATCCCCCTTTACAACATCCCAAAGGTATTACAAAAAGGGCATTTCATTTTTCCAATTTGCATATTTTAAAATTAAAATAATGTCCTACATTCCCATTAGGTTCACATACACCGTTTCACACTAGGCTTAAACAGAGTAGCGATGGCTCCCTTCAGCTATATTCTCTACTCTTCAGGGTTACATCAGACTGAAATTAGATTGTGAATTAATCTAACTGCAAAAGTAATCTCACCCCCGAGTTTTATACCAGATGAATTACTGAGGGAGCACACCCACACTGCCTGTAACTAATATCGATTTTGGCCATGGTTTGCCGTGATCACTGCCTTGACACAACGTGGCATGACTCCACAAGGGGCTGGGAAGTGTCTTGAGGGATGTTAATACATTCAATCATTAATATTTCATGCAGTTGATGCAGAGGGAGGTAGAGGATCGTGATCACAAATGTGTTCCAGTTCATTCTAAACATGCTCATTTGGACTGAGATTCGGGATTGTGGTGGCTGTAGAATATGCCTGAAGTCTGTCGTGCCCCTCAAACCAGGGGTGCTTTATCATCTTGAAAAATGATTAGTGTTTTTTTTATTAAATATCCTTACGCCAAATAAAATAGTCCCATGTATACACTAAGTTAAGATGATTAAATTAATTCAATTAAAACATGTAAAAAGAAAGTAAATCATTTTTTTGATAGTCTGCACATTGCAATTGAAAAAAAATACACCAGGGGGTTGTAGTTGAGACGGCACAGAGTTATAATTTTTTTTCTTGCTGTCAGTGCAGACACATGGAGAAGAACAGACGTGAGGAATACAAATAAATTCAACGACATCTCGGATTTCAGTAATTTGTTCAAGATCTGTGTCTAAGAGGGGTGGATAATGTGCACAAGTGTCTTTTTGTGTCTTTCTTAAGCGTTTACAAACTGCTAAAAATCCATTATTTGAAGTGACAGTCGGGGTGAGTTTTAAATTCTGTGAGGCAGCACAATGATTTAGAATATATATATATATATATATATATATATATATATATCCCAACCAGGGAAAGAACACAGCTGTATTCATGTCAAAAGTATATTCTTGAGCATTTCACAGCAGGCTTCCCTGATTAAACATTTAAATCTGTTTATACATTTATAGACTGAAATCTCCTAAGCAAGCATAACTCTGAGTAGCTCAATCTATAAAGCCTTTACTTGTGCTCTGAGACCATTGCTTTTAAGCTTGCTATTTGAATGCATTTTAATACAAAAGCACTGCTCTTCTAATAATTATAGTAGTGGTAGCCTTTCTGTAAAAATGTAATTATAACTTGAAGTTCATATTGCAGCGAAGCAACGATGCTGATGGTACATACTAATAAATATGCTTTGTGTTTTGTAGCCACAAAACCAAACACTTAATAGTATGTAGCTGAAAAAATAAACATCAATGAAATTAGTTAGGTTTGCACAACTTAGCACAGCACAACAAATCTTTTCTGTGCTAAGACAGAATCTTAGACATAAAAAAGTAGAACACTAGTTATATCTGACCATAACCAGGGTGTCCACGATTATGAAAGTAAAATCAGAATAAGTTTTCTGTAATATCATACTAAAATTGTATTTACCTTTTTAAAGAAATGCACATTTGAATAGTACAGTTCCTGTGATGTGTGACACCTAAAGCATATGAATGGTCCCACATTAATTACCAGAAAATGACACCCACCAGCACAGCACTTTGAAGTT
The DNA here is from genome assembly GCF_902713425.1 of Acipenser ruthenus. Taxonomy (NCBI): domain Eukaryota; kingdom Metazoa; phylum Chordata; class Actinopteri; order Acipenseriformes; family Acipenseridae; genus Acipenser; species Acipenser ruthenus. The sequence continues at coordinate 20,708,206 of NC_081210.1, read as the reverse complement.
TATGGTAAACTAATTTGTGCTAAAAAAAAAAAAAGAACAGGATCAAATGGATTATTTTCAGGAATCTTAATGCTATAACGATACTGTGCTGCTACCTCTGTTGGTGTTGTAAACCTAGCCATAGTGTCAAGGGTTCAGTGAGCTTGAGTCTCACCAAGTATGAATGTGTGCAAATAGGACTGTCAATGGAATCTGCTTTCCAGAGTGCACAGACTGTGGATGTTGTAGTAAAGCCAGCCAGGGATTATATCTGCGAATCAGTCATCAGACTGCTGTTTTAATTGTAGTGATTGGCATACAAGAATGATTATTTCACATCTCAGGAAACCAGAATGAACTATTAATCTAACATTTTTCAAACTGTAATTAAGACAAGCTGTATATTTTTAACAAGTGAATGACAAAATGTTCTTACATAAATTGAGAAACAAGTCTACATGTTTATACTGGGGATCACTGTACTGTTGAGAGACAATCAAAAATGGTATTGTTCATTCTCCAAACACAACGTAAGGTTGTCTAAAGAGTCTGATTAAATCTGTGAGACAACACTTTAATTTCATATAATTTTAAACAAGTTGTATTCGTGTAGTTTTAATGTAGCTACAAACATTAACTGTAATACATTTTTAGTATGAATCATACATGACAATGTTACTCTGAAACTTCAGTAAGGTCATATTTTTAGTTTTGACCTTTGATGTGCAAGCATGCATGCAGTTTGGCAGTGTTCAGTGCTGCTTGTGTTGAGCCAACTCATTCATCAGCGACATTTTGCAATGGCTTTTGACAGAGGCAGGGTTGTAAATGGAAACAGCAGACAGCCTGATGTCCCTCAGGATCTTGCTATCCTCCATCTGTGTTTCCACTCTGCAGAAGTGCCCTGAATAATGTATACAACTTGAAAACGTAGAGTTTTATAATATATATATATATATATATATATATATTATATCAAATACATTTTCTCGTTAGCCAGTACATATCTTATATGTTCTCTCACTACAATCAATGTAGCAGCTAAACACCATCTCTTATGACTTAGTGATAAACAATTTTTGCAATGAAATTGTGATAGGATAGCAGCGAGACAGGGACTCAGAAGCCAGGGAACTGCAATACAAAACGCAAACGCACACTTTAATAAACAAAAAAACTTTAAACAAAACAAAACACAGGAACAAAGTAACAAATAAACAGGCACACGGGCCAAAATAAAGGTTTAATCAAACACAAAAAAGTAGAAGCAGAAACACAGTGTCCACTCACCAAACTCCTCTCCCCCAATGGACCACTGGGCTCTCCTTTTATGTGATGTGGCGGCTCCCAATTAGCATTTAATCATTCGATTAAGGAGCAATCACATTCTCACATGTTTTTGGCAGGGACAGGAATTAAACCCATTCCAGCTCTTGCTCTGCCACAGTTGTGTTTAAACAGCTAGTGCAATATGAATATTTTAGTACATATTTTCCAGAAACAGTTTATGATACTATGCATTTTAAAAGTCAAACCAGTATTACACAAAGAAAACATTGCATTCAAGCATACACAATTGCAATACACCAGAGCGGTGTGTGAATAAACACGTGCAGGTATTGTGAATGCACAAAACGGTAGTGGCAAAGATCAAATGCTGGCAATGCGGTGGAATTACAATAGCAAAACACGAATAGGATCTTACTGTTTCAGCATTGAAAGGAAACATCACTTCTATCAAGGACAGAAAAACGTGGGCACTTAAACTAATCAAGAGGTCTGAGTCTGTTAACCCCTCTACTGTGTGCGAACTGTCCATGTGTTCCTATCTTAAAAACATACAGGCTGATTGTGGCAGGATGACAGAGCTTTGAGGCTCAGAGACAGTGGAAGGGGCAAAATAATGATCTTTATTCAACAAAAAATAATCAAATAAACAGGCACAAGGGCCAACAAAAAGGTTCAAACAAAATACAGAAATGTAGGCTGGGCATTAGCCTTCACTACAGTTTCTTTCTCCAGCACAGCACAGCACAGCACAGCACAGCACAGCACAGCACAGCACAGCACAGCACAGCACAGCACCAAACAAACTCACCCAAAACTCCTCTCCCTAACAAAGGGTTTCAGCTGTCTTTTATAGTCTGTGGCTGGAGCCCAATTAACTAATAATTAACAATTAAACACTTAAGGCTCCAGCCACATTCTCACATGCATTTTTACAGGGAGGAATTTAACCCCCTCCCTGCCAATCCAAAACAAACCAAGAATCACAAAAATCATAATAAAAATAGTAAAAATACAACAATAACAAAACACAAGTTTATAGGGGCGAGCTAGCACCCCATCACACTGATGTAAAAAACGTTTTGCACCAATATGTTCCTCAGTTGCTCTAATCAAAAATGTACTATTTTCAATTGATCTCTGCCTGGATTGCTGCGGTTCACATAATCAAATATGAATGTATTCATTCCTATGATAATGAAGGACACACCCTTTTAAAATCTCTTTGCGATGCCAAACAAGTGTAATCAGCAATATTAATGAAAATATGTTGAAAGATGTTTTGCGTTTAATATGTAGTTTTCCTGTTGTCAGGCAGGAAAAACAGTTGCTCTTAGCTTTTATTTTTCTATGTGTTTGTTGGCACAGTTGTTGTACATTTTAAACGTATAACATATACAACTGTAATTACATTATATACATTCGTAAAATGGTACTATTTATTACACTGTACGGCCCACATTCATACAGCATTTCGAATTGTGTTTACTATGTACTTTGTTTATAAAATACTGTTTTCCACTGTCCCTTGGAGTCCGTTATCAGTGGAGTCACCTGTATTTGGGACTCCGAAATATTGAACGTTCAGTGTTCTGAATGTCCGTGCCTGTACGTCCGTGGAGCAAGCAATTGCTCAGAGAAAAAAAGGCTTTTGAAAATAGTATATTTGAACAAAGCTATGACCAGTGGAAAATCAGCTCACGAGCAAAACAATAGAAAATCGTCCTGTAGTGCGGTGCGCTTATATTACTGGTGCTTTTCTGCTACCGTGGTTACATTGTGTTACTGCTGCTGCTATATGTAACTTTTCAGCATCCCATTACTAGAGGAATAGAATGCTTTGTGTACTTTTTTGGATATTACAGTCTAATCAACAGTTTAAATCTAATAGTACTGCAATTAATGTATACTAAAGGGCAGTGGTATCGTAAAGTAATTGGAGGAATGGGGAGACAATTGTAATGTTTTCATATTGTAATACACCAGAGGTATCACAACAGTGTAAACTCGACTGCAGATTTTACTAAGAGCTTTGTAGCATCTGCTTTTGTTCAAGCACAGTTCAAGCCCAAAGCCTAGAATGGTTTTGATTACTGGATAGTTATAAGGAGAAATTTCATGTAAATGTTACAAAACTAAGAAACAAGTTTAGGATAGATTATATTGCTTTGTTGTTTTGGTTCTTGCTTTGTCAGATTAACAGGCATTTTACTTCTTTCAAAAATAGTTCATTCATAATTTCATGCATAGTGACATCATACGGGGACGGATACAAAGAAAAACCTCTTCTAGTCTTTATATGGGGACATATGGAAGTCGCAAATGCAGGATGGCCTCATATGAGACTAGGAGATAGTGATTCTTTCTGCTGCTAGATGGCACAGCCTTCTATCCTGCCACTTCCCTGCTTTGTTTCCGTCCTTTCATGTGGGAGCTGGATCTCTCAAACTTTAGCGAAATTATCAGGTAAATTGTTTATATTTTCCTCATTGATATTATATTGAAATGTCATAAAAGAAAAAAGTGGGTTATGGCAAAGATGCAGCTCTCCTTTCTTAAAGGTAAATTTCTGTTGTGGGGGGGAGGGGGCTAGCGGTAAATTGTGTAAGTTTCAAACTAAAATCTTATTCAGGGATATATTTCCATTTGGTAATAAAAAATACTATTAACTAAAAGCCTCAAAACTATAGATTGCGTACGTCCCTTGTTAGTAGCTGCCAGTCTGTTTTTCATCCAACAGTTTCCTTCAGTTTTCTTGACAATTTTTGTAGATTCGGTATTCGGTTCAGTATTCGGCCGAATCTCAAAAACTTGGATACGGTGCATCCCTAATCATTTACAACTGGAATGGTTGATAATGTAACTCCTATTTCTTATTCTGTCTCTTTTTAATTAAAAAATAGTGATAACCATTCAAGGCTTTATTTACATGTCAAATTGGCAAAAGCTTTAACACCAAATATTGTACTAGCGGTATTAGTTGAACATTATCCCAAAACATTACACGTGGATATGTTACTGAGGAAAGAAAAATGTTGTATAGTTGTTAGGATTTGTCATAATCTTGACATGAGGACGATAAAACGTTTATGTATATATTTGAATGTTGATACACATTTTGTGCTTGTAAAATGCCTGAAGTTGAATACTCTGGAATTGAAAATGGAGATATTTTAGTACTTAGAGACTTGTGTCCCCACATCAATTACACCCAACAATATGCCTGCCTGATTTGCTCTGTAAAAACAACCCTCTTCAATTCCAAGGTCATGTTGCTAGAGCGTTGGTTTTAAATATGTATTGCTTTTAGTATTATTTGTACAATAGGATACTTCATCTCTAAATCAGAGCTATATTGTGGATCTGAATGTGTCAGACATGTCATCTTTTATATTTGGGTACATTTAAATGTGATAGCTGTTTGATCATATTGTAAAGTATAAAATTAATGCAAAACCCATGTCACTTTCACAATAAACCAAAGACTTATTAAACCCTGTGTTGTTAATTCCATTTTTTTTCCCCCTGCCAAAAGTTAGGCAGATGGTGTATATGTTATGGTAAAAATCAGAATCAGTTCACCTCTAAGTCAAAAGAGCCATACTGTGAGATTGATGAGCCATATATGGCTGAAGAGCCATCAGTTGGACAGCCATGAGTTATATTACAGTGTTTTAGTACTAAAAGAGTTAAATAGCATTGCATTGAAGGTACATTAATTGACTAATGGTAAGTCCTTTAACTTTAAATCTGGTGGGTTTAGTTATTTGATTATTCATTCTTTCATTTCCTTTTATTCATTGGAACATGTTTGCGTAGTTTGACTCTAACACATTGTACTGCATATGAAGGTGCAGTTGTGTTGAAAGGTACTGTATCATCACCCAGAACTCTCGAACACAGCATCCCTAAAGTCATTTTTACGGCTGAGAAAATAGAAAAGCATGTACAACACAGACATTGCCCTAAAAGTCAGCGCTGTCCTGAGAGTTCACATGATATTCCTGATTACTCAGAGTGGAGGAATGGAAGTGTTGGAGTTGTGCTCAAGAGACTCCAGAGCATTTTGAGTGCTATCTGCAGTATGTGGCTCCTTTGAGAAACCTCTGAATGAATATGCCACAGCTGTCAGCCACTTCTACAAAGTGGAATTACATTTGAAGGTTTGAATACATAGGTCTCTTTCCTCAGAGAAAAAGAAATGACGAATGGCCATTCCTCCTCTACCACACACAAAGTAACAAGGGCTGCATTCTCAAGCTACAATATTTTTGTTTAGTTTTTCACAAATTGTAGCAGCGTAAATTAGTAAATTTCTTTCTTAAGCCACTGTAATTATATATATATATATATATATATATATATATATATATATATATATATATATATATATATATTCCAAAGAAAGGAATTCAATTGGAATTATGAGCTATTTTCTGAATGCATATGTTGTAGTTTATTTAAAGACATTTTATCCATTGCTTAAAACACATACCTTAATTATAAGGTAAAACTAGACAAACATATGTACGGTGTCCATTTTAGGACATCCTCTGACCTCACCCCTCCTCGAGTCCATCCACACCGCTCCTCGAGTTTTAATCATCAGGCATCAGTCCTCAAGGTTTTTTTTTTTTTCGGGGAGAGTAAGGGGTTGGACAGAGTCATCTGAATCACCCAATTAAACAAGAGCAAAAAAAACTTTTGGTGCCTCCATTGGATGACACAGATGTCAGTGTAGCTGCTGATTGGTGCATGCGTTTTTACCTTTATTTAGGACAAAACTACTGCAGTTTAATAATAATAGGGGGCACTTCATCCTATCAAAGTAAGGAGAAATTGTTTTGGGGACTTGATTTTATGTGCTGGGGCAAAAGCCTTGGAACCGTTCAATAATGCAATAGACATGGTTTATATGTGTAACTTTGATTGTCTTCTGTGATGTTTGAAACAGGTTTTTTTAAAGACTTCCTAGTTCCTACACAAACACACACTTTATTAAATCAAAAAATGATTAATGATGGAGTTATCAATCAATCAATTTATTTTTATATAGCGCTTTAAACAAAGCGTGTCACATAACAAAATTAAATATAATAAAATATACATCGAAACTGTTTAAAAAAAACAGTTATGTTTGATGCTGTATGCTGAGAAGATGTGTCTTACAATTTGAATCCAAACAAATTCAAATAATGAAATTGCACATCGTAACTTAAAGTATTTTTTAAAACGCTTACAGTATACATACTAAATGTGTAAAGGAGGGGTGAGGTCTGATGCCTGAGGACTGACTCGAGGAGGGGTGAGGATTGACTCGAAGAGGGGTGAGGTCTGAGGATGTCCTAAAACAGACACCGTACATATGGTGGCCAGTGGCTTCCTCAGTGATAGGATGACACTGAAGAAGGAAATAAGAGAACATCTATACAAGTACTTGACTTATAGGTTGTATGTAATTACCACACTTTTGCCTATCACAAGTTTCTTTTTCTTGCATTATGTATTTAATTATGAAATATTTGGAAAGGCTGAAGTCTTTAAATACAACATGTAAAGTCTGTTTTAAGATACTGGTACAGTATCTTCTACTTGATGAGTTGGAACAGCAAATTAAAGCAACCAGTACTTACTTTTAATTGGATCTGTTAATGGTTTTCTTTGAAAGACAAGCATGTTTCCACAAGGGACGCAACTCCTCTGAAAATCTTTTTTGCAAGGAGGACATCATGTGGAACTAAAGTCTTGAATCCCACCTGGGAACTATTACCACTCTCTTTAATAGGCTTTTACTTTTTAGGATTCAAGCAGATGGTGTCGTAGCTGAAAAAAGGCAAAACATAACAGAGACAGATTCTGTTTTTTGAACTGCTCAACGTTTTAAAAGGGGGGTTACTTTCAGAGGTTTGAAATTCCAAGGAGGTCTCTGCACTCATTATAAACAAAAGGAATTCTTTCTGCTCCTTAAAGAGAGCCTAAACAGATAATATTATTGCTTGTCAATTTATCTGTGTAGTCAGGTAGTGCTGGCAGGCGTGATGGAAGCTTCTCTACATAGTTCTGAAGACTCCTGCCATTCAGTCCCAGGTCTTTAAGAACAGTCCTACTTCGTTATACCGCTAATTATGGGACAAGTAGCAAACTGGTATGAGAACAAGGGTGGCAGTATAACGAGAGTAATACAATGCTAGCATTCAATACATTTTATATTTCAGTATGAAAGCAACAAAGGCTTGTTCTTTTTTGAATGGATTTTATTTGATTATGAGGATGGCTGTAAAGTGATGGGCACTGCAATGCATGTATGTACATTTGGCTTGCTAGGTGCATTGGCAGATGGCAGACTGCAAGGCTGGTGGTGGTACAACAGGAGGAAACAGCATTTATTGGTGCACATCGGTTCAATAGGCATTGCCCTTATAAATGCTTAGCATAGTAAAAGCATAGCAAAGTGTAAAAAAATATAGTGCAAGTGTGATGAAGCATATGTAAGCACTGTGCAGAAGGTATGGTAAAGCATATTAAAAAACATTGCAATCCATTGTAAACTATGATAAATGAATAGTTTAACCACGGGAAAACTAAAATTGCAGTGCAAATTCACCCTGTTAAACTTTTATAAGGGATGTGGCGGAATGCATGGGTGACATGATAAAAGAGTGCCGTATAAATATATTTAAAAAAATGTTTTGTTGGATGCAATATACATTTATTTCTTTAGCTGTTTTCATTAACATTTAGCAAATATGAATAACACTGTGTAACAATTTTTTTTTTTTTTTTTTGTTCCTGGGTAGTAAGTGTTATTTCCTAATTGCTTATGCCTCAAAAGTATAGAAAATGGCTATTATTCCCCACAAACTTTGCTTTTGTGACCAGGACAGTGATATTTTGAAATTTACCTATTTTCCAGAACATTCCAGATAGATTCAGTGCTGAGTAAACTTGGAGTAACTTCTAGAACTTTCCAGTAATATAAATAGTAGTATAAATACAGGGGCCTTAAGCCCACCAGTTCAGTTTAGTTCCAGCTGCCTAAGTGGATACATATCTGCATTTTTCTGAGATGGCATCAAGGTCATAGGAGACTTCAAAATGGTGGCATTCCTGATGGGTCTCTAAGGCGGTTTTACCAAGTTTCCCTGCTATCTTTGCCTTTGGGACACCAGAGACACAAAGGCGCACTACCACAGGCGGGACTGGCCACAGCGGACCGAGTTCTCTGTGGGGAGGAACAACGTCAAGTGGGAGCCACTGGTGGACCCCCAGAAGGTGCTGATGCCACCACTGCACATCAAATTGGGCCTAATGAAACAATTTGTCAGAGCTCTAGATAAGGAGTCGGCGGCCTTCAAGTACCTTCAAGACTTCTTCCCTAAGCTGTCTGAGGCAAAGGTCAAAGCCGGTGTCTTCGTCGGACCACAGATAAAGAAGATCCTGGAGTGCAATTAATTCCCCAAGAAGCTCACTAGTAAGGAGAAAGCGGCTTGGAACAGCTTTGTCGCAGTGGTTCGGGGCTTCCTGGGCAATCACAAGGCCGAAAACTATGTGGAGCTGGTTGAGACTCTGGTGAAGAACTACGGCACAATGGGCTGTGGGATGTCCCTCAAAGTCCATATCCTTGATGCTCATCTTGATAAATTCAAGGAGAACATGGGAGCGTACTCGGAGGAGCAAGGCGAGCGCTTCCACCAGGATATACTGGACTTTGAACGCCGCTACCAAGGACAGTATAACGAGAACATGATGGGAGACTACATTTGGGGGCTGATTCGTGAAAGTGATTTACAGTATAATCGTAAATCTCGAAAAACTACTCACTTCTAAATCTTTTGTAGTCATTTTTGTATTACTTTAGTATAAATACATGTTAATTTGGATTCATATGTTGTTTTTTTCTGACTTTATGTGAACGAAAAGACACAAATTCGCCCGTTTTCTCATTGGAAATAGGTACATTTCAAAATATCACTGTCCTGGTCACAAAAACTAAGTTTGTGGGGAATAATAGCCATTTTCTATACTTTTGAGGCATAAGCAATTAGGAAATAACACTTACTACCCAGGAACAAAAATTGTGTTACATAGTGTAATTATTTTTATGCAATATTAATGTTTAAGGGTGACTTTTTTTTATAAAAGTGCAGTGTCCCTCTTCCAGCTCTTACACTTTCTCAGCCAAACAAAAGTATTTTATGGAATCATTTTAAAACAACAATATTTTTTAAAAAGGAATGTTGTATCATAGTACAATGTTGAATGCGTCATTACCGCACATGCTATTCTGCTATGATTAAATGTTTTATGAAGCAAATGATTATAGGTTAGAATTATTTCATGATTTATATATTCAAAGTTAGGCAAGGTCAGAATGTGTAGGCCTCAGATTTTTATAAATTTATAAAAATGCTTAAAAGTGTCATTACAACAACTTATTTTGTTTCGGTAATGACGGAACTGTTACGTTAATGACACTTTTTAGAAATCCTTTGTACTAAATTATTTTTAAATAGAAATTAATTCATCAATATTTCACAAGTATTTTGTTCTAATACAGCATGACTAGGGGAGGGGCATTAATGCCCTTTAAGTCCACTCCCATCTGCATTACTAGAAAATTGATTATATTGTAGCTACCTGGGCACCGTTCTGTGTCTGCTGGACTTGTATGTTGTCCCGTTTTTTGTCTCGTCTGTCTTGTCCTGTGTATGTGTTGCATGTTTTGTTAGGGTGCCACCACGTCACTTAGAATGGGGAGAAGAGTGAGGGATGGATCCGGTTGGTCGGTCCAGGTGGAGTGGGCGGGAGTAATGGGGGGGTGTAAGAACTACCTGCGGGGGGAGGAGGGGGGGGAGTGAAAGGTTTGAGTGCTGGGCATCTGGAGGAACCAAGCAATCACAATTCTAGTGAGACTGGGCCTGTGAGAGACTGAGAGAGACTGAAGCCTGGGAGTGACGTGGGGTGAGGGTGAGTGAGAGCTCGAGAAAGTGAAAGCAGGGGTCAGTGGGTGAAGGAAGGAGTTAGGGTCTTTTTATTGTTTTAGTGGCGTGGTCTTGGCCTGAACAGGGACCGTGTTATTTTTCGATTAATAAATTGATTATTAATTGCACCTGGCAATGCTCTCGGTCTTCTGCTTTATCTTCAAGGACACGGGTCATTACATTATTTTGGGGTACATATTCCCTTGTAAGATGGCTTTGTGATTGAAACATTTGCCTATTAATAATAATGAATACATAATATAAATATGTTGCTCTATTTAACAATGCCAAGACATTTAGTCAGTAAGGGGGTTATGTAAGGTGAAATGATCAATAAAGGCCGCAACCCCACCAATTCCAACAGGGTAGAAAGGCACACAATAAAGTGGCCAGGCAGCGCAATGCTTTACTGTATTTACACTAGTAAAGGCCTCTACACACCCAACGCAATGCGACAAGCGAATGTGTTGTACGACACACCACGACCAAAAAAATATACATATTTCCATGTGCCAAGAGGACTTTGCAGCCCTTCCTCTGACATATTATTTTGTTTGCTTTGATTTCTGTGCTCCACAAATCTCATACACTGCCTACTGCTCTCTGCAGTACTAACTCACCTCACCTCTGGACTGTAAGTGTGGCCGCTAAATACCCTGATGCACAGGCAACACTCATTGCAACCCTCATTATCATGATTGCAGATCTTTATTTGTGCTTGTTGAGTAATTTGCTTTGCTCTTAAGCTTACATAGGCCACAGTGCAAAATAATTGCCTGGCCGCTAGGCAATTTGAATTTTGCAGCCACAATTGTTTGCACTTATATTGTGACCTTTGAACTCTGTTGTCTCTACCTAATTCCATAATTTATTATACAAAAAAAGCACACAGGCCTGCAACCAAGACAGCAGCCATTTGAGGAATATAGAGAAAATATGAAAATCAGAACTCTGGACCATTCAGAATGATTGCAAATATTATACAAAGGTTTAGCATTTGCACTTGAACTGTTTCAGCACTACAGGCCTGAATTAGAGGTCTAGGGGAAGATAACCCTGCAGACCAGTAATGTGAAATTGTATATGTCAAGATACATCATATACATCTGTGTTTCCTTTTCAGTAAAAGAATCTGAAATCTCTTAATAAGGTTCATAAGATTTTCAAAGTGACCAACCTACACTTCCATTCATTCTTTGTCATCAATTCTTACTGACCCACTTATAGATGTTGATTGCCTGGCTCTTTGATGTACAATATAAAGTTAACAAGTTTGTGACAAGTTTGAACGAATTGACCTTAAAAAAATAAAATCACATGAGCTTTGATTTGTTTGAGAAGACATTAAGTCATGCTACTACAACCAAGCCAACATAGAGGGTAATGAAAACTGAATCAATGATTTACACTGTGAAAAAGCATTAGTCATTTCGACAAAGTATATTTACTTAGTCACTATTGATGAAACAATTTGAAATTCATTAAACTGTTTTGGATGTTTGGCTTTTTTAGAATAGACTAGAATATTTTATGAATATTACTTTTTCTATTTAATTAATTAAAATAGGCTATAAAAAACCCTTTAATGTTGATTATTAAATCAACTTGTAAGCACAGTATTCTCCGCACAGATTTTTTATTAATTAGTTTGAACCTTATTGTCAGAATAAAGTATTACTTGACTCAAGACTGCTTGCAATGGGCAGTTTTTAGGTGTGGACATGGCAGACTCTCACTCCCTAAGCATGCCACCCTTCCATTCTGGCCTGTCACGTCTTTTACACAGAGAATTGTGAGGGTCTGGAACCAACTCCCTAGTAATGTTGTTGAAGCTGACACCCTGGGATCCTTCAAGAAGCTGCTTGATGAGATTCTGAGATCAATAAGCTACTAACAATCAAACGAGCAAGATGGGCCAAATGGCCTCCTCTAATTTGTAAACTTTCTTAAGTTCTTTCTTTCTTATGTTGTTACGAAACAATACATGTGTGTATAAATGTCCTTGGATTCTGTGTGATTTATTTACAATTTACAACATGTACTATAAAAAATATACAATTTAAATAAGAGTGGAGTACACTTTAAACTTGTGGAATAGCAGTTTCTATTATACTGTACATATTGTAACGACACAGGATTTATATTGTTACATGACTGGTCAACGGACCCTGTGTGTGTGTGTGTGCGTGTGTGTGTGTTTGTAAGCAGGGAAGCGGTAAGCTTGCCTCAGCTGGGATTGATTGACATCCGGGTAGGCGGGGACATGAAAGCCCACATCAACGCGTACAGAGCTGATAGCTGAGTCAGACAAGCTGCTGCGTGAATGTGCAAGACTGTTTGTTGTTTTTGGTGTGGCCCAAGCTGACAGGGGCCATGAATAATTGTCCCAATAAACCGTGGATTCGAGTACCTGTAAATTGTGTGTGTCTCCTTCCTTCATTTTCCATGGTACTTTACAATAATAATTTGGCCATTGTAAATCATTTCGGGAACACAAATGCCAATAATCGTTATAAGGCGAAACACAAATAACACCGTCTCCAATTATGGACCCCGACAGCGACAACCGCATTAACACTGTATATGCTCATGTTCCAAACCAATCTCTAACTTTAGATAACATTCACAAACACTATAAATCCCAGAAATCTGTAACTTATGAGTGATTTAAAGATTCATTTAGAAATCTGTAGGTATAAAAAGTCAGTTAGACAAAGTTTTCATCTAATGGCTTCATCTGTGTTGTGATATTTAATCAGAACTTTGTCTGCTTGATTAAATTTAATTAATTTACCTTTGCTACTGAAAGATATTTTAAAGGCCTGATGAAGGTTCAAACAAGGGCAACCTATTTTTGTTCTATCAACGGTCTTATACTCTTCCTTAAAATGCAGCAGAATACAGCATATTAAACTTCTTTGCGTAGGTGGCAATTCATCTGTCTCACCTTTTAAAAGGGTCTCTGCCTGAGAGTATCAAGCCTGTCAAACCCACACTGGTGGGTATGGTTCATTGTGCAGTGACTAGGAACAGTCCTTGAAACAGCTGACAGTAGCACCTTTTTGGCCTTGATAGAAAGTTATGTTATTATCACCTGAAAATCCTTCTTTCTCACCTTGACGACAATCTAACAGGCATATAGTCTTGATGAAGTTTACGTTACACAAGCTTCTGGAGGCAGAACATCGCAGTAAACTAATGTTGTCATTGAACATCATAGGTGCATTTGATCCAAAGCCTTTGATCATAATTATTCACAACAAATTACCACCATTAAATTAAGCTATATTGCAAACAAAGGGATGCCAAGGGTGTTCCTTTCTAAGCAATACTCCTGTGGTGGTGTTTTACTAGGCTATATTAACACTCTGAAAATAGGCAATAATACGTTGGCTGCCCATCGACTGTCCCATGATATTTATTATTGTTAAGTTTCAATTAAATCTGTCCATTAAGTGTCTTTTTAAAGCAATTTCCCTATTGCAACCCTTCTAAGCCACTGGCTGACACAAAGGACCACTACCTTCACATTCGATGTTCATTAGTATAATTTTTAAGACTACTGTGCTTTTTAAAGCAAAAGGAGACTCTAGTCTCTGGTGGGATGGTTAAATGAGTTGATTTGCATTCTAATGAGAGCAAATGTTTAGAAGCTCATTGTTAAAATGCTAAAATGGTGTGTGTGTGTGTGTGTGTGTGTGTGTGTGTGTGTGTGTGTAATTATTCTGGTGTTAATATTCAAATAACTAATTTCGTCAAACTCTTTTTTTAAGTAACTAAAGAACTGGTGCATAGTGACGGCTGGAGGGGAGGCGATTAGGGTAATTTAAACCATTCACAAATGGCTTTGCGATAGGATGAAATACTTTTTTTTATTGTTCTACAGTCCTTCTCTCATTATCTACAAGCTCCTGCCTTGCCAAGTCCCACATGTAGCTCAGTAACTGTCTTTTTATTCCTTTTCTTTCTTTGTATTGATTAATCGCTTTGTAAATCCATTCCAGTTTGACGTTACCATCTTTAGAGCATTTGGCTCTTTTTTCCCTCTAGTAATGACTCCGTTGTTTTCTTTAATTCCCGGTTGTATCACAGCATGTCAAGCTTTATGTACTCATTTTAACAAGCTTTAATTTCATTCTGTTTTGAGCATAAATGATGACTGGTAAAACTTAAAAATGGCAGCAAACCCATTCATTCCAATAGTTGTGTAGGATTGAATTAGTGTAACACTGGATAACAAATATTTTGCTGTTATTTATTTATTTTATTTATTTATTTTATCATTTTTTTAGTTCTGAAGAAACAAAAAACATAAATGTATAATTCATTCAAGCAGAACAACACAGGAATATAAGCTAACACAATGGAATTTGTAATAATTTGCTGCCAATATTTAAAATGCAATCTGGTTAATATTATTATTTTATTATTTATTTCTTGGCAGACGCCCTTATCCAGGGCGACTTACAATCGTAAGCAAATACATTTCAAGTGTTACAATACACGTAATACAATAAGAGCAAGAAATACAATAACTTTTGTTCAAGTGTGACAAATCACAATTCAATAATACAGCAGATAATAGTGATAGTTACATCAGGATATGATTAAATAGTGATAGTTACATCAGGATATGATTAAATACAAAGTACTACAGGTTAAACCCTTGGCAGATTACAGTATTCTGAAGTACAGGATTAAATGCAGTAAAATAGGGGGCAGATAAGAGCAAAATAAAGCACATTTACATGAAGGGTGATAGTGTCCCAGGATACAAACAGAGGAGTTCTACAGGTGCTGTTTGAAGAGGTGAGTCTTAAGGAGGCGCCGGAATGTGGTCAGGGACTGGGCAGTCCTGACATCTGTAGGAAGGTCATTCAACCACTGCGGAGCAAGGGTGGAGAAGGAGCGGGCTCTGTAGGCAGGGGAGCGTAGCGGAGGTAGAGCTAGTCTTCTAGTGCAGGCGGAGCGGAGAGGTCGAGTGGGGGTGTAGGGAGAGATGAGGGTCTGGAGGTAGCTGGGTGCAGTCTGGTCAAGGCATCTGTAGGCTAGTACAAGAGTCATGAACTGGATGCGAGCGGTGATCGGGAGCCAGTGGAGCGAGCGGAGTAGTGGAGTAGCGTGGGCGAAGCGAGGCAGAGAGAACACCAGGCGGGCAGCAAAGTTCTGGATGAGCTGGAGCGGACGGGTGGCGGACGCAGGGAGGCCAGCCAGGAGGGAGTTGCAGTAGTCTAGGCGGGAGAGTACCAGGGCCTGGACCAGGAGCTGGGTAGCATAGTTGGTGAGGAAGGGTCGGATTCTTCGGATGTTGCTCAGGAAGAATCGGCAAGTGCGTGCCAGAGTGGAGATGTGCTGGGAATAAGAGAGGCAGGGGTCCAGGGTGACTCCAAGGTTCTTAGCGGAGGAAGAGGGAGAGAGTGTGGTAGATTCCAGAGGAACAGAGATAGAGAGATCAGAGGAGGGGGAGGAGGAGGGGGGAAAGGAAAGGAGGTCAGATTTAGAGAGGTTGAGTTTGAGGTGATGCGAGTGCATCCAGGAGGAAATAGCAGACAGACAGGTAGAGATACGGGAGGAGATGGTGGAGTCAGAGGTGGGGAAGGAGAGGAAAATCTGAGCATCATCAGCATAGAAATGGTATGAGAAACCATAGGATGCGATGAGGGGGCCCAGGGAGCGGGTGTAGAGAGAGAACAGGAGAGGACCCAAGACTGACCCTTGGGGGACTCCAGTTAAGAGAGGGTGAGGTGTGGAGGTTGCTCCACGCCAGGTTACCTGGTAAGTGCGGTTGGAGAGGTAGGAGGAGAACCAGGCCAGAGCAGTGCCAGAGGTCCCCAGGTCAGCGAGAGATGATAGTAGAATAGAGTGATCAACAGTGTCAAAGGCAGCAGAGAGGTCGAGGAGAATTAGGACAGAGGAGAGAGAGGCAGCTCGGGCACACTTAAGTGAGTTGGTGACAGACAGGAGGGCGGTTTCAGTGGAGTGGGCAGAGCGGAAGCCAGATTGGAGAGGGTCAAGCAGAGAGTGGTTGGACAGGAAAGCAGAGAGCTGGCGGTGTACAGTCCGCTCGAGGGTTTTGGAGAGGAAGGGTAGGAGGGAGACAGGACGGTAGCTCTGGAGGGAGGTGGGGTCGAGGGTAGGTTTTTTGAGGAGGGGAGTGATAGAGGCTTTTTTGAAGGCAGAGGGAAAGATACCAGAAAGTAGAGAGGTGTTGAGGAGGGAGGAGATGAAGGGGAGTAGAGCAGGAGCAGCAGCTTGAAAGAGGTGAGTGGGGAGGGGGTCCAAGGCACACGTGGTGGGTTTGTGACCCTGGAGCAGGGAGGAGAGGTTAGAGTCTGAGAGGGGCAAGAAGGTGGAGAAGGAGGGTGAGTTAGTAGGGGATGTAGTGGGTGTAGGTGTTGGAGCAGGAGGGGGTGCGGGGAGGGTGAGGTGTTAAAGAGTTTGCGGATATCTGAGATTTTAGAAGAGAAGAAGGAGGCAAAGTCATCAGGGGAGATAGAGGAGGGAGGAGGAGGGGGGAGGGTTTAGGAGGGAGGAGAAGGTAGAGAATAGTTTACGTGGGTTGTTAGTGGAGGCTTGGATTACAGATTGGAAATAAGCACATTTAGCAGAGGAGAGAGCAGAGGAGAAGGAGGAGAGAGTGTGGTAAAGGTCTAGGGCAGCAGGGAGTTTGGTTCTCTTCCATTTCTTTTCAGCAGATCGCAGTGTGATTCTTGCCGAGCGGAGAGCAGAGGAGAGCCAGGGATGGGGAGGGGAGGGGCGAGCAGGTCGGGAGGTGTGGGGACAGAGGGAGTCGAGGGAGGAGGTGAGTGAGGAGAAGAGGGTGGAGGTAGCAGAGTCCACGGAGAGTTGTGAAAAGGAGTCGATACGTAGAGAGAGGACAGGGCAGCAGGAGTAACAGTGTTATCAGGGGACAACCAGGTTTCAGTGAGAGCAAGGAAATCGAGCGAGAGGTGGGAGGCAAAGGCAGAGATGAAATCAGCTTTGTTAGCAGAAGAGTGACAGTTCCAGAGTGCACCAGAGAGTGTGCGGGAGGGGGGGAGAGGCAGAGAAATTAGGTTAGAGGGGTGGGAGAAGCAGCGGAGGGAGGGCAGAGGACGAGGACGGGAGGACAGAACAGGGATGTGAGAGACAGTCATAGCAGGACAAGCAAGACAAAAGGCACAGTAGGAGCAGTAGGGTGGAGGGTACAGACCTGACTAGTAGATAACTTCTTCAAGAGGCCCGTTAGGTTCAGATCTAGTCGAACAGCGTCTCAGCGCAGGCCTCCCCTCGCTGGACTCCCACAGCTAGACTCCCGGCTCTTTTGTTGAGGCTTTTCTTTTTGCTGGCACTTTGTGCTGGCGCCGAAATAAGCTGCTTGATTAAATGTTACACCTGCTTGGCAAAAGAACCAACTAAACTGTGTGGAAACCAATCAAATAGCAAAATCAAATGCTAATCAATTTAGCCACTCACCTGGTACTACTCACACACTAACTCAGCCAATTCAAACACCACCTTACAATGTCACCAAATATAGTAAGTTAAAATAGTAAGTTGAAATTACTAGAAGCAGGAACTAATCTATCTGCCTCTGTCCCTGGTTACTATTGAGGTAGTATTTGAATTCTGTGATTTTTTTTTATTTCAATTGCATTAGTGGAGTCAATATTTGTTTATTCTGCATGATGTAAATTGTAGATGGAGGCTTCCACTCTATCAAACTAAACAAACAAACAAATATTGACTCACAAAAAAAGGACAATTTGAAACAAAGAAGATATATGGAACCTGGAGAACATTTCTGATAGATTTTACCTTGTGGTGTTGCATTTTGCCTTTACTGTGTGGTTTATGAAACTCATACCAAAACTTATAATTCCCCTTAAATAAGCAGCCACCTGTCTTAAGCAACAACACATGTGCAATTCCCTCTGGTGACAGCTCAATCTAGGTTATCCTGGAATATTTGTTAAAACATGTAGTGGAGACGATGTCAAAAAGTCAAATCTGAACAAGAAGTTTGAGCTAAACATTAGTTCATCAGGCATGACTTATGCAATTTTACTTTCACAGCAGATAAGCAAAAACTCCATAACATACAGCGAGAAAATTCATCAAGAAAATGTCACAAAGCATGCATGAAAATACAACCTACTTTTGCAGTAATAGGTATGTTTTTGAAGCGTGTAAACCAAAACTGTGTTATTACTGCAAATAGACAACAGCGCCAAAGGGGGAAAAACAAGAGAAAAACACCTATTTACATTCCTTCACTGCATAACACAGTACTGGTACCTGCTTTAGACTAAATTGAAGTAATCACAACTGCCAGACAGTTGACTGATTGTATACCTTTTAAAATCCTCTCAATCTGACTACACTCTATATGATTATAGCTGCTTCTTAGAGCTTGGTCACCTAAAACCCTTGCAAACAGGATATTCCAATGACTAAGCTCACACGTCTTTGAACACAAGGTTCAAGAACCGCAGTCTACTTTTATAATGGTGGCAGCTAAATGTCAAGAAACTTCAAATAATTTGAAGCAATTGGGCACCAAGGGGTTTTTGAATGATGCAAGGTCAGATGTTTCATAGTACATACTGCAAGGAGAACTCTTTTACTGCAGGGACTGTCAAATGTTTGCTGATGGTCACTAATAAAACATGTTCAAAATGCATTAAAGTTACTTCAGCAGTGAGGAGTTATTATTAATGTATTTGTTATTAGATATATTTTTTTCCTCACAAGACACAGCCTTCTGACTTCTTGTGAAGTACAAGTAACAGGAGGGAAAAGCAGAAACCAAGTGAATGTGTTCATTTGCATCTTTTTACATCTAAAAACATATTTAGGAGTGAACCATATTGCTGCACTTATGTTGTCATATTAGTAGGATTTGGAGCCATTTTTTATTCTTTCCTGAACATAATATATATATATATATATATATATATATATATATATATATATATATATATATATATATATATATATGAAGTGTTGCCCAGTGTTTAGGAGTATTTATCAAGACCTGTTTACATTCTTCTTCAGGCTAGTGCAGTGTTGAGATAAATTATACTAACAGCTCCAACAACGCATTTAAAAGTAATATTCGCACCCATATTATGTACAGCTGGGTGTACTTTAGTTCTTACTACGACTACTGCTTAAGCAATTGGACCCAAAAAAGAGGGCTTTACCGTCTGGTAAGCCCCGCCTTGTACCGTTAAATGTCCCGAGTCAAAGTTTATTCAAAGCCTCCTTCCTAGATTGTTTATTATAGAGGAGAGCACTATGCCTGTGAGTTGTTGTGATATGCTGAAATAACATGGCTGAAAGTAACCAGACTGCATCCAGTTGTTTGATTTCTTCAACTCGTCATTCAAACAGGAGACAAGTTGCTATTGTAGTTACTGTATTGCCAGTGGCAGCAAGCACTATTCTCAATTTTTTTTTTTTAATGTTATTTGCTATACTATATTTAGATAGACAGATTGAACATATAAGACAGCAAGGAAGCAGGCTTGGTCTACATTGACAGACAACATTCAGAGGCCATGTACTAGAACAGAGATTTTCATTCATCAAGAAGAAAAAAGGTAAAATACATGAATACGTATTTTCTGTTGGATTGATTTGGAACAGTGATTAAACATAACTTGAACAGTATCATCAGGGTCCTTTAAGAATCTCCAATTGACCAATCAGGTTAAAGGAAATCTCCGATCCATTTTCTAATAAATCTTAAAAGGGGTTGACAAACGTAACCCAACCCTAGCCAATACTTTATGCAGTACAGTAACCAGGACCAGTGGACAGTCACACAGTTGAAAATTAAGTGACATCAGACCAGGAAGAGAATGACAACAATACTGCGGGTGAAGCGCTGGTGCAACCAAAGGCACAATGGCCAAAACAAAACAGACAATAATACAACTTGACAAAATAAGCAAATAAACACAATACGCACAGGGGTGGGGTGTACCCCACCACAGAAGGAGACATTTCTTCACACAGAGAATGGTGAGAGTATGAATTGACCCTAGTCATGATGATGATGACAAAGCAATGGGACCCTTTAAGACCCAACTTGAGATCAGAGTTACTAGGAACCTCTAGTTCATACATTTGTTATGTTCTTACTACTACGACTACTACTAATAATAATAACAGCAAAAATAACATATGACAATAATCCAGACCAATCAGAGGTCAGAGTGGGTATGACTGTCAGTGAACAAAAAGTTCACTAAGTTCACGTAGCTTTTTACTACAGAACCATTGCACTGCCACAGGTCTTTCAATCAGGAATACAGCAGCTGTGTGATTTTGACTGCTTTGAACTAGCTTTTTTTTTTTTTTTACTCAGAATGAGATTTTTTGTAAGCTACAAATATAATAGTGTACAACATTTTAGGGGGCGATAGAAAGGTATACTGAATTTTATTTTTAAATCCAAAACTTGGATCCCTGACACTTATGTTGAACAAGACGTGATATGCATTAGCTGATGTATTGTATTTTTCTGCTGTTTCATTGCAAGTGTCTGACATCTGATAGATTTTTTTATTTTTAATTTTTATTATACACTGCAAAAGGAACCAAAAGCTTCACCAAATAGCCTAAAAGCAATTGGTAAAAAAACATATTCATACTACAGGCTACTACCACGCATTGCTTAATTCAACCTCTGATATACAGGAGCTGTCTGTATAATGTAACACAATTTTTGTTCCTGGGTAGTAAGTGTTATTTCCTAATTGCTTGATGATGATGGGAGACTACATTTGGGGGCTGATTCGTGAAAGTGATTTACAGTATAATCGTAAATCTCGAAAAACTACTTACTTCTAAATCTTTTGTAGTCATTTTTGTATTACTTTAGTATAAATACATGTTAATTTGGATTCATATGTTGTTTTTTTCTGACTTTATGTGAACGAAAAGACACAAATTCGCCCGTTTTCTCATTGGAAATAGGTAAATTTCAAAATATCACTGTCCTGGTCACAAAAGCAAAGTTTGTGGGGAATAATAGCCATTTTCTATACTTTTGAAGCATAAGCAGTTAGGAAATAACACTTACTACCCAGGAACCAAAAAAATAATAATAATTGTTACACGGTGTCATCATCAGTATGGTAAGCATTACCCTTCCCAGGATATGCTAGCACATTGCAATGGTGAATGTACTACATTCCATGATCGCCTAGCAATCACAGCTGTCAAACAGGGCACAAGGCACACAGAGTTAACAAGCTGTGGTTTGGTTCTGGTTTATCTATGATCATTCCAAACCATTTTTTAAAGGTTTTAGTAACCTTAATTTAAACAGAAGCAATCAGGAATGACACACATGCGTGTTTACTGTTTGCCAGTCCTTACAAAGGTCTATGTTTAACACTGTTATTCAACCTTATTATTATATTCATAATAAAAATAATAACATGAAGAACCCTGTGCATTACTAACATTACCACTCAGAAGTACAGGGATAGTAAAATCAAGCAGTTCTTCATAGTTTCAGCGGAGTATAGATACAACATGTATTTTGACTTTAGTGAATTGCTGCATTGGTAGTAAATTATTTACTAATTGGTTTCCGACTGTTCAGACAGCTTCAACTAGAAAATGATAATGTTAGTGCAACCAAGTAAATTCTACTAGCACAGTTGTAATACAGCTCTCCGCCAACCCCGGATTAGTTAGAGTAACCATGACTTAACATTGCACCCAGTTTGACAGGGCTTCTAGCTACTGTGTACCCAGGCTTTTGGAATTCCGTGCCAGTTGCTGTTACAGATTCCAGTTTGGTGCCTGTTTTTAAATCAAAACGTATATTTTTTATTTTTAGCTTAGGCTTTTCTTTATCTAACAGGCGCCACATAAATTGAAGATTGTTATTATATTGTGTTAGTAAGTGTGGAAGGGGTGGGTATTCAATGACACGGGAGACAGAAATTGTAGTGGAAACACCACACAGGTGCTCAGATTTATTTTCACTCCTGTGAGTTGCACTAATTGGCTTGAGCCTGAAGAGGGCGCTGTTGTCCGTGGTCTGACTACCAACTTTGGTATCCAGAACCAACGGGAATGCCACGGCAGGGTACTCAGTACAGTTCAGGGCACTCGCAGGTGCTCAAAAATAATGAAAAACAAAAAAGGCAAAAAGAAACAGGGAAAATAAAACACAGTAATGAAAACTACAAAATAAATGTGCTGCACTTGATTTTCCCCAATCACCGCTATTCGTCCGACCCGGGTCTCCGTCCTACTCTAGGCCGTTCCTCAGCTCACTCTTTAACAGTATTAGGGGCTGCCCAAGGATTCCCCACTTTCTCTCTCTGGCTTTAAATTATTTTCTTTAATTTTCTGTCTGGAAGTTTTTTTGTTTTTTTTTTCCTCTTTAATCAAGCGAGACCGCTTGCTCGTCGTTCCGGTCTAAAGGGGCAGATCTGAGGAAACAGCAGAGTATTAATTTATAGGTTAAGCAATCCCACTAAAGCCCGCCTCCCAGCCACTCAGAGAGGGGGAAAGCGCACACACCCTCTTCCCCACCTCTCTGTGTCACCGTCATGACTGGCAGGCAGATCCCACGGGACTGCCGCCCTCCTTCCTGCAGCATCGTGCATGCGTCAGACGGCCAGTCCAGATCTCTCCCTGTTACAGTAAGTTTGAAGCAAAATTGAAGATCTGCCATTGCTGTGGATGAATGCTGTGGATGAATTCTCGTACAAAAGGGTGCTGAAAGGTTTGAAGGTTAAATCAATGCTCGTGCAGAGAGTGTGCTGTGGATGAACATGGAGAGGTCACACTAGAATAAGACCAGGCTTTTGTTTTCTTCTGTGTTGTGGGTTTGATTGTGGATTAGATTGGAATGTGTTCTTTCTTCATTTATATTAAATGACCAGTAGAATTGTGTTACTCCATCACGGCATACTCAATTTTTAAATTATTCACATTCTGCAACTCTAGATTAATGATGTGAAAGAATGATTTATGTTTGCAGTCTAATGAAAGTTGTTGTGCAAGGAGTTTGCCAGCGATTCTCTGTTATGTGTCTATGGTACCACAAGCCTACATAATGTTTTCCAAACATTTTAGGGGAGGCACAGTGCCTGGAGATAGTTTTCTGTTATTATATCAGTGAATTGCTTAACCAAGTGATAAGCACATATGGACTTCAAAAGCAATTTCTTCATTGCATCATGGCTTGTTCTTTGCCAATACCAAAGTTTAGCACTCAACATCAGCTAGATAAAGCAGAGCATGTGTGGCCTAGTGACCTCCTTAAAAACATATCTATGCTTACATTTCGGCATCACATTCCGGTTGAAGGGGTCACATTATTTATTTATTTGGCAGACGCCTTTATCCAAGATGACTTTCAGATGTTACAGGGCAGTACAGGGTTACAAACCAAGCCTCAGGTCACCCAGTGGAGCCGTGGGAACCGGAACCGTCCTGGTAATAGTGCGAGACTGAGGAGAACGTCTCGATCTGCCCCGTGCCGGAGCACTGGGAGGGAGTAGCGCGGCCACTTGCTGAGACGCCTCGCGTTCTCGGTGGGAGCGCTGTAGGATCTCCTCCACAGCTGTCCCAAAGGTATGCCCTGGGGATATCAGCACATCTAACTGCGCCGCCTTATCAGGGACCCTCGCTTGCGACAACCACAGCTGTCTGCGAGCTACTACCAGGTTTGCCAGGCTCCGGCCTAGGGCTTGCCCTTGAAGACCGTACATCTGTTGCAGAGTGCCTGAAAGGAGGCGTAACTCGGTAGCCACCGGCTCTGGGAGCGGGGCTTCTCTTAGTATGCTGTACATATAGGCGGTCAGTATACCCACCGTGTTTGCAAGGTGGGTCACCTGTGCCTCTGCTGCATACGCCCTCTTCAGGTGTGTCTCTCCGTAACCCTACACTGCGGTTTCGGCCACACATGGTCTTTAGGTAACCCCCCCACTGGCGGAGTCTTGACCAAGGGCGCAATGGTGGAATGAACCAGGTGAAAACCTGCCAGGCCCAGCTAACTAGTAAATCTATCTCAGTTACATATGTTAGCAGGAGGATGATGGGAAATGTAGTTCTGAGAGGTCCATGCGGGTACATGGGAAGCCATCTTGAGGCAGGGAATGCAATTTAAAAGTTTCAAAAAGTGGTTAAAATGTAAATAAATAAATAAAAATAAAGCAACACACATACCTTACGTAAACAGTCGTAGCAACACATGGGAACATGTAACACAATAAAATAAAAAGGTCCTTATGTGCCCTTTAAGGAAATACACAGTAGGTAAGATTTACAGGAATTATTTTGTTAGCTTTATGTCCCATCCCAATTTATCTTTACACAGCACATGTACGTGTTTGTGTAAATGCATACATCTATTACTGAACATGATATAAATGAATCCAACAAACTACATTATCTTTAAACTGCCTTCTTAAAATCCCCCTAACAATCTTTTTGCAGCATACCATACAAGGATATACTGAAGTGAAAAATACAAATGAGAAGAAGCGAGAATTAAACTGTGTTTCCTTGCAAGGTGTTGTATTCTGCCTGTATTAAGATGATTAACGTTAAATATAAATTCACCACAGTATATTTTAACAAAAGATGCCTGGAATGCACAGGGTTTGGGGATTACAGAGATGACATCAGTAAATATGCAGGAATAAACAGTAAAAAATAAACAGGAATATATAGCAATCATTGAGCATCACATCACATCAGCTTTATAAAAAAATTGAAAATTACATTTAGTCTTGCATGTTTGTTTAATAATGTAAGCAACCCTCATTTAATCCAGTGTACATTCAAATTAATAAATACAATGGCAATAGGTTTTAACAGCAACTGATTGCATTGCACTTTAGACTGGTCTCTTAAAAGTTGTTAATTGCCTTTGAATACACTGCAGTTTAAAAAAAAATAAAAAATAGGATTCTGAGATTGAAGAATGACATTTTACTAAAATGCATTTGTGTAGGGTTGGTTTGAAAGCCTTCCTTTATAGATGACTATTACATAACAATGAAATACATATTTAAACAGTGTGTTAAAGGGCTCTTTTTCTTAATGGAATCATGTCCTCCACTTCAGCTTGTGTGAATGGAGCGGTATCAACTCCACTATAAAAAAGCCACGCACTGAATTAGTCATCCCGTTTGAATTACTGTGTGACACAAAAATATACTGATGTGTGTTCTATTTCAGAATGTGATTTTTCTCATTTTAAATGCTATATTGTTAGTTTGAGATTTAGCCTGTTTTTCTTCTTTGTGGAGTCCTGCATCTTGTAAATTACTTGTGTCCCAGCCCCCTCCATTCCAGCCATGTGAGAATGTTTGGGGAAACGGTGTGACATAATTTACAAGGTTCTGTGCTCATCTGATGGGGAGACAAGTTCAGGGAGACTCTAATTTCAAAGGGAGGAGTTCTTTTTGACTATACAATGCAAATTATTTTTAACAGCAGATTTTGCTCGTTGAGCAGTGTTTTTTTGTGA
This sequence comes from Acipenser ruthenus, assembly GCF_902713425.1. Lineage (NCBI taxonomy): Eukaryota > Metazoa > Chordata > Actinopteri > Acipenseriformes > Acipenseridae > Acipenser > Acipenser ruthenus. Next base: position 20,682,466 of record NC_081210.1, on the reverse strand, counting down.
CTGTCCGTTATTATATCAGTGAAGTGGTTAAGCACCTCCATTTATTTATTGCATCATTGAGTTCCCCATGACTTGCTGTGGCGGAGTGTCCCGCCCCTATGTATTATTATTTGTATTTTTGTTTGCGGCGCAGTTAAAAGCGCTGCGTCTTTTATTATTTATAATTTAAAACCCCGTGAGGATGCATGACTGATCAGCTACTGATTACACTGTGTAACAAATTTTTTTTTTTTTTTGGTTCCTGGGTAGTAAGTGTTATTTCCTAATTGCTCATGCCTCAAAAGTATAGAAAATGGCTATTATTCCGCCTAAGTGGATACATATCTGCATTTTTCTGAAGGTCATAGGAAACTTCAAAATGGTGGCATTCCTGATGGGTCTCCAAGGCGGTTTTACCAAGTTTCCCTGCTATCTTTGCCTTTGGGACAGCAGGGAAACCAAGGCGCACTACCACAGGCGGGACTGGCCACAGCGGACCGAGTTCTCTGTGGGGAGGAACAACGTCAAGTGGGAGCCACTGGTGGACCCCCGGAAGGTGCTGATGCCACCACTGCACATCAAATTGGGCCTTATGAAACAATTTGTCAGAGCTCTAGATAAGGAGTCGGCAGCCTTCAAGTACCTTCAAGACTTCTTCCCTAAGCTGTCTGAGGCAAAGGTCAAAGCCGGTGTCTTCGTCGGACCACAGATAAAGAAGATCCTGGAGTGCAATTAATTCCCCAAGAAGCTCACTAGTAAGGAAAAAGCGGCTTGGAACAGCTTTGTCGCAGTGGTTCGGGGCTTCCTGGGCAATCACAAGGCCGAAAACTATGTGGAGCTGGTTGAGACTCTGGTGAACAACTACGGCACAATGGGCTGTAGGATGTCCCTCAAAGTCCATATCCTTGATGCTCATCTTGATAAATTCAAGGAGAACATGGAAGCGTACTCGGAGGAGCAAGGCGAGCGCTTCCACCAGGATATACTGGACTTTGAACGCCGCTACCAAGGACAGTATAACGAGAACATGATGGGAGACTACATTTGGGGGCTGATTCGTGAAAGTGATTTACAGTATAATCGTAAATCTCGAAAAACTATTCACTTCTAAATCTTTTGTAGTCATTTTTGTATTACTTTAGTATAAATACATGTTAATTTGGATTCATATGTTGTTTTTTTCTGACTTTATGTGAACGAAAAGACACAAATAGGTAAATTTCAAAATATCACTGTCCTGGTCACAAAAGCAAAGTTTGTGGGGAATAATAGCCATTTTCTATACTTTTGAGGCATAAGCAATTAGGAAATAACACTTACTACCCAGGAACAAAAATTGTGTTACATAGTGTTATTTAACTAGCTGACAGTCATGCATCCTTACCAAACGCGTGCAGACTCTGGCCGAGGGGTAATAAGATAATTAACAACTAGTTAACCCCTCGGCCAGAGTATAAGAAGCAGCAGCTGTCCGTTCTGTGGTTATTGAGTGTAGAGAGGAGAGTACCGGGAGCGGAGAGAGAGAGAGAGCGCGAGGAGAATAACACATAATTAACAATTGCTAAAACGTGCTGGATTAGCCAGCACGACACTTACTTGTTTGTTTGTTTATTTGTTTGGCCCTTGTGCCTTTTTGTTTTGTTGAAATCATTTGTTTTGTTTATTAAACAAGCTGAGTGCCATTGCATTCAGCTTCACCCGCCCATCCACTGTTTTGGTTTCAGTTACTTCCTGGTCCGTGACGTCACCACACCTCATCACTTCGAGACAGCCTGTCACACTTGCTCTTTGCCAATACAAAAATTCAGCGCTTGGCTAAATATTCTGAAAGCTTAGTGACTTTATGACAGCCCTGATAGCAGCTTTCACAGCAGAACATCAACTACAGTGTTTGCTCCAGCCATAGCTTATTTCAAATATTAACCACCATGCCTATTAACTTACCCATTAACACAATTGTGTAAATGTGTTAGTAATCGAGTTAACAGTTATTAAAAGGAGAAGTGACCATTAAAGGACAGCATACCAATGCTTTAAAATCCCTGTCTTACCACTTGTTAGCTTTATTAGTACGATTATTTCTAGCCACCCTTTTATTTTGTTGAGATTTTTGAGGATCTGGATTCTAATATGTAAATATTTCAAATACAACTCTGTAGACAAACCTTTGCATCCTGGTAAATTTGCTGATTGCAGATAGACCATTGGAGCAAGTATGGATCAAAACACAGACATTGATTAGGTGTGAGGCGGCAGCAGTGCCGTCTTTTCCAGCACCAAAAGTTTTAATTAGGCGTAATCATTTAAAAAAAAAAAAAAAAACCTTGGTTGGCACTCATTTAAAATATGCCCTTTCACTGCAGGTTCTGTTGCTTAAATAGTTGTTTAAATCTCTGAAAAACTGACATTGAGTTATCTTGCTAGTGGTATTGCAAACACATTTTCATGACACAAAGACGCACTTTTTTTTGTCTGTGACAGCTCTGTTCTTTAACCTGCATTATGTGTTCCTCCTACTAGTACAACATTAATTAAATGAAATATCACCCTCAGCTTCAAGAGCAATTTAAGAGCACTGTCTCCAGAGATTTGCTCAATAAATGAAGTTCGATCATTTAATTAATTTAGGAACCAAGAGATTGCATTAAGCATATGTATTTCCTTTAATGAATGCTGATATGAATTGCAATTGTGCTTAATAATAACGATTTATGTTTGTAATTATGTTTGTAATAACTGACTAAACAGAAGATCAGCCATTCATTACATATTCCTTGTGCATGTTACTTAAAATGACTTTGAACAGCCCTTGAATACATTATTTTAATAACACAGTATGTGTTCATTTCAAGGCATATAAACTTGGTAAGGGAAAACTTTACTATTGTTGATAAAAATGTGTTACAGAACAACGTGTTTTGTTTAGACCAAACTTGTTGTATTGCTGTAGAATGCAGTTTTGCAGTGTTAATGTTTTGGTTATCATATTATCTACAGGGCTTTCATCTGGCTACACATACCAGGGATATGATCTTTTGCTGAGAAGAAATCATAGTTAATCTCAATACCTGCAGTTAATACCTCTGTAATGTGTTCGACTGCAGATACCCATTTAATAATGTGTGCAAGCGGTAGGAACATGCATACTGTTTTTACATGTGTTCATATTTAGATTTCGTGTTTTTGTTTCTATGAAAGATCCTTTATTGTTTCATAATTGTGGGTGTACGAAACAGGACACAGTTATACTGTAGATTTATATAACAACCCACCCCACCCTAAAACAACCCCTAAATCCCACCCTTTAAATTGATCAATTAGCATTCAGTCACTACATGCTATATTGCACCTTCCCAGCAGGACCTCACAATCCTTACACTGCCCACGACAATAACCAGAAGTAATGCCTTTGTCCTACACTCAACGAAAGTGTCTCTATGAAAATAAATGATTACACTTTTTGCCTGTCCTCTGAGCATACAATGACACAATTTACCCGTTTCTGCTTTAGTAATGTGGTGAGATAGGGATATGTATGCTAAACATTTTCAGGAGTTAGAACTGCACTCTTTGGCTCTTTAAACAAACAATTATTATTATTTGTTTATTTAGCAGATGCCTTTATCCAAGGCGACTTACAGAGACTAGGGTGTGTGAACTATGCATCAGCTGCAGAGTAACTTACAATTACATCTCACCCGAAAGACGGAGCACAAGGAGGTTAAGTGACTTGCTCAGGATCACACAATGAGTCAGTGGCTGAGGTGGGATTTAAGCCGGAGACCTCCTGGTTACAAGCCCATTTCTTTAACCACTGGACCACACAGCAATCAAAGACTGCATGCATTGGAAAAAAAGAGGCAGACAATTCTAACACACAAAAGAGACCAGCTGATAACAGTACAATCTCATACTCACTATCTGACGAGAGTCACTGGGGTCTCTGTCTGTGACACTTGCCTCCAGCAACACCATATGGTTGACTGAAAATCTAATTAGTCAGAAATTGTTTAATTACATTCATTAATAAGAGTATAATTAGCAGCATAACAAGTTCAGTAATGATCAGTTGCTCTGTGAGTTTGTGGGGAAGATGTATCCTGACATGATCGCAGATTGTGTGCCAACGTGACATCCTCCCTCTATGCCTTTCAGGAAGTGCGAATTCTGCAGACAGTCGCTCTTCCTTCTGCCTTCAGCTTATCTTGATGTACACTGGGCTCTCTTGAGTTGGATCCTTCACTGAGTACAGTGAAAACCGAATGAACCTGTTGCTGCTTATTCGAGGTGCCCCTGTCATTCACTTGTATTGAAAGTCTGTTCTGTGGTTTACTGACTGGTGACAGCAGGTGACTACTTACTCCAGCTGACAGTTAACACAGTTTAGTGCTGTGTAAAGTTTCCTGAATATCAATGTATATAAACAGTTTCAGCTAGTGCCCTCTCCTGCACACTGAATAAGGCACTAGCAGAAACATTTGTCCATTTGACTTAGATTCTTATAGTTTCACCTTAAAAATAAAACCTACATGATATGACCATGTTAATGCAATGCTAACCATACTTATTTCAATAACATGCAATTACAATTGCTGTAAGCCAGTTGCCTTAGTATTTTAAAATGAATCTGCAATTTTCATGTGTAGCTGCACACCGGTGTAAAGTGCACTCCAATGCATTTCATGCACTTTTTGTCACTCCTGTAATGAGTTTGTTGTACTACACACTCCTATGGATAGTGACCCTGGTATCGGTTCTCAACACGACATCCCTCTGCATACTTCACATGACATCAGGCAGCACACTGCAGGCTAATATCAATGTCTGTAACAGACTGTGGAGCACTTCGATATTTAGACTTTGTTCAGTGAAATATGTTTGAAACTTATTTAGCTTATAAAAAATACATATATACCCAAGGTGAGTCTAGACAAAAAGTAGAATACACTAGTTAAGGTGCCTCGCCTTCATACCCAGACAAAGTTGCTCTTTAAGCAGGTTAAAAGCTAACAGGTTTAAAGCTATTATTTTGTTTGTGTTATATTTGTTTATTAACAGCATATCTGCTAACTTACACTTAACTTTATAATCATCATAACATAATGGTGACCGCCCTGTGTGTAATACATTTATATCAATATACATTCAATATACTTGTGTGTGTGCGTGTGTGTGAGCTGGATTTAAAGATCAGTTTATATTCAGGCTATTCATAATAATGTCACAACAATCAATCTAAACAGCTGTATCCTAAAGAAATTAAATACACTTTGACAAAGTGAAATATAGTTGACATATTTTATGCTAACTTAAAAAAAATATATATGCATAATTTACTGAAAACTGTAGTTCACAGAAGTTCCTACGCTGCTGAACATAAAACAAAAACTGTCAGCTTTTTGATCATTTGGAAGCAAAGACAAAAGGTTAAGGGCCATCAAGGGATTGCATTTGTGGTGAATATGTAGTTAATTACAGATGGATACCCATGTGTTCCTGTGGTCTGTCGTACCTAACCAAAAGGTGGATTACTTTCAGCACTGGTACAGTACACATCATGTCTTACTCTACCAAGTATATGTAGATGTTCTTTGCAGACTTAAGAATTCGATAGGGCTACTGCTTGTGTTAACTTGTGTCTATTTTGATCAACATCAACCATGTGGTGTAGTTAAATAATAATAGTAAAAGTATGCAAACATGTGGCTCATAAGCCATCCATTGGACAGACCTGATTTAAACCATCTTGGCAGAGTTTATTCAGCAAGCAGGCACAGGTAATGTATAACAGATTTTCAAAAATCCAAAACCTGTCTGAGGAATGGTATTTCAGACTGAAAGATAGGACTTAAATAGGTTGTGTCCTTCGACCCATTTAGCTCACATTCAGAGAAACTGAATGGGACATTCTGTACACTTGTCTATTTCAGGACATTGGAGAGCTGCTGGGAGGAAATTTTGCTTCTAGAGTTTCAGCACTACACACGGGAGTCCACAGGGAGTGCTAAGCAAGATAATCAGAGCTCTTAACAAGGTGATCAGCTGCACTGTTTTTTTTTTTTTCCTGCACGTGGAAAGGACCTCCTTATTAAACATACTGAGAAAAAAAACGGGTGAAATGAGATACTGTATAGGACTGTTATAACCACCCTTAAGTCTTGAGAAGTTATTTAATCATGTCTTATCCTTCCTGGCATAAAAAGATTATGGACTGTTTTTTGGCCAGTCAAGTTGTGAATTTGAGACTATTGACACTTATAGTGTCCTTTTACTGTCAAATAGGCATATATTGCATATATAAAATGTTTATTTCAAAAAGTCTCAACTCCCAAGGTTATAGGTTAATTGACTTCTATATAGGGTTGCACCCTGCTCCATTAATTAAACTGTAGTGTCTAACGTTGGGATCAGTTTCAACATTAACACTTAATTAAAGGTTAATAGAACTTAAAGGTGCTGTTCAGGTATGGGAATCTCACAAAGGGTGTTCAATTAAACAACAATGGGATGTGTTTTATTTTAACTGAAGTAGAGCTTCACAGACCAATAAGGAGCACTTCTGGAGAGGTTTAATTGTAACTATTCACCCACATAACACAGTAACAGCCAAACAGCATTAACATAATATCTTCTTTTTAATTAGCAAAACATTTCATTAATGTTAATTAGTGATTTACATCATTATAAACCATGTCAGGGCTAATTGTCAGGAATTAAATAAAGTGATGAGGTAAAGATAGATTTAATTTTGAGTTTTATATCATAATGGGAATAACAAAAAATAAAAAAATAAATAAAAAAAATAAAAGCATAGCTTCATTTTTCCTTATAAGGTTAGGAAGCTTTACAGCTTAGGATGCATGCCAGTATTACATCTGAAGGGACGTATACATTATTCATTAGGAAACATCAAAGAGGTTTGATACTGCCAACAACATCTAAGAGTGCATTGGTAAAGGTTTTAATTAAACATAATGCAGTGTCTTTTAGAGCATTCGAGGCAACAGGTGCTTCTGTCACACATTGTTACCATTCCATCACTCAGTGAAATTAATTCCCTTCAAACGCCTTTCAGCTTGTAGGATCATTTAAAATAAATATTGAAAATTTTATTTCATTTTAAATAAACTTGTTTATACGAAGCTGTGGCACAGCTGCAAGTCATGTATTGTTATCTTAATATTAATAGGATGTCACTTTCAGCCATACAAAAGTAAAAACCCATATGATGGCGCAGAAAAACAAATTGGTCCCCAATCATTTCAACTCCAAAATAGATGTTTGCCAACTAACAAAGATGTTTAATAGCATAACAGTGTTTGTCATACGTACTATATTTTCTGTGAGTTTTCTTTTACTTGCCTCGTGAAAGGGTTGTAAGTTACCTGTATATATATTTTTCCCAGTGACTAAAGAACAGCTTGGTATGTGTCGAGGGAACATCACAGCTATTATAACTTATGTATTCTTCTTGTTGTTTAGATGATCATTTCCTGAGGCATCATACTTGGACTTTTTAAAACTGTGAAGTCTAACGCACCCCTCTAAAGGGCTCTGCTGGTCCACCTGAGGGTAACTATTAACCTGCCCCTTTGCCAGTGGATGTAAGAAGTGCATCACTAGGAGTAGAACAGATGTGATAGTTCCTGAGGGCAAATTGTTACATTTAGAGACAAGACATGTTGGAGAGCCCCACTGAGTCGCTTTAAACATATGTGTTTTAAGTCACCAGGATGTGATGTTTGAAATAGAAAATGATCTACAAAGTAAATCTAAACAAGAAGAAGAAACATTGAGTCACAGACCTGCTTTTTTATTTAGGTACAGATGTCATTTAGACTACAGTACATGTCCCAAATCAACTTGCTGGCTATTGTAGCCTTTGGTAGGTTGCTTTCTTGTTATTTTATTTTGTTTACCGAAACAACGTGTGTTTAATCCACGCAGACGTCCTGTTTGCGCTCTGAAATGTCATTACTGTAACCATGTGTCAGTTTATAAACTAACCCTCATACATATCAGAGGCAATTTGAATAGAATTACCTTTATTACTGATGGTATTGTTTTAAATTTGCTCCCAGCTTTTGGAGAAATTACGAGGGACAGAATTTAGACAGACAGCTCAGAGGGCTGTATGTTGCCGTTGTTTCACAATAATGTTTTGTTTCACACTGGAATTATAACTGTATGACTGTATGACATTTCCTGGCAGTTAATAACCTCTTTTCAGCCGTTCATGGTTTATAATGGAGATTTTAAAGTTGTAGGGCCCCATACTTTGATATATTGAAAGAGATCATCATAATCTTTCCTGAATTCTGCTCTCCTGTTAACTATTGCTTTTTTCTGTGTTGGCACACCTCTTGCATTTTCAATTTGTATTAACTATATACACCCCCTTATGAGGACAGGCTCGCTGCCACGAGTGAGAGCACCTGGCTTCTAGTTCCCAGAATCCTACTTGAAATAACAGCATCTGTATCCCAAACTGGGACTGCCCACTGGCTGAATTCAAGAGAGTGGTTTTAAACTAGATGAAGCAAGCTGTTTTGACCATTTCAGAGCCCCTGCATTTGTGAGATTTAAAAATAATGGCTAGTCCCATGGGGTATAATGGCCCACTGGAAAGCAATGGACCCCACATAGTGAACAAGTTAAAAAAATACAATTTGGGTCTTGACTGGCTGAATTCATGAGAAGACAACTAAATTAAGCAAAACAAGATGGTTTGGCCACAGTTCAAACATCCACAAAGATTTTAGGAACAAGTGGGAAGCTGGCTGCCGACATTTCTATGGAGCTTGCCGTGGTTCTATTGCACGTCACTTTGCATGCAGCGTGACAGCTCAATGGTACAACACACCAGGTACATGCAGCATGCATTTCAGATATTTTGATTTCCATTACACGAGAGTAGATGTTAAAACTTCATGCTGATTTGAACTCGGCTCTCGCCAAGATAAGCACCAACTAAGACGTAGCTTTACAGTAAACTAATGTGATCCATATGTGTCTCCCTCCATTTACGTTTCCTTCCATATGATGATGTAGATATCCTTCTGTCTGGTGTTAATGGCTGAAGTGTAATGCTGGCTCCAGGGATCAGCTTATTTTGCCTCCCTGGCGCATCAGCACACACAACGGCTGCGATGCTGGCTCCGGGGATCAACCAAAGTGCGGCCTCCCCAGCGCATCAGCATGACAACCGTCTGGATTGAGCTAAGTAGGGTACATCTCTGGGGTTTTCAAGTGGGCACCTTCCATCCTCAGTGTTTCGTCGACTAGCCCACGACACCTCAAGAGGGCTCGACGGTGATTCTGGCGTCCCAGCATCACCCCCCTCCGTCCCCCACTCAACTCAGCCCAGCTTACTTACCTGTCCCCAGCCAGAATCTTTCCGTCTCAACCACAGCCAGTTGCTGCTCCTCTCTGCTGCTTCAGATAAGTTCTTCACTGTGCGACGCAACTCTTGGCCACTGAATCCGACGTCTCTGAGAAACCGGGTTGTAGAGTGTGCCACAAATCCTCGACAACCCACTTCCACTGGGTAAACCCGAACTCTCCATCCTCGCTGTTCCGCTTCAGTGGCTAGTTGAGCATACCGCAGTTTCTTCCTCTCATACGCCTCATCTACAGCATCCTCCCATGGCACTGTTAACTCTACCAGGTGAACAAGGCGTGCTGATCCAGACCACAAGACAATATCTGGTCGAAGGTTAGTGGTGGCAATCTCAGGTGGAAAAATAAGCCGTTGACCAACATCTGCCAGCATTTTCCAGTCTCTAGCAGCTTCCAGTTGTCCTGGGCGAGGATTGGTTTTAACACCTTTTCTTGGTGGTTGCTCTCCTGGGCGGAGGAATGTTGTCTTTTGTGTGTAATGTTTTGATGGAACAGGTGGCAACTTATTGGTCATGTTACGCTTGTCTTCCAATGCTAAGGCCAAACATCGCAGCACCTGGTCATGGCGCCAAGTAAACCGTCCTTGGCTAAGAGCCACCTTACATCCTGTCAAAATGTGCCTTAATGTTGCAGGTGATGAACACAAAGGACATGAGGGATCCTCTCCTACCCAGAGGTTTAGGTTCTGTGGTGATGGGAGAACATCATATGTTGACCTGATGAGGAAACTGATCCTGCTCTGTTCCATTGACCATAGGTCTTGCCAGCCAATCTTGCGTTGTTCCACACTCTCCCATCTCATCCATTCTCCCTGTTTGGCCTGGGAAATGGCCTTTATACACCTCATCCTCTCCTCCTGCTTTTGCACCTCGTTGACTACCATCTTCCTCCTTTGAGCTGGGGCCGCCTTGTGCCATGTAGGAGGAGTTGAACTGAAACCAAGACCCCCTCTTCCATGCTGAACTTGCCCCATGATATCACCAATTCGAAGGGCAGCCTTTGCATCTTCCACAGCTTTCTTTGCCGCCCACTTTCTTCCAGTTTTCAACACAGGTGCTGCCTCCCTTACGCATTTATCGCGTGACTCTACTAATGTCATTTCCAGTCTGACCTTGGCGCACTTAAACTCCTCGGTTAGAGCAGAGACTGGTAGCTGCAGTATTCCTTTACCATAAAGTCCCACTCTGCTGAGGCAGCGTGGAACTCCCAACCATTTCCTGATGTATGAACTGATTAAAGCTTCCAGCTTCTCTACTGTTGTCAAAGAAACCTCGTACACAGTCAGTGGCCACAGCAACCTCGGCAGTAGACCAAACTGAAAGCACCAGAGTTTTAGTTTACCTGGTAGAGCGCAGCTGTCTATGCTCTTCAACCCTTCCACTGCTTGTTGTCTAACTTCTCCCACACGAACTGTGTCCTTTAGATCCCCGTCGTACCATCTCCCAAGACTCTTCACTGGCTTCTCAGACACTGTTGGTATTGCCTCACCATTAATGAAGAATGTTTTATCTACTACTTTGCCTTTAATTATAGAGATGCTCCTTGATTTAGTGGGCTTGAATTGCATTCGTGCCCATTCAATGTTATTGGTTAATTTGCCCAATAATCGATTAGTGCAGGCTACTGTTGTAGTCATGGTTGTCATGTCATCCATGTATGCTCGAATTGGTGGTAGTCGCATTCCAGAAGCCAAGCGCTCTCCTCCTACTACCCATTTTGATGCCCTAATGATTACTTCCATTGCCATGGTAAAAGCCAGTGGAGAAATGGTGCATCCTGCCATTATTCCAACCTCTAGGCATTGCCATGTAGTGCTGAATTCTGAAGTTGAAAAACTGAATTGCAAATCTCCAAAATAGGCTTTCACTAAATTTGTTATTGTCATCGGTACACTGAAAAAATCAAATGCTGCCCAAAGTAGTTCATGTGGCACTGAACCATATGCATTAGCCAAATCCAGGAATGTCACATGGAGCTCCTTCCTCTCCTTTTTAGCTGATTGAATTTGTTGCCAGATCACATTGATGTGTTCTAAGCAACCTGGGAAACCTGGAATGCCCGCTTTTTGTATTGAAGTGTCAATGAAGCAGTTCTTTAATAGGTAAGCTGACAATCTCTGAGCAATAATGCTGAAGAAAATCTTGCCTTCTACGTTTAATAGGGAAATGGGACGAAACTGACTGATGCTTGTAGAATCTTTTTCTTTAGGTATAAAGACTCCACCTGCTCGGCGCCAAGCTCTTGGTACAACCTGTTTTTCCCATGCCACTTTCATCAATTTCCACAGAATTCGTAGAACTCCTGAAGCACTCTTGTACACTCTGTACGGAACTCCATTAGGCCCTGGAGATGATGAAGCCCTTGCTTTTTTCACAGCTTGCTCTATTTCTTTCCACTTAGGTGCACAGTCCTCCATTTGGTATTCTGGTGGATTGATAGGTGGGATGTCTGACGGAACTGACATAGGCTCCTGCCTTTTTGAATCTGTATGTGTTTCCTCCAAATATCTCTCCAGCTCAACCTTAGATGCTTTTAGTGTGCCATTCTTCTCACTGGTGAATAACTTCTTTACAAATTTGAATGGGTCTTTATAAAAGTTCGCTCTCGCACGCTCCTTCTTTTTGTAGCGTTTCCGTAGGCGCTCAGCTCTGCGCAATGTTGCAAGCTTATCTTTTATGACCCTTTGTAAGAGATTGAGTCCCTCCTTCTGACTTTGTTCTGCTCTTCTCCATTGGTTCCTCAGCTGTCTCCTTTCTCTAACTAAGCGTTCAATCTCCTGCTGCCGTCTAGACTTTCCAGGAATAGTTTGTACTTTTTCCTTCCTTTTTTTAACTCCAAACCTCTCACTTCCATATGCGTAGATGATGTCCCCAAATTTATCCAGCTTCTTTTCAACTGTTCCACTTAATCTTTCCAATGCAACGCAGAGATCTGTGTTTACTGTGTCCCATGCAGTTTTCTCACAAGCTCTTGGCCATTTAACTCCAGGCTTGTGCCCGTCGAGGTTCTTTTCTCTCTTATGCTGGTTTGTCTGACCGGGTTCACAAGGATCATTAGGTTCATCACTAACTGTGTCCATGCAAGTCCTCCTCACATCTATGACAGGGGTGCTGATATCCTGCGAACTGTGGTTTGCTTCCTGTCGCTGGATTTCATTCGACTGACTTGACTGACTTCGTAAGAAGTACTGATCAATGCGAGGCCCTTGTCCCTTCTCCCTCAAGCATTTCATTCTCCCTTGATGAATCTTCAAACCCCTGACCGTTGTCACCTTGCTCCAGCCGCAGACACAAACCTGGAGTTCCATGTCTTTGTTAACTGCAGATCTTGAACTAGTCTTTTGTGAAGTACTCTCCATACTCATATCCGTTTCCGTTCCTAAGTCGTTAACCGTGTTGTCCAACGTTGAGTCATCTTCCGCCCCCGCTCTCGCAGACTCTAGGGGTATTTTTCTCTTTAATTTCTTAGAAGCCTTGGGCGGGTGTCTCCAGCATCCTGTAAACACAGAGCTGGATACTGCCGACAAGGGTAGCTAACCCTTACCAGCCCCAGTGGGGTCTCTTTCCTCCTGTCAGCTGTCTCTCCAGGCTGTCACAAGGTCTTTCCCTTGTTGCCAGCTGCACTATTCACAGCAGTCACTGGACGTATCCAGATCTTCATGATTTCCATTACACGAGAGTAGATGTTAAAACTTCATGCTGATTTGAACTCGGCTCTCGCCAAGATAAGCACCAACTAAGACGTAGCTTTACAGTAAACTAATGTGATCCATATGTGTCTCCCTCCATTTACGTTTCCTTCCATATGATGATGTAGATATCCTTCTGTCTGGTGTTAATGGCTGAAGTGTAATGCTGGCTCCAGGGATCAGCTTATTTTGCCTCCCTGGCGCATCAGCACACACAACGGCTGCGATGCTGGCTCCGGGGATCAACCAAAGTGCGGCCTCCCCAGCGCATCAGCATGACAACCGTCTGGATTGAGCTAAGTAGGGTACATCTCTGGGGTTTTCAAGTGGGCACCTTCCATCCTCAGTGTTTCGTCGACTAGCCCACGACACCTCAAGAGGGCTCGACGGTGATTCTGGCGTCCCAGCATCACCCCCCTCCGTCCCCCACTCAACTCAGCCCAGCTTACTTACCTGTCCCCAGCCAGAATCTTTCCGTCTCAACCACAGCCAGTTGCTGCTCCTCTCTGCTGCTTCAGATAAGTTCTTCACTGTGCGACGCAACTCTTGGCCACTGAATCCGACGTCTCTGAGAAACCGGGTTGTAGAGTGTGCCACAAATCCTCGACAACCCACTTCCACTGGGTAAACCCGAACTCTCCATCCTCGCTGTTCCGCTTCAGTGGCTAGTTGAGCATACCGCAGTTTCTTCCTCTCATACGCCTCATCTACAGCATCCTCCCATGGCACTGTTAACTCTACCAGGTGAACAAGGCGTGCTGATCCAGACCACAAGACAATATCTGGTCGAAGGTTAGTGGTGGCAATCTCAGGTGGAAAAATAAGCCGTTGACCAACATCTGCCAGCATTTTCCAGTCTCTAGCAGCTTCCAGTTGTCCTGGGCGAGGATTGGTTTTAACACCTTTTCTTGGTGGTTGCTCTCCTGGGCGGAGGAATGTTGTCTTTTGTGTGTAATGTTTTGATGGAACAGGTGGCAACTTATTGGTCATGTTACGCTTGTCTTCCAATGCTAAGGCCAAACATCGCAGCACCTGGTCATGGCGCCAAGTAAACCGTCCTTGGCTAAGAGCCACCTTACATCCTGTCAAAATGTGCCTTAATGTTGCAGGTGATGAACACAAAGGACATGAGGGATCCTCTCCTACCCAGAGGTTTAGGTTCTGTGGTGATGGGAGAACATCATATGTTGACCTGATGAGGAAACTGATCCTGCTCTGTTCCATTGACCATAGGTCTTGCCAGCCAATCTTGCGTTGTTCCACACTCTCCCATCTCATCCATTCTCCCTGTTTGGCCTGGGAAATGGCCTTTATACACCTCATCCTCTCCTCCTGCTTTTGCACCTCGTTGACTACCATCTTCCTCCTTTGAGCTGGGGCCGCCTTGTGCCATGTAGGAGGAGTTGAACTGAAACCAAGACCCCCTCTTCCATGCTGAACTTGCCCCATGATATCACCAATTCGAAGGGCAGCCTTTGCATCTTCCACAGCTTTCTTTGCCGCCCACTTTCTTCCAGTTTTCAACACAGGTGCTGCCTCCCTTACGCATTTATCGCGTGACTCTACTAATGTCATTTCCAGTCTGACCTTGGCGCACTTAAACTCCTCGGTTAGAGCAGAGACTGGTAGCTGCAGTATTCCTTTACCATAAAGTCCCACTCTGCTGAGGCAGCGTGGAACTCCCAACCATTTCCTGATGTATGAACTGATTAAAGCTTCCAGCTTCTCTACTGTTGTCAAAGAAACCTCGTACACAGTCAGTGGCCACAGCAACCTCGGCAGTAGACCAAACTGAAAGCACCAGAGTTTTAGTTTACCTGGTAGAGCGCAGCTGTCTATGCTCTTCAACCCTTCCACTGCTTGTTGTCTAACTTCTCCCACACGAACTGTGTCCTTTAGATCCCCGTCGTACCATCTCCCAAGACTCTTCACTGGCTTCTCAGACACTGTTGGTATTGCCTCACCATTAATGAAGAATGTTTTATCTACTACTTTGCCTTTAATTATAGAGATGCTCCTTGATTTAGTGGGCTTGAATTGCATTCGTGCCCATTCAATGTTATTGGTTAATTTGCCCAATAATCGATTAGTGCAGGCTACTGTTGTAGTCATGGTTGTCATGTCATCCATGTATGCTCGAATTGGTGGTAGTCGCATTCCAGAAGCCAAGCGCTCTCCTCCTACTACCCATTTTGATGCCCTAATGATTACTTCCATTGCCATGGTAAAAGCCAGTGGAGAAATGGTGCATCCTGCCATTATTCCAACCTCTAGGCATTGCCATGTAGTGCTGAATTCTGAAGTTGAAAAACTGAATTGCAAATCTCCAAAATAGGCTTTCACTAAATTTGCTTCTGATTGCAAATGCATATGTTGTACATTTAGCATTTACCGTAAAAAGCCTTTAAGAAGCTTATGATCCCATGTCGAAAAAATCAGCTTTATGGGTGTTTCATTGAAAATGAAATTTAAAAAGGGAGATACTCTTTTCTTGTTTATTTTGTTTCCCCAAGCTCTTGGTGAGCTTCAAAAGATATCCAGAATCTCCTGCTGCTTTGAGTTGTATATGAATATGAATGTTTAGTTCACAGATTGGTATAAATACTTAAAGGGAGGTAGAAGCTTGTGTGCCTTCAGCTGGAACTACCTTTAGGAAATGTAAACAAACAAAAAAAAAAAATGTTTGTGAAACGTGGCCCTAAATGATGGTGATGTTGTAGGTTGTGTTTGGATGTACTTTTAGGCCCATAAAACAGATGCTCAGAAACGGCAAACTCTTATTGTGAGATCTCCAGGATTATCATACATTCCTCTAGGCAGGTTCGTTTCAGGTACACAAACCATCGACACATAAGCTTTTCCTGGTTCCTTTACTGCTTTCTGAACACAGTTGCTTCTACCTGGATTGAACTTTATAAGTTAATAAGTTGTGTGTAAGGTGTCTGTTATTGTTTTACGGATGTCATCTCCTGCAGTTTGGGCGAGAGGACCGCAAATAGAAGCTGAGCCGTTGTGGCTGCTCAAACTGTGTAAAATTACGTCTCTTGTGCAATAAGACACAGCCTGCACACAACGTCTTCATTTATTGTAAATCACACAAATGAAGATTGTACTCCGGAATAGCTCTTAAATGAAAAATATTGTTGTAAAACATAACTTTTATCCCCCCTTCCCCCAGTTGTGAAAGGGTTCAGCCCAGAATCAACTACCACAGTCCCTGAATAATGCATGTAGGCCTAAAGGTGCTGTGTAGTGGGTGAGACTATTAATTTATTTAGTTGAACAGCGTTGCCTGGTAACCTCAGGAATGGTTACATTTGGCTGGTTTACTAATATTCCATCAGCAACCAGGTGCTGCTACTTGATCATTCCATATAGGGCCTGTGTTGTGCTAGGGTAACATCCCTCCCAGGTGGTTGAGACACTGGGCCGAGGCATGATCTTATCCCAGCACACCACACCATACAGTACACCCTGTCGTGTGTTATTGCTTCAGTATTTCTTGAAACTGCAAAAAGAATGTATGTTTTACTGTATGCTGATACAGTAAGGAATTCATATTCTAACATACATTTTGGGAGACTTTTTCACCCAACATAAATACATTTTGAATAATGGCTTGTCCTAACAATTCATATGCCAACGGGGTAGCAGTGAGATCACCACTATATAAATGCATCAGAGCACTTTTCTTATCCATCAAAGAGCAGGATAGATAGACTCTATAGGTGTATAGAATTCCTAATTGATTCGGCCAAATGCTTTGGGATATTGTATCCCTTTGATGGGCTGCTTTATATGCACTTGGTTAGCTAGATATCTCTTTCATGGCTACTTGTGAAGAGAAAAAACACTTCTCGATATCCAGAAGTATGATATTAATATTGATTCAGGCAAGGGAAATTGCACGTAGTATCTAAGCTGAGGAAACATCAAACATTCCTTTTAAATCATCATTTGTAGCATGCTAGGACTTTTATCACATTAACTTTCTTAATGTAAAACAATTGCTTTTTAGTCCTTAAAGTATCATGTTGGCTGGATATAGATAGATAGATAGATAGATAGAGAGAGAGAGAGAGAGAGAGAGAGAGAGAGAGAGAGAGAGAGAGAGAGAGAGAGAGAGAGAGAGAGAGAGAGAGAGAGAGAGGAGGGGGGGGGGGCGCTAACACCACCACAGGGTTGCCCCCTACTTATAAAATAAAGCTGCCCACATTTCTTAAGTGTCCTCTGTGTGGCGGTGTGCCACTTTTTTTTATAAAATGTGCTTAATTTAAATTAGCAAATGTTTTCTAGTGGTCATACATACAAACAATTCTCGATGTAACCGTTTGTTATGGGAGGAAAACAGAAATATGAATGCAACATTTTAAACGAAGAAATCAGATTGAATTTACTCTACCAATCTACATAGCATGAACTGAATATACACACCAGCATTTATTTTATCAGGTAATATTTGTTTCTATAATCCTTACTGTTCTATAATTCAAATAACTGATCTCACTGTGAGAAGTGAATACCCCTCCATTCAGATTTAAACTGTGAGAGAAAGCAGCATTGCATGGGTTTGCATGGCCATGTTTGTTTTGCGGCAGCCTATATTAGATCTCTAGCTTCACATGCTTCATGCGGTCATTGAGAAGCCGCTAACACACAACCTTGTAGCAACATCGTAATTCAATTGAAACATTCCAGCAACTTTGTTAAAAGGCTGCGTGTCAGTGGGAAGTAAGTAACAGGTTTGTTTTACAACAAAATTACATTGTATTGTACACACTCAAGTATAAAGTGAAAGTATTATTACAGTATTTTTATATGCACTGGTTAACAAGGATACGGTGTGCAAAACGTTGGAAAATGAACAAGCAGAAGCATTATTTGATCTACCATTGTTAATAATAATAATAATAATAATAATAATAATAATAATAATAATAATAATAATAATAATACAAACTTCTAAAATGTTTTTAAAAATGAACAATAAAAGCAATAAGTATCATTTTCAAAAATAATTTATTGTTTAATCTCAAACCTGTAGATTGTTAATACAACAAAACACGTTAGAATACACCATGAGGTTTGTATCTGGCCTACCTTCAGCATGCTTAAAATTATCAAAACTTTTAATAACATAATAACTGCATTAAACAAATATGCATTACATGTAGGCATACCTTAAATTACATTGTCTATTATTATTATTATTATTATTATTATTATTATTATTATTATTATTATTATTATTATTAATTAATTAATTAATTAATTAATTAATTAATTGATTAATTCTGAGAGTCACTTTCATCACTGTCACTTATTAGCAGTTCATTACGCTCAAGCTCCTCCTCATCTTCCTCGGCTTCAATGGCAATGACAGAGACCCTGCGTTTATATACAATATTTGCCAGCAGACCCGGCGCGTATTGGAGACATGCGATTATTTGAGACCCGGCAATTATTTGATGTTTTATGGTAAGCACAGATCTATTCGTCCAAAATTGTGCCCCCCCCACACTTTTTATCCCCGATGGCACCTCTCTGTGTATGTGTGTATATATATAAAATAACAACCTCTGATTGGTTAAACAGCATCACATGACCGTGCGTAGATATAGCATATAGCATGGCTTGCATACTAATGAGCCGCTTCACATTGAATAAATCACTACACACCACTGCATTCTAAATTCCATGCCATTTTATTTGTTATTAGTTACAAAACACAGCCAAGAATGAGTGGCATTTGACCTATTTCCTTTAATATATTTGGGGATGAAACTCTGCATAACTGGTACAACACCAACTTTCTGAGTGAAGACAGCAGTCCATCTGAAAAAAATAAATAAACAAAATAAGTGCACCATCAAGAGTAGACACATAACAGTAGATGAGGAGCAGCTCAATGAAATAGAAGAAAACAAAGATTTAAAAAAACACACACACACACAAAAACTACAGCATGGGCTGGTTAATGTACTTAAATAAATAAATAAATAAATAAGTTCAACTGGGAACAGTCTCCAGTTTTATAATGCTGAGCTGGAATAAATACATATTTTAACAGTAGAAGTTTTAACATCTCTACTGACAGAGAGTTTAAAACCAGCAATTCCTGTCAGTCAGGAAAACTCTTAGAAAAGTAGGTAAAGACTAGGCCAGACACCACCCCCCGAATGTCATTTGAAACTTTGCCCATCATCACTGCTTGTGCTCAGTCCTCTAGTTTCTACTTAGTTGTCAACTTTCTATGCAGAAATTCACAATAAACGAACATGTGCAATTTATTTTTAATAAGCGAACAATGAATTAAATTAAATTAAATGTGGGACTATATTACAATGTGGATGTATACATAATACAAGTTTCTGGTTTTGTCTTAATTTAAAATGTGTTTTAATTATTTAAATTATTTTTCATCCCCCAGATGACAGGTAGTCGTGTTATAAGCAGTGTAAACCACATCGGGCTGTGCGAGAGAGAGTTTACTGTTGATTATTCTGGCCTATAATTGAAAGGGGGGGGGGGGGGGGTCTCTCATGAATCTAAAGTAATAGCTTGTGTATGGGGGTTAAGTTGATGGTCTATGGTGTACAGTTTTGATTAGATTCAGATTCACAACATAAGGAATGAGATAAGAGTCTCTTGGACATATTTTTAATGTAGCCTCAACTAATATCCCAATGGACTAATCCACATCACAAACCCTCCAATATCATTATTGTCAGTTTAGCTGGAGTGAGTCCCAGGATTGTGTGGAAGTGAATCTGATCAGATCAGGCTACACACATTCTATCCCTGTGTACACTATTAAAATGCATGTTTGACTTGACTTCTTCAGAATTTATGATTGAGTGTTTTAATATATATAACGATTCCCTTTGGTTTTTATCTAAATGTACTAACAAGCATGATTTGTTTGTTTGTTTTTCAATTCACATACCAAATAGCTACACTTGTAGATAAAAAATGGCACTGGATGCTTGGAAGGGTGGAATAAAAACTTGAGTAACTGCATATTCTGCTCACACAATAGACAAGCAGCCATTTAAATTGTCAAGTTGGATTGGTGTGGCACATATAAATATATCAATATCCCAATTTAGACAGAGGCTTCCAAACACTACATGTAAATTACACAAATTATCTGAATGTATGTCTGAGTAGGACATTTCCCAAGCTGTGGTTGATTAACTCACTTTATTCTCCTTCAGGGAACTGAAATTGGGTTGTGTAAACATGCAAACTCTGATGATTTCCATAAATCCCAAATAAGCCCTGGAAGTGCATTGCTTGTGATGTCAAAGCATGCTGCACATCATGACATCACTGCATAAATACATCATGACATCATTGCATCGTAAATAGGTGGGAGAATGATCGGCCACGGTTACATCAGAACAGTTGAATCTGCTGGCGTGCCAATCATGCTTGCTCCAAATTACTCTGACTAATGATGTGTTAATCTTATAAGAACTGACCACCTTGAGAAAGAAAATAACTGTATGTGTATACAGCTTTTGACTTTATTGTAACACCACTGTGGCACGCACACGGTTGAGTGCTGCATGCACACTAAAGACTGTTGTGTGACATATTCATTACTTTTCTCAAGTCACTCAATTGTAGTCATTTCCTTTGGCACATGGCTGCTGGCAGGTGCACTTTCCACTACACAGCATGACTGTAAAAAGCAGGAAAAAGACTTCCTATGTGCCAGCAGGTGGGCACCAGTATCCAACCTGTCTCATGAGAATACATTGAGAGCAGATTGCTCTTCTCAGTGCCACTAGAGATTGAGATAATGTGAGCACTATATCATAAAGTAAGTTACAAACAAGAAAGGCTTCGAAGGTCCAATCAAAAGGAAAGGTACTGTGTAATATAATCCTTTTTTGGAGAATGATAAAATCTGTTTTACATTGTGGATTAGGTCATTTTACACAGAAGCAGTGAGCTTTTACAATTACTTATTCTTTACAAGACACACATGTTACTTTGTGAGTCCGTGTTAAAATAATGACTTGATACAGTAGTTATTTCCTGTAAAATGCCATTAGTATACCAACAGTGAGCCTGGAGAAAAGAGCTGTTGAGTTGTAGATCTAGTAAGAAACAATGTATTTGCAAGTACAATAGGAGCCTTCCTAAACCATTTTTAGTTGTTATGTTTTGAAACATTTACATAAAAGCATAAGAAAGTTTATTAACGAGAGGAGACCATGTGGCCCATCGATGTTTGTCTGGTTCAAGGATCCCAATAATGTAGCATTAACAACTTGGTATCTATTCCATACCCTCACCACTCTGTGTACACAAGTGTCTTCACTTAGATTCCAACTGTACTGCACTTCAAGTATTGGTTTAGGGTTAACTTTGTCAACTCCTTTTAAGATTTTTAAAGGTTCTGGGCCATGTTCCACAAACTGCAATAGTTATTATGCAAGGTCAATGGTAACTTAACATGGATTATCCTGCAATGAATCAACAGCGACTGAGCTTTGAGGGGACCAGTTCATCTACCCGATCATGGGCTGGCTAGCAGGACACTACCGGGATGTGATGGGCCATTTTGGTGTTGAAAGGGTACATTTTGAAAGTAGGGTATGGATACACTCAGTGAGATAGAGGGCAGGATATAGAAGAGACCCTTGTTTACGAGGGGCAGTTGTACAGGATGCTGTTAGTGTGTGTGTGTGCTGCGGACAGCAGTAAGGGGCCACCGTTTGTGATTAGGTAGTTGAAATGATAATAAAAATTATTTCAAATGTGGCCCTGACCATTATTCTCAGACACCCCCTTTTCTATTATTTCAAAATAACGACCAGACAATATATTAGTGTACATTAAAGTAATACATTTGAAGAATTTCCTTTGCTGTTAATGTTAGATACAATTGGAAGTTCAACTGTTTTTTTTTGCTCAAATACATTTCACAACACAGTATTTTGAACGTGGAATGCATTTGCAGGATCCAGAATATTTATTCAAAAAAGCTTATAGAGGTTATAGAATTGTTGCCATCTAAATGTGTGCATCATTGTACTCGGTTTTCTATACTGAATTGGTTACCATTTAGATGTTGAGTGTTTTCACTCAATGGCCAGACGTTATCAAAACGTATTCTTTTATTATTGTTATAGCATTGTCTACCACATTTCATCATGTTATTCATAAATACATTGCTATTCTCCCCTAAATGCCAGGCTGAAAATAGCTATTAAATTGTTTTCTTACTTTGGTCATTCGGAGAGGAATGAGCTTCCAATAAAACTGTAATAACCTCTCATCTTTGTGGTTTCAAATATAAATTGTTAGAATAGTACAGATGTCTTTCTAAATGCCTCTACCTGTAATGAATGGTAACAGTTGATCTGTGTTATTAGCTTAATTGTACTTATCAAGCTGCTGCCTCTCCTATTTCAACTGATTGTATCTCTGTTTGGGATGCTGAGTTCATATTTGCAGTCTTAAAAAAAACTCCTCAAAAAAATAAAAACGGTACCCTTCAATTTGATCCATGACCTATGATGGCTGCAATATTGGGATCATGTGACTTTCCAGTTTAGGGTGAAAAAGACCTAACGCTTGTGATAATGACTTGATACTCAATACACACCTGCATTTTATGATTCTTTCTCAATTTCAACCGTGGGTATTATAAAATAAATATGAACCCTTTATGGCAGTATCTCAGAGACCATTGACTGACATCATATTCGCAGAGGTACATAAATATTGTTTGATAAATATGTTGGTGACCATGATATTGACCTTTTGTGTTGCCATTGGGGTCATGTAAATACATTTCTGGGGTATAGCGAGAGAACCTTTTGAGTTGTTGTCTGAATATTAGTACACACCTGTGTTCTTTGGTTTTCTTAGTTACTGTAAGTTACATTATGGGTGTTGTCCAGTCAACATTTTCTTTTTCTCTTTTTGTCATTGTTTTAACCTTTGTCCATATCAATATTACAGACCACACACTTTGAGATGCTGGCTTAAATTGAATTGATATAAACAGTGGTGGATGTAAACAATTTTAATTAAATCATTACACTTCCTGTTTTTTGTTAATTTGTTATTGGTATAAATAAAATAAAACCTTGGGCCCTTTATTACTTATTTAAACAGGGACCATATTTAGTTGGGCCAGTGTTGAGATCAACTGAATAGACTACACTTTTTTCTATGATTTTTTCAGTCAAGTTCCTATGTGGATGTTGTGCAGTAATATTCACTGCTTCACTGCCTCATTATTTGAGCCACTGTGGTTTATGCACTTTGTGTCAGTTAAAATCATAGCTGCAGCATTTTGGAGAACTGCAATAATACAGATTGGGTGACACAAAAACTTCATTTGTTTGGGCTTCACTTGTAATACATTTTTGTTTTTAACTTTGAAACATCTATGAAGGTACACTATAGTGGAAAGAGAAGCCCTTTTAAAATAAATATTTAACGTAGTGTTATTCACCTGTTCCACAGTTTCAGCAAAGCTAGAAGGCACAGCATCAAGTGAAATTCTATCTGAAAAGTGAAGAGAGGGATGCTTGTTAGTGTTGAACCTCCATAGAGTTTTCAAAGGGAAGAAACTATTAATGTTAATCTATATAAGAAAACGAATAGGACTAAGAAATAAAGATGTGCCTTTATCTTAGCAGTTGTTATTCTCTAGTTTTGTTTGCTCATAAATAAGGTCACATCTCCTTGAAAGTCAAGACGGTGGTGTTAAAATATGTAGCAATTAAAATCCAGTTGTGTAAAATTATTCTAAATTGTTTTAAAATTTAGTTAGGCTATTGTCGATGCAGTGAGAGGAAAGAGGAAGCAACAGAAAAAGTGAGAAAGCTACAGTGCCTGAGAGGAGAACAAGGAAGAGTGTGGATTTTCAAAATCTGTTTGCTCTTACTGATGCAATTCTATGAGCTTTTATATTCAATGCCAATCCTGTATGAAAAAAAAGAGGAATACCTGCCAAAATCACTGTTGATAGGGTGTAGGGCCACCATGACCAATCAAACATCGACAATAGCTCTCTATAAAACTGAAACTGACTGGGAGCTGCAGCTTTTATGTTAAATATTTGACTCTAGAGCAGTGGTTCCCAACCTATGGTCCAAACAAAATAAAAATAGCCTCCTCACACTGGCAAGTCCCCAATTTCACAACGCAAATCATCTTTGGATAAAAACAGGGTCTTTGAAGAGGAAAGCGAGTGGAAATGAAGCCAGTGGCAGTGGAGTACAGAGGCGGCTTGTAAACCTGAGGGAAGTGAGGCATGGCCTCACCAAGAATTCAACAAGAATTCCCAAAGGCTAAAAAAAAAATCGCATATTTTTTTATTTAATTGAGAAATATAAACACATTTAAGCACAGTTAAGCATGTATATATTAAATACATGTAAGTCCACAAACATTATTTAAAAGTCACAACTCGCTTTCACCAGCAGCAAAAGTGCAACGCCAGAAAGCTGGAACAGTGTAGTGCTGCCACACTGCTGCGTGAGGCAGAAACCTTTCTGAAGGCATTGCTATGGTAACCACAGCTTGGTGAGACACCTACTGTATTTTGAAAAGTTAGAATTTGTGCGATTTACATTTTTTCAGTAATGACTTTAGTTGAAGCTGATATTATATGTGACCTGAGGAAAATACGTTTTACAGTAAGAGCCCAAGAAGAGAGATGTTCAATTGTGAAGGACAGCAGAATAACACTAGCACCAGAGTAGGCTGGATGTGGAACCAGATTCAAGGCTAAAACTGTCATCATTCGAACCAGACATTCAAGCTGTGACATCGCTGAAACAGCACCAGCCATCTCATTAGATAAGTTCATCAATTTCCTGTATGGCATCGTTATCAATTGACGCACTATAGTGGAAAGCAAAATGAATATACTTTCCTTGTATAAGCAGCTGTGTGTCACTATTGATAGTAGTACATGGTGGTCTGCGAAATTTTTGGAGGTTTAGAAGGGGTCCACACACCCAAAAAGGTTGGGAACCACTGCTCCAGAGCAAACTGGCAACACAGAGAGTCATGTCTAGTGAGCTTTCTGCACTGGCAGTATCAAAGAATATATAAATGGACTAGTGGGCTTACATAGAGGGAGCAATTGTTTTGCAAGCATACAAGACTCATAACTCAATAAGAACCTAGCACTGAATGATTTATGCTCATGTTCTCATGAGTCAAACCATAACTCACCATTGGTGTATTGTTCCATGTATTTATGCGTGATGTTATTTATATTAAACACTGCAGGGTAATCAATATTCTTTATTTTAATTGTTTTTACAGCATATACATGGTGTTGAACAACATGTGTTTAAGGACAAAATGTTAATTAACGTGAAGTCACACATATTAAGGAGATTCCATAATGGGTGTTGCCTACTTTCAAATTTCATACAAGGTACACAATTTGTTTCATCCCCTGTACATGGCTTATTGCCAGCTGTGGTCTATCTAACAGTGTTGGGTACAATTAATGTCACCTTTAAACTCCTAAATGTGCTATAACATACACCATTGCCCTAAAACATGCAGCCCTGCACTAGCATGGTGAGTCTGTTTCTTTTTCTTGGTTAATGTTAATGGAGTTAAACCAAGGGTTTAAAATCCATTTTCTACCTCGTATTGGCACTTTTGTTGCTTGTGTAATATACTTCAGTTTGGATTGGAATATGCTGATTTTTCAAGAAGAGGTATTACATAATTTTTTGTGCTGTTGCTTTGTTTTGCATAGTGGTCAAGCAACAGTTAGGAAATTTGATCTACTGTACTATACAGCAGGGATTCCGAAACTGTGGTCCAAACTGTGGCCTGCGGCCCAAAGGCGGGAGCAATGAGTGAATGACATTCTGTGTATTTTTTTCTATTACTAGCGAAAAGCAGGTGCTGTACCTGTAGAAAAATAAAGTGTAGCAAGGCAGTATTGGCGGACTGTCAATCAAAGCAGAAATTCACAAATTAGAGCTAACAGATTGCCTACCTGTAGGCGGGAGGCTGTGTGGTCCAGTGGTTAAAGAAATGGGCTTGTAACCAGGAGGTCCCCAGTTCAAATCCCACCTCAGCCACTGACTCATTGTGTGACCTTGAGCAAGTCACTTAACCTCCTTGTGCTCCGTCTTTCAGGTGAGACGTAATTGTAAGTGACTCTGCAGCTGATGCATAGTTCACACACCCTAGTCTCTGTAAGTCGCCTTGGATAAAGGCGTCTGCTAAATAAACAAATAATAATAAACAAATAATGTAGAGTGAGAGCTCTGACAATATGGCAGTGTTAAGGTCATGTGATCGCTCTGCTGGCAGATGTAAAAAGTGTGTTCAGCATTATTAAAATTACAATATGTTGAATCCGCTACCAAAGAATACGTTTTGCAAAGTATGAACAAAAAAGGCAGCTACAGGAGTTTGAATGCATTTGTACTGTGAGCTCAGTTTTGAGGTGCTGGAAAGGGTTTCTTTTGTAGAAACGTTTTCATACTAACTATTGTACTTGATAACATTCATTTAAAAATTCAATTGATGCTATGATATGATAAATACATTTTTGTGACTAATTAGCTATTAACATTTAACATATTGAGTACTTTGATGTATGTTTCAATATTAACTAACAAGTTAATCAAACTGATAAATCTTCTTACATACCGGTAATTGATTTGTTAAAATGTTTGGATATACTGCTATTTTATTGATTACTGGCTTGTTCACAGTCGTCTTAAAATAACTCTAGAATATGTTTTGTTGGAAAATAATAATAATAAAAAAAGTTTTGACCGATTCAAATTTCGCTGCAGATAGATTTATTTTGGTTAGGGCTCCCGAGTGGCGCATCCAGTAAAAGCACTTGCGTAGAGTGCTGGATGTGCCCTATAGTCTGGACGTCGCGAGTTCGAGTCCAGGCTATTCCTTTGCCGACTGAGGACAGGAGTTCCCAGGGGGCGGCGCTCAATTGGCTGAGCGTCGCCCGGGGGGAGGGAGGGTTAGGTCGGCCAGGGTGTCCTCGGCTCACCGTGCACCAGCGACTCCTATAGTCTGGCCGGGCGCCTGCGGGCTTGCCTCTAAGCTGCCCAAGAGCTGTGTTGTCCTCCGACGCTGTAGCTCTTGGGTGGCTGCATGGTGAGTCCGCAGTGTGAAAAAAAGCGGTTGGCTGACGGCACATGCTTCGGAGGACAGTGTGTGTTCGTCTTCGCCCTCCCGAGTCAGCACAGAGGTGGTAGCTGTGAGCTGAGCATAATAAAATAATTGGCCATTCCAAATTGGGAGAAAATAATAAAAAAATAATTGGCAACGACTAAATTTATAAAAAAAAAAAAAAAAGTTTTCTTTTGGTTAAGTTGCAAGTTGTATTTGGTTGTACAGCATAGTGGCAAAAATGTAACTTATGCAAGGCTCTCGTTTCCCTCTGTATTGTGCGCATTCGTCTTTTTTGTGCATGACAGTTCAGTGTGAGATGTAACGGCAGGACGTTTTAGTTACATTGTTCAGAAATTACGATTCAGGAGTTATGTTTTTTGTGCATGTTGTACTTGTTTTACTCAAAAGTGATTCCTGTTCAGGTATTTATGAATGGGAATAATAAGAGACATGCACTTCTTTCTTGTTTGATGACCAAGAAAATAACTGCATTTCTAAAATTATACAAAGGTACTTAATTTAAAGGTTTGATAAAAAAAAAACATCTATTTAGTTTTTGCAATTTATTTTATTTACTAAAATGAATAAATGACAGTTTAGATTAGGTTTATTGAAAATGTTACAGGTTTAAACATATAAAATGTTTTTAATTTGAACCCCCCCCCCAGGAGTGCTAATAGTGGGCCGCAGTGCCTAATGCAGCTGAACAGGTGGGCCTCAGGGAACCCCTGCCATACAGGATATAATTAGAAACCGGAAAGATTTATTTAATCAAAAGTGTGTGCTTAAAAAAAGATCTGAAGACCTGAAGGGTGGGGGGCAATTTACCTCTAGATGAAATGACTATGAAAGAGCAAGACTATTTAAGAAATGCTTGTAGACAGAGATGTATTTAACATGGTCTAGTACCAGCACTCTAGTTAAATAGGTTCCTTTCAAAACTGCACTGTGAATGGATGGGCACGGCATTGAAAATGTGTAGAAATATTGTGTTAGCTTCAATCACTTTTAAATTAGGTTAGTACTCATTTATAACGTGTCTATATTATACACCTGGTGGTAAACACCAAGCAAAGGGTGTGAGTATTTCGGTACAGTTAAAAGCCTTCCATAAATTCTATTTATATCGCTTAAATCTTGTGGTGTAGTTGTAAAATATATTTAGGTAAGAATTGCGTGTATCTTCTGATTGTATACACCGAATGAATAAGCAAACTGCTTAAATGTAGTTTTGTAGGTTTTAACAGCTATAACGGTATACTTGACCCTTTCTGTAGAAATGTTTACTTTCTCTGCTAATATTCTGTATCCAATTCTTCAGCATATTCCCTGTAATGCTTGGATTTCCTTTTACCTGTGATGTGCATCTGATCATCCACCCCTGCAAACCCTATTAAACCCACCAAGTCTGACTATTTGTATAAGATCGGAAAATGTCTTTCTGTGTTTGCCAAGGGGAGATTATATAAACTCCTGATTCAGTTGATATTGTGTATTGTGGGAATACTGCACGTGTAGACAATCTCCAAAGGAACTGTGTTAACAAGAAAATGAATGCTCTGAGGCTCTGTAGAAGATTTTCTGGGGTGCTTGATCCAAATTCAATATAATTAGGAATCTTCTTGTAACACCTGTGTCTCTCATATTTACAGTTGGCATTACCTTTCCCAGGCTTATTTGCAACTTATCATATGCTTGTTTTCTTCTTCTCTGTTCTGTTTTGTGTCTTTGTTTATGAAAATAGGAGTTGGGGTATTTTATATGCATGAGATTTACTATGTCCAGTGAAAAGGATAGTGACTGAGTAGCACAGTGGATAACGTTAGGTTACACCAGGGGGCCACTAGGAGAACTGTCACCTTCTCTAACTTGACCTTCTCTAGGAAGGCCGGGAGCAACGGTATCAGCGGGAATGCGTAAAGGAACATCCTGGGCAACTTGTTGGATAGGGTGTCGATGCCGAGTGGACCACCTAAACGGTGGAGGGAGTGTGTTGTCTTCACCGAGGCGAAGAGATCGACCTGTGCCTTCCTGAACCATTCCCAATTGCGCTCCACCACCTGAGGGTGGAGCCACCACTCCGACAGATGTGCACTCTCCCTCGAAAGGAGGTCCGCTGCCCAGTTCACCACTCCAGGAAGTGGCGTTGCCCGTAGAGACAGTAGGTTCCTTTGAGCCCAAATCAAGAGCCGGAAGGTAATGTGATGCAACCCCGAGGACCGAAGACCACCCTGGTGGTTGACATACGCTGCCACTGAGGTGTTGTCCGTCTGGACCAACACATGTGTTCTTTGCAGCACCAGGAGAAAGTGCTGGAGGGCAAGGAAAACAGCCTGCAACTCCAGCATGTTTATGTGCAGGGACGTCCAACAGCCGACCAGGTGCCGTGGACTCCTCTGCCTTCCCAGATTGCCCCCCAACCCAAGTTGGAGGCGTCCGTCGTCACCACCTGACAGTTCAACACTACTCCCATCCGCACACCTTCGCGCAGGTGAGAGGTCCTCCTCCACCAGCGCAGGCCTGCCGAACACGAGCGAGACACTGTCATGCACTCCTTTAAATCAATACTGCACAGGCAGTCGCACACATACGACAGACAGTAAAAAAGACTGCTGCTGAAGAAAGGATAAGAAAGAGGCTTTATTTTAAAGCTGCTGATTCCATGAAAGCGGCAAGCCAGCTTTCAGCACGGATGCAGGGGAACTGCAGTTGACTCGGAAAAGCTCTTTCAAAATACACTCAGTTGTAAACACAGAGGTCTTACTTTACCATCTTGAGAGGCAAAAACAGAACATGGCTTCCATGGATTGACTGTTTAATCCCTCTGTAGGCGGGACCAGGGACGTCACCCCAGGAAGGGGCCTATCGGCAGCTCTGATATAAAGAGCTCAGTGAATACCTATCAATAGGCAGACATATCCCATAAGTATGTTTTGGTGGTCGTCTTTGAATTGAAAGGGAACAAACTGTTCTTTGTTCCACTGAGCTCACAACTCTGTTTTTACATAACTGTACCTAATTACAACACATAATTCTAATTTGATAGCTTTAGTAGGCTCATCATAAACAGATTCCTAGTAGTCTGATACTGTTTCCAATGTTGCAATTCATTTAGGGGCATGTAACAGGGCGAGCAGCCCTGTACATTGTTTTGTTTATTTTTAGATCGGGGTCTCCCCCTCCGCCCCTGTGCAGATTGTTTTGTTTGTCGGCGAAAAATGTATTTTTATGTCGGCGAAGCACCGTATGTTTTGTTATTGTTTTGGTTAAATGACGGCGTAGCCGGTTTGTTTTGTTTAGCGTGGATGGGTAGCTCCATCCACAACATAATTAAAACTCGTGCAGAAGGTGGCCATCTCCCGAATTAATTAGGTGATTTAATTTGTTGCTAATCGGGAGATGGTCACCTGTTATAAAAAGCCTGCAGCTCTCTAGATCGGGGTGGGAGTCCAGAGGAGTGAGAGTAGAGAGCGAGGAGAGGAACGAGAGAGTTTAAAACAATTACAGGAACAGTGAAGGCTACAGCCCAGCCTGACCTGTATTATTTACTTTTGTGTTCGAGATTTGTTTTTGTTTACCCTTTTATTTTGCTCTGTGAGCGCAAGTGTTTTGTTTAAATATTTTATTTATTTTTGTTTGTTAATAAAAACGGCAGCCAGCCGCGTCTTACTTTGAACTGCAGTACTTGCCCTGGTGTCAGTTTTTGTTCCTGCTTCTGCCTGACGTCAGGCCATCGGTCACACTGTCACAGGGCAACACTCATTTCTGTCATTGTGAGACATTTCTGCCTGAGAGTCTCGTAAATCTTGTGCTTAATGGCAATGTCATTCTAAGGAAAGCCATTTTCTCGATTGTCTTAATACAATACATCAACAGAAACCTTAGTCTAAGTAATTTATTTATATGTAGGTTTTATGTATTTTTAAACCATACCTCTATAACTGTTATAATCTTCCTACAGGTGCCATTTTAAAGCTCCTCAAGCAGGACATCTTTGCATTACTGTTCTTATTATATTGATTCTTACAGGTTAATATACAACATTATAGATTTTCCTTGGCTTACAATTCTGCAGGGTACATGCTCAAACAATGGCATTGAATAAAGTCTGAGCACCAGATCCAAACTAGTCATTTTAAAGCTGTCTCTGAGTAGAGCTAAAACATAATTGTGATAGAGTGCAGTCATCTTGTCTTTTTGAAATGTGTTTTTTTCCTTTGTCTCTCACTTCTATCACGTTTTATTCCCTCCAGATTTTTTTTTCTATTATTTCTCTCCTGTTTTGAAAAAATCTTCTTACCAGATCTTAAAAATACTGTTTTGAAATTAGTTTTATTGTGAGTTATTTTTAATTGCATTTATACAGCGTGCAGTCAGTGCTGAACAACATGTGTTTGTGGAGAAAATGTTAATTGGAGTAACTTATATTGATCTTCCACAATGTGTATTTCCTATTTTTCAATTTCATTCACAGTTTATTTCAATTCTTTCACTTGTTGAACAACTTGATGGGGCCCAACAAACAGTGGGGGATTTAATCACTGTCACAATTGGGATGAAAAAACTCACCAAAACCCCACAATGCATCTGTGTGAAAACACCAGGCCTTGAATTTTCACTTCCCTTTAATAAGTGCTGTTGAAATAATGCCCCCCTTGTGTAAGTATTAGTACATATCCCAGTAGATTCCCAAATTAAATAAGTTAGGCCTTATTATTATTACAACACAATGGAAAATAGGTCCCATTGTGCTAAACATTATAAAGAGCAAGTACCTGATGATAAAACCCTGGTCTCTTGTCAGAGTGTGCTTTCTCCTGCTTCAAATAGCCTGGCTATTATTACATTACTTACTCTTCCCCACGTCCCGTCACCAACCATGAAGAAAGACCATACTCACATAATCAGATCAATGAGCATATAATACTTATTAAACACATTTCTTAGAAACTGGACCTTGCAGATCATATTCCATCTAGTTTTTGAACTGGTCTTAGGGATATAGTTTAAGAAAATGTAGTTCTCATGACTTTGTGGAGGAATGACAAAGTTTATTTGCAGTTACACTTTCTCAGAAACTGAGACTAGCATCTTAAACCAGACCTGGTCATTGTGTTTAATTAATCTCAACTAAGAACATAATAAAGTCTACAAACGAGAGGAGGCCATTTGGCGCATCTTGCTCGTTTGGTTGTTAGTAGCTTATTGATCCCAGAATCTCAAGCAGCTTCTTGAAGGATCCCAGGGTGTCAGTTTCAACAACATTACTGGGGAGTTGTTTCCAGACCCTCACAATTCTCTGTGAAAAAAAGTGTCTCCTATTTTCTGTTCTGAATGCCCCTGTATCTAATGCCCCTTTATCTAAACTAAAGTGCATCAGCACCCTGAACTTTATATAGAGGTAGTGACATACAGTCCACTATCCCAAAAGACCAGGCTCCATTTGTGGAGCAGACAGACACAACTTTTCTGAGAGAGATGATTACAAGTGGTTAAAACAAAGCATGTTGGCCAGAGAGACAAAACAAGCAAGAACAGAGGTATCTCTAGTGTCAGGTTAGAAGTCTCTTGAACAGAGGTATCTCTAGGGTCAGGTTAGAAGTCTCTTGAACAGAGGTATCTCTAGGGGCTGGTTAGATGCCTCTTGAACAGAGGTATCTCTAGGGGCAGGTTAGAAGTGTCTTGAACAGAGGTATCTCTAGGGGCTGGTTAGAAGTTTCTTGAACAGAGGTATCTATTGGGGCAGGTTAGAAGTCTCTTGAACAGAGGTATCTCTAGGGGCTGGTTAGAAGTCTCTTGAACAGAGGTATCTCTAGGGACAGGTTAGAAGTCTCTTGAACAGAGGTATCTAGGGGCTGGTTAGAAGTCTCTTGAACAGAGGTATCTCTAGGGGCAGGTTAGAAGTCTCTTGAACAGAGGTATCTCTAGGGGCAGGTTAGAAGTCTCTTGAACAGAAGTATCTCTAGGGGCAGGTTAGAAGTCTTGAACAGAGGTATCTCTAGGGGCAGGTTAGAAGTCTCTTGAATAGAGGTATCTCTAGGGGCAGGTTAGAAGTCTCTTGAACAGAGGTATCTCTAGGGGCAGGTTAGAAGTCCTTGAACAGAGGTATCTCTAGGGGCAGGTTAGAAGTCACTTGAACAGAGGGTTCTCTAGGGGCAGGTTAGAAGTCTCTTGGTTGTTACTTGAACACATCCACGTTGAGATACTGGGGTCTGTTCAATTATTGTTAATGCATCCATTCTTTAGATGTTTGGGCACCAGGTTATGAAAAACAACTCCAATAGCAAATGTGAGTTCTTGAGTGTGTTGTCATTGATATAGACCCCACTTGTTAGGCTTGTTAAGCAAAGCAAAATATCTGACTAATTACAACGAGAAATTGTATATGATCTGAAAGGGGTTCTGGGAGAGGGGGAGGGGGGTTGTTTATTGTGGGAATACGGCATGCTTAAAAAATAGATAAAGAAATAAAAAAGTTGCAAACTTTGCACAAGTGAAAAATGTTATTAAATCAAACCCCTTGTGTTCTGTACTGAACAAATTAAAAGATAATATTATCATATAGTACTTCACTTTGCATGTGATGGTTACAAATATATAATTATATTGAGCAAAACAGCAATTTCTTTGAAATATACAGACAAGTTAAGTTATGTGATAGTGATCTAAATGCATTGCGAACACTCCTAAAACACATTAATAACATTTAAAACACATGTGGAACACATCAATAACATATTGCTGTGTATGTCATACACAGTGTATGTCTCAGTCCATATGACCAACAGCATATGGACTTCCAAAAGGAGGCCACATTAAAAGCATTATGCCAGAAATGTAATTTTACCTGTTAAGATTAATGTGAATCAAAGATCAAATTGAATTGTTCCATACTGAAAATGGTCAAAGGCATAGACATTGCTTTAATCATTGTAATAATTTATTTATGGTTAGGGGACTGTAAACCGTATGGAACATTTTGACAAATGTGGTCTGCAAAGAACAGACCACATGGGGAGGTGATTTATTTATACAGAAAACATCTGTCTTGCTCTTTTGGCTACCAGAATGTTGAAGCTTATATGTACAAAAGTGCTATTCTTACTGTAGCTACTGAAGGGATAATTGAGCAAATCGTTCTTTCTGTCAGTGGATATTCAAAAGCTTTATCTCCTAGTAAAATGTAAATTCCACTTAGAAGCATTTATTTATTTATGTATGAATTTATTGATATATTTGTTTATAATATATTTGTTTATAATAAACATTATGGAAATGTCTTGCATACTTCTTTTGTTTACATTGTGTTTGATCATTTAATATATACAGTACAGTATAATCATGCAAAAGGGTAAATGGGGTGGCTGCTCTTTCTCTGTGCTTGTGTCTAAAGACAGGCGTCAAATACTGTATCACAGCCTGCACACAAGCACATGCACTTATCCCATACAAGACTAATCAAAGGTATAGAGCTCTTTTCAGTATTGCTTACCCTACTAAAAGACAAGCAGAGCATTTGGTCTGCCAGAGATTATTTTCTTTCATTATGGTCATTCCAGCTGAAGTGGACCAAATTCTTGGGAACTATGATTTTGTGTATTAATCACATGTGAAATAGAAAATGATTCCGTGGTCCCATAGATGAAGAGCTTTGCAACTGGACTCATGTCTGAAGTGTCTAGAAATGCCTTTGAACTAATGTTTCCTCATGTGGGAGGTGACCTGCCCCATAGCTTTACTGTAAATGTGAAACAATCCCTGTAGTGAAGCCCCCACAATCCACACAACCGTAGAGCACTTGACAAACAGGAAGTTGAGAGCCCCCATTCCTCTCTGTTCTTGTTTTTCACTCATGGACAGTAGTCTAAATAATTATCATGGCTAAAAGCTACACTTGCATGATCTGACGTGACTTCCCAATGTTTCGGTATGTTTAACATACCTTTGTCAAGGGAAAGTGTGTTTGAAAAAAAAAAACAGTTGAGGTACTTAGAGGCTTTTGATGCCATGGCAACTACACTTCCTTATTTCTATTTAAATCTATTAATGTGTGTGGCAAGTCAGAATGTATGTAAATTTGACAGGGAGGGGGTTAATCCCATCCCTACCAGAACCCACAGATGGAATATGGCCATTGCCTAATTAGATAATTAAGTGATAATTTGGGAATGACCATATGTATATAAAGGAAGCTAAGATCCTTTGTTTGGTGGAGGAGTTTGGGGTGAAGGATCTTTAGGAAAACCTTTAGTGAAGTTTAACTCTTTATTTTGCTCCTGTTTTGTTAGCGTTTTTCTGAATAGACATGTGCAACAGCACTTTCACTGCAGATTCCTCACTCTGAGTCTTCTTCCTGATGCTATCCTGTCACAATATGTTTGTGATGTAATTTACTACATAGTTAATGATGTTACGATCTACTATTTAAAGCTTCAGGCATCATAGTATTGAGTCTATGTAAAACTTTGTTCTACAAACTGTAGAGTATTCATGTTGTGTTCATTTTTTGTAAAGTGTTGAACTATTAGTTCATTTAATTTTTATGTCTTATGTTTGATAGGTGATTCTGTATTTTATATAATGTTGTACCTGTTTCTCCTACATATTTTATTTTGTAACATTCTTGGCAAAATGTACCATAAACAAGGTTACTAGTTTTGCATGACAGGCTTATTATGAATGAAAAATAAAATCTTTACAGTCTGACACCCCTACAATAAGCCAACTTTGGTCAAACATTTAAATAACATTAGTGTCATTTTTAAATCTTGTTTCAAGGGCTTTTCATAAAAGAACAATGAATTGACTCAAGGGGTCCAACAATTCCCATTGAGCTGGATCCATTACTTCTGTTAAATGACAATTATTATCTACTGCCAGGGATGCATAGACTTACATAGATCACACTTTACAGTTGTGCATATATTGAGAGAACCACTTCTCTTTTTTAACATAAATTGTGGAGTGCTTCATAATGTCAGGCATATAGATACTGTTTGTGTGTCTGTCTTTCTGTCGTGTTTGTCATTTTGGAGTCATTTCTTGACTCTTTTTTTGTATAATTATATTTTGAATCTATTTTTGATAATAATACTCTCTTTTTGGCTGTCTTTATTATTTTTGTATTACTGTTTTTTTTTTTCAATTGTATCAAGGCCCAAATATTTTAATATTTCAATGCTGTTTATTGTCAGGTGTTCTCACCTTTTTTCTTTTTTCAATAAATTTAGTAGTCGCCAATTATTTTTTTATTATTGTCTCCCAATTTAGAGTATCCAATTATTATTTAATCTCAGCTCACCACTACCACCCCTGTGCTGACTTGGGAGCGGCGAAGATAAACATACGCTGTCCTCCGAAGCGTGTGCCGTCACCCGACCACTTCTTTTCACACTGCAGACTCACCATGCAGCCACCTCAGCCACGTGTCGGAGGTCAACACAGCTCTGGGCAGCTTCCAGGCAAGCCCGCTGGTGCCCAGCCAGACTACAGGGGTCGCTGGTGTGCGGTGAGCCGAGGACACCCTGGCCGACATAAACCCTCCCCCCGGGTGGAGCTCGGCCAATTTTGCGCAACCTCCTGGGAACTCCCGTCCATGGTCGGCAATGGAATAGCCTGGACTCGAACCGGCGACCTACAGGCTATAGGTCGCATCCTGCACTCCACTACATGGCTCTGGTGCAAGACTGTAAAGTAGCACCGAGCCCCAAAAAAAGAAAAAAACATGGAGCGCAGCTGCAGTACTTAACCTAAAGAAAATCTTTTGAAAATAAGTACATCAGCAGTCAAAAAGTTTTTTTTCCCAACAAAACATATTCTACTGTTATTTTAAGATGACTGTGAACAAGACAGTAATCATTCAAGTAACAGTATATCCAAACATTTTAGTAAATCAATTATGTAACAAGATTAATCAATTTGATTAATAACTCGATTTAGTAAATACTGAAGCATATTAATAGCTTCAAATTAGTCACAAAAACGTATTAATCACTGGCATCAATTGGATTTAAAAATTAATATTATCAAGTATTAATATAAAATGTCTATAAAAAACGCAAATCTGCATCTCAAAACTTAGCTCATAGTAATGCATTCAATACAACTCATAAGCGAAAACAGCATGTATTCATGAATGCGGCTATTGCTAAAGTCCTCACAAGTTTGTTTCAATTATTCAGCATATCCATATTCAACATTGGTATAGGTACCTAATTTAATTTCGTTTTTTTATAAACTGAAATTCATAAAATCAGATTAATAATAATAATACATTTCTTCCTTATAAATAATGTAAAATAATAATACAAAAATCTTACCTATTTATTTTTTTCATTTTCTTAACTTAAGATCTACATGGCAGATTTTAAATAATGCATATTTTTCCATTACATTAAAAAAAATTACTTATCTTGGAAGTCTATTTTCAATTGACAGTACAGCCAATCAGACAATCTCTCCTGTGACATTGTTGACCACAGGTAATTACTTTATCAAAGACGGTTTACAGAAGGATCGCTCAGCACTAGCAACTTTGGAATTGGAAGCAGTGCTTACACTTCAGTGTGAGTGTTGAGGAATCCACTGCCCAGGTCATCTGAACCAGGTACTGTACCTCTTGAGAGAGAGTTCACATCATCAGGTAAGAGACGAGCAACGCAGGTTATTTCTCTGGCCATGTAGGTGCCCTCTAATCTACTGGGATTAGAAAAAAAAACGCAACAAGTTAGTACAAAAAAAAGATATGTAAAATAACCCAAAATAACGGAAGCAAAACAAATGGCCCGCTCAAACCATTTACAATGGACTCAGGGCTGGGACCCACAAAGGCTGGGCCCGGGTGCAGTTGCATCCCTCCTGACGTCGGCCACAGATTATGCACCCCTTACCTACAGAACCGCTTGTTGAATGGTGATGATACTTACTGGGGACCTTATTTAGAACAAAATATTTAATGTATATGGAGTCTGTCTGTCTGTCCGACTGTCTCCCAGTAGCGACCATTTAGGCGACCGTAAATATTCATTTTGACTGTGTGCTGGAAAGTTTGCTATATAAATATTTAAGATTGACATAATATAGTTTAGCGCATGTTCCTTTTTGCATCCATGATCCATTTAGCATGTGTTGTGAATGCAGGTGGGTGTAGCACATACCTGGTTGCCTATTCATTGAGGGCGTTGCAGATTTTTTTTTCTAATGCTGCAATACTACCGTGGCTTGTGGGACCATATTGATTGGCTTGCGGCATCTGCGTGCCACACAAACATAACATCACTAAAATTCTAAAAA
Organism: Acipenser ruthenus; assembly: GCF_902713425.1. Classification (NCBI taxonomy): domain Eukaryota; kingdom Metazoa; phylum Chordata; class Actinopteri; order Acipenseriformes; family Acipenseridae; genus Acipenser; species Acipenser ruthenus. The sequence continues at coordinate 20,643,957 of NC_081210.1, read as the reverse complement.
GAAACCATTAAAAACGGTGATACTATCTCTACTGACACCCTTTGTATTTGTAGGTTTTAACACTTTGGTCTCGCATAACATCTTTACCTGTTACTAAAATGTTTACAAATAAAATAATTATTAAAATTAAGATCAGCTATCATTCAGGCTGAACTGAACCCAGCGATGCAGGGTATAGGTGTGCCTATATTGTCGACAAGGACCTGTCTATGCCTAAACGTTACAGCATATTGCGTACAAACATTTCTATAAAAGTTTGCTTAGCAGTGAAGATATGAAGTGGTACTTGATTCAAAAAGGTTCCTGATTGATTAGCATACTGACAGAAAGCAACATATATATTATTTACTTAATGTAATTAGTTAAAACAGAAAGTATCATAGAGGCTACAGTAAGTTTTGCAATCGCGCTGCTTCCCGTTTATTTATTGTTGTAGTACAACAACGCCTCAACAATTTTGCTGTATGTTTTTTTTTTTTTGGACCTGTAGAATGTGGTTGAAGCATAAGAAGGATTGAAAATAAATGGTAAAACCTCTATTCTCTCTAGCGCTACAGTCCTAGCAACAAGGGGTAAACCCTATTTGTATTTTAAATAGCTACTTTCTCAATGACATTGACATGCATTTATACATATTTACTATTTTATAAAATTGTTGTTGCTTTAAAATGACCACTTATATACTGTATATAAAAAAAGAGCAGGCTACAAAAATAAACGTAACCAGTATTCTGAGAACCTCTTGTCAAGTTCCTATGAAACTATGAACATTAAGAAAGAATTTATTGAGTACATCATGAGCTGGGGTTAGCTGAGGCTTGCTGTCTATCTGACTGTCTGACTGTAAGACAAACTTGCACTTCGACATGTGCATGGAGCGGATGTGGGTCATGGTGACTACTTTTTCCTGCTGTATTTACATCTGTGGCAGGAGAAGATATGCTTGTTTTATGTATTATCTCTCTGGCTTTGCTGTGCTTCTTTTAGGGTTAATGAAAATGTGACCAACAGACCGACCTGTGTTATGGATGTTATATTTCTATTGAAGTTGTTGTGTAGTAATACATCACAGGAGACAGGGGAGATGTGAAGGGAAAGATGTTAAACCCAGTGTTTGCTCAGATGTCTAATCTTTTTTTTCACCCTTTTTACAAAGTAATGAAATATGCCCTGGAATTTACAGTAATCATTTTTTTTTTTTCTGTACCTTTTGCAAAAATGATGCATGTACTGTGACATCATTGGTTAGGCAGACCCCACAGGCATTGTCACATCTCTACCCTGGTAATATCTCAAAAACATTAATTTCGGAAAGTAAGTGCATTTCTAGAGGGGGTTGTCAAGTAAATGATTAAATATTATACAGAAACATGATGTAGCTTTTGAGGTATATTGCTCACAGAAGAATGTGTCAGACTATACCAACTATGGGAAATAACAGCACACTTTTTATACTTAACACAGTAAAATATTGTGTTAAAGTAGCATGTGGACTCAAATAAAACAGAAGCAGGATTTCCAAAAATAGACTTGAATGACTATAATGATCCATGTGTCGTATGTTGTGTAACTGCTAACCCCAAAGTAATACGGATAGACATGCATATTAGTCTGAATCCTTTAAAGCTGCATCTACTTGGTACTGAACATCAACTAATTGAATCTGATAGTACTGTTTTATAATTTGACATACACTACAAAAGCACCGTCTGTTTATTACGTGGACAAGCTTGCAATGCACATGCAGTTTGTATATGTCTGGATACGTTTGGGTGTTTGTGATAAAGCTTGTAACTCGTATAACTAGCAAACGGCTTGTGGGATTGATTTAGAAATCTGTGTACAGCTTTATAATTGTAAGTAAATGAAACACACATCTGCAGGTTGTGATAACAAATGCATTCCCCAAAAAGACACAAAGCTATTCATGGGTCTTTTAGCATAATCATTGGCAAGCACACATTGCTGTGGTTTGCTATTAAACCTGCCACATCTCCAAATACCTAAGCATTTACAAAATGATTGGTAGAATTTAAGACAAGGGTTCCCAAACCTTTCTGAGATGTACGGCACCATGTATTTGCGATTCAAATGTAGTTATGTTTCTTGAAGTAATTGATTAAGTTGCAGTATCTGGAATAGATTGATAACTAACCATGTGTTATGGAGCTTAGCTGGGCTGTGTAGCAGAGTACTGATTTGTGTGTGAGGAACTGCTCTGAGTCAATTGCTAATTTTAAGACTTCTTCTGAGACAACTTTGGATTTGCCTGAGGATCATCTCATCAAATTGATAGCCAGCATTATAAAAAAAAAAAAAGTTCTCTAATCTTGTTCTTCTCCTGTAATACGTTACCACTGTATTTTTTTTTACCTTTATTTTATAATTATAATTAAATTCTTTTATGCACTGAAAGTATTTTTTTTTACTTGTTCTTACTTGTTACAGTTAAAAGGGTAAATGCTGTTTTTAAAATGACAAAATTAGAAGAATGTCACTGTGCAGGTTGCTGTTCCTACAGAAAGCCAGCAGAGGCTGCATTGAATCAAGAATGCAACTTCAGTATGCTTCCAAACTGGAACTGTACAGCATCTTTTTAGTGATCTTGGAAAATCACCCTTCTAAAAGTGTACTGTATAGAGTGGTAGTATACAGTACAACATAGCAACATAGTTGCAGTAAAGGATAGTGAAGCAAACATGATCACATTAAGACATCTTTACCTAGTGTGTGTTGTTGTCCTGTGCTTTGGCATTTTTAACAGTTTGTTGTGTCTTTATTCAGTTTGTTGGTACTACTTATGTCATTTATTAGGTTGCTCCTTGCTTAACCCTTGCTGTGATATTTTACAATTGTACAGATTCCTTAGAAATTAGCACAGGGTGTTATTAAATTAGGAAGGTCAAGGACCACTTCCATTCCTAGAAGTCTTTTACCGCCATGTTATTAAATATTCCAAGCTAGTCGCTTCTCTAGAGCAAGTTACCAGTACTACACAAAAATATTGGGGAGGCTAAACTACAGAATACCAAGATGACCTTGATAAGCTAATACTGTGACAAAGTGGAGTTTAATAATACCAAATGAGCAGACTTCAATTTAAAAACCTATATAGAATTTCTACAATCCCAGATCCATTTCGCTCTATTTAGGATAACCATCTTAAAAATCTGTTGCAATGTAAATAGCGTTTCCTCTCTAACACCCAGGGATCCCATTCTTTCTTGGAACATTGCCATTGCAATCTCCACTGATACGATTTTCAACAATGGATCTAATGAATTGTATTGTACCACACTGTATGTTTCATTATTGCGTCCCACTTCAATCCGTGCTCAATACATGTCTCTACATATCTCTCAATAGCTGCTCACATGAATATGGAGCCCTTTGAAAGCTATTTAGAAAAGCACCACACCTTCCTCTTCGACAGCCCTTCCCTTCTTCTCTCCCAGCTCTTTTCTGTGAATATCCTTGTGATTGCTCTGTGTATTACTCTTTTTTACAGAGGTGTTTCAGTTATTGAATCAAGAGACTTAAACAATGAAGGGCAGTGGTGACAGAAGGGGGGCTGTGGTTTGAGCTTTTGGTAGAATGATACCTTTGGTCACTTTATCAGGACCACTGTTAAATACGTGTTTCCAAATCCATCGGGTTGCCATTGTTTTGTTAGTGCTTTGGTCTGCTAATGGTTAGACTAATCACTAGAATGGTTTCCCAACAGGATTTTGATGAGACATTTGTTTTTTGTTTTGCTTTTTTAAATGCTACGAGTACCATTAGACTTATACCTGGCTTACTCCGACCTGTGTAAAAACATCTAGGGGTAGATGTACTAAAGTGTTGCATCTATCGCAAACATTGCAAACCACATGCAAACCAGAGGGAAGTGTAGCGTGAAATGTACTAAACAAACGCAACACTGTTAGCGTCATTTTAACAAATGCTTTGCAGCCGCAGTTCTTATTTGTGCTTTAGCCTTAAATGAATATCTAATTCTGGGCGTTCCTGCAGAAATTCACAAAAACATGGTGGAGATAGTGCAAATGAGGGATTCAAAATATTGTAATGGGATGTAATAAAGCTGCGGGAAATTGCGACACTTACAATTGCATCAGTTTATTAAGAACTTTTGAAAGCAATTATTGCTGGCATTTCTTAGTCCGCTTTTTCTTGTGTGTTGCCAGTTGTCCTCAATCTATTTGAGACGAACACCCAAGTACCTAATTTCCACTAAAAGTCGATGTACTTACAAGCCTTGAAAACAAAGTGCTATAACATTTCTTGTTTTCCCAGTGTGTTGGGAGCAATAACTGCACACATGTGCCATCTGTATAGGACCATGATCTATTGTGTGTTAATTGTCTAAGCTACTAAGTAGACCAAGTTAAAAATAATAATAATTAAAATAAAATAAAAAAAAACCTAAAATAATTTAGTTTCAATTTAAAATAATCTTTTATTTGCATTGTACAGCAATGCATACAAAGCAGCAGCATGATTTACTTTGTGTTACCAGTAGGCTAAAGTACAAAAAAAGTGCGCTAGGTATTAATTTGACTTTACTACTGTACTGTAGCGAGGGGCTACTGTATGATTATGAACAGCTTTTTGAGGGTGAAGGTCGGGGCCCCACTATAGAATCTGATGGGATTAAACTGCCTTTCATTTTTTACATATATAACAGTATTAAAACAGGTAAAATGAAGATGGAACAGAATGCATTGTACAGATGATGGTTACATTTAACAAAAACAATGTTATTTTGATTCTTGCTTCCTTGCATGTATAGACGTTATCCTTCAGGGACTCTCTCCTGCAACAAACCACAACTCAACTGCCGCTATTTTATTTGAAAAAATGTCGCACAACTCTCGTTCGAGATCTCGCTAAGATGGCACAAATAAATTAGTATATTGCGGCTCTCTTGATTAACATATTTTTTTTCAGCACATACAACAAAATGTGCACTTTGCGAATTATCGTAACAAAAATGCAAATCGCGGTATGTTTGCTCTGCGACTGGCCCATCTTGGTACATCTACCCCCTACTCTCTTTGCTTACCTCTACCTCTTTCTCACATACGGTAGATGTAAGCCTTTCCTTTTCTAATTGTTATTTCTCCAGTCCTGAGACTAGGCATCATTGTATCCACTGTATTAGTTCTAGTGTTCCACTGAATCTTTAAGTCCTGTGTTGTCCTTAGTAATAACTCTGACACTGTATAGGGCCCTCAAAATCTCCACCCTTTGTGCCTGGAAGATGCAGTGTTGTGCAGATGAGGTTTTCCCTACTGAACAATACCCACTGTCTCTAGATCCTTTCAGTGCCATGCTACTGTGTCCAATTCATATAAAGCATTGCAGACAATTGCTTTATTATAAAAATAGCAAGAAACACAAGTTCATGCTATTTTTTGTAACAGTACAAAATATTAAAAAAAGAAAAGAAAAAAGCAACTTTTGAAACTGAGTACAAAACAGTACTACTGAAGTGTAAAAGACAATTGATAAAGTGTGTGTCTTGCAAAGTTTCTTTTAGTAGAACTACATGTCTTATGATTGAGTTTACACATGGGACTCAGTAGGGTGTGTTTTCCGGCACTGGCTGACAAGATCAAGGAATGCTTGCCACCTGGTGCAGTTCTGCCTTCCATCTGGAAACAAACTGTTTACATATATCAATGATTCTGCACTTTTAGTGCTTTGAATTTTCATATTTAAATAGTCATCTTTGAGAGGAATGTTTCTGATGTGAGACAGTGAGAAATCTAGGGTCTTCAACACAGCCTGGATATGGAGTTGAATCCCAGAAGTGGTTTCTATATGTAATGCAAAAGTTAAACAAGATGCAATTAGCATATGCTTTTATGTTTTTTATTCATGTTGCTACTAGTTTCTAAAACAATGAAAATGGGGGGCTAAGTTAGCCCCAAGTTTGTTGGGAGCAATAACTGCACACATGTGCCATCTGTATAGGACCATTATCTATTGTGTGTTAATTGTCTAAGCTACTAAGTAGACCAAGTTAAAAATAATAATAATTAAAATAAAATAAAAAAAAAACCTAAAATAATTTAGTTTCAATTTAAAATAATCTTTTATTTGCATTGTACAGCAATGCATACAAAGCAGCAGCATGATTTACTTTGTGTTACCAATAGATATGGAGTTGAATCCCAGAAGTGGTTTCTATATGTAATGCAAAAGTTAAACAAGACGCAATTAGCATATACTTTTATGTTTTTTATTCATGTTGCTACTAGTTTCTAAAACAATAAAAATGGGGGGCTAAGTTAGCCCCAAGTGTGTTGGGAGCAAATAACTGCACACATGTGCCATCTGTATAGGACCATGATCTATTGTGTGTTAATTGTCTAAGCTACTAAGTAGACCAAGTTAAAAATAAAAATAAGACGCAATTAGCATATACTTTTATGTTTTTTATTCATGTTGCTACTAGTTTCTAAAACAATAAAAATGGGGGGCTAAGTTAGCCCCAAGTTTGTCTTGTTTGACATTCTATCTTTACAGGGCTGACCTTTTTATACTGTATATAGCTTGGTCTGTTTTGTAGATATTACTTTTTAATATAGCAGCATTTTGCAGGTCCCATTACTCGATCAGAAACAACAACTGTCAAAGAGATTTAGAAATATAAACCATACAACTGCTATGTAACAAGTTTAGAGTGTGTCTGGAGCTCTCTCAATCGTTGCACTTTCCCTTAGCTTTAAGCAGAGTACCCAGTCCTTGACCATTACTGGTTAATACCTGACACTGCCAGCAAGGGCACAAGTTTATAAATATACCGAAATGAGCCAGTGAGGCCTTCCTTTCAAAATGGCTGGTGTCTTAGAACGAAACTCTCCAACAAACAGGTAACAAAATGAATAAATCAGCACATAAAATGTAATATTGTACTAAAAGCAGCATACTAACTGGGGATGATCCTGTAGTCAGTATGGAGGACAGCAGTAATGACAGACTGCAGGATGATCCAGTGGTCAGTATGGAGGACAGCAGTAATGACAGACTGCAGGATGATCCAGTGGTCAGTATGGAGGACAGCAGTAATGACAGACTGCAGGATGATCCTGTGGTCAGTACGGAGGACAGCAGTAATGACAGGCTGCAGGATGATCCTGTGGTCAGTACAGAGGACAGCAGTAATGACAGGCTGCAGGATGATCCTGTGGTCAGTACAGAGGACAGCAGTAATGACAGGCTGCAGGATGATCCTGTGGTCAGTGCGGAGGACAGCAGTAATGACAGACTGCAGGATGATCCTGTGGTCAGTGCGGAGGACAGCTGTAATGACAGACTGCAGGATGATCCTGTGGTCAGTGCGGAGGACAGCTGTAATGACAGACTGCAGGATAGTTTGGATTTCAATAAATCGAGTGTCTCCAAATAGACTGCAGGTAGGTTTTAAGATGGTCTCATTGGCAGCAAATACAATACATTCTTGTAATAAAACAATTTAAAAGAAAAACCTTATATATCCTAAATCCAGATTTAAGTACAGTCACTTTTGAATGTGAGGATTTTTAATTACAGGAGGTCAATGACAATAATTTAACAACATAACAGACATTTGATTGCTGATTTCATACTTCAGTTTGCACAGCATTTGGTTTCTATGCAATTATAAACCATGCTATCTATTAATTTCATGGTTCACAGAGCATCAGGCGCTATAAATAGTTGAGAGTGACAGTGCTGCAAACAATGAGATATTTCATAATATTAGTAACTCCTATTAATTTGCAAATACAGAGTGTCATCTATATACTTATCTGGATTGTCTATGTATCTTTAAGTACAGTAAGGGGAATGTACTATCCTGGCCTCTTTCCTTGACAAGCCAGGTTCTTTTACAGGTTTAATGGACAGGGTGACACTTGTAGAAGACTGTGTGCAAGTGAATAAAGATCTCATTGTGCAGAAGCAAAGGGTAATCAATTATTCACCACATCCTGCCAACTGCAAGCAATACAATTGCTGTTGGTGCCCCGTACAGTACAAATTGAACTGTCTTGTCTATAGTGGGTGTTTTTTTTTAACCCTGTTAGCCAAATTGTTCATCATAATAAATACCATGTATTTCATTGCTGGCCATAGTTATACATGTGGCATCACCACAAGGTTTGTTAAATTGCACTTTACAAATATCCTAAAGACCACTTCACTGTGCAGTGAGCTTATCTTCAATTTTGAAGGAACAACACAAATTGTAAAATGAGGGTTCATTTTTATTTGTATTTTAGCAGGTGAAATGAAATTGAACTGAACCAAACGGTGACATTTGTCAATGACGTGTTCATCTAAATATTACTCAGTATGTGCTGTTTATTGCAAGTCTTGAACAGGGTATTTGGTTGTATTAGAAGCTCTTTTTCTGTTCTTCTTTCCCTTCTAAAACATGTGCTATGAAACAAAGAAATATTTTAAAAACATACAATACAATGTATTATTACAATTGTATGTATATAGTGCTTTTCACATAATAAAACACCACAAAGCTCTTTACATAAGTGAAACATGAATAACACTGGTTGAAATGTACTTAACTAACTTAGAATTTGACCTGATAGCAATAAGTTATGTATTTATTGTATGATGTGAAATCATTCACAAGGGAACACAGCCACCTCTGGAAGTGAACAAGCCAGACAGTCTGCACTAGACCATGTATTGTGTATAGCACTGTCTGATGTCTGAAACGAACAACAACTTGATGGTACTGTGTTCATGGTTATCCACTATTCTCAGAAGAATATCATACCATTAGATTAAAAACTGTTTAATCAATCTGTTGCTCAGGTTTAAAAATAAATTACCTTGTGACTTAATGCCTTCTTTAAACGATAATTGCCTGTTACGTATTCAGTCTCAGTTGATGTAACAATTAGTGGATGTGCTGAACTGGGAGTTGTAACAATTACAGAAAAACCGACCAGACAAAATAAACAACTATTGTAATACATCTTTAGGCTTTGCTTTTGTGTACAACACAGCCAAGTTTCAGCTGTCTAAAACATGACAAAATGCCTAATGAGATGCCCCCTGTCATGTAATATGCCAATCAGTTAAATGTTTTTAAGCTATAACTGTGATAACATTAGTCCAAATGTTTCTCTGCATATCAAAAAAGCATTGGGATTGTGTTTAATGTTGTGATACTGGTATTATGTTGACAAGAGGGAAGTAATCACACCCAGATGTCTTATAGTATGTTTCCACTTAAAACTCTCACCTGAGCTGCCTTAGGGTCGATTAGATTAAAAGATTCTTATCATTAGAGCCACCCGTTTACACTTGAGCAGTGCCTAGACCAGCTCTGAACCTGTATGTGCACACATGGTCATTGAACTAAAGTGCGTGACCTTAGACCTCACATCGCTAGGACAAAAGGTTAATACGGACGTGCGTTACGATGTCCTGAAATTACAAATGATTGAAACTAACAAACATATATTGTATGAAACAAGTGTTTTCTTTCGGATTAGCTACAACCTGAGGGCATAGAACATGCATGGACCATGCAGGAGTACAAAATGACAATGACTTTTTTGCAGTGTCACAGATATACAAACCACTAAAATGATCTTACCGTTACGATATTATGCTCAAACGCTGCAAAAAAAAAACACAGCTTTTATATTTTGCTTAATAATATTGTAAACATGCATGAATATTGCATTAAAGTAGGTTTTATATTAGTTTAACTGTCTTGGATAACAAGAACATTAATAGTGCATACAGCACGAGACAACAGCTTTACTTTAAGAAATAAACAGTATTTTACTAAAGAAAATTAAATGCAGAAAATGTGCATTTACCTGTAAACAAGCACCAGTTGTTAGTTTTAGTTTAGTTTAATGTATTAGTCAGACAATAAAAATTCATCCAAGCCTAAAGGGTAACTGTATTTATTTGTACTGAATGAAGAGGTCTCTAAACCCCTCCTACTGTATGCTTATTTTTTCCTATTTGGTTAAAGAAGCTTGCCAGGGATGCTTCCAGAAAATCCAGAAAGTAAAGAATTGCTTGGTATGGACTTTAGCTATATTATTATTTATTTCTTAGCAGACGCCCTTATCCAGGGTGACTTACAATTGTTACAAGATATCACATTATTTTTACATACAATTACCTATTTATACAGTTGGGTTTTTACTGGCGCAATCTAGGTAAAGTACCTTGCTCAAGGGTACAACAGCAGTGTACCCCACCTGGGATTGAACCCATGACCCTCCGGTCAAGTTTCCAGAGCCCTAACCACTACTCCACACTGCTGCCCTATAGTAGAAAGTTTCACAAGGTTACGTCACAAACAGCTTTTTAGCCCGAGAAGGTGATTTACCCACCCTTTTAAGCCATACCATGTTTTGGCTGCACACTTCCTATGGCGTAAGGAATGTGTGTGAAACATGCACACTACGTCACATTCTCACGTAGAGATAGAGATAAGAGAGATAATTTGGAGTTTCTAAACTGCATGGAAACCCCACCAGTGTGTAGAATTCTCTGTAGATGTGAATGTTTTCCCAGTAGCATTTTTATGTTTACATTTCCTACTTTTGCTTGTTTTGTTTTTATATGAAGTGTGGTGTTAAAGAATATTTTCTGGTATTTGATAAATATAAATCTGATATTCAGGACTGTAAAAGAAAATAGTTTGATGTGTAGGTCTTTTAAAGAAAAAAAAGTCATTCAAACTGCAGGTAAGCACACAAATTTACCACTATTGATTTCTCCCTAACCTCCCACTATTCAATCACATTTGTAAACAGTAGGAAGTGGTGGCTTCATTCAGAGAACAAAACTTTTGAAATTGGCTTTACACATCCCACCCCCATTGCTAACCTCCACAGCAGATTTACTTTGCAGTGGAATTCAAGTATTTACAGAAATACAAGCAAAAAAAAACAAAGAAAATCAAGGCCCTGAATGGATGAGCACCTAGTTATTTGCAGGAGTTACTGACCCCGTATCTTCCAAACCGCACTCTGAGATCACAGGATGCAGGGATGCTGGTTATTCCTAGGGCCAACAAAAGCAACATGGGAGGTAGAGCTTTTTCTTGTAGAGCTCCTAATTTATGAAATGCTCTGCCTTCGTTTGTTAGGGAAGCTAGGACCGTTACAGTTTTCAAGTCAAGACTAAAAACACACTTTTATAAAATGGCTTTCATATCTTAGTGGGTTTTAATGTAACTTTAAAATTGCTGCTTTTATATTATGTGTATACTGTTATTTAAATATGTTATTTAAATGGTCTGATTATGGCAGTTGTATGTGTGACATGCTATACAAATGTATTGTAGTTTGTTCTTTTTTTCTGCTATGTAGGCTACTGTACAGTGCTTTGCGATACTTTTCTATAAAAACGCTAAATAATAATAATAATAATAATAATAATAATAATAATAATAATAATAATAATAATAATAATACTAATAATAATAATATAAGGAATAAACTACACCAAAGTGTGCATAATAGGTATGTAATCATATCGAGGGCTTCTGGTGGCAAGATAGTTATGTTTTTGTGAAGTCCGATTGGGTATCATGGTAAATTTAACTTTCATATTAGTGTCGCTATAAATAACTGTCTCTGCTTTCCAGTATACCACGGAGGGTGTGCGGCTCACATTCTTCTTCATTTTGAGGCCTCACTGACAGGGGGGGATAAATGAAGGTGCATCAGGTGTGTGGATTTAGAGAGTGGAGAATCATGCGCTGTGAGCTGTGTTACTTGCTATGGACCTGCTGCTGCAAATATAGAGCGTGCTATTGAACCGTGTCTTGTTTTTCCGATAGCAATTTCATCCAGAGCTACTATATATATATATATATATATATATATATATATATATATATATATATATATATTATACTGTTAACACTTTGACATTTGTTTTTTTAACATGACCATTTTTGCCAAAGAGAATAACAAGTAAATGTTGGATTGATATAGTTCTCTTATTCAGTCAACACAAAAGAGACATAAAAACTGTATTATTATGCATATTTCTACACAGATATGATCTGCTGTTTTCAAAGGAAAAAAATGACTTGCTTCTTTGTAAGTTAATAGTGTTTTTTTTGTCTTTTCAACTTTTGAACTGTCACATCCTGTGTATCTGAACAGGATTTATAGTAATCTGGTTTCCCTGGTAAAATATTTTCCTCAATCACCACAGTTCTTTGAAACCAAGAGCTCAAAACTTGAAATATAATTATCTACTTCTAGCGGGCTGTATCAGCCCAGCGGTTGAACTTTCACAGTACTGTATCAGATTGCTTTTCACGTTTGTCAGTAAAATCTCATGTTTTGTATTCAGTTGCCACATGAATACATCTATACTTATTGATGTGCTGGTATTTCATTATTTTCTTGTAGCTGAGCATTCAGGGGGATTTTCATGCATTTTTATTGAATTGCAGTTAATCATACCCTCACATTTCACTGATTAAAGCACAGATTAGTTCACCTTATATAACATCACAGTTACAGACGACAAACCAACTCTTTATAATAATAATAATAATAATAATAATAGGTTATGTGTGTGGTGTCTGCTATTATAATATAAAATATGTCTGTGAAGTGAAGCACGCAGTTTATAACCTTATTATAAATCACAGCAGTGAAATTGTACTTTGGATCTACTGATAAACATAAACTGGTGGTGTTGTTGGTGTCTGTCATATGTTGTATGTACGGGGCGACGTCTGCACACAAGATAACATGACCTGGAATTTTGACAAACCCTTTGATTGATTGATTGATATCTCATATGTGATGATGATGATTATGTTTGCAGAATGTAATACATTATAGGTACAACAGAATTTTAGGGATGTTGAACTCCCTTTTGACAAACTTTGGTTTAAACTGTGTGAACTATTTTTTTATTTTTATTTTTATTGAATTATTATTATTACCACAGTCATTATTACACTTTTTATTTTTTAAAGAAAAGTCTAATTTTTAATTTTTTTTTTTTGTTTACTTGCAGGTTAACTGAACTTTGAGGTAAATGGAATGAAGGGATTTTTGATGCATGATTGATGAAATTCTACGACACTGATCTGCTCTATTTTCAATTCAACAGAAAACTACCAGAAGGTAACCATTTACACAAATGTAAATAATGGCAAAACAGTACTGTGACAGATAGTTTGCAATAATAGGCTTGTCAGTAATTTCATAAAGAAACCTCAGTACCATAACCCAGTGAAACACCACTACGGCACCCATTAAAGAGTTTGCGGTACATTTAATGACTCGTTATCGGATGGCAAACAGGGCTTGATTTGACGGTGAGTATTTGGTTTAGGATGTCATACAAGGCCAAAGGGTTGCCTTTGCTAGGAGGTACTTATCCAATTTTCAAAGGTACTTATTACATTTTTAATAAACTATTCATTTCTCATTCGATGATATTATGCATAATGCTGCTATGCATCAAGGTCATCACATCTTTTGTCGTACTAACTTTGAATTACAGCCGGCGGGGATGTATGTTGCTAACATACAATTATAAGTTTCCATCTGAATATTTTAGACTTTTACTTTAATTCCTTTAGGCAAATTCACTGTATATGATGACATCCCATTGACTCCACAACAACAACAAAAATATTTAGGGAACATTAATGCATAGACACATATCAAATGTGACAGTCTTGCAGCGTGGTGTTAGTGATGCTCTGTCAAAATACATATCTTACCTACTGGGCAAGTTCTTGAGGCCATAATGGGAAGAATTCCAATGCCGATAGTATAACAGCTGCATAGATAGCCAAACAGATGTGACAATATAAAAGATGAGAGAGAATATGGAAGGAAGGCAGTGCTCAACTGGGAATTAAAATGCCTGGTGAATACTCTCTTGATAACACATTTAATTTTATATTGCCAGATGTTTCTAAATTTAGCTGAGATAGGTAAAAATGTGTTGAGACAAGTAATTCATTTGTGCCGTATGTCACCAGAGCAGACATACTATTTTGTTTCTATATCTTTTGCAAGTATAATATAAAGTCCCCTTTGTAGTTTTTTTTTTTAAAGAAAGATTTGAGAAAGTGCCTCTTCAAGTTATTAAATGGTGCTGTATAACAGGGCTGTCAGTAATTATCAAAATGTTTAAGTTCTGTAAAAAATACATTTAATAACTATAATGGACACGTTCATACTTTAGAAAAAAAGAAAAAACAGAAAAAACATGCACTTAGCTAGACTATATATTTGTGTTTTGTTGTCTTTGTTTTGGACTACTGACTGATCGCGGCTGTAATGAGTTTAGTTTGACTTATTTTTTGCTCTGTGATTGTGGTCTTTCTAATGGTTTTTATGCTGACGTAGAACTGTAGGACCAGTGCTTGTTTATATGTACATAGGATTCCACCCTCCACCTCCTTCTGCTCACACATTGACATACGGACATGTTTTTCTAAATAGTCTGGGAACCGGAATCGGACACAAAATACCTGGTTCCAATGACAAATACCCGGTACGGACCCGATTCAAAAAATTTTCTCAAAAAGTCTCACATCATTAGTTTTATCAGCTGTGAGAGGCACTGATTGTACTTACATCAACTAGATGTGGTCATCAATCAGGAAACACAGATGGAGCACGCAGCACATCGTAAAAAAACATACAAAACGGTATTATTCCCAGGTTTAAGAGTTTATTTTTAAACTCCAAAGAAGCTCAAACTACATACAGTCAGTTTTCTTCAATTTGCACAATTTATGTACATGTTGTTTGCCAGGAATACAAGCCTGTCATCCTGCTCTGGATCCAAGGCGCTGCACTTTTTGTTTACATCGAATACACAGACAGCGAGTGCTTACAAAGCATTTTCAAAACAGATTCGCTAGTAGGATTGTAGCAGCCCTACTGTATAATGACTTGTTCAAATATGTATCTGAACGCTGTTAATGAGCTTCTCTGTTTTGGATTATTTCTAGTTATTTTGTAGGTGTTAAAACATGGAAATAAGGGATACAGGTTTTCAAAGAATGACATCCCCACATCTGGTGATACAGATCGGTTTCCTTTTACCCCTGGTTTTGCCATTGTAAATGCCAGAATAATTTGTAGTTCCTTTAAGCCTTGTGTATATTGTTAATTATTAATACAGTAAATTCTCGTTAAAGCGAACTAGGATTACACAGATATGCTGATACCACACATTTTCTACATGGTCCCGGACAAATTTAGCAGTCGCTTGCTGTAAATGACTTCTTATGCTACGAATTCCCTAATTATTTTAATAAAACAAATTGCCCTAGTTCAAACAGCTGAGTGCAAAGGGAATACTGGGAAATGTATTAATTTGCATCCAGATTAGTGCATCTGTTCTGTATTTTAGTGCTGTTTTGGGACTACTGATCCTATGATGCATTTCAAGTTGCCATACTGCTCACGCATCAATGCCATTTCCATGAAGCAGCACAAAAGCATGCACTGTCCTTGCAGACAAAAGTGGAGGTGTTGAAAGTGATGGGTATTACACCACCATACAAGAAAAAGAAGGATTTTACTGCAGCATTCCTGAGAACACTGTCAACCATTCTGAAAAGTCGTCAACGTTTCCGATTTGCTCAATAACTGATGTTCAGGATGCCTTGCTTTTGTGGTTTAAAAATGCCTGTGATCAGAATTTATAATGCTTTTCATAGCTCTTTAATTGAAATTGTATTTCAGTGTTACTGCAACTTCAATACAATCTGACAGTATGCTGTTTGCTTAGACTTCTGATAATATGAATTACTGATAATACACATTTTTTTTGCTGGTCCCTTGACATTTGTATTAACGAGAATTGGCTGTAGATTTTTATGGGTACATTTATTATATAATATTGGGCTTTTTTTATTCTTAAAAATGAGGTACTATGTTTGTTTGAAATTTGACATATTACATATTTGAGTTATATCTTTGAAGTGTTTTTCTTGTTGTATACATTTTCTAATGCAGTCATCACATCCTGGTGACTTTTAAGTCAGAAGTTGAAAGAACCCCTGTGGCCTCAATAGAGCTCTCAAGCATGACTAATCTCAAAGTACACATGTACACCGTTGTGTAACAATTAACCTGTCTCCCTGCAACACTAAGGAGAAACACATACAACAAACATATTTCCTATAGGGGGGCAGGTTAACGGTTACACACTGATGTACCTCATGTAGTTAGAGTTCAGACATGCCATCATACCCATGCAGAGTTGCTTTTTAAACGTAACATTTAGGACTGTGAATATTGAAATTAAAGAGCTACAGAACCCCTTGCAGTGTTTACAAGAAACACATTCATTTCCTTTGTTGTATTTGCTGGTGTCCATATCGCAGCAGTTTTTCTTTTCAAAATATTCCCAATAGTTTTTGAGAAATGTATTGCCCTGTTGATTTATTACCTATGATGTGTGATTAATAATTTGAAAAAGAGTTGTCAATATGTTTAAACATTTAACGCTGTAATACGGACAACATGGGACAGACACAGCAAAGGTAACAGGATGCATTTGTTGTAAACTTCAAAGGCGTTCTGTATCACTTTAATAGTGACTGCGATTACCTTTTGGTCTCGCTGCAGAGCTTTGGGGGTCTGTTATATGGAAAATGACAGAATTGCCACCAGCTTACCTCTGCTTTATCTACTTACAGCACCTTAAACACCTCTGCCCAAGAGCGCCAGTGTGTCTTTTGGGTGACAGGGCTTGATATGAGTCCTTCCATATTTTATCAATGCCTTTCATAGATCATGGGTCACTGTTACATACTCTAGGAGATTATAGCAGGATTAGGCAGCCTTTCAACCTTCCAATGTATCTTTGATTAAGATTGACAAGCTTTGTGTTGATGTCATTCTGTTATATCAAACAGGGACACACAGTTTGAGACACTGGGGTTATATTGCTTTATCTTGATGAATTCCAAGGAGTCCTTCGAGGAATTGTCGGTATCTTAAAGGTGCAGTATCCCATTCCATTGCAAAATAGTTACCATGATCAAACTCTAAGCTCTGCTTGTGATTCCTCTAGAATATTATCAGTATGACCACACACAGTTTGTGTTTCGCTTCCTGAGCTATACTTTTAACCTTAAAAAGGATCATGCAATTGGTATGAAACAGCTAATAAGTAATGCATTATTTTTTTATTTTTCACTTCGTATATCATTTTCTGTTCAATTATCACATCCAGGTGACTCAGAAGTATAAACCTCAATGTGTTCTCAATGGAGCTCTTAAACATATCTGATCTCAAAGAATATCTGCTTTTACCTCAGCGTGTAACCATCCACTTGGGGAAGAGTATTGCAGGAAGACATGCTAAAGGCTACTGTCTGTAGTAATAAGTTTCAGAGAGCTTTATTGAGGTAACAGGGGTACTTTAAACTTTTAAATAAGTGTATTACAAAGTCACCAGGATGTTGTAAGCTTCCTTGCCGAAGTAATGTTGGGCAGAATAATATTTAACAGAATAAGGAGTCCAGATGTGTGGTTTTCTGAACAGGCCTTGGTTTACTTATATCACAGATTCCTTTATTTAAGCCACAGATAGTCAGGTACTGCAATCTGCAACAGTTGACCTTTGAGGTTCTTTAGTGCAATATATAAAAACAATAATATATCATATTTTATCCTTTTTTGCAAATACACTTTAATTTGCAGGCTTGTAAACCTGACAATCCTGAATTAGCTATAGCCATTACTTTTAGTGCATGAAACAGAGAAAGAATGTGTGTGTGTGGGGGGGGTTGGCCACAGTTTCCTCCTTTCTCCAATTTTCTCCATCCTTGAGGATCATGAAAACAAATGTTGACCAAGTCACCGGGGAGTTGATTTTTAAAAAGTCTAATGGTTTAGGAAGAACTGCATCGAGCTAGGTGTGACATAAGAAGGCAACAGTTTATTGACTGTTGTGATTATTGACCAGTTTTGAGGGCAACGGCAAAGAAAATGTGTTGTCATTTGACTGTTTTAGCCACTACTTTGAAATACAATAATGTATTGTACTATACAAATGGTACAAGCAGTTTCAGAAGCATGCCTATTTGGTTCACAGGGTGAAGTGGCAATTGTTTCAACAAGCTAGTCAGACGAGTGCAAAGAGGAAGGAAGTACAGCAGGTACGGTACTAAACACCAAGGACACTAATTAATTAATTGAGCTTGACTGTGGAACACTGCAGCTTCAAACAAACCCAAGAGAAAAAACAACATGGCTGTATTTACACAGGATCTATACTAAGCAGTATAGTATGTTAGCGGTCCAATTTTGTCATTTGATGTACTGTGATTTGTTGATCAATATCTTATATCTTGAATATACCACATGGACAGCACAAGACTATTTCAACAGAGTGAATCCTTTGTATTTCAAAATAAGCACCTGGCTGTAGTTCAGATTTATATTTCTACATTTAAGCAAGATAATGCAAATTGTAATTTTTTTATTCAGTATTTATTAAAAATCAACAGCTATAATTAATAGTTTAGGTGTCTAGATATCTAAATATCATTATGCATCTGGTTGTTTAATGATATGGCTTATGGACGCCTAAACTGTATTTTCCTATATTGTGAATTCATTTTACTCCAGTCAGATCTTGTTTTTTACATAATGAAACTGCAAGCAAACAAACTGGATTATATTACTGCACATGTTCAGTATGGCTTATTTAAAATATGTAGTATGTGTTTTTACTGTGACCCGGGTGGCTTAAGTGTGATGTCAGACCAGGAAGTAAATGACAACAGTACTGGGGTATGGAAGCGCTGATGCGCGAGTTTAGTAATAAATAAACAGTTTGTACAAAACAAAATGGTACGGTGGTCAAAACAGACAAACACAACAGATACGAAACCAACAAGTATCATGCTGGTGCAAAACCAGCACTGGTAGTAATTGCTTTCTAAATGTATTATTCTCGTTCCACCTCTGAACACACTAACTCTGATCCACTCTTTATATATACGTGACCATCTCCAAATTGCTAATTGTGTAATTAATTTGGAGATGGTCACATTATGCCATGCTGTAAAATAATTAACAACAAAACAACGTTCAAATAAAGACAGCACCTTTTAAATAATATTACTACAAATACAAAATAACACAAAACATAAAGTACGCACAGGGGCGGGGAGTACCCCGTCAAAATTACATTGAAAAAACACTTTCAAAACGGTTACAAAAGACAAAGTTTAAACTATACTAATATTTTATGCTGTTTAGCTAGTTTACGGTCACAATATTAGGGCAGCAGTGTGTAGTAGTGGTTAGGGCTCTGGACTCCTTACCGGAGGGTTGTGGGTTCAGTCCCCAGTGGGGGACACTGCTGTTGTACCCTTGAGCAAGGTACTTTACCTAGATTGCTCCAGTAAAAACCCAACTGTATAATTGGGTAATTGTATGTAAAAATAATGTGATATCTGTATAATGTGAAACAATGTATAATGTGATATCTTGTAACAATTGTAAGTCGCCCTGGGTAAGGGCGTCTGCTAAGAAATAAATAATAATAATAATATTCTGTTTTGCTTCACAGTTGAATATAATTCCAAGTGGTGCCTAGGGTATTTTTTTTTCAAGCAGATGACAGCAGCCGTGCAAATTTTTGAGAATAAAGTATGTGTGACAGGGTAGTGGAGCCCTACACAGAAACCTGAGAGAATTGTGAATTCCCTGTCCTGTGTCAGCTTTCCTGAATGAGAATGCTAGGAATGTGAGGAAAGCTGAGGCCTGTGAATGGACAGGCTAGGATAGGCCAGGTAGATTAAAGGGAAGCCTCTGCCTATTCAGGAGAGGTAGGAGAAGGAGCTGCAACCAAGCTCCTCCGTGTTGGAGTGTTCTTAGATGTCTTAGATTGTCAACCTGGTTTTGTTATTATTTCTGTGCCTGTCAATTGAGGCACATTTTCTTTGTGGTTTATAGAGGGGTTTTTGGTCCCAAGTGTTTAACCCACAGTTCTGTTTGCTGGTGTTTACTGTCATCAAGTATACCCTCACCAGCGCCCTCTCACATATGACAGGAATGGTACGGTTGATGTCATGAATGGAGTTTATTTGGGAAGTGTCATAGTACAGAGCACACCAAACATGATCCTCAGCAGTTTATGACCTACAAATATTAAACCAGGGTACAGGAAGGTCCCCATAATTTGGGGACCTTCATGATTTGACATAATTTGTTAGCAAACTCTGAGAATGGATTTAAGATTGCAGCAGGGCATACCTTTGGATCTGTAGTCCCCTGACAGCAATAAGTAACGGAGGTACTGGATGCAAATTGATGCAGCATATTCTGGGCAATACACCACATTACTTACACTCCAGCAAAGAACTGCTGTTCGTCCACTTATCTAAATAAATTGGTATTGATTTTTACCTGTTGGGGTTCCAAAAATAATTCAAAATAAAAGGAAATCCGTGCAAAGTAAAGTTGGGATTTAAGACACATTTTACAGTAAGATATTATGCCTGCATGTTCAGATATAGTCCCTTGTGTTATTTGTGTGATCTGTGTGTGTTTTGATGGGAATCGGCTAAACGGTTTTGCATGTGCCATCATGTTAGCCATATCTTAATAATGAATCTTTTGTGTTACAAATAATTATGTAAGGGATGTGTCTGTGGAAAGCTTGGACAGTGTCAGGAAGTTCTGCAGTGAAGAACGCCTTGAACAGAAGGCACAACATATTTAAATACAATACCCAGTGGATTTATCTATTTGAATTCAAGTTCTCTCTGCAACATTTTGCTACTTAAAATATTGATATCCCCCCTCTTCAAGAATGGAGAAATAGCAGCATTACAAATACATCAATTCAGTATTATTAATTTATCTGTGACTTTAGCTAAGGGTTTTAATCCAGAATTAACAGAGATGAGTGAAAATCCTATACAACGACTAGTGTTTGTAGTTAGAGAAATAATTCAGTCAGTAGATCTATTTCTTTTCCATATTTCTGGACTCACCACATTATTATTGCTCAGCGTGGATGCATATCCCCAGAGATGGGTATATAGGGGTGTGGCATGAATTATTGTCTTGATAGTATTCAAGTTTA
Organism: Acipenser ruthenus; assembly: GCF_902713425.1. Taxonomy (NCBI): domain Eukaryota; kingdom Metazoa; phylum Chordata; class Actinopteri; order Acipenseriformes; family Acipenseridae; genus Acipenser; species Acipenser ruthenus. The sequence continues at coordinate 20,622,858 of NC_081210.1, read as the reverse complement.
AGTCACCTGCTTAGAGGGTAAGTAGCTTTACATGTTACTGTATTTATTTTTTCCACGGTTGTCTTTTGCTCAAGAATTCTACAGGCCAGATCATGTCAGGTGAATTCTGCTACAAAGAAGAATTGAGCAATGACTGTAATTATCATAGAAATGTGAGGAAAAGGTGATCAATAAATAAGATATTTGAACCATTTAATAAAAAATACTGTGTCCCTCACGCAAGCACGCGTTCATTGTAACGAGACCAAATTGCTGATACGATGACGACAAAGTCTTTGTCAGTCTATGCAGCTCAGAAAAACAATCATGGGCAAGCATTTGGCCTTGGTTGAGGTTTAACAGCATGTAGCAGCTGTTTGAATTCACTGTAGCCTTAGACTTAGCTTACTTGGTCTGTTTGATTGATATACATTGTAGCTTTGATAGATGTGCACAATATATGTTTAGGGTCTGTAGCAGCAACTGGAGCATATACTGATTCAGTATCTGTTCAGTACACATACATGTGTAATATAACAAAATCAGCTTTTTACTTGCATCAGGGTACTTTGACTTGCATACATTGGTTTTAGAATCTATTCGGGCTATCCTCAACATATAAATATCCACCGTTCACAGTTCTATTAAAAATCAAACTGCTCACAAAAGTAATTGTAAGTAAGATGTTTATTATTCAGCTGTGTTAAAAACTAGTTTGTGTGCTGTGAGGTTTGGTGCCAGTAACATAAACTAATTAACAATAGCAGTGCTTTATTAACAGTGCTGCCAGATTCCACCCACAATTCATTTTTCTCTGTTGGGTGGTGGGATTAGATGTCAGTTGCATTTGAAACCATATGATTAAAAAGAATATAACCCAAACCCTAAGGGACAAGGATTTGAAAACCTTGGCGGAGTACGCTGTCACTCTACGCTAGATTCTCACCTGCAGCAAGACAACAACAACAAAAGAAAATCACTGTGGGCCAATGACTTCTGCAATAAGATTACAACTTGGAATCATGACTGTTATTAAAATGGAAGCTTTGAATTCTTCCAATAAAACTGTGCAGCATCCCCTTGTAATTGAACAGGAATCCCTGCCAGCTCTGTGATGGCCAGTGAGCTTATCTGACATGACGGAGATAAATTTCACAGAAGAAAATCTTTGCTGTCCCAGAGTACTAGTGGGATGGGTATGCAGCATAAACAACATTTAATTATTTTGTAGAGTAATTAGTCATTTTGAGGGACACAAGCCCTAAAGCAGCATGGGAAGAAAAGAGACGACAGAATTACAGTGTGTCTTAACATGGTTTCTGTGCACTGTGGCAAGAGTTGATTACTCTCTGAATATGCATTATTTCCACCTTGGGCATCTCGGCAATGAAACGGAAGTAAATGCTGTTCTGAACTAAAGTCAAATCACACTCATGCAACAGTAAACACATCTTTATTGAATTAATTTACTTAATTACTTAATGGATACTTAACTTGGTCCCTGTTTGATTGTAAAAAGTTTTATGTTGCTCAGCGAACTCGGGAGATTCAACAGCCTGCACTTTGTTTTTGCATTTTCTTTTGTCGGCACGTTTTGATTACGTCATGACCACTGCACCCGTCAGTCAGTTATGTTTTTGGCTTAGTGGAGGAATTGAGAGGACCAGAAAAACGTGGAAGCTGATGGTTTCTTTTATTTGAACTATTTTAGTGACTGACACAGTGTTATTTCGTAAAACAACTATCCTGAATAATCCTAGCTATTAGGTCATGTCCTAGGAAAAAATAAAACAAACATTAGTTGATTGGTTTTTCAAGACTCATTCCATGCAAATGGTAAACGCAGTGACACTAATGCAGGGCAGGAACTTAGGCAGCAATCGGCCATGTTAGCAGAGAAAATGACTGCAGTATATTCCTCAATAGAGAAATCTTTTTTAATAACCACATTTTCGTGTTAACAGTTTTGTACTAAAAGACCTAAAAATGCATATTTAACAAGCAGTGCAAAGGGACATGTGTCTGTCTTTTGAGTTATCAATTTTTTCTTGTCAGTTTTCATTTGAACTGATGTATATTGTACCTATCTGTTTTATTGTCTGCATATTTTTCAACAACATATTTACATATTTTCTGATCTGATTCGAGATAGACAGACAGAGTGACAGACAGTGATGAATGCACCAGCAAGACTTTGATTCAATTGATATTTTGGAATATGTGACTCATTCATACTGCTGCAGTCAATTTGCTGACCTGGTTTCTCCACATATATTCTGCACAGTTTCACACAGCTAAGTCCCACTCTGTGTGCTGCATTACCCTGACACTCACACTGCTATTGGGATGTAGGAGGGGGGGTGGGGGGGTGTTGAAGTGGTACAGAGGCCCTGAGTGGAGCCCAATCAAACATCCTGCAGACATCCTTCAGCGAACATTAGCTTCTCATGCATAAAATGAGTCTGGTGGCATCACCTGCACAAAGACATTGAGGAATGCACAGAACAGTGTAGAACATTGTGACTTCTTTTTTTTTTTTTTAAACAGACAAACTTAATCTCATTTATAAAAAAAGCTTGTTTTACTTAACTGCAGGTTATTTGAGGATCCTTTGAAATATGATCAATTATTAAAAAAAAAAACATTGTTAAATACATGCATACAATTAAGTGGCGTCTTTACATAGATTTAGGTTTCATTATAGCTAATACAAATCAAAACTGCTTTTTTGAAGTTTTATGAACTTGAAAGAACCCGTGCAGGCACATATAGAGGGTCCTCATAATCCCCTGACAAGCACGAGGTTATAGTAAAATGTATTCTGAAAGTTCTATAGGAGGTTAGGAGTGTAATAAATCAAAGTTTGGTGTAGATTGTAGCAAAAGAGTGTGAAAGACAGACATGTGGGTTAGTGAGATAGTTAAATGAAATGTATCGTTTAAATTGTAATAATATTTAGCATACCTGATACTGTTCTGTATAGAACACTGATTGAATGTAGACGCATTATTTTGATAGTGGAATACATGGGTATTTTAATATAAATCAAGTGCAGCAACAATCAATTAGGCTAAAAGTGTTGGCTAATAGTCAAAAGAAATGTGTTGTTTAAATATGTATGCACAATGGGTCCCCGAGTGGCTCAACCGCATGGTGTGTAGGGTGAGTCATACAGCGCGAGTTTGCATCCAGACTGTGAGAAAAGTTACCATAAAAAAACTATCTCAGGACAAAATTGTTATTTATTGAAAAGAATACAGAAAACTGAAACCAGATATTAATAATGTCAATTTTCTTTAGCCAGTGAAGGTATTAAGTCTATTTGGTTTCATTGTTGACGATAGTTTTCTTTCTCAGTCAGTTTGTTTTTGTCATTCATTTCTTCAATGATTTTAGGGCTATGGCTTGCAAAGAATTGTCAAGTATGTCATAGTGTAGGGTGCAAGGCTCATCTTTTTGGTCTGGATTCTCGATTAGTGGTTGTCAGTACACAGCTGTGAGATTTTCCCTCATATTGCAGTCTGTATTTCATGCAACTGATGAGGTAGATTACACATGATAGTTTATAGTAGCCGTTTTATTCTATAATTTTTTACTGAAAAACAGGTGCTGCATTGCATTAGGTAGTGTTGGTATTAGGGGCGTGCAGGGAACCCATTAATTGTGTTCGTAATCATACTCTGAAACCAATACTCAATCAGATTTTTCTTGGATGATGTCATTGAAAGTGGGCGAGGCTAAAACCAGAAAAACATGCATCTGTGGCCCGGATTTTTGGACAGTTTTAATTAACAAGGGTTTTGATTGTTTTGAAGTCAAAACGTGTCATTTTAATTATTTTTGAGCATCACTTATTCTATGGTGCTTGTGTACAGTATATAGTAAATGTACACAATGACATCAGCTAAGTTTGATGAGATCAATCAGAGAAGACAACAAATCTGCAATGTATTATTTGAGTGTTATTTGAGGATTTTAGGTTTGTGATGGAGAGGTGCTTGTGTACAAAGAAAAGATGTGTGTGGCCCTTTAAACAATGCACAGAACTTGTGGAAAAAAACGAAAAAAACACATACAACCTGTGGAACATATCTTTGCCATAATTGTACATTGATTTAATTTAGCCCTTTTACTTGAATAGTCATATGTAAAATATAGTAACATGTTATAATAATGTAATAAACCAGCATATTAAACAAGAATATAGTTTTGCAACTACAAAAAATGCACAAACTATGTCTTGTTTTATTATCAAATGTATTATAATACAGTATAAGAAATAAAAACACAACTTCACAATGTTGAATAATGAACAGTATTTTCATTTAATGGTAAGTGGTAAATTATCAACCACCCATGATAATCTATTATGTTTCATTGATAAACACAAAAATACCCTAAGCTTGTTGACTCTCCATTGCCATTTAAATTCTTTACTCCCTGTTCAATGTGTGATTGAAATGTGTTCTAACCGGATCCTTGTTCTCAACCAAAAGTAAAATCATTAACTCTGACAAGTGACATCTCTGTTGTCTGTAGTACTGTTTAGGAAGGCATGTGAACATTTCAAGCACAATAAAAGTGTCAAAAATGTTACCAAAAAAGCATACACTAACCATGACCTCCCCTCCCCCTCCCAGTGCACGCTTAGTATGCTTTCATTTTAGACGGCTCCTAATGGAGGACATGCAACTCAAAGTACTCCTGTACAACTTCCTCCTGGATTGGCTCTCTACCTCTAGGCGTGAGATTCACAGTTGTCATTGCCCTATTGGAGACATTTGTTTTATACATATATTATTTTCCAAATAACAAGCAATAGCAAAATGACTTGTATTTCTCGTTATGAATACTCGTTTGTGCTTGTACTCAGCCACATCCCTAGTTGGTTGCTCATTTAGGGGCTCTGTTTCCTTTGTGCAGTGTTAGAGCAAGCTCCACAACACACAAAAATAACTACATTTGATTATCAAACACATCTTCAGTTTTAAATTGGAAACTGACATTGAAGATCTTTTGGTTCTCTGCTTGTATTTTATTGTTCAATTTGGAAAATGCTAATATTTCAAAGACAATGCTATAGTTGAAGTTGCTTCTGCTTCCTGGTACCTAATTGGCCATTTTGACTGTTAAATTTTAATTATAGCTGCCTGCAAAAGCCATTTCTTAAAAGCCTTTAAAAGCCATTATAATATACTTCAGTCCATTAGTTACATTAGCAATAACCTGTTAGCAGTAGTTTACCTAAGGTTTGTAGAGATCTTAACTTAACAAAGATTAAGTGATATGTCACATATACTGTGAGCTTATGAAAAAATAATGCTCTATAATTTTATTGTGGAAGTTTTATTCTATCCATTAAATACATATAGTTTAAATAAAGTTTGATATACATGAAGCTGTTCTGGAGTACTGTATATATATATATATATATATATATATATATATATATATATATATATATATATATATATATATATATATATAGATAGATAGATATAAGCTAACACAGTAATTCCATAAATCCGCCTGTTTGCAGCACTTCCATTTGTTATATAGAGGAGGCCTCAAACGTGCCGGTCTCAGACAGAAGTGTATTTTATGGTATTCATTTTATTATAATTATTTTAAAACATGAGATCTGTAACTACATTAGGTTAAAGACTTCCCTATTTGCAAATGAAAATACATTTTTGCTATGAGTTTTTATAACATACGTTTTATTCAAAATTGCTAATTTGAGACCTACGTAGCTAATTGAAGTACAAAACAAGTACGATTTATGGAATTATTTAGTTTGCAACAATCACTGGCTTGGTTTACATGCGTGTGAAAATCGACTCTACAGTCTGTGTGACGTTGTCATGCGAATACATCGTGAAACAGCAAAAGGACGTCTTTTTGGCTGCACGGCTTTAAGGACAGAGAAATCGCTTTCTCATGATAAAAATAGCTGTAAAAACCCATGTAAACTGGAGCAGGAATCGTGCTTGTGGCTCACAAGATTTCAGCAGTCAAGATCCAGTTCTTCTGACTTAATATCACGTAATCTCCAGCAGAAAGGTCGTACAAAACACACACACACACACACACACACACACAATGTACATTTATGGACTACTTTAACACTAGAACTGCCACTGTTATACTCAGACAAGACAAGGACAAACTATCAGATAGAACTCAAAAGTTTTATTCACGCACATCATATCAAACATCTGCACAGCCGAAATGCTGTATTTAAACGAACAATTAAACATAAAAGGGTTTATTTTCTAACCTACCACATATAAAGCACTACTTCAAAAAATGAATAACTATAATAAAATAAACATTTCAAAAGAAATGTCTAAACAGGTTTACGTACATACAAAACTGTAAAAACAAAAGTAGTTTTTAATCTAAAACGAAAGTAACATTTAATTTCTTGTGTGTGTGTGTGTGTGTGTGTGTGTGTGTGTCACTCGCAGCACAGGATCCAGGTTGAGCTGCCGCAGCCTGCAGCTTTGCAGTTTTCTGATCTAAATGTTTCTGCTGAATCGCTGTGGCTAGCTTCAAGATTAAATCACTCCTACCGGTACTGATATTTTCCCAGATGCATTTCTTGTACAAAACAAAGGAATTGATGACTGCTAGGTCCAGTAGAGATAACAACAGACTTGTATATATATAAAAAAATAGAATATTGTAGGTTATATTTAAAATAAAAACATGTATTGTAAAAGGTGGTTCTAGTGTTAATGAAATGTAACTTTTAGATGTTCCACAAACACACACACACACACACAAATATAAATTCTAAGTAGTAAAACTTGTACTTAGTAGAAATTATATTATATAATTGTGCGTGCGTGTGTGTGTGTGTGTGTGTGTTGGAAAGGTAACCAGACAAACATGCACGGCGTAATTCAGAATGTGCGCGGCAACAAGTGAATTCATGTATCTTGTTAGCACTCAGTTTTATTCAACATATTTATCATGGTAGTTTTCCATTCTTTCACCATTCTTTACTACATGCTGCTCTGCGTGTGTAAGACAACAGAAGAATGAAACTGGAGTAAAACAATTATAACTGGTCATAATTGTTGGAGAGTTGAAATGAAGTACAGAACAGGTCCTTTGGTGATTTGGTATGACACAACTTTACTTTTGTGTTTTGTCCCCTATAAAAGTGTTTTGTCCCCTATAATTGACAACCCCATAGCAAATTTGATCAAATGTGACTCCAAACTGAACATATTTTACAGCATTTGTAAATGTGTACAGTATTTATGAATGACACCTTGTGGGGCTTTGTGGGCTAGATGACCCCTACCAACTGTATGAACATCACCACTGGTTTGTGAAAACAAAACCAATTTTTTCTAAAAAATTATAAACAATGCCTAAATCAAACAAAGGGGACTTGCAGAATAAATTGCAATACAGTGCAGTAAATGTCATTGGTGTTACCATATCTTATAAAAAATATAACATGTTTTGACACTAAAAAATATGCTGTCTATAGGGTCAAAATCACTACAACATTGTCACATTAGCTGAACATTATTAATCCAAAATGCCACTGGATGAAAACATTTGGGGTTTGATTACTGGAGAAGATTGCCTGCAGGTTGGAAAAGCAGACAGCATGTCAGACCCCCATAAGGCAGGTCAGCTGAGGTTACTGCTCCTGTCACGAGTCAAATACTTACCCACTCTGAGCCTGTGGTGTTGCTGGTGGGTTTATCTGTTGATCATCGTTTCCTCACTGTACTGAATGTAATTGTGTGTGACTGCTGTCCTCCAAAGTCCTTCTGTTCCATCCCTACAAATAGCTTCTAAATATGATGAACAAAGCTATTTTATACAGTATGTATTTGATCTGTAAAACAAATGCAAAAGTGCAAAATGTGTTTGAATTGTGGTTTACCAAACAATGCTATGACTTTCAATGTGATAATGTACCTATCCACCACGGCAAACCATTGTGCACAAATGGTTTAAGCAGTATGTCGGAGACTTCAGTCATCTTCTAACACAATTCCTTATTAATATTAATATTAATGTCTGAAAGGGTTAACATTCCTAGAGACGCCACTGGCACCGTGGGCAGTATTGTCAGATCTGTCATCAGGACAGTGGCCCAACCCGATATGAGGTACAAGTCTCAATAAAGTAGCCAGGCAGTACCTAATAGTGGGTTTGGCCACCGGTTGTCCTAACAGCCTTGAAAGTAGCCGTCGCCATCGTGGTACAAATGCAGCATTCTTGGATGGACTTGATCTGCAACATTGCTTAAAGAGTAAGTAACGGGGTTCCAAAAAAACATAGTGTCACACGTCCCCACGTGTTGCTACAACTGTTTAAATAATGTACCTGTCATTTTTCTTTTCATTGTTAACATCTTGACAACTTTTTACACGTATAACTTTAAAGTCTGTTTCAAAGTTTTTTTTTTCAAAATGGCTGCTTTAAACAAAAGCTTTTCTTGCCTCCACAGTGGGCTTAAGACCTCCCACTGACCTTATAATGACAGAGCAGTGTTTTGCAATTAGTTTTGCTACACCTTGTTTATGTATTTTATTCTCATAACAACATTCGGGTTGTTTCCAGATGAAGAGACCAGCTCTCCCCAGCAGGATATCAATGCTATGCATTTGATGGCGTATTAAGCAGGACTTTTGTTGAATGTTAAATAATACAGAAAATGAATCCTTCTTACACTATTGCTGTTTGAAATGTAGCCATGGAGTAGCATTCTGTAAGAAAAACAACTAGGGTGTAACCATCCCTGCAGAACTCTGCCCCTTGTGGATGTAAGGAATACATCAGTAAGAAAGCCACATGGAGCTTTGGAGGCAGCTGGGGGACAGCTTACTGGTTACACACTGTTGCACCAGTTGTGCTTAGAGAGTTTGAAAGCAAGTTAACTGAAACAGAAAATAATAAGCAAGGTTATTTTTAACAACAGAAAAAAATACACAGGTATTTAAATCTAAGTGTGATATTTAAGACCTGAAGTTATTCATTTTTTTAAATGCAATGTTTGTTTTTGTTTTCATATGAAGGTTATGCTAATGACGATTTGGAGCAAAAAGCTTTGCATAATCTAGCCCACTGTTTTTAAAATAAATTAAAAAAAACCTGCAGTGTAATTAAAATATTTTGAAACCGAATCTGCATTTTCCATGTAGAAAAGGAGTTCAGAAGAATCCATTGGGATTGTAAAAAGAAAACATTGCCAAGCAGATTAATGATATCCATTACACTAGCAGATGAGGGAAGAGCTTGGGCAGAGTGTCCAGCATTTTGATTGACTAGCTTCTTGAAACATGCACGGTTTATCACAAGAGTTACCAGCTACTTCATGGACCATCTGTAAGCCCCTTCTGCTGAGTTTGTACTTGTTTGATTTGCACAAGCATGTGTCTGATTTAGTGCGCTTCCTAGAATAGCATTTCACTGGACACGAGCGAGGGCTGCGGAAGAAACCTTGGGAATTGATAATAGGACAGATGTGCTTTGTGACTTTGAGATGAGTAAGAGGATTCCCCTTGACTCGTGGAGAACCGCCCTTGTGGAGGTGAGACTGAACGTTCAGTCTCCAAGGCTGGGAAGCAACTGAACCTTCCTGGAGGAGGACGAAGCCAAGGTTGGGAAGTGAGCTTCACACACCCAAAGGGAGACCATTGCAGAGGTGGAGTGGCAGCTACAGTGGAGGAAAGCTTAGAGGGGGAGGAGGGGAGTATGATGGAAAAAACAAAAAAACACAAGACAGAGAGCAAGCGCGTAGCTTGGGGTTTAAATAGGGGTTTGGCAGGTGTTATTGCAAGGAAGTAAATAGTGGTTACAAATATGTATCCATGCATTACGTGTTATGTAGTACCTTAGAAATACTAAAAGAAATACTAAAAGAAATTAAAATTCAATTAATGAACATTTTTCCTTTTCCAATGACCTATTGTTTTGATTATTAACCCTATATTTAATTCTTAAAAAAAAAAAAAAAAAAAAGCCAGGGCATTCAGTCTGTGTGTGTTAGTGGTATTACATCTACAAATGTAACGGTAAACAAAATTTTATTTGGGCATCTGTGTTCCAGTCTCATTTTATCTTTGGTGTTTGTCAGTACATTTAATTTCAAATATTACATGAATATAAGACAGCTGCAAAGCTGCAAAGCTGGCACATGCTAGGTTTTAAGTGCTGTCTGGCTGCCAGGTTTCTTTCGGTGTTGAAGATTGAATAATTGGAAACTCGCTTTGCCCCTTCCCACCCTTATAGGGAAATTAAATTTTCTATAATGTAAAAAAAGAAAGCTGTTGAGGTGTCATTTACTTTTCAATCTGGCCTACAATCGGTACATGGTGCTGGGTCAGCTTGAAGTGTTTATTTTAGTCGTCGAAGGAAATGTAATCCTTTTCAGTTTTGTTGACTCCCACCTCAAGTCAGGTCAGCTTTACACATTGTTTACAGAAATGGGTTTACTATCATTAAAACAGCAAAAATAGTGTGTTGTGTGCAGTACACCCATAGAAATGTTTGGGTCTGGGACAAGTTGTCAAGTCAGGCCACACTTTCTAAGGACATTGTTTAAGATCAGCAATACTACTGAGTATCTAACTGAATCTAAGGGTATATGTACCTGTTTATCTGTCAGTCTTTATGTCACACTAATAACGTACATGGTTGGAACACAAACCTGGACTGACATTACCTACAGCATCCAACCTTGATCTAGAGAACTATTCAAAAATGAGGAACCTTACATAAACATTCTTCAGCACAAGGTATCAGAACCCGGGGGTAGATATAGCTAGAGAAACACAAGGATATTGATCAGAATCTTTTGCTCCAACTCATTTAGGAAAACAAATGCAGTACAAAGGGAAAGATTTACAAAATATAAAACTATGCATATATATAAAGAGAGAATAAAATATGTCAGGGAGCATATTTCAATATATACTTCCATAGAGGTGATCTGAAATTAAAAAAAAAAAAGTTTTTGTTTATTGTGAAACTGTTAATCATACCGGTTCAGTACATAGCAAAGGTTCCATGTTAATTACATAGTAGACCTAAATATGAGAATACATTTTTGTAACATTTATACTTGGACAAAGCTGCCGTATATATTGACATATATACTGTATGTATATGTGTATGTGTGTGTGTATACATTGGACTGTATACATTACTTGCGCACTTAAGTTGTACCTTCTTTCCTTTGCTCTCTTCCACAACGAAATCCTCATAGTCATGGACACATTGTTCTGGGTTTTTTGTGTGTGGACATTTTTTTACATTTTGCCACAATTTGCAATTCTGTTTTAAATCCTCATAGCACAGCTTTAAATCTCAGGAACACGCCTCCATTCCTAATTGTAATATCGTTTTAAATCTCCAATAGAAATGTAGGAATTCGCTGCCACTCAGTAGTTGGGGTGGGTTTAAAGTATTCAGAACGAATCAACGATAGCTACAAGTCCGGAAGGAGGGACATTGCCAGCTGCATTGGGATAGGTATTTATTTGTTTTTGTTTTTTTCTAAATGGGAAAGATGTGGTCAACATGAATTCAGTAACCATTTCCACAGTTTTTTCCAGTGTTTATTGGCTTACACTGATCTTTTTTTTTTTTTTTATCGGGGTGTTTTATCATTTTTTATGGGTTGAAACCGAAAATCAGAAACCCTAAATATAATGACTGTATAAGAAGGCAAGTTCAAATGTAATTGCAAGACGTTAGGCCTATATTTAAATAAAATGCTGTAACTATGGAATGCACTCCCAAAAGAAATCAGGAACAGTTCATCCATAAACAGTTTCAAATGGCAATGCTGAAATGCGTGCTGTGTGACTAGACATTTAACTCTCAATATAACAAGTGGACTCTATCTGCCATTCAGTTTCATTGGGAAGCCTGTTGCCCAGTTATCCATACATTCTAAACATGCTAACTTTGTTTGTTCTCTGATGGGCTGTGTCTGTTCTCAACACATTATTGCTGAAGTTTTAAAGTGCTTGTCCATCCTGTGAATCTTTCGTATCTGTTTTATGGATACATATTGTGTACAAAGTTTGCTGCTTTGGGCAATGTTTCTATGGCCAGATTTTTCTCACTGGAGCCCAATAATCCAAACATAATTAAGAGCTGTGATTTAAAACAAAGAATTCCCTTTTCTGCCAATACTAAATTTTAAACAAAGGTCAGTGTGCTCTAGTATAATTCTGTAATTAGTGTCTTGTATTTATGCCATTACTGAATAAAGATTTTTCAGTGTGTTATGATATACAATTGTTTCTGCATTTTGTATGAGGGATGCAAAACACTTGTTTATATATATTTCATCATAGAAAGACCCTAAATTAAAACTAAATGACTTTAGCATATTTTCTTTTTCACCATATCCTACTTAGTACACAATTAACACAGAATAGACCAAGGTGCTGCCTTGACACGTTCCTTACATACACTGCACACATAAATCATTTAATAAATATTCTACAGTAGACAAGCGTGGCTGCACGTAAACACTTAGGATACCTGCTAGTCAGTTTTCTCTCTTTTAATTTAATTTTCTTTGCAAAAAGCAATTAAAGACTTTTCAGAATTTTGTACTGTTGTCCACATGTTGCATTTCGAACCACTGGAGTCCATCAGTATTTCTGAAAGCTTCTCTGCATTTTCCAACCATTCAAACATAGTTAGTTTAAACTCTGTATCGTATGAGTTTATATGCCCTCTTTTAATCATGTCCTTAATTTTAATGATTTATACTGCTTGTATCTGTTCTTCAGTTTATTTTCGTCCTGTCTTTGATGTCAGTCCCCCCCCCCCCCCGCGTGCCTGTTTGGATCATGCAGTTCACAGTGACCTAGCATCACACTTAATTGGTCATTATTGGGGGACACAGGTTGTGTCCGTTGTATCCGAATGTACGGAATAACGGTGTCTGTATTAGCGAGGGACTACTGTATGTGTAAGTACAACTCTCCAAAGTAAAGAGCACTAAACTGTCCTTGTGTTTTTGAATTTAGGATTCTTGATTTTTGGTAGATTGTCAAATGAGAAAGTGGTGTGTATTCTTAGAGATGTACAGGCCCAAAAACAACCTTAGTTTTAGTCAAAGATAACAAGAAATGTGTTCTGAAGAAATGTATTATTATTATTATTATTATTATTATTATTATTATTATTATTATTTGCCTGGCGTGACAACATCACAGGCAGTAGGAATTTACATATTAAACACAATATTATCAAGGCAATATTACCTTGAACCAAATCACTTGCAATTAACATTTAAGTCCTCTGAACAGAAGAGGTTTTGATAGGATCACTCCCTGGTGTACTTGTGTTTGTGGTGTGGTTTATTTTCAGTTTATTTCACAATGTTTATTATAGTGGTAATTGGCTTTTGAGTAAATACCCTTGTGGTAAGCATTTAAAACCAAATCAGATTTAAAGTGAATGCACACATTTAATACAATCGTTTGTGTTTTTTTGTTCATTGAAGTCTTTCTTTGCCTAAATAGTATTTGATCTGATTATGAAGTATAAATAAGTAATTTGTCCCAATTGAATTCAATTATAATTCAATTATATTTTATTTTTTTCTGCCATTTTTTTTAGAAAACATTCTAGAAATCCTTGTTTAGCATTACTGAAAAAACAGCATTATTACAATGTCATTTATTCATTGAACAATTACTTGTTAAATGCTGCAAACTTATATTTAATATATGTTTTCATGAATCCTGGTACCTACTGTTTGCCTTATTCCAATTAATGTCCCAGTTGAGCAAGCGCATACATTGCGAAATTGTAAAATAAAAAAAGTACATTTTATGCAGGATAAAGAATCTCCCATGCAAACCAGTTTAAAAGTGTCCACTGCTCAATTTTAAATCAAACTAGTCAAAATAAGGACAATTATATTTCTAAAAAAGATTTTATAATGACACCTATTAATAATGTACTGTAAGCCTCTGTACAGGCCTGGGCCTCACTTGAACAGACTGCAAATTAAGCCAACAGCGCAGTGACAGTTACTCTTTTGCGAAAATTAAAAAAAAAGTTTGAAGTTTCTGACAGACTGTGTAATAACAGTTAACCTGTTCTTGGTCTGGTTAGGTTTCTTAAATACTGTTCTACAGCACTGTTTACTTCAGTAAAAAACATAGTTTAACAAAAACATTGTGAAAGCAAGGTAAAGCAAAAGTAAGCATTGTAAAGCTCAGATAGGTATGGGTAAAGCATATAAAATAAAATAAAAAAAACACCTGGCAAACTGTGGTAAACTATGGTAAATGTATAGTTTAACAAAATTAGCATACAAATGTAATGTAGTACAATTTTGTAAATCTATTACCTGGTAGTTAAATTAATTGCAATGTAATTACAAAATAATTACTTGTAATTACTATTATCTTGTAATGGGGACCTCCATAGGTGCATTAAACAAGGGGATAAAAAAGAAAAGAAAATTGAACACTAGCCCCACAACCGACAACCAGACCAAAGTCCAGGGCTAACTCAGTCTGTAGCACCACTCTTTACAGCCTAGACCAGTGGTTCCTAACCCCGGTACTGGGGACCCACTGTGTCTTCTGGTTTTCATTCCAACTGAGCTCTCAATTACTTAACTAGACCCTTAATTGAACTGATCATTTGCTTAATTAGACCTTTTTAGATTAGACAGTTGCAGATTTCAAGTTAGCTATACCATTTTATAAATAACTTGTGCTCTGCAACAGTTTAAGAGCTGAAAACAATTATAAAGGTCTAATTAAGCAAATGATCAGTTCAATTAAGGGTCTAGTTAAGTAAATGAAAACCAGCAGACACAGGGGGTCCCCTGGACTGGTGTTGGGAACCACTGGCCTAGACCATTACTCTCTCCAACTTCCGCTTTGCTCATTTTATCTGTCCATTCTCCACCTCTTAATGCCCTATGTCACAGCCCAGTCAACCATGGTGTTTGATCCTAAACTCTCCCCAGACGTGGACTGAAACCCAAAGCAACCCCTTAAGACAAAGCAAACCACAGGGATTAATTTAGCAAGCACTGCCCCATAACCACACAAGTCAAAAACTGTCCTCCAGCATCCCAGGGATTCCTCCACAGACCAGGCCGGAAACGAATCCCCGAGTAGCAGTAGCTGGCATAGTTCTATAGGGGTTCTGTTGTAACTAAAATGTTAAGAAAACATTATCCTTTTTCTACTCGGATTGCCCTAAGGAAACTTGCTCTATGCAGTACTGTCTCCTAAGTATAGACTTCTAAAAAGTAGTTATCTGTCGATTGAGACATGCTTTTCTGTTAGCTGGAAACATTCATTCTCTCATCAGTCACACAGTCCCCCAATGTCTGATTTTTTTCAGAACTTTAAACGTTGCAGTGACCAAGGCTTTAGGATGTCTTACATCTCATTCGTACAATATTTTTTTCCGCAAGTCTCGTGGGTTTTTTTCTATAGATTGTACAACTGGGCAAGTTCATACCTGCAGCAGACATTAGGATATATTTTGCAATGTTTTCCAAAGTTTGTTATTTAATGTATCTATTTTTTTTATAGTGTTGCAATTATTCACACTGGTTTTTTTGCACCATTAATGTGTTTATTGTTGTCTTTCT